>NC_067162.1:42439494-43130744 GCF_903995435.1 Acomys russatus
CCCTGTTTTCCACCACACTTCACTCCAGCACTCCGGGGGAGCCCGCTCACAATGAGCCGCAGTTGGCAAATTATAGGAACTGAACTGCGTTTCCTCTCCCGACACCCTGCCGTGTGATTCCCACAGGGGGTTCCACGGTTGGGGTGCATGGTTCTTGAAGGGTGTTACTAAATGCTAGCACTGCCAGCCTCAGCCTGGTGTTTTCAGTAAAGTGGCCTTGGTGTCATTGCACCTTCCTGCCCTAGACCCAGCATGCTGGCCGAGTGCTCTCCAGAGCCTGAAGCGCCCTGCGTACAGAAAGGTCACCTTGAAGGATGCTCTTCTCACTTACCTGTAGAAAGAAGCGTGGCGTTGCCAAGAGCAACTAATGGGGTGTTCAATGATCTTTAGAAACGAGGAGAGCAATGATGTACATGGCATCAGGAGGTTGGTACGCACAGAGAGGGTGACGATCATACATTGTAGGCAGGTATCCTTCTCTGGTGCCACGGGTAGAGAGGTACCCAGGTGGAAGCCCATTCTGGAAACTGCAGACCATTAAAGCTGGATGGAGCCAGAGGAAACCATGGTGCATCTCCCTCATTTCATAAATGAGACTCAGGAGTAGAACATGGCTCCTTCAAGGAACCAGGATGTTTTATCCATCACACTCCAGTGATGCGCACCATCATCTGAGAGCAAACTATAGCACAGAAGTTGGATGAACAAGACTGGGATTAGGCTCTATTTTTAAATTATTTACATTTGTGTGTGTGTGTGTGTGTGTGTGTGTGTGTGTGTGCGCGCGCGCGCGCGCGCACCTGTATGCAGGTATGCCTATGTATGGGTTCATGTGCATATGTGTGTGGGTACATATGCACATGTGTGTGTATTCATGTACATGCCAGAGGATGATGTCAGCTATTGT
This sequence comes from Acomys russatus, assembly GCF_903995435.1. Taxonomy (NCBI): domain Eukaryota; kingdom Metazoa; phylum Chordata; class Mammalia; order Rodentia; family Muridae; genus Acomys; species Acomys russatus. The sequence continues at coordinate 42,440,402 of NC_067162.1, forward strand.
TCTCCAATGACCACTGTGGTGGTCTGAGTAGGTTTAGCCCCTATAGACTCATGCACTTTAATGCTTGGCCCACAGAGAATAGCACTATTGGGAGGTGTGGCCTTTTTGGAGGAAGTGCATCACTGTGAGGGTGGGCTGTGAGAGAGTGTGTGTGTGTGTGTGTGTGTGTATTTGCTCAAGCTATGCTCACACAATTCCCTTCGGCTACCTATGAATCCAGGTGTAGGACTCTCAGTTCCTTCTGTAGCACCATCTCCCTCATGCACACTGCCATGTTCCCTACCATGATGATAACAGACTGACCCTCTGAAACTGCAAGGCAGCCCCGGTTAAACATTTTCCTTTATAAGAGTTGCTGTGGTCATGGTGTCTCTTCACAGCAATGGAAACCCAGACTAATAGAACCATCTGCCTTCTTTTTTGAGACCGTGTCTCTAAATGAGGTAGAACTCACAAGGAGGCTGGCTTGCCAGTGAGCTCCTGGTGTCCACCTGTCTTGCTCTCTGCAGTGGGATTGCAAGCATGTGTCCCACCACACCCTGATCATTTTTATATGTAGGTTCTGGGAATCAAATAGATGTCCTTGTGCTTAAAAGGGCAGTGCGGTACTGGCAGAGCCATCTCAACCTCCCATAGCCTAGACTCTCGAGGTGACACCCCAACTTTGTCAGGTTATAGCTCATGCCCCCCCCCCCCAGCAAACTTGTTTATCCTCCTATCTACAGATGCAGGAAACAGCTGGGCATATTCTATAGACTGAGAGGAGGAGAGGAGGAGACTGAGAGGAGAGGAGAGGAGAGAAGAGGAGAGGAGAGAAGAGGAGAGGAGAGGAGAGGAGAGGAGAGGAGAGGAGAGGAGAGGAGGGGAGGGGAGGGGAGGGGAGGGGAGAGGAGAGGAGAGGAGAGGAGAGGAGAGGAGAGGAGAGGAGAGGAGAGGAGAGGAGAGGAGGAAATGCGGGTAAAGGTACATGAGTCCAAAGCCCGGAATGAAACTTATATATTTCTTTTAATCTACATATGAATGCATTTCTATAAACTCTTCTAATGTTGTGGAAGATGACATGCTATAAAGCCTGTATTTCCAAGGGCTTCGAAAGTTACAACCGGCTCCTTTTGAAGGTAGATTTATGTGGCCATTTTGGCTCTGTTATGCCATTTTGGAAGGATGGCACAGTATCTTTTTAAAGGAAATATTTTCTGTGTTACTGAGCGAGGTAACACACCCCAGCAGACCTCCCCACCTCCCCATTGGCACTGTTCTCTGAGGGGAGATGCATCTTAGTTCCAGCATGGTGCACACAACAGAGAGTTTCCAGCTTTGGGCATCTCTTAATAATAGCAGAGTCAGGCTTTATTAAGGGAAAAGAAACACACATTGAGAACAGAAGCCATCCCATTCACAGACAGGTGTACTGTGTCCTGGTGATTTATTCCAGTTCCTTTCCAGACAACTGTGGCCTCAAGGTGCTTGGTTCAAGTTGGGGTAATGGTGTGGCATGGCTAAGGTTGGCCTAGCAGATACTGCTGGAGGCACTGCGGTCAGGACCCAGAGTGTGGCAGGCTGCAAGAGTGAAGGTGGAGCAGAGAGCAGAAACTAGACATGTGGTGATGGGATAAGACCTGAGGCCAGATTAATTGCAAGCGCCACAGTCTTACAACATTCATTATCCAGATTTTCTTGTGACTATAAAATCCTGTGTTTGCGGGGAGGGGTCAGAATTTGGAGAGTCCATAGACGATAGACAGATACCATTTAGATGGCTAATAGATGAGGGGTAGAGATACTAGACGCATAGATAATGCTTAGATAGATGCTACAGTGATGATGGTGTGCCCAAAGTCTATTGTTTTCCACTGTTGCTGTAACAAATTACTACAGATTTAGTTCTAGAGTAGCACAAGCTCGTGTATGTTTTCATTTAACTTAAGTAAAATCTTCCTGTGTTGCCCGGATTCATCTGGAGCTCCCATCTCTCCCTCCCGAGTACTGGAACCAAGGCCCACCATGTCCAGGAAACAGAGTTAAGTGTCTGGCAAGTAGCTGTATGAGTCAGGGGTTGTTTCGTTAGCTTCCTGCTCTGAGTTTCATAAAATCAGGATCAAGATGCTGCTTAGGGCCAGCCTTTCTTGTAGGCTCAGCTCTAAGGAGTTGGCTGAACTCAGTTCCTTTTGCGTAAGACGAGGTAGGATTCCTGCCTCCTCTCGTCTTCAGGGACCACTCTAATGTGTGAGGCTTTGGCCCCTCCTCCAGCCTCCACAGGACAAACCATGATTTTTTCTTTTGCTACGTCTCCGTGGCTTCCTATTTTGCAATCAAGGGCTCTTGATGGTACATTTGGATCCACATGGTTAGCTCATAATAATCTCCTTATTTTAAGGGCAGCTAAACTAAGCTTAGTCATATCTGCCAAACTCTCTTTCCAGTAATTCTTACATTTGTGTTTCTTTGAATTATTAGTATGGGGGGGGGGGTGGTGAACATCTCGGTGACAACTTTAGAGCTCTCCTGCCATGGAGAGATAGATGGATTAATGGCCAGAGTGACGTTGCAAGGAGACAGCCGACTGAGGCATAATAATTTGATGAAGGGATGGATTGTAGGTACACAGATGGGTCGAAGGCAATAATATGTTAGATGGCACAGTAGATCATAGGTGTTGTGTAACTACAGATAAGGCTCACAGCAGGGCTGGGGAGATAGCTTGGCAGTTCCCATCACCTGCATGGTGGCTAACAACTTCCTGTAACTCCAGTTCCAGGGGTCTGATGTCCTCTTCCAGTGCCCTCAGGTACCTGCACTCACATGTACACTGCTCCTCCCATGCATGTGTGTGTACACACACACACACACACACACACACACACACACACACACACACACACATACACACACACACACACACACACACACACAAAGACAGACAGACAGACAGACAGACAGACACTTCCTTGCAAACACATAATTAAAAATCTCTGTTTGTGCCTAGTGTACTCAAAACCATTTACTGAACAGATGTTTGTCGAGGCATTTTATGAAAGTGACTCAATGAAGCACAAGATAGACACAGGTGTGATAAAACACACAACAACACTTCTGTTGTGTGATCAGTGCAACAAGAAGGGGAAACCCATGACGAAACACAGCAGAGGGTCCCACGATCAGACCTTCAAGGCTCTGGGAAAACTTCCTGCATCCCAAGGATGGGGAGAGCTTGGTTATGTAAGGCAAGTGGTACCCAAGCCTCATCAGTTCTAATTCAGCAGCACTGGTTATTTCTGTCCCTAATTGCCCCTGCGCAGATCTGTGCATTTGCTTCGTATTTAGGATGCTTTCATACTTTCAAATGCAAATGGGCCCTGCAGAAATGTCTTCTGTTTGCGTAACTCAGCAAAAGTTCTCCGGGCTCTGGCAGGGATGTGGGCTTCGACTTCTGATTTTGACTTAATTTTCATTTTTGTTTTAAGTAGAGAGAAGAGTCTACGCCTGTCAGAGGAAGGGCTGCCACAATGGAGCCTCTCCTCTATCAAGGAGACCCTGTGCCCTGGCTGCCGCTGCTGCGCCTTTTGGAGTTCAGGGTCTGCCTTGAAAGGGAAAACTGTACTCAGAGGGAAGTGTCCGGGCAGCAGGCTTCTGTGGAACAGTTTTCTGAGGTGACATCACACCATGTGGGGAGTCAGTCTCTCTCTCTCTCTCTCTCTCTCTCTCTCTCTCTCTCTCTCTCTCTCTCTCTCTCTCGCTGCCCTTCAGTCTCACTCTTCAACTCCATCAGATCATGTCCTGATGCAGTTCAGCTCCCCAGACACTTTCAACAGCCTCCAGGTAGGGTGGGTACCAAAGAAATGAGCTAGGATGGCCGGAAATCAGCCTTTCCATTAGATCTCCAATGGTGTTCTGTGTGTCCTTGCTATACAGCAAACGGAGCTACAAAGCCGCTAGCCTGTGTTTCCAAATTTATAACTCTGGAGTTTAAGAAGAGAACAGAGCAGTGCAGGGCTTGTGTTTGAATCAAAGCTCTATCCAGCTGTGTCAGCATTGGTAACATCACCTGTCCTCTGTGAGCCTCAGTCTCCACATCTACAAAATGGGCTCAGAGAAATAATGGGTGTCAGGTGTAATTCTAGTGGCTAATCACAGGTTTCATCATTTCCAAACACCCTGCGTGGTTCTTATTGCTTACAGCCTTACACTCTGAAGAAGTGGCCATCAGGCTCTTCTTTTATTGACCACGGGGGCACGTGGTTCTTGAAGAGTGTAAAGTGAGTAGTTGTCAGGAAGGCTTGATAACAAGAAGCAGATGAGCTCTTTCCGAGTTCTGCTTTCTGATCTTTTGGAACCCAAGTTCAAAATAAAACTGAGACCCAGTATTCATGTTGGCAATGAATTTTGAAACCGGAAGGAAAGGTGTGCCTTTAATTGGATCTCGCAGCACAGTGACATATTTATGGACGATATGCTTTTATTCCAACGTCTGCATAGATGTGGGTTTATGGTGCACAGCAAGAGGGTGTCCGGCAGTTCAGCCCTTGCTTAGCAGGCAACAGAACTAGGGTCTGGCTTTTAGGGTGTTTCTGGATCTGTCTGACAGCTCTTTTTAGTTGTCGACTCTCACTAGACACTTTCACCAGGCACAGTGTCTAACGCGGTTGGTTGGCACTTCTTGTTTCTTGGCCTGTGTTTTTACTAGTAATGAAATATTTATAATTTTATGAGAGATATATGAATTGTATGTCAGAAAAGATGGCGAAGAGAGGATGGAATGGGAGCGCGCCTCTCATGCTTCAGTTAATTAAGACAAGGCCGTGATCTACTTGAGGGTCCTGGGGATGGTATGCACAAGATTGGGAAAGAGTGACTGTGTTTATTGGAGATTAAAAAAAAAAAAAAAAGGACAATTAGTATGGATAGAACCTTACATTTGTTCTTCCAACTATTTATCTTTAGATTTGTACCTTATTTTCAATTGTGTGTGTGCGTACATGTGCGTGTGTGTGCGTGTGTGTGTCTGCCAGAAAAGGAACTGGATCACTTGGAGCTGGAGCTACAGGTGGTTGTGAGAACTGAGCCCATATTCTCTTCAGGAGCAGAAAGAGCTCTGACCCATCACTCCATCCCCAAAGTGAGTGAGCGTGCATGTCCCTGACTGGGTGTGAACCATCTTCCAATGTTTACTCACTGTACTGATTAATTTTACACCCCCGTGATACAAGCTGGAGTGTTTTGGGAAGACAGAACCGCAAGTGGGAAATTGCCCCTACCAGGCTGGCCTGTGGTGCATTTTCTTGATTGATGGATGAAGTGGGAGGGTCCTGATCACTGTGGGAGGTACTGTCCCTGGGCTGGCGGTCCTGGGTGCTAAATGAAAGCAGGCTGAAGAAGACATGAGAAACAAGCCAGTAAGTAGTGCTCCTCCATGGCCCATGCTGCAAGTCCTGCCCTGACTTTCTGCCCTGACTTCCTTGGATGGTGGTTTTATAGGCTGTAAGGTGAAACAAACCCTTTCTACCCCAAGTCGTTTCTTGGCCATGGTATTCTAACACAATAATAGAAATCCTAACTAAGACACTCACTAATTATGAATTGAGTGCCAGCGCTAGAAACAAAGAAATGAACAAGAGTGGGCCTTGGATCTCGTGGAGCTTATTAAAGGGAATAAGTGCATTTAGTCTGGGTATGAGAAGACACAGTGAGAATCAAGGTTATCGTCAAATACCAGAAAGGTTTCCAGGGTCTGTTGGGTCAGAGGACCTGCCTGCCCTGTTTGCCACCAAAACATACAGCAGGCTGAGTTCACAGGAACCGAGGTCCTGACAACAAGTGAGGAAGAAAGGGATGCTTCCCAGGGAGTGAGGGCTTTGCCCTGCTAAAGTTCCTCACAGGAAGAGCTGGTAGCCAGCGCCTTGACTAATAAAGATGGCTTAGACTCAGGCAGCCCTGGGAGTGGGGACAGCCTGTAAAAACACTTTACAACATGGTGAACCACCAAATGCCAATCCGCGGTGACACACGCAGAAGTTGTCGCTTGGACTGTCAAGCTGCCTCCTCCGTTGTCAGTGTGCATCTGTTTTAAGGGTCAGGAGGGAGCCAGGGAGAAGGCTCACGTCTATTTGGCTAAAAGTAACTACTGTTCTGTTTCCTTGTGATTAAGACATTTCATTTCAAACCAGCCTTGCTGGCAAAGAGGCCTCTAATCGCTGGTTCTCTTCAGCCCCTGCCATGACAGATTAGCATTAATAATTTAGAGAACAGCAGCATTAAAAGTAATTACAAACTGTCAGAAAGATACAAGAAATATGACATAGCTCAGAGCTTCTTTTCAGACCTCAAATATTAGTGGAGGGGAAAAAAATAATTACATTTTTCTTGTTCATTTCCTAATACAAATAACTTAGGATATCTTCTAATTCTTGAAATTTGCAATTAATTCATTGAAAAACTAATGTCAGGTTGAAAGAAAGGCCTTGGTGGTCACAGATTTCCACCATGGAAGGATGCTTTAGGGCACCTTCCCACTTGCCTTGTCAAAGCTCCTTTCAAACGTGTTAACACAGCAACATGAATAAGTCAACGAGCATTTAAAATATAAATGGTCTAAACTTTAATTGTACATGAGCTTAGCTTTTCCTGCCTAAATACTAAATACAAGGGCCTTACTCTAGATTTTGCTACGTGCCCCTTTAAGTTTGCCTCTAATGTCACAGGATAGTAAAATTCTTGCAAACTCTTGTCCAACTTATGCCAGTTCTGTCTTGTGCATTATTTACTCTCATGTGAAAAGAAAAAAAAAGGGGGGGGGCAAAATTCCTAGCTCTTTCCTCTCCCTCTCTTTTTCCTTCCTTTCCCCCCCTCTCATTTCCCTCCACTGCCCCTACCTTGCTTCTCCTCCTCCACTGCTCCTGCCGTGTCTTTCTTGCTTGCTGAGGGTCAAATGAGAACCCGGCACAAGCTAGGCAAGTGCACTACCACAGAGCCCAAGTTCATATCTTAGTGACTTCTCTAAAGCCCCTCCTACAGCTTCCTCCTTTCCTCAGCTCTTTCTCCTTTCTGGCATGTTGTCTTGGTTTCTCTTCTCTCGCTGCTGCAACACAGTGGGGAACAGGCTTCTTTTAACTCACAGTTCCAGGTGACAGCCATTGATGGCAGGGGATTCGGGATGGGGGTGAGGGGCGGGGGTGGGGGGATTGGGGGCAGGATCTTGAAGTACTTGGTTACATTAAACTTACATCCTAGAAGCCGAGGGTGCTGAATGCTGGTGCCCAGTTCCTAGCCAGGAAGCTATACTACCCATACACAGACTGGTCTTCCTACACCAACGAATGCCGCCAAGACAGTCCTCCATAGACGTACCCGGAGACCCGCCTCCCGGGTGATTCCTGATCTCAACACTCCTAATGCTGCGACCCTTTGACACAGTTCCTTGTGTTGTGATGAACCCCCCCACCCATAAAATAATTTTCATTGCTGCTTCATAACTGTAATTTTTCTACTGTTATGGATTGTAATGTAAATATCTGTTTTTTAATGGTCTTAGGTGACCCCAGTGAAAGGTTCCTTTGACCCCAAAAGGGGTCACGACCCACAGGTTTAGAAACACTAATAGATTCTGTCAAGTCTGCAGTTATTATCTGCAATCACAAGTGTGCAGATCCAGAAATGGACAATTGTCACTTTTGTACTCACTGTCTTTTATTCCAAAGAAAGCAGTCACCCATGTTAAGGACTTTTGTCTAAAAACCAGTCACTGCTTTTCTGTCTACAAAATTCACAGTCCATGAAGCTGAACATTTGTATTAGACATGTGTTCCGTGACAATCGTATCATTCTATATTTGTTGTTTTATAAAATTAGAAAATTCTTAGCAAAACACGTATTAATAATTCAGTAGATTAATTTGAACTCAAAAGTAGATTGTCAGTAGACGGCAGATGGAAGTAGACGGGAGTGGGAGCGTGTGGGGTGGAGCCATCTTGTGTCCTTCTATTCCAAGGCCTGGCGTTTTGAGGAGTGCAGAGGCCTGGGAAGGGACAAGGATGCCACATGAAAAATAAGGTGGCAGGACGGATGTGACCACCTTCTTAGTCCTGGGGGACCCTAAGAAACTGCCACCTTAAGATATTAAAAGGTTGCGGGGACCAGTCCACATGCTGTCATGTTCATATGACGTCTAGTTGATGTTTCTGTCCCTTGATTGGTATCTGCAAAGCTAAACTTGACTTGTTGCTGTTTGCTGTAGGACACACATAGTTTGTTCTTTCTGGCACCTTCTCTCTGGCTATGGTTATGGCCTCTGGAGGGAAGTACTTCTAACTGTAGCCTTGTTATAAATTATTTATATTATTAGTGGGCATATATAGTGCATATATATAGTGTGTGTGCATGCATGTGCGTGTGTATGTGTGTGCTGTGTATATGTACGTGTGTGTGTGTTTATGTGTGTGTGTGCTGTGTATATGTACATGTGTGTGTGTGTTTATGTGTGTGTGTGTGTGTGTCTACCATGGCATGTGTACAGAGGTCGGAGGAAAACTTTGTGAAATTTACTCTCTACTGTTACTTTACACAGGACCCAGGGATCAAACTCAGCGTGTTGAGGTTCATGGCAAGTGCTTTTGCCTCCTGAAGTATCTCTCCAGCCTTTTACCATGAAAATTTATACTGATGCAGTATTTCTACTCTCCAAGCTCCTAGTGTAAGCCATCTTTCCCTTATGAGGAAAGACTTTTGGTGTTGGCTACAAGATAGAGTAATGAAAGCCAGGTTGTCTTAAGAAAATTAAAGCCCATTGTCTAGTGATAAAAACATCCTGTTTATGTTCAACCTCTAAATTTCTCATGTGTTGATACACTACCAAAAAGAAAAATCTGGGTGAGCAAGATGACTCAGGAGGTGAGGGAGCTTCCTATGTAAGCTTCTTGACCAGGGTCCACCCTTAGTTCCCAGAACTTATGTCAAGGTAGAAGGAGAGAGATGACATCACAAGGTTGCCATGTGATCTTGCCCTGATGGCTGTGGCACACCAGCCCCCACACAGATTCCATGCTCAAACACACCCAATGTAAAAGCAGTGGTTTAGTAAATAAATGAAAAAAAAAAAAAATCCAGCCAAAACAGTAGAATAGTTGTATTGTTTTAGCCTTCCTGGCTTTTTCTTTCAATGGCATATACTCACATCTTTCCACTTAACCATTTCGGTGGCTTAAGTCATCAAATAGCTTAATTTCAGCCATTTTATTTAGGCATGTCCTTATATTAAACATTGACAATTCATACAGTTTTTACCTTGTTATCATTAAAGTTGTCTGTGATGGGCGTGCACCATTCTTTGTGTTCTTTCAAAATATTATCCAATAAGAGGCTCCAGATGTCAGGGACTTGGTGTCATATAGGGGAAATCTAAGCTAGCTAGCTGCTTGTCTGTCTGTCTGTCTGTCTGTCTGTCTGTCTGTCTGTCTGTCTATCTATCTATCTTTCTACCTATCAGTCTCATTATCTATCATCTATGTCATCACTTTTTATCTGTCGATCATCTGTCTGTCTGTCTATCTAATCTATCATCTATCTATTAATTTATCTATCATCTATCTACTTATCATTTATTTATTGTGGTTTTGACCCACTTGGTATGGTTGTGGTTGCTGAACTTGGGTCCCGTGGAAGAGCAGCCAGCTATCTTAGCCCAAGGAATCTTAGGTTGTTAGCTCAGCAGCAAATGTCCTTTACCCTCCCAGCCATTTTTCTGGTTCCACAAAGTACACATTTTTTTCAACTTCATCTTCTCATTCAACAGCAACTTTGGCTGTGTGTGTATTGGTTTAAGGCAAGCTCTTTGCCAATGAAATGTGTCCACAGACTATGTAAATTCATTTTGTACTCAATAGTAAATTTCTGGAGATTGCCTTGGATTTGTTTTTGATAATGTATTGAATCTACGCATCAATTTCTGAAAGTTTTACACGTTAACAATATCCAATCTCAATGGACGCATATTGATCTCATGTCCTGAATCATCATGAAAATTTTGCATAAGTTGTAGTGATTATTATTCTTGGTTATCTTGAAGTTAGTTGGTTTATTTTTCATGGATAACCATGGCCCTGGTGTATAAAGATGACTTTTGGTCAATCCAAATCTCTTTAATTTTCGTGTCTTATTTTAGTGACTAGAAACTAAGATAATAATGCTTAATTGAAAAGGTGATAGTGGACTCCTGCCTTATTCCTGAACACTCAGGTAAAATATTTAACATTTTGCTATAACTATGGTGCCAGCCCTGGGGTTACATGGGTGCCCTTTGTCTGATTGACAAATTCTTCCATGTTCTTTGCCAAGCATTTGTTTTCAGTGAGAAAACTAGGCGCTGAATTTTGTTGAGTGCTTTCTGCCCTATCACTTGAAAGATTCTATGATTTTCTTTTGAGATCTGTCCATATCACAAGTAACTTTTTCTTTTTTTGAACTGTCAAACCAAACTTCTATTCCTGGAATGGGGAGTTTGAGATATCAACTTGTCCAAAATTTGTTAAAACCTGTGCTTGAGGCCTGTTGTTTCTCTTTTCTTTTATTGTTATCTAGTTAATTCTTCCCCCACCCCCACCCCCTTTCCTTTCTCCCTTCTCAAAGCAGTAGTCCTTATAGAAGAAGTCCTTTATCTTCGATTCCCTAGAATTCCCACTGTTCTCCCTTTAGCCTTTGGTGGGGTTTCCCCGTGCAGTTATCTGAACCCAGAGTTTTCTCTGTGACAGTTTTTAACAATAAATTCAGTTTATTTGATTTATGACCATCGAGGTAACTCAGTCTGGTTTGCATTTTGTGTCTTTTGAGTGATTTGTTCATTTCATCTAAGCTGTCAAATGTATTGACATAGAATCGGTCATAATATTTTCTCATTATCTTTTGAATATATGTTACAATCTTTGGCTAAGCCATATATGATTCCTGTGTCTCCTTTTCTCGGGAGGTTTATCAGTGTTCCTGTTCTTCTCAAGGGGGGTCAATTGCCTTTTTGTTGTTGGTTTCCTTTCTTTTCTTTTTTTTTTTTCAAATTAATTGATTTTCATCTTGATGCTTAGTGTTTCCCTGCTTGCTTATTTAGCTTTTTCTTCTTTTTAGGGGTGAAAGGCAAGGTTATTGATTTGTGACATTTATATATATTTTTTAATATAGGCATCTTAGTGTTACAAATTCCCCCAACAGGTAACATTTTAGCTGAATTAAACAAATTTTGGAGAATTGTGGTTTTGTTTTCATTCTGTTCAAATTACGTTCTGGCTGCTCTTTGCTTTCTGTTCTCATGACTTCCTTCGAAATGTGTCCTTTAGTTTTCTCAAAATTGAAGGCTCTTCCTCTATATCTTTTTTTGTTATTGGTTTATAACATAACTTCACTTTGGCCAGAAAATATACTGTGTATGTCTGTGTAACAGTGGATAAGTTTAATCCTCATACGTTTTTTGGACACTTGCTTTATGGCCTAGATTATTGTCCTTTTGGGTAAATGGCCCATGGGCATCGGAAAGAATGTTAATAAAAGTTGTAAAAGTGTCACTTAGGCTAAATAGGTTAGTGTTGTTTAAGTACATTCTTATTGATTTTATGTCCACACAGTATGTCAGCTATTGAGTGGGAAGTGTTGAAATATTTGACAAAAAATGCTCTTTTCTATTTCGTTACAATTCTGCCCTTTGAGATTTGTGTGTTGTGAGCCTGCGGCTGGATGTGTGAATACATGGACTTGTTTTCTTCTCTTGAAGAACTGACCTCTGTCACCCTGAAGGGACCATTGTGAGCTTCAGTGATCCACTTGCTGCTTGTTTCCTCTTCTTACTGTCCTTTTCTGTTTACTTGCCTCTTTTTTTTTTTTTTCCCCTCCTGTCCTCTCCTTCACGGTTGGTTTTACTAGGTGTAACCATGTTGTGGTATTTTATTGGTTTCTTTAGGGCTTATAATTTTACATAAATCTGCATATATACATATATAAAGTTGATACTTTTGTAGTTTTAAATAAGAGAATTAAATAATATGAAAAAAAGAGTCACCGTATTTACCCAGGCAGTTACAATTTCTAATGAATTTTTTCCTTTCTCTCAAGCCAGCTTTACGTCTGGAATAATTCCTTCTGCCCTAAGGACATTCTTTAATATTTCTTATATTATAGGTCTGCTGGTGATAAATTCTTTCAGATTTTATATGTCTGTAAAAGTCTTTGTTTTGCCTTTGTTTTTAATAAGATTAAAAAAAAAGAGTTTTAGGTCGACGGTGTTTTGTATTCCTATAAATACCCTCCAGACTTTCTGAGGAACAGTTAAATTACAGAGAAGCTGTTGAGCCCACGTGGGCCTTGCCCTTCCTGCTGTTTCTTGTGGCAGCCAGAGCTGCTGTACCCTGAGGTTAATTCTTCCCCGTAACCGAGTCAAGGCCAGGTTTCAAGTTCTAACCGACACTGCAGGAGCTAAGAGCTCTTCAGTCCGGCTACAGGGAAACACTTCAGACGGAAGTCATTTCCATGGTCTCGGTCTCTTTGTGTGGGCTGAACCTCAGTCAGCCTCTCTAGGCATCCTCTTGCTGTCCCACGCTAGAAGGCAGCAAACCTGTTGTGACATTTACATGTCACCCCGTCTGAAACCATCCCTAAAGATATACAAGCCCTCACCGGTGCACAATGGACTCACGGAAGCCAGCTCTCCATTGGCACTCTGCCCTGTCCATCGGATCATCGGTGTGTGTACAGGTGTGGGCATGGCATAGGGGGCGGGGGCGGGGGCGGGGGAGTGTACACCAAGCAAGCAGATGTACACCAATATTCTGTTTATCCTTGCTTGGATCCTTTTGCCTCTTCTCCTTTCCTCCCACCGTAATGCAACCCTCCTCCTTGCCCATCACCCTCTCGGGAGGCCACCCATAGCGGCTTCTTCTTTATTCTATCTCTAGCCAGCCAAGGATACGCCTTTGTTTCCTTATCTTGGCTTGTTCAAGAATGTTATCTGTATGGAGACCTAATTTGTTTCGACACCTCTGTCACCTCCGTAGGACCTTCACTGCTATAGCTTTCTCAGCAAGGTCAACTCTAGTCCCTAGCTGCAGGCATTGTTTCTTATCTGTGCAGCAGGACACATTTTATCCCACAAGCCACAGAGTAGAAAATGCCACATCCCTTTGGTTCTCTAAATCCAGTTGACTCTGAAGGAGCAGAAAATTCAGTACTGTCCTCTCAGAACTTCTTATGGCCCACCACATCAGGGCCAACTGGCTCCCGAAGCCTCACGGAATGGCCTTTTAGGGAAAGAATCCCATGTCTGGCCTACTCAGGTCAGCCTTTACTGCCCTAGCCCCGAGGTTCATGCAGATCTGGCGTGGTTCTTAGGGCTACTAAACTGCTCAGTTACTACCAGCCATCTCAACTGCTACTGCCTTTGTTTGTGGAGACCTTGAAGGGCCACTCTTCCACAGTAAGACAGTAGAGGCTGGTGCGATAGACTGCTGGTGGTGTGCCTCGATTATTTACTTTCCACTGTTTTGAAGGGAAGTACAAAATTGAGGTGCTAACTGGCCAGGTTTCTGTGAGAACCAACTTCCTGGTTTGCTACCTTTCTGTGTCGTCATCAGGTGGCGAGCATGGTGAGGGAGAAGTGCTTCCTATTCTATTCTGTTATAAGGACTTTTCATCTCACTCACCAGGACTCATGTGATGTCATTGCCTCCCACCTCCCCTCCCAAAACCATTGCACTGGAGGTGGGATTTCAACAGAAGAACTTTCTTTTTACTTGTTTATTTTATTTTGTTTATTCTTCTATCACACAATACATCCCCAACCATAGCCTCCCCTCCCTCCATCCCTCCCAACGCCCCCATTTCCCTCTCCCCCAGATCCACCTCTCCTCCGTCTCCCTTCAGAAAAGAGCAGGCCTCTCAGTGATGGTGGTTTGGCTCTTGGCGTAACAAGATGCAGTTAAGACCAGGCACATACCCCCATATCAAGGGGAGAGGGAAAGGAACTAGAATAGATCTTGTGGGTGGACTGGAGGGGGGTAGGAATGGGTACAGGAGGGGTCAGGTCGGGGATGGATGGATGGATGGATGGATAGAGGAATTTTCTAGAGACACACATGGTTGTTGATAGCATTCCCTCAGTCTAAACAGCTCACGAAACCCCAAGAACCTTTTACTCTCCTCCTGGCTCCAGTGTAATCTACCATAACATCTATTCCTCAGAGGCCTACCTACAGCTTTTGTAGAATTTTCCTAGGAAGGATGCGGTCTTTTCTGCATGGCAAATTTGCCTTTGGTTCAAAGGCAAAGACAGGGCTGCTGCCCTGGCGTTGACAAGGGAAACCTAACCCAAAGCGACCCACAGCTGAATACCCAAGTAGTGGCACTTCTTAACTGGGTGCCTTAAAACACAGGGATTATGAGGACATCTGCCTTCAGACTTCTTAGGGTTATTCTGAGCATTAAATGAGTTAGACAGAGTTAAGGCTGTTTAGCGCAGGGCTAACTTGCTATGAGCTGCTAATGCAGGCCTTTTCACTGCGCTTTGCCACGTCTCCTGCAGAGCTTCTGGAGCCAGTGCTGGGGATAAGCGTGTTGTGTAGCCAGAATCACCTCTGAATTCCGTTGGAGGCTCACCGTCATATTTCTTAATAAGTCCGACCCAGCCAGTTTGCCTGCCAGCATTAAATCCAATTGTGCTGTCATGGTTTGAGCACTAGATGAAGGTGCTGCCTGCAGATTTATACCCCCACTCAGTGCACCTGGGACAGGCATTCGTTTAGTGAAAAACTGCAGAATCATCCACACCACTTAATTTATTCTCCCTGTCCCTTTCTCTTAGTTAAATCCATATAAGTTAAATTGGAATGGGCTTCCTGAAGCCAAAAGTTCACCCTACACTGAGCATCTCTGGGCAGGAAATTGCAGTCTTTTTTTATTCCACACGCCCTTTATGGTGATTTTCTTTCTGTTCCATGGGTTCTTTATGATGGTGGCTTTGGCCAAACATGTGAGTGAAAGTTCAAAATCTAAAACACCAGTGACACTAGCAAGGTTGATCATGTTTCTTCACTCATATGAAATCATAATAGGGGCCTGGAGAGATGGCTCAGAGGTTAAGAGCACAGCCTGCTCTTCCAGAGGTCCGGAGTTCAATTCCCAGCAACCACATGGTGGCTCACAACCATCTATAGTGAGATCTGGTGCCCTCTTCTGGAATGCAGGCATATATGAAGGTGAAACACTGTATACTTAACTAAATAAATCTTTTTTAAAAATCATAACAAATAGCTGACATCACAGTCCCTCATGGGCTCTGTGAATGCTGTACACTGGGCATGGTGGGTGATGCTAGGCTCGTAGGGAGTGGTCTTCAACCCTTAGGGTGGCTGTACAGAATTGTTCAGCTCTGTGTGGCTGCTGGGGACCAGCAGTGGCTTCTGCTCATATGGAGATGGTCTTTGCTCCTATCCAAGTCCTAGCCAGACCTAACAATGCTTGAGTTCTAAGGTCAGATGCTGTGAGATTGTGGTTAGCTCAGGATGGTGGCCATAAACAATGCTAATGGAAAAACTGCGGTTTCCTTCTGAGGTTCTTTGTTGTTGTTGTTGTTTTTGGTTTTTTGAGACAGGGTTTCTCTGTGTAGCCTTGGCTGTCCTGGACTAAATTTGGAGACGAGGTCTTTTGAGGTTCTTACTCTTATTAATAAAAATCAAAAGGGAACTCGAGAACAATTTTATTAGAGTTCAGGAGAAAACAGTACAGGTTGGGTGAAACCCCCAGCGGCCTCCAGAGGAGGCGGAAAGTTACTCCTTTCAGGATTGGCATGGAATGGAAATAGAGGTGTCTTGTTAAGAGAGGAGAAAGCCCCCCAAGAGTGGAAGAGAACAGAAGTAAACGGGTAGCATCTGGGCATGCTGTGTGCGGCTTTTCTAATCCATCTCCCCTCCCCCTCCTGCTGTCCTGTATGCGTTCTTAGAAGATGCCAGGCGAGGAAGGCTTTCCAGTCTTCCCTACAAACAGGGTTTCCCCCTATGTGAATCCTTACGTAGTCTTTTGAGTCCCTACTCACACACCACAGTGAGACTGGAGAGGCATGGCCAAGGTTATGTCACCTACAATCAACAAAAGAAGTATAAAGGTAGAAAAAACAACTCACTGGACCAGATAGTGTCTGTTGGGGCTCAGTTTTCTTTTGCTTCTGCCTCCAATCTCGGTCTCATCACAGCTTCTTCCTACCTCCGAGGCTCACAGATCCCATCAATAAGAGGTGGGGTTTACTTTCTATATTGTCCTTGGCTGGTGCCATAGTTTGAGCAGGACCCCTGGACCCAGATCTGTGTGTTATAATGTTCTTGTAGGTTTCTAGGACCCTCTGGATCTTTCTATTTTCCCATTCTCCCATGCTTCTCTCACCTAAAGTCCCAATAGGATGTCCTCTCCTCTGATCCACTTTCCTGGTAAGTGAAGACTTCAAATCCCTACCCAGATCGAGCTGATGGACAGGACATTCTCCACTGTTGAGTGGAGAGTGGAGTCTGACTTTCATGCGAACTCTGGTGCCCCATTTTTGGCCATGTCCCCTTGATGGGGAGGCCTGGTGACACTCAGAGGAAGGATAGCAGCCTACCAAGAAGAGACTTGTTACCCTATGAGCATATACAGGGGGAGGAGGTCCCCCTCAGTCACAGACATAGGGGAGGGGAGTAGGGGGAAAGCGGGAGGGAGGGAGGGAAGAATGGGAGGATACAAGGGATGGGCTAACAATTGAGATGTAATATGAATAAATTAATAAAATATTAAAAAAAAATAAGAGGCGGAACTGCACACAGTGATGCCTTGGCTCTGCTATTCCCCCCAGGTCAGTGAGAGTTCTTGCTCAAACCTCTCCCATTTCAGAGACTATGGAAGAAACTGTCCCTCATTAGGCATCACCTGGAGTGGGACATATAGGGCTCCTATTTCCTTTGTAGACCACACTGCTCCAGTCCCTCCATTTGCTCCGGGTTGGGTTGAATCCATCATGCAGGCTCCAAGGATCCTTTTCTCCTCCCTTACATAGCTTAGATCCTCCGCTGAAAATAACTCCTGTGGATTTTGGTATAACTCTTGGGAAAGAGGGCTCTCCTTCCTCCCATATTGGCAAACCAGCAAGCTGGGAAGTGGTCATGACCACCCTTGGCGCAGTATGAAGCAAACAAGAGAATAGGGGCACAGTGTGTGTGTGTATGTGTGTGTGTGTGTATGTGTGTGTATATATGTGTGTGTATACATGTGTGTGTACATGTGTGCGTGCATGTGTGTGTGTGTATGAGAGGGGGGAGGAGAGAGAGAGAGAGAGAGAGAGAGAGAGAGAGAGAGAGAGAGAGAGAGAGAGAGAGAGAGAGGCTTCGATTCCCATTTCCCTCCCTCAGTCTTTACAGCCGTTTTGCTTATGCCATAGTGAACTAGGATTCTGTTATCAGCAACTAAACGTTGCCCCAACACAGGCTTGTATGCTTCCATTACTGTGTTCAGTATAATAGGTGACTTGTCTGTAGATCAGCGGTTCTCAATCTTCCTAATGCTGCAGCTGCGGCCCTTCAATACAGTTGCTCATGTTGTGGTGACCCCCAACCATAAAATTACCTTGTTGCTACTTCATAACTGTAATTTTGCTGCTGTTATGAATTGTAATGTAAACATCTGATTGATATTTGAGAACTGCTTGGCTGAGACGCTGCTGCTTGAGAACAGGGTGAGAACTGCTTCTTTAGGTGGCATGGAGAATCTTGGAGGGGAGAAAAGGAGGTATCCCCCAATTTGATCACTTCCTCTTGAGGGGGGGAGGCCCGGTGGCACGCAGATGAAGGGGAAGCAGGCTATCCAGATGTCAAGGGGAGGGGAATAGGTCAGAAGAAGGAGCAAGAGAGGGAATGGGAAGATACAAGTGAGGGGATAACAATTGGATGTAATCTGAATAAATTATAATAGATTAAAAATTTTTAAATAGTAGGTCTAATCTTGATGGCAGAAAGCAGCGTTGGAAGTGTACATAGTGTGCTACATGGAATGCTCCACTTCTCATACGGTCTCTCTGGACCCCATGAGGAAGATCCTATTTTTACTGTCTTCCCTTGTCCTGGCTTCTTCCTGTTACTCTGATGAAATACCCCAACAAAAGCAACTTAGGAAGGAAGAAGTTCTCTTGGCCCACTGTTAGAGGTTGTAGGCCATCACTGCAGGGGAAGTCACAGTCAGTGGCAAGAGATTAGGAAGCTCGTCTCATTACAGTCACAGTCAAGAAGCAGAGAGTGACTGGCCTTGATCAGCTCATTTTCTCCTATGCAGGGAAGGATCCCAGCAAAGGGAATGGTGCCGCCCACAGTGGCTGGGTCTTCACCTCAGTTAACCCGATCAAGCTAGTCCACCCTAGGCATGTCTAGGGTCTAGATCAACCTGGGCATTGAGAGCCACCACCACACCATTTCCAAGGTTGGAATCTGTTATATTCAGGATGCACCCAAGGTCACAGAATAAGCAGCCCAACTTATTCTTGCCTCAGTTTCAACTCTGAGTCATCAAACTAAAGGTCTATATGGAGGTTTCTTTCCTCTTTGTCTTCTGGGTCAGAGTGACAATCAAGGCTTCTGGGCTTCAGCTCCTGTTGACTGAAAAGATGAGATAATAGGATCCGAAGTGGCTGAGGTGTTTATAAAACTGAGCTATGGAAGATAATTACCTGCTCTCCCAGCCATGGCTAATCCCATACAAAGCAAGATGGAAAAGACCAAGAGAATTAAGTTTTAAAATAGATTTTTTCCCCCCCAGAGTTGTGGTCTGGGCACACATTTTGAAACTGTTACATAGTTTAGCAGTAAGTTCGAAAGTGAGAATATGTTACGTATTGCCACATCAACATGCCATGACGCACCCTGGGATCCATTAGTTATCAGGATGATGTGTTTTAGTGCATTTGTTTGTGACAGTCAAATACATCATTTTAGTATGTATGTAATGTGCGCAAACTCACGGCAGCTTGGGCCTTACCCACCCCCAAAATGGTTTTCCTTGTCTTCTTTTCCTCTCTTTCTTCTCAGCTTTATTCTCTGTGCATTTATCATTATATGTCTCTCCGAGTGACTGCAAGGAAAAACTCTGTTGAGGGTGGGCTGTATGCTGCATGCATTAACTAACTTTTATATTTTTCTGGTGCTTAGCATGTGAGGTACCAATAATGTGTGCTAAGCAGATACATTGTGTAATAATTCAGGGGAATCTCACTATAAATGATAAATTATCCATAAATAATTTGGAACTAACCTAATAATTATTGTTAACATGCATCCCCTACACACACAATCATGTCGTCTCTAAGCACATGGTTGGATTTATCATCACAAGTTAAGCGTAGTGTATAACCTCCGCCCGCATGGAGTAGTGATCTGTTGCTGGTTTCCTAGCCACCTCCTTTTGTTCCAAAGAACTAGTTAGTGTTCTGATTTTCCCTTCTTTTATTAATTCTGCCCCCCACTGCGCCCCTCCTTTGGTTTTTCGAGACAGGGTTTCTTTGTGTAGCCTTGGCTGTCCTGAACTTGCTTTGTACACCAGGCTGGCCTTGAACTTATAGCAATCCTCCTCCTGCCTCTACGCCTGGCTTATTTTGCCCATTTTAGAATCTGATAGGAATAGAGGAATGCAGTGTACAACCTTTCACGCTGGATTACTTTAATATTTAGCATCGTTGTATTGACACACTAACCTAGAGGCCAGACTGAGGTACATGTGTGCATTAACAATACGTAAAGGGGATCATGGTGCCATTGTTCATAATAAGAAAACTGCTTTAACCCAAATGGCCAGTAGCAGAATGAATGAATCATGTGGCATACCATGGCCATGGAATCTTAAAGCCCCAGTCTGGCCTCAAACTTGTTATGTGTAGCCGAGATGACCTTGAACTTCTAATCATCCTGCCTCTGCCTCCCTAGTGCTAGGATATAGGCATAAGGTTATTGTGTAATTCAGTCGCTGATTTCTGTGCACCTCCCACTCCCCACCCCCACATATCTAGTTGCAATTCTTGTTCTGAGACTCTCCTGTCTCAATGTTGTATAAACACTGCTTTCCAACTGCCCCCTGAAATGCCAATAAAGCAGCTTACCGTCAATTGCTAAGCAGGGGAGAGACTAGGGCTGGATTTCCTGCCCTCCAGGGAAGGAGGAGTTGGAGGAGGAAGTAGGGGATTTAGCCAAGGGCAGAGGTGGAGGAGACATCAGGAGAGAGGGCATAGCAGGGAAGGCCATAAAGTGCAAGTATCTCTGGGGTGAAAGCTGGAAGGAAGCTAGACCAGCCCAGAAGCTTAAGAATACAATTAAAACTGCTCAGTTGTTAGGCCATGACGTTCGTTAAACAAATAGAATAGAGTCTCAATTATTTGAATGATAGCCGGGTTAAGAGAGAAACTGAAAACAAACACAATTATGTAAAAATAAGTAACAGTAAGGTCAGAGGCCTTTGTGGTTATTTCCAACTTTCACCAGTTTATTTCCAATGGGAATGTCAGTCAGCCACACACTTGATTGTATCTACGAAGGCCTGTTTTCCAAATAAGGTCAGATAGATATGTATTAAAAAAATATCTCTTGAGGCATGGATGTAATCCAATATGTAATAGAAAAGATTTGGGGTTCTGATGATGATGATGATTGTGTGCATGCACATGTGTATGTGCTCACATGTGTGTGCATGTTTGCATATATATGTGTGTGTGTGCGCGTGCACATATGTGTATCTTGAAAAGTGTTCCTAATTTTGTCTATTTTCAGATATGATTTCAGGGAAGCCTTTGTTTTTGTCTGGTACAATAGGGGAACACATCAGGTAGGAAGGCCATGCCCAGCTTCTTGTCTGTTCTAGTTTGCATTTTAATTGCTTTGATAAAATGCCATGACCAAAAACAACTCAGAGAGAAAAAGGGTTAATATTACCATATAAATGTACCATCTAGGGAAGTCAGGGTAAGAGCTCAAAGCAGGAACCTGGAGGTAGAGACTGATGAAGAAGCCACGGAGGAATGCTGCTCACTGGCTTGATCCTCATGGCTTGCTCAGCCCAATTTCTTACAGCATCCAGGACCACCTGCACCACCAACAGGGAGTTGGACCTTTCCCACATCAATTACCAACCAAGAAAATGTACCACAGGCCTACCCATGGGCCAGTCTGGTGGGGGCATTTATTAAATTGAGGTTCCATCTTCCCAAATGATGCTAGCTTGTGTCAAGCTGGCATAAAACTAGCCAGCACACTCCCAAGCCTTTTTTACCATGGCACTTCCAGTGTTTATAGATGCAGCTCTGAAGTTCTGTGTGTTTTCATCTGCTGGAAGACAGTGGGGGTGGTAGTACTGGCCTGTTTTAAGGCCTCCTCTGATACCCTGTTAGAAAGTGTTTGTTCAAGTCTACAACTGGTTTCTTTATTAAGCTGTCCATCTTTTTCTTATTACATTGATTTCTTTATATTTTCTGAACAAGTCCTTGCTCTCAAATATGTTGCAAATATCTCCTGCTAAACCGTGGCTTGCCTTTGTGCCCTATTAGCTGTATCTGTCAATGAACAGAATCCCCCAATTTCAATGTAGTTAAGCTTATCCCCATATTCCCTGGTGGTGAGTGTCTGTGTCCCTCTGTAATACAAACCAGGCAGTAGGTTAGTCGATCATAGAGATATAAACTATGGTTCGTGTGTGTGATATAACAAGTTTTATTTTCAGAAATGGCACACGAGTTGAGTCAAATAGAATGTGCTTATATAGTAACAATTCTCATTTTAAAAAGATATTTGTTTTATTTTCTATAGAGCTTATTTCTATATAGTTCTTGTCTTAGCTACGTGTGCGTGTATGTAGTTACCACAGAGGCCAGATCCCTTAGAACTGGGTTTATAGGCAGTTGTGGTCTGTCTTCAGGTGCTGGGAACTGAGCTCTTTCCTCCACAAGAGAAGTAAATGTTCTTAAACTGAGCTGTTTCTACTAATCCCATCCATGATTCCCTAAGAGTCCACGTAAACTAAAGAAAACCATGCATCTGTATATACACACACAACCCCTACAGGGGTGTAAGCATCAACAGCATTTTGGAAATAACCTGGCTGTTTCTCAGTAAGATCAGCCATGTTCATGTTTGCACAAAGTATATTGGTACAGGCACATACCGGACAGCAGTAGCTAACCTTTTAAGGCAATTTGCTTACATTAAAGAAAAAAAACCATTTATTTATTTTTATTTTATATGTATGACTGCTTTGCCTCACATATGCATGTCTGCTGGGTGGATGGACAAACACGCTGTATTCTCTGAAACTGTAGTGATGGAGGGTTAGAAGCTGCCACATGGACAATGTAACCAAACCTTGACCAGACTACACTACATGCCCCCTGGAGTGAGTCTGCTCTCGAGGCATCCAGTAACCATCTTGACTGTGTCCCACTGGAGATGTGTAAGGATCGCCATGAAATCTGGCCCCTCCATGACGCTGTATGTCAGTGGTTCTCAACCTGTGGGTTGCGACCCCCCCCTCGGAAGTCAGATGACTCTTTTAGTCACGTATCAGCTATTCTGCATATCAGAAGTTTACATTATAATTCATAACAGTAGCAAAAATCACAGTCATGAAGTAGCAATGAAATACTTTCATGGTTGGGGGTCACCCCAACATGAGGAGCTGTCTTAAAGGGTCTCAGAGTTAGAATGGTTGAGAACCACTGCCGCGTGCTCTTCCTAACCCTCAAGATGCAAGCCAAGACCTGACATGTGGTAGGAGCCCATGGGTGCTGGCTGAATCATGAACGGAAGCAGGTGGGTTTGGTCCTGAGAGGGACAGGTGTCCAGGGAGTGGCTCACCATCAACTTCCCCCATCAGTAGGAGACAGCTGTCACTTTCCCACAGGGGCAGGACAGTTTGTGCCTATACTTCCGGAGCCAGGAGGCCCTCCTGTTACAAGGCTCATTGGGACAAGAGCATGCTTTCCAGTGGGAGTGTTCTGCTGTCACCTGTCTTTCGGGTGTTATGCGGAAGAGAGGTTGGCCTCCATGACCCTGCTCAGTGTCGCCTCCATGGTTTCATCTCCTGTTTCCCACCTGACCTGGCCTTCTTTGCTCAGGGCGCTTTTCCCTTGACTACTCTTGTCTTGTACTGTCTTAGATAAAATGGCACAGGTTTGAGAAGAGGGCACCTCAGTTGAGAAAATGCCTTTATCAGATTGGCTTCTAGACAAGCCTGTGAGGCCATTTTCTTGGTCTGTGCAGGCTATCTGCCTGTCCTTGATCTGCGTGGCGTCATGCCTGGACAGGTGGTCCTGAGTGTTACAAGAAAGCAGGCTGAGAAAGTCATAAGGAAGTAAGCAGTGCCCCTCCATGGCCTCTGCCTCAGCTCTTACCTCCAGGATCCTGGTTTGAGTTCCTGCCCTGATTTCTCAGTGATGGGCTGTGACAGGGAGTGTAAGCCAAATCAACCTTCTCCTTCCCACGTTGCTTTTGGCCATGGTGTTTCTCCACAGCAATAGGAAGCAAACTGGGACACACACCTCCTTAGGACTTTGCACAAATGTGATTTTTCTTTTTTAATGAGGACTGTCAATGTCAAATTTCAAAACTACCTATTCTATTTTCAGAGAAAGCCTACTTTCCTGCTTTATTTGAGGGAAAGGCCTGGTTGCTTATTGTCTTAATGACCTACTGAGGAACTCATGGTCCAGTGTGTTGTAAAAATTACTTAATGGTGTTTATATGAGTTTACACAAAAAGCCAACAGATCAGGAGCACAGGTGGTAATCTGACAGAGAGCTCTAAAACTACCTGGTTATGGAGAACAGCAGGTGGTGCCTGTAAGACGCTTTGACAGTCTGATGGAATACATAAACACATGTGATAAGAAATGTTGCCTATGAGGTGGGGAAAGTCCTCACCAGAGGACCGTGGCTCAGTTCCAAGCACACACATTGAGTAGCTCACAGCCACCTGTAACTCCAGCTCCGGGGAAGCCAACACCCTTTTCTGGCACCCACGAGCACCAACATGTAACTGTGCACACTCACGCACATACATATATGTAAGTCAATAATAAATATATTTTTTATAAACATTGGCCAAACAGTCTAATCTGTTCACAAAGGCAGAGAGAATGACTTCTGGAGGAATTTTTGGGGGGTTTTCACTCAGATTCTGTCCAGGGAAAGGAGCCATTCCTGTTTGCACTCAGTCCTGTTGGCAAAGAAAAGAGATCTGACTTGGTCCCACTGGCAAGGCCGTAGCCTGAGTGCGATGGCAGTTTGTTGTGTGTGATGCTCCTTCAGTGTAGCACGTTAGGAGTTTGCTAACTTTTAGATAACGAGTCTCCGTTGTATGTCACGCCCCAGAAAGGGGGAATGACTAATTGGAAGAAGTTTTCAAAGTCCCTGAGCCGGTCATTTATCATTTTGTGTTCATACATTGACATTGCATTTTTATAACAAGCCTCCGGAGGCTTAGTGATGGGATCCACATGAGAAAAGGAAGGAATGTTGCTGTGCCAGAAAAGTCAAATTTTTATCTCCAAGACTGAGGGGTCAGCTCTCAGAAACTAATAAATGAATCGAGTGGGCATGGACTCCATTCTGTATGGCTTTTTGAGACAGTGACTCCAAGCCTGCTTCTTCTTCGGTCACCTGTGTTGCCACTGCAGAGCCTGTGGCCATGTTTCTAGATGCGTCCTTTGTACTGAATATCTGTTTTCTGGCTGTATTCTCACCAGGCTCCCTTGCTAAAGAGCTGATGCTCTTGTGAGGGTTTGGGGGTTTCAGTATTAGGCACTGTTGGGTCTGTAACATTCACTGTAAATTTTATTTTGTGTGGCCAGAAAAGCTGCTGTGTCGGACCTCACGTCAACTACTTGCCTCAACCCACTGATCCCTTATGTAGCAGTTTGAGTTTCCCCTCTGATGACCTGATGATCAGATTTCTGATTTCCTTGACAGAAGACATGCTAAGTTTTCAGGATCGAATGCTGTCTGTTAGATACTGTCGCTGTGATGGTGCCGCCATTTTTAATTAGCAACACCCCTGGGAACTGTGCCTGTTGCTTGTACGCTCCCCACGGCTCTCTCCTCAGCTCCATGCAGGAGCTTCTCTCATACTTCACAGCTGCAAACTTCAGGATTTATTTTTCTCTTGCCCTTTGGTCACGTGCTCTTGCTACGTGGTCAAGACAGGAAGAAGATCCAATATTTGTGTGATGAGAACTCAGCAGTTTAGTTGGTGGGCTGCTTGTGGGTGGGAAGGGTCTGTCTCAGTCAAAGCAACAACAACAACAAGAACAACAAAGACTCTCATCAGGCTTCTCCTTACATCCCATTGGTTGGCCATCCCGAAGCTTCGCAGAGACCGCGCATGCCCCACCCTAATTGAAGAGAAGTCCGCCTGCTTCAGGAAGCAGTAAGGTTTACTAGCTTAGGTGAGAGGAATAGAAAATGTCCGCTGTTGCATATTTTGATCAAGTTCCCTGAAAGGATTAAAAAATATTGCTTGAGCTGGAGATAGACTGTAGTTGCAAAAGTGCTTAGACCCTGGGTGAGCCTCAGAGCCTGTCTAAAAGGAAAGCTAGGCATGGCAGTCTGTGTAATCCCAGTGCTGGGAAGGCAGCCTCAACTGCACAGATTCGTGGAGCTTGTTTCCCAGCCAGGCTGTCCTGCTTGGTGACCTCCAGGTTACTAAGAATTGCCATCCCTCAAATCAAGGTGGTCAGTGTCAGAGCAGAGCATCCGAAGTTGACTTCTGGCCTGCACAACATATGCACATACATATATGTGCATGACATGTGCACATACATGCACCAGTACTTGTACCATAGCCAGAAGAGTGCACACAGATGCAAGGGGAAACTTGAAGAAGCTTTACACTGAGGGAGAGGGGGGCAGGTAGGTCTGGTGCTAAAAGGGCCAGGTATCCAGGAAGAAGCTCTGAATCAACTCACCTGTCTGTAGGAAACTCAAGTCATGTGTCCTCACGTGAGCCCTTATGTAGAATATGAAGGATATTGAAAGAGCAGCCTCTATGGGCCGTGTAGCCCAGCCTGTCACTTTTTTTCCATGTACCATAACGTCACCTTTCACAGATAGCTACTCCTGGCTGGCCCACAGTCCACTAACTTTGAGCTGTGTCTGCCTTACCCTAACATCCAAAACCCACCTGGCTCCCTCTAGGGTGGCATGCACTCACAAAGGCCATGCTTCCCCCCCCCCCACTCCCCCCAAGAGTGGCAGGCTGAAGTCATTCCTGCAGAGTTAAACTGGAAAATTAGGTAACATATCATTTGCAGAACAGGGGAGTAACTGTGATTTCTGTGAGAACGTGCACATAAGAAAATCAGTCATTATTACTTAGCTATGGAGAAGAATCTCGCAGAGTAGCAACAGAGCAGACCTGGTATAGCGAGCAGGGACGCTTTGGAGGTGCAGTGATGTCAGCAGGGATGCTTTGGAGGTGCAGTGATGTCAGCAGGGATGCTTTGGAGGTGCAGTGATGTCAGCAGGGATGCTTTGGAAGTGCAGTGATGTCAGCAGGGATGCTTTGGAGGTGCAGTGATGTCAGCAGGGACGCTTTGGAGGTGCAGTGATGTCAGCAGGGACGCTTTGGAGGTGCAGTGATGTCAGCAGGGACGCTTTGGAGGTGCAGTGATGTCAGCAGGGATGCTTTGGAGGTGCAGTGATGTCAGCAGGGATGCTTTGGAGGTGCAGTGATGTCAGCAGGGATGCTTTGGATGTGTAGTGATGTCAGCAGGGATGCTTTGGAGGTGCAGTGATGTCAGCAGGGATGCTTTGGAGGTGCAGTGATGTCAGCAGGGATGCTTTGGAGGTGCAGTGATGTCAGCAGGGATGCTTTGGAGGTGCAGTGATGTCAGCAGGGATGCTTTGGAGGTGCAGTGATGTCAGCAGGGATGCTTTGGAGGTGCAGTGATGTCAGCAGGGATGCTTTGGAGGTGCAGTGATGTCAGCAGGGATGCTTTGGAGGTGTAGTGATGTCAGCAGGGACGCTTTGGATGTGTAGTGATGTCAGCAGGGACACTTTGGATGTGTAGTGATGTCAGCAGGGATGCTTTGGATGTGTAGTGATGTCAGCAGGGATGCTTTGGAGGTGCAGTGATATCAGCAGGGATGCTTTGGAGGTGTAGTGATGTCAGCAGGGACGCTTTGGATGTGTAGTGATGTCAGCAGGGACGCTTTGGAGGTTCAGTGATGTCAGCAGGGACGCTTTGGATGTGTAGTGATGTCAGCAGGGACGCTTTGGAGGTGCAGTGATGTCAGCAGGGATGCTTTGGAGGTGCAGTGATGTCAGCAGGGATGCTTTGGATGTGTAGTGATGTCAGCAGGGATGCTTTGAAAGTGCAGTGATGTCAGCAGGGATGCTTTGGATGTGTAGTGATGTCAGCAGGGATGCTTTGGAAATGCAGTGATGTCAGAGGCAAAGGAAGAGAAGAAAGAAGGAAGACACAGCGGACCTGCAAACATTTGCTTGCATTGTCCACCCTGTGGAAATATTTAACATGCCTTTAAAATGAATGTTCCAGGGGCTGGGGAGATGGCTCAGTGGTTAAGAGCACTCACTGTTCTTCCAGAGAACCAGAGTTCAGTGCCCAGCACCTGTGTCACAAAGCTCACAAGTGCCTGTGATACCCGTTCCAGGGATCCACTGTCCTTTTTTGGCCTCCGTGAGCACCTGTACATGATGGCATACATTCATAGAAACAACTCACATAACATAAAGATAAAGGAAGGCCCAGTGAGGCTCACTCTGAGTCCGGAGCACTTTCTGAAGGAGATAAGAGGAGATTACAGTCATAGAGACACATGGTATAAAAGATTGGTGTGGTACCAGAGGGAAAGAGCCCTGTCTGCCATCTTGGAGGAAGAGCGGTGCTGACTGAGCCTTGGCCTGTGGTGTGAACACAGTGCATCCATTATCTCATTTAATTGTTAGACTCGTCAGCTGAAGCAGGGGCTGCCGTTATCTGTGTTGGACAGATCAAGTGGACTGTAGGTTAAAAGGCTTAAGTAGTAAGTGGGAAGGTCAGGATGTCAACCCAAGCTGTCAAGATCTGAAGTCTGCATTTCTCCCCTCTCCTCTGTGATGTGAGCAGAAATTAAAACAGTGAAGCAGTGCTGGGGAAGTGTAACTCTATTTGGATAAGCTGGATATTAGGGCCATCTGTTCCCCAGAGGGAGGATGATGACAGGGGCTTAGGGGTACACACCATGGGGTATCTATTGTGACAGACTTCCTGCCTAAAGTGTCTAACAAGACATGGGCTAGGGGCCTGGGCTGATAATTCAATTGGTAAAGTGCTTGCTGTGCAGGCTTGAGAACCTGAGTTCAAACCCCAACACCCACATAAAACGCCTGGGGTGGGTCACAGGGTTGGTGCTCTTTCAGACCTTTGCTCTACTTTTTCTGTAATGGCTGAAGTCACAGGTGGGCTCTTCCTGTGTGGTGGCCTTCCTGGATGTCAGTAATGACAGACTCACATCAGCAATCATGGGAAAGCAAATGGCACCCCCATCTTAACCATGTGTGTGCCTGGCCCAGGCCTGGCTGACACAGGCTGTGCTTCTGCTCTGTGTGCCAAGCCATCACCGTGGCTCTTACCTGCCAGCTGGGGACACTGACTGTGCATCCAGCGGGGAGTGGCAGGCAGAAGCAGCCACTTTGAACTGGAGGGACTCTTGACTAGGTAAGCAGGAGGTACCTGTGACAGCATATGGGACACCAAGACACAGTATGTGGGGCACCAACATTGTCTCTGGCTCAAAGAGAAGTTGGAGTCCCAGAAGTGGGGGCTTCTCTCTGACCACTAGAGACAGTTATAAAACAAAGTTAGAGATCTAGAGAGATTCATAAGTGGTCGAGTGCTTATACCGCTCTTCCAGGGGACCCAAGTTTGACTTGTAGAGCAGACTGCTCTCAATGTCCTGTAACTCTAGCTGCAGGGCCATCTAAGTCTTCTGACTTCTGCAGACATCTTCACTCACGTGAGCACACACCGGCACACAGAAATAACAACAACAATAATAATAATAATAATAAATTTTTAACTGAACTGCTAAAGAATACAAGTCATAAGTGGTAGTGTTTGGGGAACCCAGTCTGACAGAGGAAGGTGTCAAAGAGACACAGAGCAAGGGCCAGGTGCTCGCCGGGTGGAGAGGGGAAGGTGTCATGGCAACAGCCTCTTTGGATACATGCGAACTATCAGCTGCTTGCCCTTGACCCCTGCTTGGTGGCCCTGGCTATGAGAAGATCCTACAGAGCTGTCTTTCTTCCATACTCTGCTGGGTCAATCCCAACCATCTCTGAACTAGTCTGAACCATCAATCTGCAGCCCCTGGATCCCTTCAGGCTGAGGCTGGATTCTCACTGTATTCACAGCCTAAGACGTAACCCTTCAAAACCTCCTTCATTCACCAAGAAAGGAGAGATGTTTTCTTCAAGGCTGCCAAATACAAATAGCCAACACTAAGAATGCATCATCTATATAATTCCTGATTGTGTCATAGTTCTTCTTGCTATAGGTAGTTTATTATATATATATATATGTAATAACATAAATGTATATGTCAAAAAATAAAATATTTAATTAAAAAAAGAATACACACACACACACACACACACACACACACACACACTGCTTAATAAGTATCCCTCTTCTGAAGGCTCAGAGATTTATGAAGAAGAGAAGGCAGAAAGACTGTAGGAACCAGAAGTAGTAGACGATTTCAGGGAAACAGTGTGTTGCAGACACTGACTGATGGATATATATACCTCTAGAGACTGTGACAGCATGCCCACAGCCTACACATGCTCAGACAAGACAAAACTGCAGAATGAGAGGAAATTGGCATGAAATCCCACCCCTAGCCAAGCTATTTTCAACTGATAGCCACAGGGAAAGAGAAAATCAGGTTTTTACCTCCCCCCCCCCCCAGTGGAGTGACATTGGGTACCTCACCCACACTCCATGTTACTTATGCTCAGGAGTAGTTGACCAACAACAATTAGGCTTTATTTATTTATCTTTGCTTTGTGTTGGTTTTTTTTTTTTTTTTTTTTTTTTTTGATTTAGTTTTTAAAGAAAGAGGAGAAGGCATGAAGTTTGGTGTGTGGGATCTGGGAGGAGTTGGGGAAAGGGAAAGAATATGATGAAAATTGCTTGAAATTCTCAAATAAATGAAAGCATTAAAAACAAAACAAAACAAAACAAAAAAACCCTTCACGTCTGTCCCAAAACAGGGGTGAGGATGCTGACACCCCTGATAGCACTGTGACAGGAAAGTCTAAGCCAGCCTGACTAATGGCCTCAGATAGGCGACTTTAGCATCTGTTTTAATCTTGCCCCCAGTCAGGTACCTGATTTCGTTGGTACTTAAAGCAAGAAAGAGTGGACACCCCGGCCTTCATGTCTAAAGCCAAACTGAGTTTTCCAGATCCTTTACAAACGTATTAGTCAGGTCAGGTCAAGCTCTGTTTGGAGCTAACAATGGCTCTTTAGATCTCTGAGAGTCTTCAGGTCAGAACAAGGTTTACACGGTCCAGTTCTACACTGATGTCCCTGTTAACTCCCTGCCCTCCTCAACCGCTACCACCCACCTCTTCTATCACAACAGCCACCCCCCTCCTCCTCTTTATGTTATTGTCTGTGGAGCCTGTTCTTCACTATTTGGCCTTTGCAGGGTCAGGAACCTCTGTCCTCTCTGCTTGCTGCCATCTCTGCAGCATTTGGGGGAATTCGACTACCGCTGGGTGCTCAGTAGGTGTCGGCTGAGCCGGACGGACGTGGCGGATCCACTCATACGCATGCGCAGGCGTGCGCAAACATGCATTTTTGCTGACCTCAAACACGTACGAAGCAGCAGCGGATGAATTAGGCGCCTGTGGGCAGTAAGAAAAGCCTGGCATGCTCTTTGCTTCTGGCAGGGGTGGAGGGTGGGGTAGGCATGAAGAGGTGATGTAAGGCCTTCAGGGAAGGAAGGGCTTATGGGTAAGAGTCCCTTCTGATTTGGTGTTCATGGATCTGTCTGGGAACAGGGCACATAATTGCTGCTTCTTGTTTATTTCCCTTTAGGCTTCGGCTAGTATGTGTCACTCTCCGAGCCAATGCATACTAAATCCCAAAGATTTCCCTCTCCCAAGTGGAGTTCTCACTCCCTTACTCCTTGGTCATTTTATCTTCAAACCCTGGGGTCTGCTGGTGAGAAGGGGTTGGCAGCTTCTGCTCCCTGCTGAGAGGAGGCTGCAGACAGCCTTGAACCCTCTTGACCGGGAGTGCACAGTGCAGAGAGGAGGGTGAGCCTTTGTGCAGTTCAGCAGGGCTGCCATACTGGGTGGCAGAAGTTAGCTGTTGCCCTTCAATGCACTGCTTTGTTTTCTCTGGGCCAGGCTTTGTCCATCTGTGTTAATTTAAAAAAAAAAAAAGGTTTTATTTCTGTCAACGTATCTAGGTACCTATTTGTGTACATGAATACAGGTGCCGGTGGAGGCCAGAAGAGGTTTTTTTCCCCCTCAGTGGAGTGACATTGGGTACCTCACCCACACTCCATGTTACTTATGCTCAGGAGTAGTTGGCCAAGGGCAATTAGACTTTATTTATTTATCTTTGCTTTGTGTTAGTCAGTTCCCCTGAATTGGAGTCTCAGGCAGTTGTAAGGTGTCTGGTGTTTGTGCCAGGAATTGAACTGTGGTCCTCCATAAGGACAGTAAGTACTCTTAACCTCTAAGCCATCTTTTCAGAAACCTCCACCAATCTCTTCAGATGGCACTGTTTAGGCTTCCCTCTCAACACTAGCCACATGAGGAGAGGTGGTCCCCGAAACACTCCTTGCTCCCGTCACATCACCTTTCCCCCCTCATCACCATTAAAGTCTGAGCACAGCCTATGTCTCTCAGATGGGTGTGAGTTGATTTAATATTTAGTGCTAAACACTTAGCAAGAAGGGTCACACTTGGGCTGCAGTATCACGGATGTATTGGCAGCACGGGGGAGACCCAGAGTTGGTAGTTGTTGTTAGTGGCAGATGGTTTGCTTCTCAGGTAGGGTAGGCCTGGGGAAGAATCCATCCACTCAGGCAGAGGAAGGGGCCATACCACAGCCCCACCTCAGCTGGACACGCCCCCATAACTGTTACAGGGAAGTCTAAGCCAGTGGTCATCACTGATGGAGTGGTGCCAAAGCCATCCCCTGGGAGAGCTCCTGGGATCCGTGGCTTCCTTTAGTGGCAGTCTTGCCACAGCCCACTTTCCCCGGTTACCTTAGGAGACATTTCAGGGGACACATTTTCTGCTTTGTCTCTCTGTATTGTTCAACTTCCCCGGATACATAGCAATGACTCCACAGGGACCAAGCCTGACAAAACCCAGTGCAATCTTACTTAATTCCAGGCATGGCTGCCTCAAGGGTTTGGCAGCCCGTGAGAGCCAATGGCTGGTGCTGAGGAAGCTCCCTCAGCCTCACAGACCCAGCACACTCCAGAGCAGCCCCACTCTCCTCTTGTTTTCATGACTTGAGCCCCATGGTATTTTGTCTAATCTACTCTTTTGTTGAGGTTCAGCCTTTACAAACTGATACGTAATTTTCCACTGCAGGACTTGGTAATGCTGGGTTGTTTTTTGCTGGTCAGTTTTGCTTATTCTTTTACTTTTTATCAATATCATCTGTCATAATGTTTTTGTGCATTTATCTAGATTTTTTTTTTATTGGATTATAACCTAAGGCGGCGTTTTGAGCACATTGTAATTTATTCGTCTTACATTTAAATTTGCCACCGTTTTTGCACTAATGTCACTAGGAACACTTTTGGTCATAGATTTCTGTGGATTACATAGTCATTACACTGTGTATGGACCTGCTGACCTATGTCAGCTTTAGTCAGAGCAACCAAACTTTCCTCAATGTGGTCCTGTCAGACTCAGCTCCCACCTGCAGCGAGTGACCTCTCTGACTTGTATGTGTCTTCATTAGTGCTCACTGAGGAATCACTCAGGAGACACATTTCTGGGCATGACTGTGAGGGTATCCCCAGAGAGGCCTAACTGAGGAGGGAGGAGACATGCTGATTGTAAGTGGTTCTGTCTCATGAACTTTGGGCTTTGCTTGGATAAAACACACACATAAATGCACACATACACGGACACACACATGCACACATTCATGCACAGGGTACAAGCTAAGCATCAGCCATAAGCTCTTGTTACTTCCCTAGATACGGTGTGACCCGATGCTTTGCGTCCTTGCTGTCCCAGCCAAGGGCCTCTCCTGTCGCTGTACCTTCCCTGCTGTGATGGACCATACTCTCAAATGTGAGCTAGAATCAGCCCTTCCTTTAGCTGAGGTCATCAGATATGTTGTCAAAACAGTAAGAAAAGGAACTGAGAAACTTGGCCTTGGGGTCTTTTTTAAAGATTGGCTGTTTTAGTGTCTGCTTGTGTGGGTACTTTGCTTTTCTCTGGTGACTAATGACTTCAGCGCATCTTGCCTTTGCGTACCTCTGCGTTCAGAGTGAACCGCTCCTCACGTTCCCTGGTGTTCCCTGAAGGTTTATAGACTGCCTTCAGATGCCTTATCCTTTCCCACAAATCCTCCTCTGAGCTCTGCCATGGAGTGCAGCCTTTACTAGCCAGGGATGAAGAGAGACTAGAATAGAGATGACAGTCCTTTGCTCTCCTGTTCCTCTTGTACACAGGATGTCTTCATACCTTGCAAACCCTGTTTTATATGCATCTCCTAAGTGTGTTTGCCTCTCTTCATTTTTATTGTGACCATACCCAGCTCAGCGTTTTCCTATTTTATTCACCATAGCAGAGGAATGCTACTCTTTGTATTCCTTAAAAAAAGATGGCATCCATCCATTTGAGGATGTTTTTCTCTTTGACCCAACATGAAGCAAAACGAGAAATGATAATGATGGGATCACTAACATTTTACACGTATCACCATGAAGCAGGCACTCTTGTGAATTAAACATAATTTGAGATTCCATCTCACACCAGTCAGAATGGCAATAATCAAGAGCCCACCAAAACTAAAACCAAAACCCAATCAGCAAACCAACTAACTAACCAAACAACCAAAAAAAAAAAAAAAAAAAAAAAAAAAAAAAAAGAAAAAAGAAAGAAAAAAGAAAACCCAAACCAAATGGTAACACATGCCAGCAAGGACTTGGAGAAATGGGAACCTTTGTCCACTGTCCATGGGAGCATAAATTGGTAAAGTCACTATTGAAGGTAGTAGGAAACTTCCGCAAAAAATCTACAACAGAACTACCATGGGACCCAGCTACATCAACTCCTGGGTGTACACAAAAAGGACTCTGCATCCTCCTTGAGCATTGATGACCACTGGTTGTTGGATGGATAATGAAAATGTGGCACATGTACAATTATTCAATGCGAAAATACATGAAATTATGAGACTTTTAGAAAAATTGGTGGATTTGGAAAAACATACCTAGCACAGTAATTCAGACCTAGAAAGACAAACACAGAGTTTCTCTCTTGTATGTGGATCTTGGCCTTGAAGTCTCAGGTTTGTATGTTTCATTTGAACAGATCAGAAAAGCAGAAAGGGCCATGAGCAGGGAGAAGGAAAGAGATCTTAAGAGGGGGACCGTAGAGCTATATATATGAAAGTATAGATGGTGGGGTCAATACTGAGGATTAAAGGGTTAACTGGGGATGTAGGTTGAGGGACAGGAGGACACAAGAGGTAGGGTTGTATTAAGGATGTATGAAATACCTTTTAGTACTTTGTAAGATAATTATATTTTTGTTTCAAAAGGAGTTTGAACAGTGGTGCCTTGCATGGGCGGCCAGTGCTCCTTTCAGAAGACATGAGCATCCTTCTCCCGTCTCAGGAAGGAAACTGGGATCCAGAGAGCTGAGGAGCAGGTGCCCTGCCTGGTTGAACCTGGGTTCACACCCATAGTCTGTCTTCAGAGCCAGAAGCTTGAGGACGCCTCATGATATTTGCAAATGGTGCTTAATTGGAAGTTACAGGCACCTATTTAATGAGCAGAGTTTATGTTTTGTACACAATCATCACTTGCAGATTTAGAGTGATGCAGCTGGAAGTGAGGTCGATCTGACAGCTGCCATCTTGGCTAGAGGACGTCTCTGCAGTGGGTGGGAGCATGGTGGTGTCAAGGCCAAAGTCCCAGGTTTGATCCTTTCTAGAGCCAGCAAGCTTCTACAGAATAGGACCATTCGGGAGAGCTATGCACTGCATGGGAAACTGGGCCAAGCTGTGTGGGTGGGCACCTGCAAGCTGTCACCACCTGAGCGGGTGCCTCTGAAAATAGAGGCCCTGTGCTTCCTCTGTGGGAAGAGGTGGCTTTCATTACACACCCAAGGGTATGTGTGTGTGTGTGTGTGTGGGGGGTGTCTTTCTGAAGTGTCAGGAGCAGAGAAGTAGCAAGGAGCATCATTCCATGTGGGCCTAGAGGCCATTAGCAAGCAACGTATGGCATCCGTCCAGGAGGACATTGCCTTAGCAGCTGGATTCTTACATGGCTGTTTATGTGTTGGTAGAGGCAGTGCATGCACACCTCCATGTTTGCAAATATGCACATATGCAAATGGAAGAGGAGGATGTCAGATATTGATGCATTATTTATGCTCTGACTTACTCCTTGGAGACAGACTAAATCCAGAGCTAGGAAGGCAGCCAGCAAGCCCGAGCAACCCTTTTAGCTCCACACTGCATGGTGCTGGGGCTACAGGTGCATGTGACTGTGCCCAGACTTCTAGGCAGGTGCTGGGGACTCAGACTCAGGTCTTCATGCTTGGGGATCAAGGGCATTTACCCAGTAAGCCATCTCCCCAGCCCCTAACAGTGATGCTTTGATTTATTTGTTTGGGACCAGGTCTCACTCTATAGCCCAGCCTGGCCTGAAACTCCCTCAAACTTTCTCCTCCTGCTTCAGGCTCCCTGTTTGGATTTCAGACTGGGTTTCCAGATGTGAGCCACCACACCTGGCTTCTTGTAGGGCTTTGTAAAGGTTGTGATGGTTTCATTGTCTTTGTTTCATGCCTTCAGGACCTAGCCCTTAAATACGGTTTAATTTTCTAAAATCCATCTGAGCAAAATCGCGTAACATTTACTGGGTCATACTGTGCCAGGAAACATATACCTGCTACCCAGAGGATCACATTTGGTGTTTACAAACACTCCGAGAGAACTGTTGCGACCAGTCCTCATTTTCAGATCAGAAAACAGACCCAGACAGGTGCCCTGAGATGCCCAAGGCCACACAACTATTAAGCAAACACAATTACATTTTTGAGCCAATCCCTACTTTCCTAAAGTTGCTGAAAGGTCTCTGTGTTTGTGGAGGGGGGGGGGGCATTTAGAGATGGCATCATTGTTTCCTTGGCAACAGGTCACTCACTATCTCTGTTATAGACTCAAGTGTCTGGAAACATTGTTCTTTGAGAAAGAGGGACCCCCATGTCGGAAGCACAAATATTTAAACAAGCTAGGAAAAATAAAACAGAAACAGATCAGCTTGGTAGGCAAATCTTCACGTTCTCCATTTTTTTTTTTTTGTTTTCATCCTGTAAGCCTCCTCTTGGTCAGGAAAACCAATACTGCTTGATGTTTGCTTTTAATTTTAGAAAAATGACCTCTGCTATGAGGAAGGAGATATTCTGCCATCGAGGATGTACAAGTTTAATCCCGGTGCTGGGAGGGTCACATCATTTCTTTGTAACAGGGCTGTATTCTCAGAATGGAGGGAAGAGAGGGGAGCTGGGATTGCATTTTGTAGCTGGTGCCCTCAGCAATTTGGGAGCTTTATAAATAAGTTAAGTAGGAATGACCCTTTCATAATCTCGGGACAGCAGGCTGATGAGTTCTCTTAATAACTGACAGAATGTCTTTTCTAGGCAGGAAGGAGAACAGAGGGGCTGGGATCATGTGGACTAGCCGAGGCCAGCAATGAGAGGCCTGGGCCACTTCAATTCTGCCATCTGTGGTGTTTCCCTGCAGTGTTGACAGGGATCCTGGTAGTCTCGGTGCACAGGGCAGAGAGGCAGGTGTTCCCTGGCCAGGGATCAGAGACACTTCCTGGAATGTGAAGTAGCTCTGAGTTCTCTGATTAGCTAGAGTGGGTTTTGCACATTCCACACTTCTTGCCAGTGTCACCACTTGGCCCCAGAAACAGGAGGTCACAAAGACTCGTCAGCTGCATCATTGCGTTTTAAAGGCCGAGTCCATATTAAGCATTATGGAGGCTGTATAAGGGCTGGAAAAGTACTGCAAAGCCCACGTGGCCGCACATGGCTGTGTTCTTGGAGACCAAGAGCATCTGGAATGCATGGAGTGTGCTATCCAGCCTTTGAGAGTATGTAGAAGTTCTGCTTAGTGGATATGTATCCGGTCTGTAACAGTAGCAATACAGAAGCCAGTTGAGTCTCCCATCTCAACAGTATCAATCTGCCTCTAGGTACCTAGAGGTACCTGACTCAGGGGCCTCCTTTACTTAGAATCTTTAACCCTTTCCTTGCTCTTATGTGTTGGTTTTGGTACTCTTAGGACGTTTGCTTGATAACGCATTTAAGTCAGTTTGAGGAATGTTTAAGAAAGTACAGTTTGCACACACACACACACACACACACACACACACACACACACACACACAAACATATATGGACGGTGTAGGGATCACAAGGTGCCTGAGAGTGTGCCACATCCAGGATAAGAAGAAACCCTAGTCTTGATGGATGAGCAGAGGCTACAGAAATCTGGAAGTCTGTAAAGCATAGACTCTCTCCTTTGGTGAAATTGTGGCATTGGGGAGGGACACAGACTTCCGTTGTGACACTGTATAAAGGGGCTCCTATGCCATCTTCTTCTGCTCCTCTGGAGTTGCATTGGCTAAACACATACAGAAGCCAAAGTCAGAAAGTGCAGTACTCACCTGGAAGGGAGTGGCTGGAGAAAGGCTGGTCTGCGAGGTTGATGCTTGGGAGTCAGCTTACTGAGTGTGATCAGGCCAGAGAGGACTTCTGACACAAACTAAGAGATACCAAATCTCTTCCCCACGACTAAGAATCAATTACGAGGTGATGTTTGGGGACTGATGATTCTAGTTACATAGCATTCATAAAGCTGCATCAGACAGTCAGTCTACTGTATGGTTGGGAACGCAGAGCAAGCCAGCACTGGGGGAGTATACTGAGAGAACCAGTTCCAGGCCTCAGTGGCTTGCCCTGAATGTCACAGCCCTGGGCTGGACCCCAGCTCTGCGTGACTAAATCCCTGTGCCCCAACAGATTTTCTTTCCCATAAGGGGAGGAGTCCTCCCTGTACTTTCAGCTGTGTTCAGGACATCTGTAAGACACCCATGTGATGCTGAGCCTGTGACTTGTACTATGCTTGCCCACCCAGTCCTGCAGACTTTCTTCCCGCTTCCTCTTGCATGGGATCCTAGGTCAGTACTGCCCACTTCACCCGTCATCCCCACCCACCTTTATCACAATTCCAGAGTCCCAGGAAGCTACCCCTGAAGGCTACTTGTGAGTCTGATGCAGGTGCAGCTGTTGCCAGGAGTTAGGAGCTGGGAGAGGGAGAGACATGTTTCTTGGACTTCGAGCTCAGTTTTTTTCCTCTTGGAGTCCATCTCTCTTGACCAGCTCCTCGATGCTCCTTTTCCTATCCCCAACTCCTTCCTTGTTGTCATTAGGATGGAATGAAATATATCCCGGAGCCTGTCCTGTGTGCTGTGTTCTCCGGGCCTTTGGGATCCTCTGGTCATGTCTTTAGGACTGCAGGTTCTGAAACAACATGAGAGCTGCATCATTAGGGTGACCCCAGTGCACAATGACACCACAGTTCTGACCCAGGGAAAGCTTCCCTTTCGGTGCCTGAGAACCTGGGCCTGAGTCCAGGACATCTTTAGGCTGTCTGGGATGCATGTTCAGGGTCTACAGATCCTTTGCAAAGCATCCTTAGTAATGCACATGACAACCATCAGGATGTCTCTCAGAACCCGATGACAACTCCCTGGATAGCTCTGTCATTACAGTAATAATTTGAATCAGTAGTGTAGTAAAGCTGCCACACGTTTATTTCACCCAAGAGATTAAGCAAAAAATCATGCAGAACAATCTTCAGAAGAACCAAGATCATTGGCTACAAAGGGAATCTGCCTGCTTGGCCCCAACCAGGGCTCTTCCTTTAATACTTAGGAAGAACAGACCCAGCATTGATTGAATATTTCTTCCAGCCTGGCGAATTCACACCATATTGACTGTATATACGTGTGTGTGTATATGTCTGTATCTTTCTGGATACACACACATATACATGCCATGTAAACACACACATACATGCATGTATATGTGTGTGGGTTCCTTATATACCTCAGAATGTTCCATGCTTTAGAACCACCCCGTGCACAGCTACAGCCGAGTACGCGCCCACATGCTGTGGTCACAGCAGTTGAGATAAGGAATACGGGCTGACCTCTGTCTGTTTACCTAGTCAGGGTCTTTGTTCCTCTCAACCTCCTCCTTCCAGCATGGTGACCCACAGGTGTCACTCCGGCCTTCTGCAATGTGCACGGTGATGGTCCTGTTTTCATATCGGTCAGACGCAGCTGCAGTTGGCTGGGTGTCCAGCACCAAAGGCGGCATTAACTTCCAGGCTCTGAGATTTCCTCCCCTCCGACGTTTAGAGGGCTCGCTAATGTGCACTCGGTAGTTTGAACTTGGCCATAATTGCAGTCTTATTATCCTCACCAGCTTTACTTATCTCATTATCTCCTCCCTCTTATGTTAGAGGTCAGTAGAACATGCCTTTTATTACCCACTTAATCCTTCTATCTAGTAGTTCAACCCTGATTGATCCACTTAAGGTCTTTCTTTGTAGTTAACTTTGCTGACATTTGAGATTCCCACCCCTTGAGTCTGTTCACTGGGCACAAGCTATCCGGTTCTGTGGCTCAGAAGTTCATTATTGTTAATTTTATTAGAAGGAAGTTGAGTCTCATGATTGTTCAATGAGTACCACTCTATTTTTATATCTCTCCCTTTCCCCCCTTGACTTGTTCTAGAAGTTAGCCCTTCTATCCTTGCATATTTTGTGATATTATTTCTATGGTTATTTTAAAATGTCTGCGTTCATAGGCAGACCATATTAAAGTGTGTGTGTGTGTGTGTGTGTGTGTGTGTGTGTGTAGTGTGTGGTGTGTGTTTATGTGCATGCTCAGGTTGATGAAACACAGGTGTGTCTTACAAAGATTAATTCTACAAATGTTTATTGGGCATCTCTCCGGGATTCATTTATACAGCTCAAACCATCACCTCTTAGTATTCCTCCTTGCCCTATACAAAGTTCCCCAGGGGAATATGCTAAGTACAGTTCTTTGTTTTAACACCTACCCTGGTGATAGTTTTGTAGAACGAACCTCATGCACTCACTATCTTTTATCTGCTTTATGATCTACAAAGTTGCTTAAATGACATTTTGATAGTGTTTACTCATTTTCAGAAACCACTGTTGGGAAAAATCCTCCTCTGGGAATGCTGGGGGTGGGGAGGACTGCCCTTAGCTGTGTACCTCAGAGTTATTCCTAATATCTGTGTCGTGTGTCCCAATGGTGGAGAGGGGCAAGGACACCGTGCGTCAGCGATATGGTGTTTTGCAGTCACGGTAAAATGCTGTTCTTGGAGAGTTCACAAAAGCTAGCCTATCATCCTGGTCAAGCCTGGTCTCCTCTACAGCTACAGTGAAGAGGTGTGAGTGTATGCTTTGCCCCAGGCACTCTGCTAAGCCAATCCTTGCAGTTACCCCTGTGGAGTCAGTAGGGTTTCCTCTGGAGCCCCAGAGTTTTTAGGGAGAAGCTCTTTAGTCTCCCCTGAAAATATGCTCTTACCAGTGACCGTGCCAGAGGCCTGCTCTATAGGTGACCTCCTGCAACATGGTCTTTATTTGGTTAATGGCTTTTGGAGGGGCACCAGAATCACTTTAGAGTCACCGAGACGTTTCCTAAGAACACGGGCTGGTGGGTGTCAGACCCAGAGATCCCAGTTTAGTGAGGATAGATGGGGGACCTGGGACCTTTGCTGCTGACAGATTGGCAGCTATGTGGATGCTGCCAGTCTTAGGCTGGTAGCCTGTCCACTTCCCTGCCCTCTCAGGCAGCTCCTGAAGTTTCATGTGAGTCAATTTCCCCATGAATCAATGACTTGCCCTGAATGATATGCTGCTGATGGGAGAAAGTGCCTCTTAAAAACTTCAACTTCAAACTTAAGAAAATTATGATGAACGCCATGTCCCAGCATTTGACAAATGTCATTAGTCTGTCGTACATCTGTGGCAGCAACTATTGCCTGTATAAGAGATTTGTCTGGGATAATATGTTTACTTCTTAAACAGCTGCATGAAAGATGGTTTCATTGCCCCTGCTGTCTTTGTGTGTGTGAAAGGTATATGTGCACATGTATGTACATACGTGGAGACCAGAGGTCGATATGAAGTGTCTTCTGCAATCTCTTTTCATTACATTTCTAGAGACCCAGGGCCTTTCCAACTTAGTGTTGAGATAGAGTCTCTTGCTGAACCAAAGAGTGCTTACTTAGCTACTCTAGCTGGCCAATGAAGCCCAGGGACCCTCTTGTCTGTGTGTCTCCTGCACTGGAATTATAGGCATGTGCCAGTATGCCCAGCTTATGTGGGTTCTGGGAGTTGAGTTGAGTTCAGGTTTTCATGCTTATAAGGCAAGCATTTTACTCATGGATTCATCTCCCTAGCCCTACACCATTTTATCAGAGAAAAGATTAGAATTAATAAATGCTGGTTCTAAGCTCTGAAGTGTACAAGCAGAAGTATAGCTTTGAGCCCAAGGAGACTGGTCTCAGGGAATGCATATGCTTTTCTACCTCAGTTTGCACTCCAGCATTCTTAGATATTTCCTTTAAAGTCTCTGAGATATTCCACATTCCATCATAGTTTGGCTGTACCCTGCCCCTAGTCTCCTTTCTGCTTATGTGGTTCCATCTCTCTTGGGGTGACACAGTTTTAGGGGACTAACTTGGCCTTGAGTCCCTTCCCTGTGGGGGCTGTCTTTCTGTTTTCTGTGAGTTTGGTCTGGGGGCTCTGGAGGAAAGGATGAAGAATTGGTGAGAAGATGTGATTCAGGAACCCCTGTCTCAGCCACAGCGGTCATGGACAATGCTAGCTACCCTATGGCATAGTGTGGTCCACAGCCCAGGATTTTACTCCATCACTTCAGACGGGCTCTGTGAGCTCCTACCACCAACCCCCTCTCATTCTTCCTCACTGAGCAGCTCCATTAAACAGGCTTAAGCTGCTGACCTCTTGCTGGGTCACTAGCTCTGGGCTGGCCTCCACTGTTCTCCTTCACTGGCTGTTCACTCATTCATTCCTCTCCTATTTACTAGCATTCACCTACTAAGCAAGCACCTACTCTATGCCAGATGCTCCAGAGGGCCCTGTAAAGGTGGCAGGGAGTGAGTAAGACGGACTACACTGCCCACTCTGACTGATAACTCCCCAACAGACACCTCTCTGCAGCAGGCATTACAGTAAGAGTCCACATCAGGCATTACAGTGAATGTCTACAGCAGGCATTACAGTAGGCATCTACAGTAACATTACAGTAGGTGTTTACAGTTGGCATTATAGGAATTTCAGGAGGTGTCTTCAATAAGCATTGTAGTAGGCGCCTTTATCAAGCATTACAGTAGATGTCTATAGCAGCATTTATAGTAGGTTTCTGCTTAGTAGGAGAACTCTGATTTCAGGCAAAAATGTGATGAGAGTCATCTGTAAAGACATAAAAGAACTACTCAGGTTGCGTGAGGAAAATGAACTGAGAATTCAGCCATCCTCTCATTGTCTGGGATGGGGGCCTGTGCCCCTGTGGCATTCCTGGGATGCCGTGGAACAATTTAACAGTCAGTACAGTGCAAAGTACATGGCTTAGATGGGTGCTTTGCATTGCACTCTGCCAAAGGAAACATTTGGCCACAGCTCCTGCTCCCCTGTACACCACGGCCACCCTCTCCAAGGGACACCATCTCCCAGGGCCACCATCTCCCAGGGTCACGCTCTCCCAGGGCCACCCTCTCCCAGGGCCACCATCTCTCAGGGTCCCCTCTCCCAGGGCCACCCTCTCCCAGGGCCACCCTCTCCCAGGGCCACCCTCTCCCAGGGTCACCATCTCCCAGGGGCACCCCCTCCCAGGGCTACCCTCTCCTAGAGCCACCCTCTCCCAGGGCTACCCTCTCCCAGGGCCACCCTCTCCCACTGTCACTCCTGGTGTAGTTCCTTGCTTCTCCTCTTCTTGCCTGATTTCCCCAGCCACTCAT
This sequence comes from Acomys russatus, assembly GCF_903995435.1. Classification (NCBI taxonomy): domain Eukaryota; kingdom Metazoa; phylum Chordata; class Mammalia; order Rodentia; family Muridae; genus Acomys; species Acomys russatus. The sequence goes on from NC_067162.1 coordinate 42,483,778, forward strand.
TTTGTCCTTGTGGTCTTTTGTGGCTGTTGTCGTCGTGCTTGTCGGGTCTTATTTTTCTTTGAAGAAGGGGGGCTTCAGTCCACATCTTATAAGAAATTGGCTCTGGCATGTATTGCTGTTCTGTTTCCAAAGAACTTTCCAGATACATTCTCTCAATGTGTCATTCAACTCTAATAGGCGTCCCCCATAGCTTCCTCCCAGGCCCCAGCCCGACTTAACCAGGCATTTTCTGAAAACAAGGTGACTCTTACTTAAGGATTCTGAATGTATTCCAGTTCTTGGCAGTCTTAAGCACACAGCTGAGTGCCTGCTAAGTCTAGCATGGATAATTACACCAGCTGTGACCTTTTAGAAACATGTATTTGGACTAAAGCGATGTTTAGTCACTTTTGATTGACTTAAGGTTTTACTTGGTTTGTGTTTGGTGAACTTCAAATGTTTGCTTCCATATAAGCTGGTTAAATTCCCAAAGGCAGTGGCACACATGGTGTGCTGGCGGCGGCGGGGGGGAGGTGGGGAGAGGCCCCCTGTGATGTCAGTGATACAATGGGCTATGTGTGCTGAGGTTTGAGAGCACACGTGCACACCCACCCACAAATGCACAGGATTTGCGATAAGTGGAATGGCTGGTGACATTTGGAAGTAATGCGGCGTGACATGGCAGTGCACTAGGTGTGAAGTCCGAAAGGGCACTGGCTGTCAGGAGAGAACACTGGCTGCCCCTGCTCTGAGATAGCACCAGGAGCTGCAGAAGGGGGCAGGAGAGGGGGCCGGAGCAAGCTGCCCTTCCATTTGTACTCAATAGTCTAAGGTGACCTTCGGCAGCCCTCCTAAATTCTCCAGCAGTGAGTTTGTGGCATGTTCTGCCCTTGGGGTTTCTAGCCTCAGACAAGGATAAAGCAGCCTGCTACTCAGAAGTGGTGTGACCACAGAGGGCACAAGTGCCAGTCCTATGGGCACACTTTGTTCTTCCTGCTCCCTCCCCCACCCCAGTACCCCCTACTTCCTTTCCTTTCAACCCTCCTTCCCCTCCTCTTGTCCCTCCTGTTCTCTTCCCTCCTTCCCTCTTCCTCTTCCTCATTTCCCTGCTTCTGCTTCTCTCTGACCCTTTCTCATTGCCTTCAATTTGTCGTTGGTCCTAAAGCATTACTTCCAAAACAGCCAGAGGAGTGTCCCCTAGAAAGCCTCTCTGAGTTACCAAGCAATGCCATCCCCCCCAACCTCTTTCCTCATGGCTGCCACAGTTCTAGCTCCTGCCTAAGTGGCAGCCTGTGAGGCTCACTGCAGAGGAGGCAGAGGACGCCAGGCAAGAATGCACATCTGGGCAGCTCCAGCTGGGGGACGCTTCTCACCTAGCCAGGGATGATTTGCTGCAACCATGGAACCAGCAGAATCCTGGGGTCCCAGAGGAGATCTCACAGCTGGCTGGGGTCTCTGGGCCACTGGCTTCAGTTTTTCAAATGACCCAGAAAGGGAGAAGTGAGTCTCCCCCAGGGGCATAGCTATCAGTTTTGATGAGAGTCTTTGGCTCATCAACGCCTGGTAACAGGAATCACTCAAGCCAAACCTGCCAGGCAGCCAGTACCAGCTCACCCCTGCCTCTTGGCTTAAGTTTCTCTATGGTGTTTTATGTTGATCCTGCTTGGACTTTTCCCACTCTTTGTACCTGCTTTATTGAAGTATAACTCACACACTACATAGTGTAAGCAGTTTAAAAAATACTTGAGTAGGATTTTTTAAGATGCAGAATCGAATAGACATTCCTATAATTGCTTTTAGAACAGTTTCATCATACACAAAGAAGAAACCCTTTGCCCTTCTCTCTCTCTCTCTCTCTCTCTCTCTCTCTCTCTCTCTCTCTCTCTCTCTCTCTCTCTCTCTCTCTCTCTCTCTCTCTCTCTCTGTGTGTGTGTGTGTGTGTGTGTGTGTGTGTGCATATCCATTCAGAGCTGAGGCTCTTCCTATCTTGGCCTCCCAGGGGTGAGATCATAGGCACCCACTGCCATGCTTCGCTTCTTATGTGAGTGCTAGAGATCTAAACTCGAGTCTTCCTGCTTGTACGGTAAGGAACTTGTCATCGGAGTCACCCTGCTGGCACTGCCGTTTCCCCTTCATTATCAACCCACACCCCTGTCCTCAGCCTTTAGGAGACAGCTTACTTGCTTGCTTGCTCTACCGCTTAGCCTATATGGACATTTTAAAGAAATAGAATGATGTGTGACCTTTTGTGATTGTCATTTTACACCGTCCATAGATGTTTCCTTCATATTGCATCTACCATTGTGGCTGGCTAATACAGCGTTTTGTAGAGATATCCAAGGTATTCATTTACTGTTGATGGACTTTTAAGTTCTTCATACTGTTTAGCTATCATAAATAATGCCTGTGAATATTTGCACATACATTTGTTGTGTGTGTGTGTGTGTGTGTGTGTGTGTGTGTGTGTGTTCAGATGTGTTTTCGGTTCACTTGGGTATATTCTCAATAGTAGGAACTTGGGGTCTTGGGACAACTCTGTTTAGCTTTGTGATTATTTTGCAACCGCAGCAACAATGTACAGGGGTTCAAACGACTCTGCATTTTGACAGAATTTGCTGCCGCCTCTCTTTTTAAATTACAGGCATCCTAGTAGAAGTAGGGTGTTCTCTTACCAGGGCCAGATTGCAACTCGCCATCTCGACCTTCCCCTCAGCACTTTGCACCCCAACCCTTACATTTCTGCCAGTACCCCAGCTGGTCTGTGCTGAAGAACCCTGTGGGTGGATGAGGCAGGTAGTTCTCCATGCTCACCCTTCTGAAGATGATCCCATCTCTGCTCCTGTCTCTTTCCCCATCGCATCTATTTTAGTATGTATTGCAATCAACGCTTTCCCATTCTGGTCTTCCTTCAGGGAAGTTCCGATGAGCTCACCTCTTTTAGAGGCAATATTTCAATGGTCCCTAATTCTCCACATGGAACCTATGGAGTATCTCACCTTTTGTCTCCCAGCCTAATGCCACACCCACAGGTGTTACCAAGAAATGTTGCCTTCCTCCTTTTCCTTACCTTCTGTGTAGCTCCCTATGGCCACTGTAGTGTAACACAGCACGCTACGTTATAGTTGTGTGGGTCAAGAATCAAACGCCGGTCTCACTGGGCTAAAGTCAAGGTGTGGGCAAGCGTGCCTCCATTGGGGGGATCTGGGGGAGACTCAATTCTCTTCCTTTCAAAAGCCGTTTATGTTCCTTGTCTTGTGGCTTCCTCTAAACGTGTGTGAGAACCAAAGGAGCAGATTCATTCAGGACCACTAACCTGTTACCATTAAACACCTGCTTCCCACTCCTTTGACATAAAGTATAGTGTTAGGCCATAGGCCAGAATGCTTACAAACTAGAAACCTTTGAGACTTGACCAAGCCCAAAGTATCGGCATTCTAGAAGCCACACAGATGACAAAGACAGGGAATGTTATTGTCCTATGAAATGACCTTAATCAGTCCCTAGATATGATAGTCATCCAAAGTGACATCACAGACTTGCTCTCAGTGGATTTAAGTTACTGATTATTTTGAGGTGACAGAGCTGAGCATTGCAGTGTTAGCTTCTTGCTATGTTGCTCTAACGCCCGTGACAGGGGGATGATGTGAAGAGATGTCTAAATTATTTTGCCCAAACTTCCAAGTTGTTTTGGAAGCCTGTAGCATCTTCTACTGGAAACATGGACCCTTCACTACAGCCAACACTGGTTCAAATGAGACACGGGGCCTGACATGTCTATCCTCATAGTGGCCCTGTCCCATTTACTGCCTTGACTTTGGGGTCAGGATCCACTCAGCTCTGTGTGTAGACATGGCCATTATTTCAAGAAGGTAACACACCAGACTCTAATCCGGGGTAAACATCGTGTGCTGCCCTTGATTTTCCTGCCTCCTGCTCCTGTGTATACCTGTCAACTCAAGCTCCAAGAGCCCTTCAGCCCCATCAAAGGGCCACGGTGTCTAGCTCAGATGAAGCTAGCTATATAGTTCCTACCTTCAGCTTCCCCTTGCAAAAAAGGCAGCCCGGTCTCTCTTAGCCAGTGCTGGCTTCCTTTGGTCCCAGTTTGCTAGCGTGAGTTGAAGTCTTTCTCATTCATGGTATGTGCCTGGGTCTCATTTATACTGTTGCTACACCATAAGACCCCACAGTTCTGTGTTATCTTTCTCTAACTGGCATGCTGCAGCTGCTAGACAGTCTTCAAGGTCACACCTCCATCTGAAGGTCTCATACTGCTTTCCCCCACATTTAAGGACCCCTATGGTTTCTCTGGTCCATCTAGACAATCCAAGGCAATCTGTATTTGAAGGGCAGCTGCTTTGCAACACTTTAATTCTACATAGGACAGTCATGGCCCTGAGGACTAGATGTCGCCATCTCGGGGGGCCAGTATCCTGTGCACAGCTCTTGTTTTCCCTTTGATCTTTCTCTTTCCTCCTTTTCTCCCTCCTCTGCCTCCTCTCTGCTCCAACCATATTTTAATAAGAGGAAAAATGGAATGGACTGTCTCTTTACTGAGTGCACCGGTGGGTCAGTGGCAGATCTGGGGTCATTACTGAAATGCCAAAGGCAGTGGAAGCTGTCTATCAAAACCGGCCTTGTAACTTGGAGGTCTTTCAGGGTATAGTCTTAATGGAGCCCTAGCTACATGAAGGTTCATTTCTTCAAGACTATTATGAAGTTGCAGGTTACAGCGTGCAATTCTTTCATCCTTTAATCAGAAGCATTCCAAAGGCAAGTTATTCAGGCATCATATGCAAAAAGAATAGATTGCAGAGTGGTACAAATACATCCAGGAGACGGGGAGGCACTGCAGGGAGGGGCCTGAAGCAAAGGTCCTTCTATACTGACCTTTACCCTAGCTTGGAGCAAAGGCTGATGGGATAGAACTCTGCCAATAGGATAACTGATTTGATGCTTGAGAAACAAACTCAGGGGTGGGGTGGCAAATGGAAGAAGGAGAAGGGAAGAGAGCAGAGTCACGGAGCAATCTAAACTTTCTTTTAAACATTTTTTTTTTTCTGTGAACACACTTGCAAGATGACAGATGAGAGCAATTTTATTCATTCAACAACTCGTTGCTTGTGATGTTTAGTTAGCAAAGGGAAATATTAGGCAGTGTACATGGAGCAAGAATATTGCAAAGGAAAAAGAGAGAAAGGGCTCAGATGACACTGCCTCTGAGTAAGTTGATATTAACAGCCATACCTCCATGCATCTTCAGGCCAAGAAGGGGCTGCTAATGCAGTCGGTGATTGACTGTGCTGGATGTATTTCCAGTCCTCAACTAATTCCTTGAGTCTGTATTACTGTAGCACTGGGGGCCTTGCCTATACACTTAAAAGCAACACAGGGGCATCCTTCCATCAGCAGACAGTGGACATTGAATTTGACCAAACCAGGACTGGATGAAGCCTGGAGATGGGCAGTGAGAATTAATTCCACACTGGCAGATGCTTCATAGCTTTATGATACCATGGTGGCTGGTGCCATTGTCAGTCATTGTCAGGCTGGCTTGATAAAAGATGCTGCCTCTGGGCCTCCTAAGATGGTCTTTGTTCTTGCTTCTTTTCTCTTATTAGAAACAAACTAGAACGTATTTTATTCATTCTTTGACAATTTCATACATGTAAACAAATGCATCTTAATCATGTGTACTCCCAAATTGTCCCCTCACGCTCTCTCCGGGAAGCCTGAACTCTTACTCCAACTTTGTCCAGGGACCCCCCAGCATGTCTTCCATCCCCTCATGTCCTCTCCACCTTTTGCCAGTAACTCACTGAGTCCAATTCATGCTTCTTGACGGAATGCCGACTGATCTTATTGGCTCGGTCTTGTGAGACTAACCACAGTTAAAGCGAGTTCCTGAGTGTCAAGGCCATGCCATGTGCAGAAGACAGCAGTTCATAGCACTCCTCATTACTTTCCAGCTCTTACATGTTTCCCAGTCCACTTCTGGGATGTTTCCTGAGCCTTTGGGATGTGTGCTTCTGTGGAGGGTTAACCTCAATGTCCCATCGGAGGCTGGGTACTCCATAGTCATTTGTTTTGTTTTGTTTTGTTTTTATCACATTGACAAGTTATGAGCCTTTGAATTAACTGAGGACCACCACAGAGAGAAACTTCCCTGGCCAAAGTCAAGGTCATCACTTATCTATGGGTATAGCATGAATATCAAAAAGGAAGTTTGACAGTGTATCATTTAACAAAACAATAGTAGGTTCCCCCCAATTGGCCCTTCAATCTCCTGCCCCATGGGCTTTTGGACAGGATTACTGTACAAGGTATGAGTTCCCCTTGGGCAGCAGCCCCCAAATAGAAGATAAACCCACGTAGTTACCCCTATAACCTTCACACTGGAGTTGTACTAGTGCGCTTTATGGTTTTCTAAGTTACGCCTTCTGTCTCCCCATCCATCTTGTGAACTCCAGCTCCTTTCTCTAAATTATGTATCTCCTTGATGTGGTAAATCTGTCTCTTGTAGCGTAAACCTCCGAACTCTGTACACAGCAGTATACTGTTCATTTGCTAGGCTGGAAAAATGGCAGTGGCCACTGATGCTGAGACCTCATAGGATGCTCTGGTATCCATGGTTAGGCACTGGCTTTCCCTCCTCTAACAAAAGTCTTTACCAGAGTGCTGCATAACTCTTTCTTCCTGGACATTTCAAGTCATAGCCAAATGCTTCAGTCTCAGAAGTGACTACCAGTAGCAGCTTGTACAGTCAACCCATATTGTCCTCTCTTATGAAACGTTTTCAGAAGTCTGTCTTTACACTGGAGTACCTTGATATAGTGTGACTAACTTTTCCTGGAGAAACACAACACACACATTTACTCACCCTGCATAGGGAGTCCACAACAGAGCCATGTATGAATACCATCAAGGTCCAATTTGGTGAACCAATGAATTTTAATTGGGCTACTTACAGGAATACGAATGAAGGGTTACTTATAGGAACAGAAAGGAAGCAAGGCCAGGTGTATCACCAAATCCCACTCCAACATGGGTGTCAGCCCACCAGTCTGGAGCACACTGCACAGCCTGCAGACAGCTCAACAGGTTGGAGAGTGTCCTTGCCAAGAGACTCAGTTGGTCTAAACCTTTTCTAGGACACTTAACTGCTTTTTCCTTTTTCCAGGCAGTGGGTCTGGACTCAGCACCTTCTTTGCAGCTTGGCTTGTCCAAGAGTGACTCTAAGTGGTCTTTATTGTTTATGGTGGTTTGAATGAGAATGATCCCAAAGGTTCATATATTTGACTGCTTGGACACCAGAGTGGTACTCCTTGGGAGGCATTAGGAGGTGTGGCCTTGTTGGAGTAGGTGTGGCCTTGTCGGAGTAGGTGTGGCCTTGTTGGAGTAGGTGTGGCCTTGTTGGAGGAGATAGGGTTTTAAAGGCCCGAGCTAGTCTCGCTGCCTCTCTCTGTGTGCTGCCTGCTGATCCAGATGTAGAACTCTCATTTGCCATGGCTGCCTGTGTACCACCATGCCCACCACCATGAGGATAATGCGCTAAGCCTCTGAAACTAAAAGCAAGCCCCGAATACATACTTCCCTTCATAAGAGTTACTGTGGTTATAGTGTCTCTTTGCAGCAATAGAACACCGACTCAGACAGAGGCAGATACCTAGTGAATCTTGTCAGTTTCAGGGACTTCCCGAAGGTATCATGCCTATCCAGGCCTGCTTTGGGCCAGAGGTGGCTGCAGGGGGAAACAGTGGGTATCTGCCATCCCCATAGCTACGGAGACCTTGGTCACAGTGGGTCCCTGCAGACTCCTGCTGGCTCCTGTGCTCACCTGCCTAAGCCAAATTTTGCATGAGAAAGCTAGCTGGGGCCCAGTGAGAGGGTAGTGACAGCTTGGGGAAGACCTGAGCTGACTTCTATTTTTAGCCTCACAGTCCATGGATTCTGTAGATCGTTGGGAACCCTTGACAGGTTTCCAATTCCTTCAGCCACCTGATATTGACATCTGAAAATTATAATTTTTCTCACTTGCAGGAAATGCTCAGCAATGTGGGTCTCTCAAAGGAATGTGTCTGCCAGGTGTCCTGTGTATTTCAGAGGGGGCTGAGGCCTCCAGTTTCCCTGGCAGTCACCTTCACTCTAGGCAGAGTGACCTCCTCTAGCATTAGTCTCTGGAGGGACCCTTATTTCTCACATCCCCTCAACAGCCAGACTGTTGCTAAGGCAAGGATGAAGGAAGGCAACAAGCCATCTGATTCAGGCCTCTGCTCTGGAAAAGGCTGAACAGATTGGGGCTGAAGGATGCAATGGTACCTGTCACCTCAGAGAACAGGACCCATGCTTTCTCCCCCATCTGGCCCTGCTCCTACCTCCATCCATCTCTGGGCCGTGCTTTTTTTCTTCCTCCTCTGCAACTAGGACTCTTCATCTCCAACACTCTGGCAGGCCATTTGTTACCCTGATTGCCACAGGTTGGATTTTTCTCTCTCCCAGGTGGCATTCTGTAAGAAACTCATGTCTCCATGCAGAGCTCCGTGAGGCAGGCAGGTTCTGTCCCACTCTATCGCCCCTTTTAGTTTCTTTATGGTATTCACTCTTCCTTAGTACTCTAGCAAGGGAGCCCCGAATTCTCTTAGAAAGCAGTAGAACATATGTATTAGCTTTTCTTCCAGCTAAATGGATCCAGATGGGGAAACTGTATGTAAATTATAATCTAGAACATGCCTAATCCATCTGGTGAGATATGACTCATCTGGAGGAAAGCCCTTTTGTCTAAAGTTGATAAAGGCAATTGCTGCCAAGCTTGACAATTCCTAGACCTATGTAGTGGGGGAAAAAACCCAGACTCCTTCAAGTTGTTCTCTGCCCCAACACATGGTGGGGCATATGCACCTCCCCCCATAGCACATATGAAAAAGAAATCATTTGTGTTGATTATTTACCATACCCAATTTATTCAAGTTCCATCCATTTAAAGTGGTGAGATCCCTCCTGCCTACAAGATGTGCAGGTATAAAGATAGACCAGGTAGAACAGAGATTAAGAACACATCCAACCAATGCCTGGCCGAACCCAAGACCCACTCCATGGGAGAGAGCCAACCCCTGACACTATTAATCATGCTCGTCTACACTTGCATACAGGAGCCTAGCAAAGTTATCCTCTGAGGGGCTCCACCCAGCAGCGCTTCAAAACAGAAGCTGAGACTCACAGCTACCGTTGGACAATGTGAAAAAGTAGGGAGAAGGGAAAAACAAAAAGGACTTGGAGGAGACAGGAGCTCCACAAGAAGACCAACAGAGCCAACTAATCAGGGCCCAGAGGGGGCTTGCTCAGATTGAAGCATCACCCAAGGACCATACCTGAGCTGGACCTAGGCCCCCTACAAAGATGTAGCCAATGAGCAGCTCAGGCTTCATGTAGGTCCTCCAGTAAGGGGAGTGGAGGACGAGCTCAGTCCTCATACAACTTGATGAGAAATAGAGGAAGAGGATGGGGAGAGGGAGGGAGAGTGAGACTGGGAGGTGAGGAGGGATGGGGCTACGGCCAGGATGTAAAGTAAATAAATTAATAGCAAATAAATAAGTAAAGTGGTGAGATCACAGCTAGGGAGGCCCTCGTCTTGTAAGAAATGTATTTTTCTGAAATTCATCCCGAATGCTGTTTTCTCTGTCATACATGACGCAGTCCCTTTATAAACATTTATTTGTTGTGTGTGCATGTATGTGTATGCAATGTGTAGAGGGGCACAAACGTGTGCCATGTCTAACAAGGACATCTTGTTAGAGTTACTTCTCTGCTTGCAGCACGCAGGTCCTGGGGGTTGAACCCAGATCACCAAGCTTGTCAGCAAGCACCCTTTAGTGGCTGAGCTATCTTGCTGGCCTATAATCCCCACTCTTAATGGTAAGTAGAACGTTTATAAACATGTTAGTAAGGAACCACCTACTTCTAATTTGTGAAGAATTTAAAACCCTACCCAATTAGAGAAGTGCTCTCAATGTAACAATTAATCTGATTTATTTAAGCCCCTTCCTTCAGCTCCCCTCTCTCCTTTGGTCCAGTTGTCACACACACTCAATTCTTACTGATTTTTTTTTTTTTTTTTTTTTTTTTTTTTTTTTTTTGCAGAAAGGCAGAGCTTTAAGAATTGCCACAGAGATAGTAAAAGGGAAAGCAAGACAAACAAAAAACCCAAACACCTTCTAAAAACAAGCAACACACTTGCAGAGTCTCATTTTGGTGTTTACCAATTGATCTGCTATTTTTGCCATTTTCTACGTGTAGATGTGTGTGTGTGTGTGTGTGTGTGTGTGTGTAGTTATATATGCATGCTGTTATGTATGTACATGTATGTAGTTATGTGTCTCTATATAAGTATGTATATGTATGTAGTTACGTGGAGGTATGTATGTGTGCATAGAATTGTATGTGTATAGGTATGTGTGTGTGTAGAATTATATGTGTGTAAGTACTGTGTATATGTAAGTATGTGTAGGTACGTGTGGGCATATATGTATGTTTGTATGTATGTAGGTGTGTGTGGATGTATATATGTAGTTATGTGTTTATGTGTTTAGGTATGTGTGTAGAGATTTATATGCATGTAAGTATGTGTGTATGTTATGTATAGACATGTGTTTGTAGTTATGCATGTTTAGGTATATATGTATGTATGTAAGCATTAATATGTGTGCATGTATGTGTAGGTGTGTATATGTAGTTATGTGCTCATGTATAGGTTTGTATGCATGTAGGTATGCGTATATGTATGGTTATGTGTGTATGTATGTGTATAGATATGTGTTTATAGTTATGCATGTGTAGGTAGGTGTGTGTAGGTTTGTATGCATGTAGGTATGTGGGTATGTATAGTTATGTGTGTATGTATAGATATATATTTGTAGGGGTGTGTGTGTGTGTGCGCGTGTGTGTGTGTGTGTGTGCGTGTGCGTGTGTGTGTGTGCAGACCTCAGATGAACTTGGACATAATTCTTCAGGTGCTGTTTACCTTATTTTTGTGAGGCATGTTCCCTCTCTGGTCTGGAACTCCCAAAAGGATTAGGCTGGCTGGCTGTTGAGCCCTAAGAGTCTGCTTGATTTTCCTTCCCCAGGGCTGGGTTAGAAACATGGGCCGTACCATGTGGGTTGTGGGCACTGAACTTAGGTCCTCATGCTTGGAAATTAGTGCTTTACCAATGGAGCCCTTCACCCGTCCCTCCGTTATTACAGGAAACCATTAGCTAAGCAATATGAGAGGACTCCATGCCAAGGTAAATAACTGTTGCCCCACAGTCTACACAGCTAAGCCCGTGCCAGCGCTGACACGATCGCCCCACGGTCTACACCGCTAAGCCCACGCCAGCTCTGACGCTTCCATGCTATGACTTTTGTGGGCACATTTCCAAAGCCATTCTGTCATAAATGGCAGCTGTCAACTTTAGCCATTTCATGTGACCCATCAGGGCAGAGGAAACCTGCAGATTCGGCGCTCAGAGGAACACAAACACTAGCCCACATTGTGTGCCAGATGATACGATAAAAATAAAATGGCCCACGCAAGCAGAACACAGAATGAAGCACTAAGTAATGGGCATTTCCTAAGCCCGTTTACTGGAAAAAACGCTCATGCATGAAGGGGCATTTGAGACTTATTAGAATTCCTTTCATTTTCAAAACAATAAATGCAGCAATACGCTACCAAAAGATTTAATGAGAAATTAAGCACAGCACACAACAGCCCAGCCAGGTGAACGCGTTCATTAGACTTTGGGACGTTTCTGCTCTCTGCAGCTGGCAGAGAGAGCGAGCAACACAGCGGGAAAGAGGCTCTGCTCAGCTAGAGAGCCAGAGCAGTCTAGGAATGGAAGGCTCCTGTGTGTGGATGTCTGCACGGGAAGACCCTAGGACTCCCTCCTTCCTTCCCTCCCTACCCCAGGCTTCCATCTCAGAGTAAACCAAAGCTTTGTGTGAGCCCAGCATGTGTGTGACAGAGACCAGAGATGAAGGCTGGAGGAAGGGGGGGGGGCAGGGGGAGGGAAGAGCTTCATGTTTGGACCCTCCCATCATCCCTTGCGTGCACAGACTGCGCTAGTTCTTTCCACTCCTGCTCCTGCTGCTGGTTTGATCCCTACCACACTTACCTCTCACAAAATTCTGGGCCTGACTTTTTCTTTCTTCCTTAATGGGTATTTTCGATTCCATCAAATGATAAGTGATCTGATGCTTCCTATGTGTCCACCATGGCTTCGAGCACCTGCTATTCCAATCAAATGGGCCCTTTGGAGGAGTCTTAGTGGGCTGCCTCTGTCTTTCCATTAACTCTTTGTATCCAGGTAATAGGTCACCAAGTACTATGGAACTAAACTTATTGGTACGGGCCAGCTGTTCCTGCCTCCCAGTAGGGAAGTCGTATTTGGGACATAGCTGCAAAGGCTCTGAGGTGGGACATGTTCCTGAAAAACAAATCAGAATACATGGCAGAATACTGCCTATATGGTGGACCCAGTTCTTCTTGGCCTGGTCCAGGTTCTGTGTAGCAACCTGTCACAGTCACAACCAGTGTCCCTGAAGAGCCACTAGAGCCCACGAGGAGGGGCTGCCTCAACTTCTACAAGTCTCTCATTTGACATCATTTTGAGAAGTGGTGGCCCAGACTGCAGTCTCCAGTCCAAGTACCATATATGTTCAAGGACGGAGGGCGTGTAACACTGTTCCGTGGTGTTACTCTGTTTTAGACATACTTCTGTTTTCTGATCAGGCCCTCCCAGCCCAAGCTCCGGGCTCTCCTCTAAAGGAGGAGTGTGGTGGCCCATGCTGCTATCAGAGGTGCCAAGGCAGACCACCAGGCCCGTGTACTCTAAGAGGTGGAGGCTCCCATATTCCATCTCAGACTCTGCCGTACTAATTTGAATTAGCTAAAATTCAGAGTAAATAGAATATGGTGATGGGTGCCACAAGAGTGCTTAAATGGATAGACAGAGGAAGGGGAGGAGGGGAAGGGGAGGAGGAGCAAAGGAATGGAAAGAAAAGAAAGAAAAATAAAGGGACAAGAGAGGTGAAGGAATTGAAGGAAGGGAGAATAAAATGGAAGAAGAAAAGTAAGGAGGACAAGTAAAAGAAGAAGAAAGGAAGGGAATGAGGGAAGGATAGAAGGAGGAAGAAGGAAAATGGGATCGAGCTGAAATAATCCTCAGCCTACAAAGAGCTGCAGAGCTGCCTGGCTACACCTGTGTGCTAATCCAGAACATTTGTTCCACCGTGTGTGTTAACGTCGAGGGATTGGAGGCTGTCTGAGTTAACTGTTCTATTGCTGTGAAGGCACCATGACCGAAGCCACTTGCAGAAGGACACATTTTACTGGGATTGCTTACTGTTTCAGAGGGTGGGTCTATGGTTATCATAGTGGGAACATGGCAGCAGGCAAGGGGCTAGAGCAGCGGCTGAGAGCAGAGGGAGAGACAGAGGCGACTGGGCGGAGTGTGTTTGGACTTCGGAAACCTCAAAGGCTACCCTCAGTGACACATCTCCTGCACCAAAGCCACATCAAAATGGCCCCTAAACAGTTTGCCAACCAGGAGCCAAACATTTGAATAGAAGCGCCTAGGGTGTCCATCCTTCCTCAAATCACCACAGTGGCTTGTGGAAACGCAGAAACCACTTCACCACAGTGGCAGAGCTGCGTTTCCTCTGCCTCTGCATAAGCATCAGGATAAGCATGTATTTGGAATTGGCTTCTCCATACTCACTCTCTAGGGACCCTGCTGATTGCTGGCTGTGAACCTGGATCACCACAGCAGCTGCAGCACTGAGGTAAGAGGTAAGAGTTTACAGTGGTTCCCAAACGTCTTCCCAATGTTCTGTGCTGGACAGTGGTGTGCAGAGATGGACATTTGGGAGGGGACTTGGCCCCCAGGACAGTGGTGCGCAGAGATGGGCATTTGGGAGGCAGCTTGGCCATGAGGGCTCCGAGCTCAGGTGTGGGTCCATGCATTTACAGATAGTAAGTGGACGACCCACAGGAGGATGGTGGAAACCTGCAGTGCTGCTGACTGGAGGGCAGAAGTCACAGGAGCTCAGTCTTGAGCAGTCTGTTTTGTAATGGGTCCTGTTGCTCCTATACTTCCTGGCAGCTTCTGAAGTGAGCATCTTTGCTCTACCACGTGGTTCCCAGCTTTGATTTTCCTCCTCACCAGGGCCCAGAAAGAACGGGGCCAAACGACTGAGTGTGGACTGAAAATTTGGAAATTATGTGTTTTATTCTATGTTAGTAGACTTCAAAGATGGACCTAGTAGCTATGCTTCTGTTGCTGTGACAAAACGCAGGAGGCGTTCACTTTAAAACCAAGAAATGGTTGTTTCAGTTCATGGTTTTTAGGAGGCTTTTAGTCTGTGGCCACTTGGTGCTGTTGGTTTGGGTCTGTGGTGACATTGTGCATCACTGAGCATGTTGTGGAAGAATATTGCATTCAGGGAACGCGACCCCAAATGACCTAATTTGTTTCCATGAGGCTCTACTTCTTACAAGTTCTTTTAGTGTCCTAGGGAAGACTATGCCTTTTGGACCGTGGGTCTTTGGAGGAAATTCTTGGGCCTCCACAGTAGAACAAGTGTTGAGATAATTGGCACTCTTCTGTAGTTCACACATCAGAGCCCCCTGCGCCAACCCCTTCCCCAGGTTGGAAGGAAAGGACACATGTGAGATGTCTGATTGCTTGTTTTTCCATTAGCCATGTTGTCCCTGGATTCTTGGAGCCTGAAACAGAGCCAGGTTTTCCCAAGGAAGCCTGAGATTGCACATTTACATGATTTCTAAATGTTAACAACAACAACAACAACAACAAAATAAAACCAAAAAAAAACCCAAAAAACCAAAAACCAAAAAACAAAAACCCCAAAAAAACAAAACCAAAAAACCAAAAACAAACAAATAACAAAATAAAAGAAAACCCATTCATTAAAATGTCAGCTTTTTTCCACATTTTGTAGTTTGTCACATGGTAATGTACTGGTAAATCCAAGGAACTATTGCATTAAAATATTTTGGCTTGATGACTTTAAAGAGTCAGTTTATATGGAGAATTAGCATAAAGCAGGAACATGGGCACCAGCTCTCATGAACATCTGTGCTCTGTACACTGGGAGCTTTCCAGGGCACCAGCTAACAGATCTGGGGCCGAGAACACAGCTTTCACCTGGGCAGGTGGCAAAGGCATTCCCTTTTGGGGGCCACCTGTCATTGGTTGGCAGTGAATCCAGGAAAAGTAAGGAGGAATCTGAAGCCAAATCCAACCAGTGGTGCATTGTGGGATCGTGTATTCACTATGCCTTTGTGGGTGCGGCATTGGGGAAGGAGCCTAGGTGCCACGGATCTGCTCTGGACACATTTGTCTCCAGCCAGATCAATGGGTCAGGCTCACATTTCACTGGCTGGGCTTTCTCAGTGTGTGCCAAGAGCACTGCCATGCAGAGTAGAAGCTTGACCTGTGATTGCCGAATGAGGCGACGAGGTGTTTCTGTACTAGTGGTCATGGGCAGGAAGAGGGAAAAAAACAAGGCAAGTGACTTGGGCTTTGAAGTCGAGTCTGGGCAGCCTTTGAGTCACACATATCCTCCAGTGTTGCTAGAGTCTCATCTGATATGTGGTGAACCCTTTACTTCATCTAAAGACATCTCAAGATGCAAAATGCCACAGCAGCCACCAGCGCCTTCCTTAAAAGTCCAGGTCACGCTACTGGAAGCCAGAGTGGCTCAGCAGGACCCAAGATTGAGAATGGATTTTCTGATATTTCTGAGTGCTTCAAATGACAACCACCTGCGGAGCGTTCTGTGGGAGAGTAACCACATGGAAGCATCTAATTGATTTGTGTCCATTTGGGGGTCTTGTTTATCAACACATTGGCTTCCTAGTCTCAGGAGTGGGCCTGAATCAGGCAAGTCCTGTACATCCTCCCCGCATGTGCTGTAGCTTCCTCCCATTGACCTGCCAAGAAGCCAGGGATACAAACAAACATAAACAAACAAACAAACACCTGCCTGAGACAAATAGACCCGAGGGATCGGAAGCAGGACAGACCCCCCAGGCCCAGGTGCCGAAGGAAGACCTCTCTGTTTGTGCTGTTTGAATGGAAACCATAGCTTCATTTTCAGGATAATTCTTAGAATTCACTTTTAAATCACATTTAAAACATCGCCTCCTTAAACCATCCAGAGTGTGCACAGTATGATAGTTGGTCATTCTTGTTATTCTTGGCTGTGAATTTCCATGAAGGTATCCTCAGAGAGGTTTCATCGCGAAGGGAAGAGATCCATCCTGAGTGCAGGCAGCACCATCCCATGAATGATGAGTCCTAGGCTGACTACAGCATGGGGAAAAGGAGAACATCTGCTGAGTGTCAGCCTTACCCCTTTTCTACTTCCTGGTTTGCTATGAGTGGGACTCTTTAAGCTCTGGGACTCACACTTGCCCATGCCTCAAATCATCACGGACTGTACCTCTTCAAACTGTGAGCCAAAATAACCCATTCTTTCTTGTAATTGTTTCTTGTCCAGTACTTACTCATAGCAATGAGAAAAGGATTGCCATAGTGATATAATAATGACATTAGGTGCCTCACTTGGGCAAGGATGGTAGCGATGGAGGCTGTACTTTTTAGTTTTATGTCATCTTGACACCAACTAGAATCACCAAAAGGGAAGAGCCTCAGGTGAGAAAATGCCTCAATAATATTGGGCTGTAGGACATTTTCTTAATTAGTGATTGGTGGGAGAGGGCTCAGCCTATTGTGCGTGGTACTATCCCTGGGCTGCTGGTCTTTGGTTCTATAAGAAAACAGGCTGAGCAAGCCATGAGGAACAAGCCAGTACCATTCCATGCCCTCTGCATCAGCTCCTGCCCCTCCAGGTTCCTGCCTTGCTTGAGTTCTTGTCTTAACTTCCTTTGATGATGAACTATAATGTGGAAGCATATGTTGAGTAAACCCTTTTCTCCCCAAGTTGCTTTGGTCATGGTATTTCATTGTAGTAATAGTAACCCTAACTAAGACAGAGGCATAGTGATGAGCCCAAAGTCTCAACATCTGTCAGTAACCAGGCACCCTTACCCACAGACAAAGACACAGCAAGGAACTTGTACTTTTACAACCATTTGATAATTAAGGCAGAGTGATATCAGCATGTCAGAGTGCCCGTGGAGGCAGAAGGTTAAATAAATCTGTATATCTCACTATATAGGAAGGAAAATGTTTAGGATACAATTGAACGTCACTCATCATAACAAGAACCAGGAAATTCTCAACTAGAACAAGAAAAGAAATTGACAAAAATCAACACCCAGGTGGACAGATCTGGGATTTATGTGAGGAGCTTAAAATAGCTGTCATGACAGTGCCTCAGGGAAGCCTCCTCATCCTCACCCCAGGCTACGATCTTAGACAGGAAGCAGAGCATCCCCACCCCCTGTACGGCCATTGTGTCTGGTCTGCATTGTGAATGCGGATACAAGGATCTGAAAAGAGGAAGAAAGAAGGAGAAAAATGCTTCAGTGGGCAACCAGGAACAAGCTCAGGGGAGAAAAAATGGATGAAAATGTTTCATCAAAGGGACAGAAGTCTCAGGAGAAAAACAATGGAAATAGAAAGAAGAACCAAATGGAAGTATGGGACCTGAATCAACAACTGGAATTTTCAAATAGATATACCTAACAGCAGGGAGGGACGAAGAAAACATCAGTGAACTTGAGGACAGAACAGTAAAAATGACTAATTCTGAACAATACAGTAAACAAGAACCCAGTGGAGGAAGCAGAGCTCAAAGACGTAAAGTCCCCCAGTAAGAGAACACTGTGAAGCCATAGAAAAACAGTAAAAGAGGAGGAGGAGAAGGCATTCCAAACAGCTGATAATCTCCCACACTTTTCAAATTATGACCCTCACGATAAATAAGGTGAGCAACACAACCCAGCACAGTCCAACAGAGATCATGCAAGGCATTCGTTGTCAGCCCTTGAACACCATAGACAGAGACACATCCTAGATAGAACCAGAAGAGAAAACTTACCTTACCCCCACCTTGAGTTAGAAAACAATTTGAATGGCAGCCAGTTTCTTATCATGAGCCATGGACTCCAGGAAGAAATAGACAGTGCTTTAAAATGGCTAAAAAAGAGGGTTATCAACTTAGAAATCTATGTCTAGTGAAAATAGCCTTTAAGAATAAGGGAGAAATGGAAATGTTTTAAGATTAAGGAGAACTAAGAGTCTCTGCCACCAGTAAGCTTATCCTAAAAGAGGGGCCCAGGAGAATTGTCTAAAGCAGGAATAAAAACATCAAAGCCGTATCAGAACTTGATAAAAGAGGAAAGAAAGAATAATACAATGTGAGAAGCATCAAAGTCTTCTCTTACTGAATTTAATTTTCTCATAGTGTCTGGTGGTTGAAGCCAAAACCATTGTCTATCATGGTTTTCATTGTATGTAGAAGAAATGTTCAGTAATGTAATTAGAGGAGTTTAGTATGTGTGTTGCCAAGGCGAGCACGGTAGAGGAGTTTAGGAAAGGGACTTGAGGAGGGAGTATTTCTTCATGACTTTTGAACAGGTGAATGTCAGCATCAGGAGACATGAGAAGTGGTGTGGGCAGATGTGATATTTAAAGTAACCATCAAGAAACCTACACAATGGGATAAACTGGAAAAAAACTACAAATACATCACATTGGGTTAAAGGACATTCAGGTCACTTGGGATTTCAGGAATGAGACATAACCGAGGGGGGAAAAAGAACATGCAGAAGCAGAAAGGCAGATTTAAACTCCGCTATATCAGTAATTGCATTAAATGTAAATGGCCTAAACTGAGCAACTAAAACAGAGACTGACAATAGATTTTAAAAGAATACAACTGTTTACTGTCAGCAAAATCTTAATTCAAGTGTAACACAATTAATTTGGAAGTAAATTGATGGTAAATGATATACCACGAGTGAAAAGAAAACCGAGCAAGGATAGCCATATTAGCAACAGATTAAATATACTTTGAAACCACAAAAATGAAATTATCAAAAGAAACCAAAAATATTACACAGGAACAAAAGGGTTGGCAAAAAAGGCATGGCAACCTTAGATATATATGCATGTGTTCTTAATCTGTTTTCTGTTGCTATGACAGAATACCAGAGAGTCAGTAAATTATAAACAAGATAAGCGTATTTGGTCCATGTTTTTTTTAGAGGGCTAGAACACATTTGATAAAGGAATTCTTGCTGGACCATGTCATGGCCAAAAGTATCATATGGCAAACAAATATAATGAGGACTAGATTTGTTTCTTGTATACCTAACCTAATCCAAAAACAATATCTTTAAGCCCTTCACGAGTGCAGAACTCTTGTGGTCTCATCCCCTTGTCAAAGTCACCTCTGAAAACATATTCAATGGCTAAGTTCTGAGGAGCCATTTTACCCATGGCAACCCTAACTAACAAAGCTGTAAAGCAGGCCAAACAAAAACTGATAGAAATGAAAGCAGAAGTGGGCAACTCTACAATTCCAGTTCACGACTACAGCACTATTCTGTTTTACCATTGAAAGGCAACACAGAACCATGAGCCAACAGGATCCAACCACTATCTATAGGGAACTCAAAGGCAGCACTGTACCCAGGGAACATATCCTGTGTCAGGAAGGGAGTGAACAGATTAAAAAGGACGGAAATCATATAGGGATATCCTCTACAACATGGAATCAGCTGAGATTTAGTGACATGAAGATCCCCAATAGGTGGAAACTTAATATAGAATTTTAACTGATGTATGTGTCAAAAAAGAGGTTCTAGGGGAAATTTTAAAAATATATCAAATAAATGGAAATAAGTATATTGGCCCCAAAATAAATTTCATCAGTAATATCAGCTCCCTCTTTTAATAAAAGATATTTATTTTATCTTTGTGTGTGTGCGTGTGCGCGCGTGTGTGTGTGTGTGTGTGTTTCTGTATCTGTGTGGGGGCCTGTGGAGGTCATGGGCATCAGGTATCCCAGAGCTAGGGTTGCATGTGGTTGTGAGCCACCAATGCAGTGCTAGGAACTCAAACCTGGTCCTCTGCAAGAGACACGCTCTTAACTGCTAAGTCGTCTCTTTATCTCCTAGAAAACAAATTTTGTGTGTACTAGAATTAAAGTAAAATACAGAGGAAAGGCTATGGAGTCTGAGAATGAATTTTCTTTCCCAGAAGGAAAAAAAAAAAAAAAAACTAGAGGTAAGGACGGAAAGGATGATGGAAGTGCCAGACCCCAGTTGGCCTCCCTCTGTCCCACGAGCCAGACACCATGGTGCTCAAGTCTGTTCTAAGGGCACTTTCATACTGGAGCCAGCTGAGGGTGTTTAGTTAAAGGCCCATCTATGAAGGCACATGCAGGGTCGATGAAGACCAGAGGTGTTGAAAAAGAGCAACAGGACTGGTCACAGCGTTTACCGAAGGGGAACATGCTAAGAGAACATGGAGTTGGTGAGAGATGTTAAAAAAACAGCCAGAGACATGACTCCTTTGTTCAGTGAGCCAGCATTCTCCATACCACCGGATGCAAGGAAGCTGAAGACAGGAGATGCCTTGTCCTTTCATCTCCTGCTAGGATCCTGAGAGGGCAACTTCAGCTGGAAGCCAGAGGCAAGGGCCCCTTTGCATTGTCAATTCAGAAGGATGTACCTCCCAGGGCATAAGCAAAGTGGGAGAGGGTGAAGAAGATGAAAAGGAGCCTGGCAGCTGTGTGGCTAGCAGAGATACTCAGAGCCAGGGCCACTAGCTCGGTGACACGTTTAAGTTGCTGGTAAGCTCAATTGGTAAACAGTTTGTTGCATAAACACAAGGACCTGAGTCTGTTCCCTAACACCCATGTAACAGCTGGGCGTGATACTGACATCCCAGCATGGTAGAGACAGAGGCAAGAGGATCCCTATGGTTTTCCGGCCAGCCAGTCTTGCTGAGTTGGGGAGCCCTAGCTTCAGTGAGAGGCGCTGTCATAAAAACAAGGTGGAGGGTGATTGAAGAAGACACCTGACATTGCCCCATGGTCTTCACACACATGCACACTCATCGCCTCCACACACACACACACACACACACACACACACACACACACACACACACACACAGGGACTCATATCCACACATTAGAAAATAAAATCGCTCTGAGATGGGCTGCTTGTAAGGGATTTGCCAAAAGGAGCCATCCAACCCAGCTGTCTGCAGTGTGAGAGCGAGAATAAACCTTTATTACATTAAGCCTCTGAGATTTGGGGTTGTGTATTAAAACAGCTAGTGTTAATTACCCTGACTAATACACCCAATAAAAGCCAGGGCCTCAGAGTCTGTGTGGAGTCGAATATTAAACGTGCACCCAGCACTCAGGAGTAATTAAAAAGTGATTCCAATATTTACTTGTGACTCTTGAAGAACACCAGTGGGGACTCGATTCATAATTTCAGTCACTCATCTCGGAAGCTATGTTATTACCAATATCATCCCCTTTGACCCAGATACGTCCATCCATCAACCCTCAAACATCTTCCCCAACTCCAAGACTTTCTCATGCAGGACCTTTTCCTCATTAATCCTCCTTTTCCTTGTAGACTTTCATAATGTAGGACTCCAGTCTGCTTCTTTGCTTCCCCTTTTTTTCTGTCCTTCCATTACCATGAACAATCCCCAGACCTAGTCGTCTGACACAGAGGGATGTATTAGGCTTGTATAAAATTAAGACATGGAAGTAGCAGTGGTCCTGGGACATGGTAAGACACAGATAGGCCTGTGCCTGTCACAGGCTGCTTTCCAAGGGCTCTGTCTCCAAGACTGAGTTGTTGCCACGCAGTTGTTGATGGGGAGGACATTGCAAATTGATACCTGTGGAGGAAGGGAAAGCAAGGATGGGCCTAGGCAAGGCAGATAGTGGCTCAGGGGCTAGATCTAAGGTCTCCATGTCTCTTCTTCGAGTTCAAAGGGTCCGTCTATCATAGATGTGATCTGCCTGGGAAGCAGGTGACCTTGGGCAAGGGCATTTCTGAGAGGCGTAACAGCCGAAGGCTATTGCTGACAGCTCTCTCTGCAGCTGAGACAATGCCTCCTGTATTGTGGGGAGAGCTTGGCAGCAGGTCACCATCTATCACTGTATTGAGAGCATGTATACATGCAGAAGGGGGGACCATTGCAAGAGTGGTCCCAAGCTGTCTGTCCCCTCAGCACTGTCAGCTCCTGCTCTCCCTTTTCGGTGAGGTCCTGAGTCTCCTGCACTGTTCTAGAACTGCCACTTGCTTAAGGAACCACATACAAATTCACTTCTTCCAAGAAGCATGTGGCCTGGTGCTCAGTTGGCCTCATTGTCCTGCCTCAGTGCTGTCCAGTCTTCCGCAGGGGAACAGTGGCCCTGTAGCGTCTTCCTAGGCAGCAGAGTTACAGAGTAGTGTGCTGCTGGCCTTGCTGGGACGAATTGATTTCTCTTCATTATTAAAGAACACTGTAATGACTGTAGTCACCTGGAGGACTTTTTAATGGCTCTGCCCCTCTTTACTGTTGCCTGAAAAGGCACCCAGGGCTGTGTATATCTTGCTAGCCTTCGCCATAACTTTTTCTCTGATTATCTATAATTAGGACCTGGGTAGCGATAGCCTTTTAATTTCCCATCTCCCCGTGAACCTCACTCTTTAATTATTGCAGTAACTTAGACCAAGTTTGTATAAACTTTGTAGTTAAACCCCAGTAAGGCAAGAAAAGAGGGGAGAGAAAGCTAGATGGAGTCTTGGGATATATCTCTACCTGGGTTTGAACTCAGCTCAGCTGAGGATGCCAACGTGGAGTCAGAAGGTATCTCAGTTGATGAACACTTCAGCAGCTTCTTCTTCTTCTTCTTCTTCTTCTTCTTCTTCTTCTTCTTCTTCTTCTTCTTCTTCTTCTTCTTCTTCTTCTTCTTAATTACAGATAATGTACCCACCTAATGCAGGTCTTGTGAAGATATATGCTCATATATGTCCTGCACTTATCCTCAGGATAAATACTTGGCATGTCCCCAAGAAGTATCTGCTGTGTGCTAATTATTGATATTTACATTTTTTTTTCTTCAAGTGCACTCAGTTTGCAATTAGTAGATGCAGTTAGCCCGTGGCAGTGCCTGGGAAGCTGGTTCTTCACAAGCCTTCTATTAGCACTCTTTGCCCTGCACTCCCTCCATTTAATGCCAACACCGCACAGACCGCAAGGCCCCCAGTGAGCTGAGTCCTTGATTCGCTCTGGTTGCTCTCACTTCCCAGCATGCACTGGATACAGACGGCTCTTTGGGCCACAGAACTCCTTGTCTCTCAGCCTGAACACTCATCTTTCAGGACAACAGCCCAGGGCTCATGCAGAGAGGGACTTGTTGAGAGAGAAGCTTCTGGAAAGATTTCTGTTTTTGATGTGTCCACATCATCAGCCTCATTTCTCCTCACCTACTTCCTTTAATTCTAGTCTCTAACCACTTGCATTTTCTTGAACATTCTATGCTAAATTTTTTGAGCTTTTTCTGCACACTATTTCCTTAGGGTGGCCATCTCTGCAGGCTCCTGTCTTTGCTGGGCTGACTTCTGGTCTACCTTTACATCAAGGCCTTCCCTCATCTGATACACTCCTCTAAGACTCCAGGGTCTTCAGGTTTCTGTGTACACTCTCATTCTGCTCCACAGGTTCCCTTAGGCTCAGTCTTTTCCTTTGTCACTACTCTCTTGGCTGCCAACCCTGCAGCTTTACTGTTGCAGTGTAGACTTTGGGTGTGATGAGGAAAGGGAGTCCTATTTCTCTCAGTCAGATTCTTGACAGAGACTTCTGGATGCTCTGGTTTTGCATATCCACCTGATGTGTTAAACTGATACATTCCTTCCAGCCAGCTACCCAACAGTACTATGTTACTTGAGAGTACACAATAAAGATGAATCCTTGACTTCAGTGAACTCATCAGTTCTGTAGAAGATAAAAGAGTGTATTCATGGCATATGGGTAAGGCACAAAAGATCTTTTCTATTGATAAGCAAACAAAAGGAATCCTTGGTAGAGAATGTGGTATTTTGACCTGTCCTGGAAGGTAAGAAAGGATTGCAGCAGGTAGCATTATAGATGGATCAGGCTGTGAAGCAAGCAGAAGGAGCATCTCATGGAGTGACGAGGTCTAAGACTGGGGCCCGTCTTGTATCTATGTGTAGCTTACAAAATGGGCATCTGGCTGTGCAAGGAAGAATGAGGCATGATGCCATGAAAGGTCCGAGTGTCACAGTGACACCAGTAGAGCTGTGCCTTGGGTGTATTTACTTCTAGAGAGAACTCTGTGCAAAGACTGGGGGAATAGCATGACTCCTGTGTCTAGTCAGACTAGGGCACTAGTGACAGACTGTATCCAAGAGAAGAATATGGGAATATACATGAAGCCAGGAGCACACAACTTGAATGTCATGGTGTGTGTGTGTGTGTGTGTGTGTGTGTGTGTGTGTGTGTGTGTGTGTGAGAGAGAGAGAGAGAGAGAGAGAGAGAGAGAGAGAGAGAGAGAGAGAGAGAGAGAGAGAGACAGATGCTTGTGTGTATATACATGTTTTTATCTATGTGGGTATACATGCATATGTCAGTATGATGTTGGGTTGAAGTTGATGTTGGGTATCTTCTTAAAGCATTCTTCATTTTATTTACGGAGGCAGAATCTCTCCTTGAAGGCTGTTGACTGTTTGGTAGAGTTAGCTATCTTACCCTGGCGATCACAGTCTCTGCCTCTAAGCTCCTGGGAGTATATATAGGCAGCTTCCATGCCCCATAGCTTTTTACATGTCTCTCTGAATGAGCAATTACAAAATTACCTGTGATTATAATCACAGATAAAGGCATCTAAACTCTCATGCTCATACATGCTCAGCTTGTGTTTTATCCATTGAGACAGCTCCCAGCCCCACCCCATCCCCCACCCCCGATGCTGGACATCATGAGCAAAAGAGGTTTGAATTCAAGTAAATGCTGAGATCCTTCCAGAAGAGCAGGTTTAGAGGAAGACCAGGAGCTTCACTTAAGGCAAAGAGATTAGTGATCCTGGCAGGCACACCTGGAGGGAGGGGTCCATAGTGACAGGCAGGGATGTGGCACATGAGAAAGGACAGGTTAGTGCATACGGGAGTGCTGAGGTTGGTAGGCTTGAGTGTGCCAGGATTGGTGCCAGAGTGTTTGCCTTTGCTGCTCTAAATGATGGTAAGGAAGAAGGGTAGAGAGATGAAAAGGTGATAGCCCTGCTCTTGGTGAATATACTTCTGCCATACAAGGGACCCATTAGCTACCTAACAGCTAACCTAGTCCAGTGATAAAGTGAAACCAGTTACCTAATCAGAGGGTTGAGGGACCCAGAATCATCTAGCTAGGCTAGCTTTCCTCCACCCCATCTCTAGGATGTGCATTTAGATGTTGGCTTTGCTAGTCCTGTGTTTTAGTCACCCAACTGATGTCTTCTGAGCACAGCTCCTTTCCTGGGTTCACTCCAGCAGAGGACTTCTCTCTTCTTGCAGTTCCAGAAGGAAACAAACACAACAGAGTTGTGTGATAACCCAGGAGGTGTGGACTTCAGACTAAAGTGACACCGGGTATTTTGGCCTATAGGAGCCATTGATCATCTGTCTTTAACAGAGAGTGGCAGAGACTATTGTCCCCGAGTCCTTGGGAGTTTACGGTTTTGTATTAAATCTAATAGTTTCCTTTTGATGAAGTATTTTATGACGTGCATTGTAAATTACTGTAAAGAAACTTTTTGGTCAGCAAGAATTTATGATGATGATAAATTCGGGCAATGTCTTTTTAAGTGTCTCTATGAATGAACACTTTCAAAATTTCCCCAGCTTTCAGTCACAGGTAGAGCCTCTTGGTGATTATTTTTGTACATCCCAAGTGAGTTCTTTTATTAAGATTCCTAAGAATAAGACTTATGATTTATCTTGATGACATATTAACAGCCAGTCCTACCAAATACATTTTTCTTTCTTATGTACCAGAAAGTATATTCTTGCTGTCAGCCTTTGGGGTACAATGAATTTCAAAAAGTTCTCTGGTGTTCCTCCCTCATCACTGAACATTCCTTAGCTTTGTAACTTATCAAAATAGTTGGGAAAAGGTTCTGGAGAGAAAAAAGAAGCAGGGATGCAGGCGCCATGATGTCTTAACAGTGAGATGTAACAAATGATGAAAGGCAGCCTGCGACTTCCACATATAAAATGACTGAACTGGATCAATCTTTATGGTGAATCCCATTAGCGAATGAGGGCTCCCCCAAGTATTTAGACTTCAACTTGATGTCTATTCAGTGGCCTTGATTAATAATTCCACTATGAAAGCGAGTGTGCATGTTACATTAAAAGCCATCTTCAGTCGGTGTCATTTGAGAAAGAAACAGATAAAAGTGTTTGAATTTCACAGGGTCCTTTATCTGAGTGTCTAGGGCTTTCCTTCTCGGGGTATGTTTACCACAGGAAAAGCAATCAAATCACAGACCACTTCAGAGTCTCCCAGGAGAAGATGAGTCATTCATGACTCATTCAGAGGGAAGCATCACACACCATTTCGGGCAGCCTGGGGGGGGGGGCGGAGGGACAGAACGGGATGCAAATCTCAAGGAACATTTCTTCTTTTATCTTCTGTGGCTTACCTCATCCTCTGTGCCAGCCCTCACCTTTCAAATCAAGAGTCTTTAACAGCAAGTTAAAAATACTCACCATGAAAAAAAAAAAATCATACACACCATGGCCTCTGGGTGTTTCACAGCACTGTCTCCCCGCCACTGCTTAAAGAATTTTTATGTCTCTTCTGGGTCTCATCTTGACCTTAAATTTTTAAATTTGAATTCTTATAAATAGAAACAAAAAAAATTGTACAGTGGGAAGGAGAACATTGAGGCAAGAGTGGCTCTGCATTTTATGTAGTGCTCTCTGCCCTTTGGTGTTTCTCTTCTGAAAAGAATGCCCTCTCTTTGTCTCTCTGTCTACGTTTTTCTGTCTCTTTGTTTCTCTGTCTCTTTCTCTCTCTATGTCTCTCTTTAGAAATAGTGCAGAAGTACAAAAATGTGGGACAGGAGGGACTGTGGGATCCTTAGGGTACTTGCCTTGCAGT
Source organism: Acomys russatus (assembly GCF_903995435.1). Lineage (NCBI taxonomy): Eukaryota > Metazoa > Chordata > Mammalia > Rodentia > Muridae > Acomys > Acomys russatus. Next base: position 42,510,900 of record NC_067162.1, read on the forward strand.
CATGAGGACGAAGCCAATCTCCAGAATCTATGTAAATGCAGCCAAATGTGAAGCCTCCCTTCCGTAATCACCACTGGAGGAGCAGATCGGCAGATTCCCAGGACTCTCTGGCCAGGTAGCCTACCGTACCTGATGAATTGCAGAGCAGTAAGAGTTGCTATGGAGCAACACCTGAAGTTGTCCTGTGACTCCACACACCCCTGCACAGAGCGCACATGCGTGTACTCATGAACTCAGACATAGGCAGTGCATAAGTGTGTGGCAAAGTTTGATTGACTCTTGTCATAATGTTATCAGTAGGCTATTGGTCTTCAGACAGAAACCTCCTGATTTCACGTACAGAGAGAAGTTGGGGATCAAGTCCTTCTCAGGAGCCTGCTGCTTCATGGAAACGTACTGAGTAGGCCAGCTCCCCGAAGTGGGTTGGGCTTAAATGATAGATGTGTGTTCTGTGTAAAGCACGTACGTGAATAAGTAGATGAATGAACGAGTGTATGTAGGAGGTGCTGTTGGGGGAGGAACTCGGAACCCAACGCCATGGCTTTCTTCTGGAACTTGTGGATGACAATGTTGGGTGTCCAAAGGCAGTAATTGGGTGGAGGTCCACAGGCCTGTTTTAGTTCATCCCTGTAAATTCCAGAACCTCCACTTGATTAAAATGACACTCTGAAATTCAGTTATCATCTTTGGGGAAAAAAAAAAAAACCGAATACTTTCAAGAAATGCTCCCCAGGAATACTTATATAATTATTTTAAGATGCAAAAATTTACTGTATTGTTTGAAGTTAAAGTTTGATGTGACTTAATAATATTGTCTTATATATTTAACATAATGTAATTTAATGATATTAAAATGTTGGACATGGCAGACCCATTTCCGAGCTGCACCAGAGCATGAGGTGAGAGTTCTAGTCAAAAGACGCTGGACTTGGGAAAGTGCGGCAGGTGAGGGGGCCGCAGGGTCCAGGGTGATGTGAAAGACCTGACGATCCAGCGCAGAAGCCACGCTGTCGTCTCCCGCCCAAGAATCTTATGGAAGCCATTTGGATTCTCAAGAAGACTTCTGCAGGTAGAATGATGTCCCCCCAATAAATCAGTGTCTTTGTTTGCACTGACAAGGAAGACGTCGGTACCGAGGCTTAGGGAAGCATCTAGTATTTTCTTGTGGTGTCAGAGACAAGGATTCTCAACCATGCCAGAAGTAGAAGCAAGCGTGCGAGATACTGAATTATTTTCACCACCCTCTGATGTCCGAGGAATGACAAAACTTGATAGAGCAGCTTTTAAAAAGACAGTGTCCATCTCAGTGTTTAAAGTGAGGAAGGAAGTGGTCAGTAGGTTGATGCGAGCCCTCAAGAGGGTAGCCCTGCAGCGGCCCAGCATAAAGCGCGTGATTGAAGACCCTGAGGACGAGGACAGTAGACTGGTCATGCTGGATCCCTACAGGATGCTTACCGTTGAGTCCTTTGAAAAAGCAGAGCTCAGTGTTTTAAAAGAACTCAGTGTCAACCCTCAGTTGTCCGAATACAACTTAGAACTGACTTATGAAAATTTTAAGTCAGAAGAAATTTTGAGAGCTGTGCTTCCTCAGGGTCAAGATGTGACGTCTGGGTTCAGCTGGTTTGGGCATATTGCACATATGAACCTCCAGGACCATCAGCTGCCATTCAAGCATTTAATTGGCCAAGTTATGATTGACAAAAACCCAGGAATCACCTCGGCGGTTAATAAAACCAGCAATATTGACAATACATACCAAAATTTCCAAATGGAAGTGCTGTCTGGAGAGGAGAATATGCTGACCAAGGTTCGAGAAAATAACTACACATATGAGTTTGATTTCTCTAAAGTCTATTGGAATCCTCGTCTCTCTACTGAACACAGCTGGATCACTGAACTTCTTAGTCCTGGAGATGTCTTGTTTGATGTTTTTGCTGGGGTTGGGCCATTTGCCATACCAGCCGCAAGGAAAAATTGCACAGTGTTTGCCAATGATCTCAATCCGGAGTCCCATAAATGGCTGTTGCACAATTGTAAACTGAATAAAGTTGACCAAAAAGTGAAAGTCTTTAATATGGATGGAAAAGACTTTCTCCAAGGACCAGTCAGAGAGGAATTAATGCTTCGGCTAGGACCGTCAACCGAAGCAGAACCCTCTGTCCATATTGTCATGAACTTGCCAGCAAAGGCCATAGAGTTTCTCAGTGTTTTCAGATCCCTTCTAGATGGGCAGCCGTGCAGCAGTGAGTGCCTCCCCACAGTGCACTTACTGTTTCTCCAAAGAAGCCGATCTGGCCTCGGACGTTTGTCAGTGAGCTGGAGCTGTGCTAGGCATTTCCATGGAGGCCAGGAGTTCTGTTCACCTCGTAAGAAACGTGGCCCCTAACAAGGAAATGCTGTGCATCACCTTCCAGATTCCCGCTGCTGCGCTCTACGAGAGGCAGACCCTCAGCCTAGTTACAGAGAATTACGAAGAGCCATCTCCTAAAAGGCCGAGGACGGGTGCATCCCTCTCAGAAGAGCCTCAGATTGCGCCTAGTCTGAAATATTTTCTCCATCGCCCCTGTAGGCTTTATGTAAAGAAGTACATTTGTGTGACTTTGTAAACTTTAACAATCAGGTGTTTGTTACTGAGCCCTTGTTTCTGCTCTTGTAAATGGAACATTACCAAAGTAAAATGTAACTGAAGTAAATAAATAAAATAAAATAAAATAAAATAAAATGTTGGACATAAAATTGTTTAAAAAATGTTGCCCATGACAACGTATTTCTAGGCACCCCAAAACATCATCTCCTTTTGTTATGTTCCCTTCCTTCCTCTCTTCCTCTTTCCCCTTCATCTCAGATTTATTCTGTGTCTGTTTTCCTTAGGATATTTTAGGGTTCAAGGAAAACAGCAACACCAAACAATAATGCCTACCTTCCTGGAGATTTACAAAGTTTAAATAACAAACATAAAAATAAAGAAATAATAGGGCCAGAGAGTTGGTTCAGTAATTAAGAGCACTTGCTGCTCTTCTGGAGGACTAGAGCTCAGTTCCAAGCACCCACACCAGGCTGCTCATAGCTGTGCCTCCAGCTCCAGGAGATTTGATGACCTCTTCCGGTCTCCTTGGGCAACTGCACACACATGTCATACTCACATAGACACACACACATAAATAAAAATTGATATTAAAAAACAAAAAAATAGTATGTTCGCAGAAATGCCAGCCAGGGTGATAGGGTGTCAGAGGACTTGAGGGGCAGAGAGAACAGCAGGACGTAAGAACAGGTGTGCTGTGAGGCATGAAGGAAGAGCAAGGAAAAGGATGGTTTTCTCCAAAGTTTCAGGAAAAGCAGAGCCCCCCCCCCCAAAGCTGGAACAGAGTGGGTGCTGGGAGGAAGATGGCAGTGAGGGCCGATGATGAGGCGTGGAAGCCTCGCCTCTCCGTGCAGATGGAGTTAAGTAGGCTACTTCTGTGTTTAAGGCATCCTGCCTTATAGAACCAGAATGGGGCAGAGTGAGGGGAGCAGATGGCAGCATCCACCATGCGAGAGGGGAGGGTGGCTGGGCCGAGTCAAGGTGGAGCAGTGACTGATAGGTACCCATTCCAGATGGCTCCGAACTTACGGTGCTAGATGGTGTCTAAGCCAGTGTGCTAGGACCGGAAGCCCCAGCGGCTCAGCTGGCAGCCTTGTCTCCAGAACGCCTCACAGTTAACAGTGGGGTTCAGACTGGGGAGTTTTGCTAATTCACAGCTTAAGAGTTGTCTGGGAAGAGCTCTGTTCATTTATCAGCCGTCGGTAATGGAAGCATTAATGACTGCTAGAGTCATTATTCGCGGCTCCGAGGATCATGTGCTCCGTCCATTTACCTTTCCCAAAAGCTGGGGAGCTGAATGTGTTTGAGATTATGAGGTTCTTTCTTTTCTGCCTAATTTGTTTTATAAACGGCAAATGTGAATCACCATGGTCCCACATGCAATTTCAGTTTGAGAGGGCGACAACGACATTGCTGTAATTGAGACGGTTAGACTTGCGGGGGCGGGGCGGGGGTGCCCGTAGAACTGCTGAGTCGGGATGGCATTTCAATTTTTTGGTCGCGGGAGGGGGGGGGGAGATGTTTTGAGTTTTAAAAATAATTTCAAGTGTCATTTTTGTAATTTTAATTTCAATTTACAGCCTAAACAGTGCAATGAGCTTTGATGGGGGGGGGGGCGCGGTGCTGTAGCTTGCTTTGGTCTTCATCTGCTAATGTATCTATTATTGCAATTGTAGCGGAACAAGAACATTTAAAAACAAACAAACAAAAAACCCAAACTTCTGACATAAGCGCTTTCTAACTGTGCTCTGTCACCAGGCACCAAACCCTGCGGGGAGCTGGTCGTGGTGTCACTGGCGTGTCTTAGACTGTGCTTTCGTGGTGGTAGTTTTATATTGTTCTCATGTTTCCCCCAAGGGGGGAAAAATCTAAGGTCAGCATCCCTGGCTGTGCATCCAGCCTGTCTGGAATGGTGCAAATTTTAGAAATAAGTCAATCCAAGCCTTAGACTTTACAGGAGGAGGAACTGAGGCCACAGATGGCAAAACCCAGTGATTATGCTGTTATGTTTTCCCTCCCTCCCTCCCTCCCTCCCTCTGTTCTTCTATCCTTTCCTCCCTTCTGTCTTTCCTTCCTTCCTCCTCCTCTTCCTTCTCCTCCTCCTCTTCCTTTGCTCCTCTTCTCCTTCGTTTGTTTCCTCTTTGCTTTAGGCACAGGGCCTACCCTGCATCTCAGGCTGGACTGGAACTTAAAACATAACTCTCAAACTGACCTCAAAATTCTGATGATCCTGCCGTGGTTCATGGTTGTCCACATCACGGTATGGGTTTAGTTAGACAGGTAGGTCTTGGGGGAAGGTCATATTCTTTTCTTCTTATCTTTCCTTTATCAGTCTGTTAAAAGACTCGTTGTTTACTTTAGATGAGGGCACATTTAACCCACACAAAGACCAGAGGAGGAGCAAGGGTTTAAGCTACTATTCTGTCCCCATTGATAGGCTACTAGACCAATGACAAGACTTTTAACAGTAAGATGCTCTCTGTACCTTCCTAACTCCGGGTGAGAGTCTTGCCGTGTGCTCTCCTTCTGTGGAGGTTGGCCATTTCTCCCTGCTAAGGTTGTCAGGCTCACAATCCATCCCTGTCCACAATGAGCACACTGGTGCCTACTTCAGACTACAGAAAAATGACTGTCACTCAGATGGCAGGAAAGTGTCACTATAGGTGGAAACATGGGCTAATGACTGGCCATGGTAACAGATCGTAACAGACACGCAGGTAGTAACAGACGTGTAGTGGAATGTGCCGGCCATTGTAGTCCCTAAAGAGAGGTAGGTTCTGGTGGCCTCAGGCAAGAGTTTGGGTCTGTCTTTATTTGCCCAGCTATAGAATGAGAAAGGGAACAGCAGCTCATGCCTTATCATGTGAGAGGACAGCTGAGCACCGGGGCAAGCGGAAAAGAGTTCTGTGTGACATAAGTGCCATTATGTGGGGGCTCGCTTATGAAAAGCGTCCCTTTAGCATAATGTCCCCAACATACCATAAACAGAATGCTGACTTTGTGAACCCTGCCAGGGCACTGAGAACCCACCGAGTGCAGGGGACGAAGAGTCTACCCTTTTAGTCACTGTGCTTTAGAAATACTGAGCTAGGTGAGCTGTAGATCGGGGTGGCGGAGGTGGTGGAGGAGGTGGTGCCGGAGGTGGTGGAGGAGGTGGTGTGGTTTTAGCTCTGGTGGCTGTAGGAGGGATTCAGGATTAGTTTAGACTTAGGGTATCCATGGGCAGCATCTCCTCCCTGTATCTGTTGATGAACGAGCCAGGCAGCCTTCAAACAACTTTCTGCAATCATGACTGGTTTCATTGGAACATGCATGGGGGGGGGGTCACAATTCGAGGGGGTTCAGTCTGTGATTAGTTAACGCCCAGCACTTGAGGATGCATCGTGACATCAGCAGTGTATGGATGGGGAACAAGAAGAGGGGGATGCAGGGAGGATTAAGGGCAGGATATGACCTCAAGGATGCCCAAGCTAGTAGCATATCCTTCCTCCAAATTTGCTCTGTCCCAGCAATGCCAACATTTTATGAATTCACAAAGGGATTCATCCCTTGATTACATCAGAGCCCCTGGCATCCAGTGACTTCACCAAAGCACATCACCTGGCAACCAAGTGCTCTCCCATACGTGAGGCTATGGAGGACATTTATTGTTTAAACCACTATAGGTCCTTCTAATCACAATGACTATTACTGATTTCTGGGTTCTTCTGTAGCACCTCTGAATGCCAGTTAGCCCCGAGAAGAATGCCTTGAGTGTCTGGTATATGGCAAGCCTTCTCCTTGAGGTAGGGACATTGCTACAGTGAGAGAGGACAGTGTTGCTGTGACAAGTCATTCAAACCCCTTAGGGGTGGTGGGATATTGCTGACAGACAGTCCTGGATATCAGCTGGCATGGCAGTGGCCTTGGCTAAATTGTAGTCTAGTCAGTGAGCAGCTGACGTAGGCAGTGAAGATGACTGGCCTCTATACCATCTCTGATGAGCCATTCTGGCCACACAAGTTCCGGTGGGGTCAGCGGAACCCTTTAACAAGATGGTCTCTCAACCCAGACTACCCATTCCTGATTCTTCTTCCATGCTTTCTCTTCCCCGGACTACAACCCAATAAGCAGCCCCCAAGTGCCCTCCTAAGTGCTTGTCCCCAACCAAGACATTTCTTTCCTGGTGTCTAACAAGGAGGAGGGCTGAGTCAACGTGTGTAGATGCTTATGTCCATGAGAAGCATTTTCACTGTTCTCATATTGATGTCAGCTCCTGAAGATGACCAACCTCTGTGGTCCCCGCTCTCCATGCTTCTCCACTATCTATGCTCCCGCACTTTCCATCATCCCTTATTGCCCATGCTCCTGTACTCTCCATCTTCCCTCACTGTCCATGCTGGCACACTCTCCATCATTCCTCACTGTCCATGCTCCCATACTCTCCATCGTCCCCCACTGTCCATGCTGCTGCACTTTCCATCATTCCCCACTATCCATGCATCCACACTCTCCATCTTCCCTCACTGTCCATGCTCCCGCACTCTCCATCATCCCTCACTGTCCATGCTCCCGCACTCTCCATCATCCTTCACTGTCTATGCTCCCACACTTTCCATCATCCCTCACTGTCCATGCTCCCACACTCTCCATCATCCCTCACTGTCCATGCTCCCGCACTCTCCATCATCCCTCACTGTCCATGCTCTCGCACTCTCCATCACTCTTCACTGTCCATGCTCCCACACTCTCTGTCTTCCCTCGCTGTCCATGCTCCCACACTCTCCATCATCCCTCACTGTCCATGCTCCCACACTTTCCATCATCCCTCACTGTCCATGCTCCCACACTCTCCATCATCCCTCACTGTCCATGCTCCCACACTCTCCATCATCCCTCACTGTCCATGCTCCCACACTCTCCATCATCCCTCACTGTCCATGCTCCCACACTCTCCATCATCCCTCACTATCTGTGCTCCCGTACTCTCCATCACTCATCACTGTCCATGCTCCCACACTCTCCGTCTTCCCTCACTGTCCATGCTCTCACACTCTCCATCATCCCTCACTGTCCATGCTCCCACACTCTCCATCATCCCTCACTATCTGTGCTCCCGTACTCTCCATCACTCATCACTGTCCATGCTCCCACACTCTCCGTCTTCCCTCACTGTCCATGCTCCCACACTCTCAATCATCCCTCACTGTCCATGCTCCCGCACTCTCCACGCTCCCACACTCTCCATGCTCCTTCACTCTCCTACTCCCTACTCCATGATTCAGATCGTGTCCTGAAAAGTCTCTTCTCTCCACAGTTTCTCCCCATCTTTTGCTCTTACCTAACATGGATTAGTGAGGGAATTGTAGATTCTGACATCTTCTGTGAGGAATGGATGGTGTTTCCTTGTACTGTGGGCAAGGGGTGGCTAGTGGCTCCCTCACCCAGCTGGCCATTTGACACCCTCTGAGAGGACCAACTGGTTCTCTCAGGGATGGAATGCTGTCTTTTCATCCTTGTATTTCTACCCTTTCCACATATACAATGTTTCTAATTATAGAGCATCCATTTTTAGGTGTTCATGAGCCTAACCAAGTCAAAGGAAAATTTTAATTATAAAGCTAAAAAGAAAAGGTTCATTTCATCACATGTTCTGTGTTTTGCTTTGGATGGCAGGGCTGTGGGTGAGATTGTTCTACCATTTAAGACTTCTGTAGTGTGTGCATTTTTCAAATTTCTATATAAAGAACATATATTACTTTTGTAAATGAAAAAAAAAATCTGGCGGTTTATTAAGTAAAGCCTCCGCCCCGCATACTATATCCTGTGCATGTCCCCAAAAGCTACAGGAAGAAAAGTCATGTTTCCGACTTCTCTGAAATGAGGTCCCAGCACAGCTTCCTTTCAGGACTGGAGGGTTTTCCGGCCAAGGGAGTAGAAATCACTAGAGACTGGAGCAGAACATATTTCATGCTGCAGTCATAATCTCAGAACAGTGGCTTGTTTTCACTGTGAATTACGGAAAAGAAGATATGAACATAACGGGGCCGGGCTGGGGGCTTTCATCTTCCTTCGTGCAGATGCCCATTAGCATAGCAAACATTAGTGAGTGTTTAGCCAGTACCCTTGCCTCTTTCTAAGCAGGGACACAATAGAAATATGTCAGAAGTAAGTCAACTCGACCAAGAAAGGCATTTTCATCTGGAAAAAAAAAAGTGAAATATGTGGTCACCAAGGACGGGCCACCATGTTTTATTTTGTAATTATGAAAATTTGTCTCTTTTGACAAGTGAAATGAATTTAGGCACTCAGGCATGGGGAGAAAGTTGAACTGTCTGAAAATTAAATCAAAGTAAAAATGAAAAATATAAATGGGTGTTTCATATTCACTAACGGGGGAGTCATCTTTCAGATCTGACATTTTGAAGCAATCCCCACGAAACTTGATAGCCTATACCTCCGAGTAAATTATGGTCCTGAGCAGTGTGGAAATAATTGAGAATGTTTGTTGTTTTTAAATAAATGCAATAAATCTGGAGTGGCGTCAGCAGCCTGGAGTGGAGAGTCACCATTTTATACCCTAAGATACTTTGGCATGCTGGGATATTAGGGGACACACACACACACACACACACACACACACACACACGTCCATGAATGTGCGTGGCAGGGCAGGCAAACCCAGACACAGCCCCGCATGGATGACAGCATGGCACAAGCCAAGCAAGGGAGATGCCCAACAGAAAAGGGCGAACATATGCTCCGCTGGGTGCAGCCCAGGCAGGCCAGTGTCCTTTTAAAAAAAGGCAACTGTGGGTGAGACTCTGCCTCCCAGGGGTGCCAGAATGACCGAAAAGGGCTGTTATAACAGGTGTGAGTTCACCTTGCATTGTTCCTGGAGCGGAATGCTCAAGCCAGTGCTTTTCAGTAATGTTGCTATTTCCCTCCCGACCCCGTGTGTGTGTGTGTGTGTGTGTGTGTGTGTGTGTGTGTGTTGTGTAATCATTGTGAGCCAGTCTTTGTGCCTTCATATTCATGTAGGCCTGTATTCATAGGTGGAAAACCAAAGAGATGACGTGGACTATGCCTTTGAGATTTTAACAGGGGAATTGAATTGGCAGCCTCCCCTCACCCCCCCAACCCTTTGTGCCTTTTGAGACATGCTCTCATGTAGCCGAGGCTAGCCTTGAAATCACTATATTGTTGAAGATGACCTTAAACTCCTGATTCTTATGCCTCTGTCTTCCAAGTGCTGGGTGTGCTGGTGTTCCACTGGTATCTGGGTATCATCTGGCAAATGAACCTCATCCCACCCCCAAAATACACATGCGTAATATCCTTCCATTTTTTGGAAAATGCCCTATACAAGCATTTTGCATCATATACCTTTGTCAAGTGAATGGATCTACTTTCCAGCCTGGGCTGTCATGTCTTGGGAATCCCATGTCATTTAATGACAGTCCATTCCACAAAACCGTGTCTTGTGGGCAACCAGAGTGGCTAGGAGCCCTTCAGTTTTTAATTAGTTCCACAATCAGGAGTGGTTTAGCTCAAGACAAACGTGCTGCGCGTTGGCCTCGGTGAAGTAGAGGGGTACATGATGATAAGAAATAAAGGGACTCCTCCCTCTGTCTCTGTCTGTCTCTCTCCCTCTGGGGTACGCCTTCCCCCTTTACTTCTCCCCCATGCTCATTTCATAAACTCCACTACAACATTTAAAAAAAGAAAAGAAAGAAAGGGCAGCTCGGGAGGGTGACAGCAAAGTCAGCCGCCCCTTCCTTGCTTTTCTGCCTGTCTCATTCCCCCCTCCCCTTTCTCTCTTGGTTTTGTCCATTCCCTCTGGATAGCTCCCTACAACCTGCCTAGGTCTGATCTCTCTCTGTCTTTGATTGGATGCCTTCTGCCTCCCCATGCCTGTATCCCCTATACCCCATCAAGTTGGACGTGCTGGACACAGTCCCTTGGTTCCCACAACCCTTCCCTTCCCAGCACTCTTGCCCCATGTTGTTCTCAGCACGCAGATGGATTTATCTGCCTGTCGTCTTCACCGAGCTGAGCTTTGCGAAAGCAGGAGCCACATGTGCCTGGCCCATTCAGCCCCAGAACCTCATCACACCATGTACAGGGGGATCACTAAATAAGGGTGGGAGTTATAAGTAAGTGGATGACCATGGCCTAAAACCAAGGCCCTGCCTGGCTCTGCAGGTACTGGAATCTTCTCATCAGCGTCCTTGGTGTTGGCCATGGGTCTCTCATTTCCCTTTGACTCCATGCCCAACTAACCTGTCCATAGACCATAGTGACCGGCTCAGGATTGGTTTAAGACCCAAGTTGATTCAGTGAAACCAATTCTACCCGATGCCTCCTGGGACTGTGAGGAGAAAGGTGGCTCAGCTGTGATTGTGTATTGAAATATGTGTGTGCTTTGCTGTCTAAGAACAGAGTCAACACCTAAGAAAGCATAAACAAAAGGTAGGGACAAAACAAGTCCCTGTGAAATCATTTGACTCCTGCATCCAGCCTTACCTGAAACGTGCCTTCTAGACTTTTCAGATTTCTGAACCAAAATGATCCTTCTTCCTCCTTTCCAGCAGGAGAGACCCTCTGGGAGGAGGTGTGGGCTCAAGGAACATGGAGCACAGAAGCAGCAGCTGCTATGTCTCCTTTAGGCATCAGCAGCCACCTGTGAGACTATGGTGAAGGGTCACCAGTGACTGCCGAGCATGAAGTAAGCTTAGCATGGGTTTCCCGTGGGGCTCTGGAGCCTCTGCCCAGGGTCTCTGCTTCAGCGTTCCAGTCCTTGATTGGAAAGAGCCCACTAGAACTAGATGACAGCCCTGCCACCACCCTCGGCAGCTGTTATCAACCACCCCAGTGAGGGACAGTACATGGACGATGAATGTGGAAACCTGGTCTGAGCATTACCACTAGACACTTTGGTCCTGGCATGGGGGTGGGTTGGGGGTGGGAGCTGATGGGTAGGGCATGCACCGAGCAGCTGCTCCCAAGCCAGGTGGCTTCCTGTCTGAACTCATTTAATTGAAAGGCAAAATGTAATAGTGGAAGCAAGTTCAAGCAGGCAGGTGTGGGTGGTGTTTCCTGACTTCTACTTAATGACTATGTAACCTTGGACCTTGGTTCCTGGCTCCCTAAGTCTCAATTTCAACATCTGAAAGATTCGGTGCGTTTCCTGTGATGACTCCCACAGCCCTGCACAGAGCATGAGCCGGTGGTAGCCCCTTCCAGGCACTCAGTGAGGGGGGGTCACTGTGGTCCCTGGCATCAGTGATGAGGAAGCACTGGTCAGAAGGGGTCCACGCTGCAACTCTGGAGGTCTCATGGCTGTGAAGGCGTTGCTGGAGTCTAAACTTCCTAGCCTGACTTCAAGGCCCTCGCAGTGATGGGTTATTGATTTTTCTTTTCTGCTAATAATGCTGGTTCCTTGCAAGTAGTAGCCAGGAGTTTTTAACATCAGGGACAGGCGCAGCCTGCTGGACTGCTGGAGTGCATAGTTGCTGTTTTCTTGGGGTTTGAGGACGGTGATTAAGACAGGTAACAAACCTATTATATCACCTCATGTGTATGTGGGGGGACTTTTTCTTTGGTAGCACTGTTAGTAGCCTTAGTCACTTAGAAATTATTTTCAGTTAGATTAACAACATTTACATGTGATTAAAAAATAAAGTGGAGTGGGAAGACTAGGGGGCGGTGGTACAGTTTGTAGACTGCTTTCCTACAGGCATGAGGTCCCTAGTCTGATTCCCCAGGACAGCATGAAGCTGAGTGTGATGCACACTTGAAATCCCAACACCCCAAAGGTGGAGGAAGGAGGATCAGAAGTTCAAGGTTGTCCTCAGCTACCCAGCAACTTAGAGGCTAGCTTGGGCTCAAAGAGCCATGCTTTGCCAGGTTCAGAAGCCATGATAGTGAGCAGGCTCCGCAGGTAGTGATGGTTTGCTGCCCCATGTGCAGGCTGGTCTGAGTCGGATCCCTGGAGCTCACAAAAGATGGAGACAGCCTGGACCTCCACATGCTCGCCATGACACTCGTGCTCCCCACAATAACTAAACATACAGTTCAGAGCACATGGACTTCAGATGCCTCTTCCAATGCAATCATGGCCAGGCAGTTTTGTTGACACAGTGTCAGAAATGTTCTGCGTGTGTGTGTGTGTGTGTGTGTGTGTGTGTGTGTGTGTGTGTGTGTGTGTTTCTGTGTTTGTTTGTGTATTTATTCTTCACACACACATATATACACCTACCTCCATGTCTTCCTCTTATTTCCTTATCTTCGGAATATACTCTCACTGTCATTAGGTCTAATGCATTCTTCCTTTACCTCATTAAGTAAATTGGAATATATATATATATATATAGGCCTACATTCCTCTGAGTTTTTATTATTTTAAACAATATTGCAGTGGTTGCATTGGCCATATTTGAGACCAGATCTGCAGAATAAACTTCTAGAAGTGGATGCGGAGAATCAAAGGGCATTTGTGGCTCTGATGATTACTAGCAAGAGCTGGGTGCTGAGGTCACACCCTTCCCGCTGCCCACACAGGGGGAGGTTTCCCTTCCGTGGCCTTCTGTGCAATATTGTAGTAGTTTGAGCCAAACAGATGACACCCAAATCTCGTTTTTTGTTTGGGTTTGCATTTCTGTGTGTTGAGTGAGCTGCTGCTGAGCTTTCACTAAACTGCCTACTCATTAAGTAATTATTACATTGTTGCACTGGTTACTTTCCGAGATGCGTCTGCCCAGTTAGGCGGAAGGGTTTGTGCTGAGTCTCTGCCAAGGCAACCCAAAGAGGAAAGAGGCTGGAAAAGGCCGGGTGCACCATTACAGTTCCATAACTTAATTAATTGGCCTTTTCAGTGAGAAGGGCTATACTGAACCCTTCTAATGCACATCGTATGAGCTTACTCTCTTTTTTAGGCCAACGCTTGGCAAAGGATTGCTGGAAGGACCAAATATAAATACTTCAGACTCTGTGGGTTGGATGGTCTCACCAAGGGGTTCAGCTCTTCCTCAGCCTGAGTAAAGTGTGAATGTGTGAACGGGACTACCTTCTCACACAAGCCTGTGAACCAAAAAGCAGGCAACACCCTTTGGCCCAATGCCCTTGGCTTTCATAGCTCCATTCTACTCTGCCTGCCTACATAGCAGATCAGGGTCAAGGGTGAATATTGTTCTTTATTATAACTTATTGTGAATGCAAGCAATGACATCAAAAGGCTGCATTTGGGCATGTAACCATGCCAGTTTCTGTCCCTGGACACTTTAAGTCAATCACCTCATTTGATCATCACAGTAAATAAAACAAGAGGTGACTTCTACCTTTAACACTTTTTGGTTTTGTTTTTCAAGACAAGGTCTTACTATGTATCCCTGGCTGGTATGGCACTCAGTACGTAGCCCAGGCTATTGACAAACTCACAGCAATTTAGCCTCACCCTCTTAAATGCTAGGACCACCATGTTTGCCTAGCAGTCTGGGAGAGGGCTGGGGGTGGGGCGGGTAAAGTGCCACATAGACAGGAGGTCCTCTCAGCTCTCCATCTCAGCTCCTGTCACTCCAGCACTGAGGAGATGGGTGTGAAGATGCTGGGATCTTGCTGGCAAGCCAGCAAAGATAAATAGCAACTCCATCTTCAGTGAGGGAGTTTATTTTCAGCAAACAAGGTGGAGGGGCTGGAAACATGCATCAGTGCTGAAGAGAGCACTCAGCTCTTGCAGTGGACCCAAGGTCAACGTCCAGCACATGTATTACGCAACTTACAATTGTCTGTAACTCTAGTCCCAGGGAGATCTGATGTCTCCAGCCTACATGGACACTGGCACTCACATATTCAAACTTTTACACATACACAGAGACACACACATGCATTTATGCATGCATGCATGTGAGCATGCATGTCCACACATACACACACATACTCAAACAAGTACACACCAGCTCACACCTAAATAAAATAATAAAAATGAATTTTAAGAGATGGTGCATGCCTGTAATCCCAGGACTTAGAAGGCAGAGGCAGGCAGATCTTCAAGTTCAAGGCCAGCCTCATTTACAGATTGAATTGTCAGGCCACCCAGGGCTATATGGTGGTGTCATAAATCAATTAATCAATCAAAAAAGGCGGAGTGGGGGGCAGCAATTGAGGAAGACACTTGCTGTTGACCTTTAACCTCCACATACGCATGCATATGCCCACTTGTGCACATGCAGAGTCAGCATTTCTTATAGATCTACGAATGTGATCATTTTGCTGGCTGGAAGCCACACTATGTTACAGAGGAAATCAATGATGGCTCTTTAGACTGTTCCCGCCTGTTCTTGAATTCAAAGAATCAATGTTATCCTTTCACTTTGCCTCCTTTCTCCTCCTCCTCCTCCTCCTTTCCAGGCTCTTATTCATTCAGCATAGTTAGAAACCACCTCAGGGAACAGCCCCCAGGCACTCACTTTCTCACTCTAGGAGGTATTGAAGCATTGAGTTCAAGAAGCAGGCTTTATCTCAGAGGCAGTGCCAATGCGTTACTGCAGGTGGCTGGAGCGCACCAGGCTCTGCTGGAAATGCCAGCACCACTCTTTTTTCCCACTTCAGTGTCTTACCCTCGCAAGTGCTAAATTGCCCCATAAACAAAATACATCTGGTGTTTGACTCATGGAAAATATTTCTCTACGGTTGAAAAGAAGTGTGTGGATAGTCTAACTCCATTAATTTCCACTGGAGTGACTCCGGACCATCTGTCGCAGGCTCTGTTGCAGGGGGGAGGGGCAGGCGTGGGACACTGGGCAGTCAGCTTGGCAAGTTATGTGCAGGGTTGGCTTCATGGAGCTGTGGGTGGGTGCCCACTCATGTCAGCTGGGTGGGTGCCCACCCATGTCAGCTGGGTACCTGACCGATGGGGGAATGCTTCTTCAACTTACTCTGAGATCACTCTATAGGTCTCTGAGGCCACTAAACGCTCCAGAGTTCTCTAGTCCTGGTAGAAACAGGTCAGCACCTCAAATGCCTTCATCTTCATGACCTGGCCCTGGCAGCTTGGCTGCGATGGCTGTGATGCATTGTAAGGGGTCCTGTGACATCTGCATGGTCTGAAGCCATGGCTACCTCTTGAGCCCTTTGAGGACATCTATGCTAACCGCAGAGAGGGATTCGAGGTTTGCAGGAAGTGAGGTTTAAGCATGACTTTTCCTAGCCATAGCTATGTGTCTTCCGGCAAGTTACTAACTTCCCTGATCTTTGCACCATCACCTTAACACTGGAGACTTTTCTGTAATCAACATGATAGTGTTCTGTTTGCATATTGTCTTTTGAATAGTGCTTGGGGTATAGCAGATGCCTAAAGGGTGGGATGGTTATTGTGAGCAGTTATTGTAAATGTCAAATTCCAATATGGCCTCAAGATGACTGCTGTCTTGAAGGTAAAACTCCCTGCCTTTGGGTGAAAGTCGAACCTGTGAATAGACTGGGCTGGGGTTCTGAGTCAGCCAAGCAGGAGATTATCTGAGTGGTACTGACAAGACCATGTGAGCCCTTAAGTGAGACAGGGATCCTTCCAGACACCAGAGGTTAGGGTAGTGAGTCTGTCAGGGGAGGGCCTATGCACAAAGATGGATGATGCACTTGCGTCCTTTCCATTGTAATGAAGCACACTGGCTGAAAGGGTTTATTTGGTTTATAATGCCAGATGGTATACCCCTGTGGGGAAGTCAAGGCAGGAAGTTAAAGTGTCATGTTCAAAGTCAAGCACAGAGACAGAATAAATACAAGAATCCTTGCTTGCTTGTTCTCAACTGACTTTCTCCTTTCTGGGTTTTTTTTTTTTTTTTTTTTAGATCTACTTTTATTAGTTTCAAGTGTGTGTGTGTGCGTGTGTGCATGTGTGGGTGTGTGCATACAAACACACAAATGTAGGTGACTACGGAGGCTGGAGACACCAGATTCCCCTGGAAGTAGAGGGGTTACAGGTGGTTGTGAGCCACCTAACTAACATGGCCATTGGGAACCAAACTCAGGTCCCTTGCAAGAACAGAAAGCGCCCTTAACTGCTGAGCAATTTCTTCAGCCTCCTCTCTTTTCTCATTGCGTTCAGGACCCACTACTGTTCAGGGATGGTGCTGACCACAATGATCTGCATCTTCCTTTATCAATTAACAATCAAGACAGTCCCCCCAAAGACATGCCCATAGGTTGTGTCAAGTTGACAGTCAACACAGAACAGCACAGATAGAAATGCCTGTGGTGGAACAAGGGCTGTAAGAGGGAGTAGGCAGCGCTCAGGCTACACGTGAGCACTACAAGGTACCAGCGTTTTGCTGAGGCCACGCACCAACTCCCAATAAGGGCATGAGCAGGAGAGGAGCAGGACTCAGCTAACATTGAATGGAATTTTTAAGCAAGAGGATGTTTCTACTGCAAAACAAAACCGACCTTCGGCAGTATCGTCTCGTGGAACTAGGAGGTAGCTTCAGGCACTTAAAAAGCCAAGGTCATTACTATCCTACTGGCATTTCAGTGCTCTTGCGTGCTGTGCCCAGAGGAAGTTCGTTATCTGTTTTCTTTCTTTCTTTCTTTCTTTCTTTCTTTCTTTCTTTTTTTTTTTTTTTTTTGTCCTTTTGTTGTTGTTTTTTCCAGAGCTGAGGACCGAACCCAGGGCCTTGTGCTTGCTAGGCAAGCGCTCTACCACTGAGCTAAATCCCCAACTCGTTATCTGTTTTCAATGAGGAGTTTATGTCTAGAGCAAGATGGGCTGCAACAGGAATTTGGGCAAGGCCCACCTGCTGACCTTGGGTCGGTCATACCTGGAAATGCCCTAACATGTGCACAGTCTCCAGGAAGATGAGGTGAGGTCGCGGAGAAGAGACAGGGCAAGGGGTGAGCCTCCAACAGGACGTGGAGGTTGCTGAGCATCCCAGCAGATTCTGAGGAGCCATCTCATGGCAGCTGGTACTCCTCATCACCACCTCTTCAGCTTCTTCTAAGACACCCCCTCCCTCCGCCTTCTGTAGCTGTGGGTGCCACACCCAGCCTTCTGCAGCTCCCCTCCCAAACACTGCATGTGGAGCTTAGGGCCTGTGTTTACCTCATGGAGACAGTCTGTAGGCCAACTGTAGAGAGGAGTGTCCCAGGGTCAGCAGGGCAGGGTGTTGTAGAGCTCCTCCAGCTGTTCAGGAGGGTCTAGGGAGAAACTTGGAGCCTTGTGCGACAGAGGAAAGGATGCAGGCTGTGATGCTCTATTGAGAAGCTGGTTAGATCAAAGCTCTGCCCTGTCCCAGCTTTCTGACATGGAAAGTAGTTGGTTTCCCTGAGCCTCTCTTTCTTGTTCTGGAAAATGGGGTATTGTCATCCCCATAGAAAGGTGGGGATAGACAGAACTGCACAGAGCAGGCAGCTCGGCCTGGCCTGTGAAGGATGCGTGCATGTTTTTAGCATTCTCTTCCTTGCCTCCTCTCTGTCTGTGGAAGCAGAAACTTCCTGTGGCAAGAAAAGATTAAACACAGCACAGCATGAGGGACGGATGAAGAAAGAAACTAGATTGTGGGACCCAAGCTGATGTCCCAGGAGGTCTGGCCAATCGACCGGGTCCGGCTCACATTTTTTTGTACCTTCTCAGGCAGGTTTCTTCTTTTCTGTGGAGCATGTTGTCACCACCAGCACCGTTTCTGCATTCACCCAGAGCTCCTGATTAGACTCATGAATATTCAAATGCTCATCTCCCCTTATTTGCCTGCCTATTAGCATTCCGTCTCTAGGCTTATTTTGCAGGTTTTTTTCCATTGCACATTTGTTCTGTGATTCACGCTTCATCGTCCAATGTGACCAGCTTTGAGATGGTCCCAGCCTTTCTCAGTTCTGAAAAAGGCTAGGTCATCTTCCCTTTGCCTTGCCTGCCAGCCCCCTCTTGCTCTTTCTGCTCCTGAAGACGGGAGGGTAGCAGAACAGCCCGCAGAGTGACACTCTGGGTATGCTCTCCTATGTTGTTTTTTTTTAATTCATATTGATAGTAATAATCCAGCCCATATGTCTGTCACTTCACATTTTATAAGGAGACTTCATGGCATCCTGTTTGACAGTCTGCCTTTCTGCAGATACAAAATGCTGGCATGCTTTTCTGAATAGGGCCAAGTCTCTTTCCCTTCTGAATATTTAACAACAAGATCTCAACAAAACAGAATCCGTGTTCAAGCCCAGTTGTACAATCTCTCACAAAGGTGCCACATGGAAAGATCTTTGTCTTCCTGCTTTTCTGTGTGAGCTAAATCTAGTTTTGAAGCGTATCTGAGGAATGCAGTGTGCATAAGTTTTCTGTGGATGCTATGAGGAGACAGCACAAACTTTGGGGGCTTAAGTGGTACACTTACTCTCTTACAGTGAGCTGGGTTTAAAACAGAGGAAGGAAGGACGGTATTTCATTTGCAAGTGCAAGGGGGAAATCCATTTCCTTGTCTTTCCAAACCATTTTTATTCCCCTTTTCTTTCTCTCTCTCTCTCTCTGTATCTCTCTGTTTGTCTCTGTTTCAGTCTGTCTCTCTGTCTCTTCCTTTATGTGTCTGTCTCTCTCTTTCTTTCTCTGTCTGCCTGTCTCTCTCTTTGTCTCTTTCTGTCTCTCTCTCTGTCTCTATGTTTCTGTGTCTCTTTTCTTTTTGTGTCTGTCTGTCTCTGTCTCTCTCTCTCTCTCTGTGTGTGTGTGTGTGTGTGTGTGTGTGTGCGCGCGCGCGCGCGCGCACGAAGATTGATGCCAGGCATCTTTATAGATTGTTTTCTACTTTTATATCTCTTACTTGAAGCAACGATTCATTGGTTTGCCTAGTCTAGCTAGCCTGCTTTCTCTGAGAATCCTCTGTTTTTTACTTCCCAAGCACTGGGATTACAGGGACCACCAAGCCTGCTTGGCATTTATGTGTGTTCTGGGATTCCAGACTCCAGTCCCCATACTCAAAATGGCGAACATTTTACCCACCGAGCCACCTATCGTAAAGTAAGATATGTAGTAACCTCTCTTTCTGACTCTTGCCTCTGTGACCACCCTCACATCTCCTTTTCTCTTCCTTCTTCTTCATAAGGATGCTGAGATCGTGTTGGGCCCGCCCAGAAAGTCTTAGATAGTCATCGAGTTGCATGACTTTTCCTGAGGCTATAAAAAGAAATGTCTATTCCTCCTACACAGACAGGACCTGACAGACCAGAGAAGGGCTTTTATCCAAGTCCAGCTTGGTGAACCAGTGCATGTACTGAAGTTATTTTCAAGCATCCGAGTGAGTCAAAGGCAGCTAGGACATCTGAAGAGTCCCACCCATGGCATAGATGATTCACGAAAAGTTATATGGAAGAAGAGTCCTCTGGGCAGCTAATGAGGTGCTCCACAACCCAACAGTCTTACTTTCTGACTAACTTCCTTCCTTCTGTGTAACTTTGGGGGGTTGGGGGAGAAGGAGCGTGTAAGGATTTTAGGAAGTCTCATGAGTCCCATACATCCCTGGAACCCTGTGAAACTTGGTTCTTCTCCTCAAGGGAGTGTTTACTCCTAAGGTTCCCTGTGGATCATCAGTGCCACCCTCCTAACTCAAGATGGAAGTAGTCATGCCCACTACAGAAAAACGGACATCACAGCACTACGCATGTCAAGATCTTTTGAATCTTTCAAAGGCTGGCTTCCTGTGGTGTAATCTCAGGAACACCACCCAGGCATCTGTGGGTACATGTTGTGCCTACATCTCTTCTGTGTAAGCAAGAGAACCTACCATTTGGTAGTGAGGCTTGCTGGATGGCCCACGATATACTCTTTTGTCTTCCCTTTTGTAGGGAGAACTCCTTCTAACAGCCACTGTGAGCTTCTCAGCTGCAGGATGGAAGTGTCCCCTGTGGTACCTGGAGGGCTTGTGGAGGAAGGCTTGTAACACACATCTAACTCCCTAGCCAGATCTCTGTATGCCCAAAGCATCCTCTACCACCACAGTGCCCAGTTTGATTCTCATCATCACTTCTGAACTAGCAATTGTCACCAGTCCAAGCCGAGACTCCAAGAATTTAAATAAGAGCACACGCCATTGTATAGCATGGTTCGAGTACTCGGGAGTCGATTTTCTCCTTCCACTGTGTGGAACCCTAAAGCCAAACACAGGCAGTCATGTTCAGGAGAAGGCACTGTGCCTGCTGAGTCATCTCACAGGCCTAGTTCATGAACTGTGATATAAGATGGAACTGGATTCATATTGTGAAGTTTTGTGGCTTGGGACATGTTCCTTGAGCTCTCTGAGATGCCACTGCTCCATCTGTGAAACAGAGGTGCAGTGCCTTGTCATGGTTGAATAGTTTCTCAGGAGCCATTAGATGAAAAAAAGCCTATGAAGGGCTTAGCATAGGGCCCAGAACCATCTATTTTAGCTCCTTCACCATTGTTACTATTATTGTTACTGCTTACATATGCATTTTCTATGTGTGTGAGAAATTGCTATAATTATAAAAAAAATTCTGTCCAAGGACACCAATTCCATAAGACACCTTGGACTTAGGAACATCTGAATCCACTAAGCATGTCCCATACAGCATGCAAAATGCTTTACCTATGTGCACATTTGGTATTCAAACTAAACTAAGGTTGGTGTGGCTGTGGTCCCCATTTACATAGAAAGAAACTGAGGCTGAGGGAAGAGCTTTTTCCTAAGTCATTAGTGATGTAAAGGATGGAATTTGCAGCTCCTAAAGCCTGCCATACCCTGCACTCCAAACGCCACTCCCTCATGCTTTGTGACTTAGCCCTTGGTAGGCAGATCCACAGGCTGGACTAGGGTCACACATTTCTGATAGCTGATGTATCTTGTAGCTGGAGACCTGAAAACAAAACAGTAACAACAAAACCAACCAGCCAAACAAGAAAACCAAGCCTGAGAATCAAGTGCCCATCAAAGCTTGTGAGAATGTCACTGTCATGGGATGGACCGTGGCCCCACAAAGGGTAGGAGAAGGGGCTCCCAATAGCTTCCAGAGATGTTTCCTTACATCCCATGCATTTCCTGTACAAGTAGGCCTTTATACTGATGCTGATATTAAGGCTGAAATACGGGAAACAGTATAGGGAGTTTTCTTAAGAACAGAAAATGTCCAATTTCCAAAGATCTGGCTGGAACACAAATGTGTGTTGACTTCAGCTCTTCTGGGAATTGCTTCCATGCATACCAACAGGGCCCTGTGGCTTCACAGAGATGGCCCAAGTTTCTCACAGGGTGTTTGTCAGCAGGAGGATCTATGGGGGTGGGGCTTGTGGAAGTCTTGAATAATGTATACAGCCCACACGTTGAGGTTGATTAAAATCCTAAGTGCATTATCTAAGTGGAGCAAAAGGCCCTTGAGTTCCATGCCTGTTGAAAGTCAATGATCTTCAAGGACCTTTGTCCTCATCCTGTTAAGACAGTGAATACCAGAGCCACCCATATACAATGGGGATATTGCATCAGATAGGGAATTCTCCTGTAGCCAAAGACACAAAAGCATGATTAATTAAGCTCTTGTGCTTTTTGCCCGCTAAGGGAGAGAAAAGAGAAGCTAGTTGTTAAGGTTTTTGAGGACTGTGCTCTGTGCTTTATGGCTGACACCTGTTTGACTGTCAAGATATCTGTTGTCATCAGGGAAGCGTTAACCCTTATCAAGTCCGTGAGAAACTGACCGATGAACTTGGGCTTCTGAAAGGGCCATTTTGAGAGTACATGAAGCAGGGTTGAGATTCCTTGTTAAGGAAGTCAGCCACAGGAGGCCTGCGGAAGGCAGATGCTGATGTGTCCAGACTATGGGAAGGAAACCCATTCCTTGTCAGGTACACCATGCACCATGTCTCTCCTATACCCACCTGACTTTGTACTTTAGAAGCAGATAACTAGCATGGTTTGTTCAAAGAGTCACAAGTAGAGACATGTTTTGCCTCAGATTGAACTTTATTTGATCTACTTGATTTTAGGCAATATCCTTGGATTGGGTTGCTATTCTGTATGTTGGTATCTTAGACATGCTGGCATCTGATAGATATAAGGAAGACACGAGGGCATGGGGCTATAGGACAGAGTGTTATAGATTAGCCTGTAGCCCATTTCTCAAATGTACCTGTTGCATTCTTAGTCCCAGCAGCAAAGAGTGTGACCCTATCACAGACAAGGCCTTAGCAGGGCTAAGTCAATGAAGCCATTAATGGCCATAATGCAATGGAACTGTCTTCCTCATAGAAGGGGAAAGTTGGATATGGATGTGAGAATAAGGAGCAGTGCAGTGGAGAGACAGTAAACGAAGGAGGGTGGGTGTGTTTATCAGACAGAGGTGGCCAGCAAACAAAGAGGCTGGGAGAGGGCCCTGGGGTAGATTATCCATCACAACCTAGGAGTCAGGCCCATGTAACTGCCACCATGAATGCATTCAGTCTTGCTTGATCATGAATGCTAAGCAGGCCCATGCATGCATGGAAGAAGCCAGCCCTGTCAACATTTTGACCTCATCCTTCCAGCTTCTAGAATTGGCGGGATGCCTTCCTTCCTGTTGTTTAAGCCATAAAGCCTTCCTCACGCCCTCACAGAGACTGCTCTACTAGCTGAGGGAGGTCTCTGCCCCAGTGACATAGGACGGGATGCCTACCACTCGAAGCAGTAAGAACTCTGGACGGAGTGGAGTTTGAGAGGCTGAGGACTTACCTGCCTTTCTTTCTTCTCTCCAGAGTGGCCCTTGTTGGGGTGGGGATGGGGGGCTCTTTGGAAGCCTTCAGAACACAACTTGAAAATTGCTACTGAAAAGAGAGCATTATAGACAATTCTGCCATAATAGGACAGCAACAGTCAGTTAGTGGGGCCACACCAGCTTTTCAGAAATGTTGGATGAAGGAATATTTGAAAAGCTTTGCCAGAAGGAAGTATGCAGTGATTGATTAGTAATGTCTGTCACAGGCCTTGAAATGGGGATGGGTGAAAGTGATACCATTTCCAGACCCAGTCCAACTTTCTCATTCCACAGAGCCAAGGCCTATATCTCGGAAATGAAGGAGCCTGGCTTGAAACCACACACTTTTGTAGTGAGATGTTCTGGGTGGCCTTTGAAGCCCATTTGTACATTTGGGGATGTGTTCCTCTGTCTATGGAGTCACAGTGAGTTGCTGGGAGGGGTGAGGCTGTTCAGCAGAGCCTGCCTTGCATCTTCTAAAACCAGGGCTTGTCCTCATTCTTCTCACACTGTCTGTTGTATGTCAGAATTCTCTGGATTTGCCCCAAGTCTCCCAGTATTGGGCTTTCTCTCCAGGAAGTTCTGGCTTTATACCAGTATTCTTTCTTGGGGATAGTTTTATTACCTAGGGTGATAAGAATAGGTGTTGAGCCATCATAATTGGAGAGGGTGTGTGTTACAGTGGCATCTTATGGTTAGAGGGACAAGATGCTTCTCAGCATCTGTAGTATGCAAGGCTGCCCCCTGCTATGGAGAACAATGTGTCTGTGATGTTGATGGGGGTCAGTGTGGAGGATGCTTGTGTCAGAATCGCCACTCTAAAGGTTCCTAAGATTGTCTTCCTTTCCTTGAGCCTGCTTCAGATACCTTCTCCAGAACGCCGCAGCCCACATGACAGTAAGTGCTCAGGGGAGGATGGTCTGGCCACTCCTGTCCAGCGGGCATAGCCAGAGCCTAGGGAGACCTTGAGAGCACAGCTGTGATAGAGGATCACAATGGGCTATCTGGAACGCTGTCCTCAGCCTCCACTGTGGCATCAGGGAGCTCCTCAAAGGGGCTAAGATGCAGATGGATGTGAGGTGGTCCACAGGGAGTGGGCCCTGGGGGATAAACAGCCTCCTCATCCTGTTCCACGGGATTTGTCTCACTGCTTTTTAACAGCATCCCTACCCCCAGCAGTTTAGTAACAAAGGTTCTTAGGAGCTCTAGCCAGGGCTATGGCAGGGCAGATGTCCATACATCAGGGAAAATGTCTGACACTTCACATCTGCTACCTGATACCTCTGCTGGACACAGGGTCCTTGGGGTCAGGGGCCACATCTTGTCCAAAGCTGCCCTGTTTAGGTAGTGCTAATTTGAATTTGCAGAATTAACCCTTTGGCTGATAACCGAGCCTCGTGTGTGTGTGTGTGTGTGTGTGTGTGTGTGTGTGTGTGTGTGTGTGTGTGTGTGTGTGTAGTCTGTGTGTGCACAGTGACTAAGTGACTCCCTGGCAGGTATACACCTATTGAATTGGTCATTAGCTGCCACCCCCACCCCCAGCTTCAGCCTCTCTGCTTAACATTTAATATTAGCAAACCATTTATTTCTTCCCATGACCACACAAAGTTGACACTGTTTTCTCCATTTGATGTATGAGGCTGCTGTAGTCCGAGAGGCTTAGTAACCTTCTCAAAGCCACACAGCCAAGGAGCAGCAGATAGGTTTTAATCCGTGTCTGACTGTAAAATCCAAGCCTGTGTCTGCTAACTTCACATTGTTGAGGTCAAACCAGGATAAATAAGGCCTCACAGAACTGGGTCTGGACGAATCAGTATTTTGGGGAGGGGCATGGATGTCTATGTGTGGATACAGGAATGGCTGCCTGCCTTAAGGGCAGTTACCCAACCAGAGCAGAGGGAGCAGAGAGAGCAGTGAGGGACTTTAGGGAAAGAGGTTTCAAAGATATGCAGGGGCCAAGGAGTCAGGTGTGGGGGTAGAGATGGCACAGTTACAAGCTGTGGCCACAGGGCAGAGAGGGCCTGCATTTCTTTTGGAGCCCTTGAGTTTGAGGCTGTTGACAAGCCTTTAGATGGAGAAACAAAAGCAGGAGATACCATCAGCATCCCACAGTAGAGCCTGCTCACATGGCTTACATGTCAAGGACCTCATATTGGCTCATACAACCGAGGAAACTAAAAAGAAAAACAAAAGCAAACAAACAAAAAAACCAAAAAAAAAAAAAAAAAAACCAAAACAAACAAACAAACAAACAAACAAAAAAAACCACTGCCAGCAGGCAAGGCTAGGTCCAGTGGTAGTCCACCCCTGAGCAGACGGCTACCATGGTCAACTGCAGTTCTGTGTTCCTAGCCCAAAAGCCTAGAGACTCCTGCAAACAAGAAGAGAAGGAGAAAGAAGAAAGAGAAGGCATTAGCAGGAGAAAGGGGGATGGGTGGAAGGAAGTTAGTGGGGGATGGGGTGGGTGAGGGTGCTGACTGGGTAGCCTTGATAACAGCTTCCATGAAGTCTCTGTGGCTCATACCCACTAAACAAAGAAGATGGAGATATTAATATTCATAGTCCCCTACCTCAGAGTCACATGAGCATGCGTGTGCCCTTCCTGGTGAAGTGTCCACTGTAATGGAGAGAGTGATGTCCCTCACCGTCCTGAACGGGGCTATTCAGACCCTGAGCAGGGAAGGCCAGGCTTGGCATTTTATGCAGAAACTTCTCCTGGAAAGCAGCTCTGCACCTCTCTCCACATCCTCTTGACCTTCTTGAGTGTTTCCAGGTTGCCGGTACCACTTGGCAAGTCAGCGAAGACCTCAGAGGATCTTCTGCCGTTAGCACAGCTAACTGGGAGTCCACGTGCGTGGGAGGCAGCTGCCCCTTTGCAGTTCTATTGCTTGTGTTGTTCACAGTTACCTGCAGTGTGGTATGACTGCAGATGGATAGAAATATGCTCCTGTGTCACATGTCTGCCGCAGGGGGAGGACTGTCCCTCCAAACGCAAATGCTCAATGCTGAGAGCAGGCGTTGTGTTTCCTAGTCTGTGCTGCTCTCTGAATACAAAGAGACCAGTGATTAGAGAAATAATGGTCAATTGAGCTGTGGTCAGACACCCAAGAGGTATTTTTAAACACTTGGCCATAAATATAAAATCAGAACCTTACGACTCATGTGAAAGGAAGGCAAAAGCCAATCTGGTTAGGTAGTGTGATATAGAGCTTGGGGTAGGGCCAGAGCTGACCAAGCGTAAGAGTCTGAATAGAGGGAGGGAGAGTCTGAGTCAGGGTAGACCGGAGCTTGCAAGCCTGTCTTCAGGAAAAGTCTGTGTCCTGGGCTATGAGACTAAAAGGCAGCCTTCAAATGTCCACCTGCCACCTTCAGGGGTTACCTCAGTGAAGATCCACAAGAGTGGCTGAAGGGCCATATGGCAGGCTGAGAGAAGGACCCCCACAATGTCCACAGTCCATCTCTGGATCCCGTGAATATGTTGCTCGGGCAGCACAATTCTCTCTGGAGATGCAACTAAGTTAAAAGTTTGGGATTGAAGCGGCCGTGGGTTATGTAGGCAGCTCAGTGTTACCCCAAGGGTCCCAATGAAGGGACATAGGAGGGCTAGGGAGATGGCCTCATCATTAAAGTCCTGCACAAGAGCCTGAGTTCAGATCCCTAGTGCCCGATGCCCACATAAAAGCCTGGAATAATAAAGACTGTTGGCTTAGCAACCTAGAAGACTTGCCTGAGAGTGACAAGTGTGCATTCGCCCTCATGCATGCTTCTCTGTCTCTGTCTCCTTCCCTCCCTCCCTCCCTGTACCCCCCTCTCTCTCGCTGTCTCTCTCTCTCTCTCTCTCACACACACACACACACACACACACTTACTCACTCACTCACTCACTCACTCACTCACTCACCCACTCAGAGTCTATGTAGCAGCCAACATGTGGACTGATTTTGGGGTTCCTTCTGAGCATGACAAGATGTAGCCTCTGTGACTCTTTCCACTTCTTAGGTAGAGGTATTGCAAACCCTGTCACACCTGCCACAGGAGCACACAGCACCTGACTCTGAAACTGGGAACAGGGGTCATGTGGGGACCATGGTCAGAAGATCGGGGGCAGTTTCTAGATGGTTCTCTCAGCTTATAAGACATATACTCTAACTTGATAAGATGTGTGACCATTATCCATGGGTCTGCACTATAACCACCCCCCCGCATTATCTGCCCCCTTGAAGAATCGGAGCTGCGTCTCTCCTGCGTTTCATAGTGCACAGTGTCAGGAAAGCATCCATTTGCAGGGGGGGGGGCACGGAGGATGCTCAGAACAAGAATTGCCACAAAAATGTCAGAAGTCCCAAACTTGGACCCAATTCACAGTTTGCAAGTCTCCAACATGGAATGGTGGCTCAGCAATTCCAAGTACATTAAATTCTCAGCACTGTTCTGGGCCTGGGCCTGTGGGTGCCGAGCCCCGGCTGTCAGCCCAGCTTCCTGAACGAAGATGAATCGCTGAGGAAAATGGGCTGTAATGAAAACACTGACAGACCCTTCAAAGCAATGGAACTCCAGGGCCTCCCCTTTGTTACATTTCATATTTGAAGCAATTCCTGCCTTGGAAATAGCCTTTTCTCCACTCCAGAGAGAGACTTCATGTCCTGGCTACAGGAGCCACCGTTCTCACAAGATGCCTTCTTCATTTTAGGGATGGGTCGTGTGTGTGTGTGTGTGTGTGTGTGTGTGTGGGGTGGATTCTGCTGGCTTACACCTATCCCTAACAAGAGTTGCATTTTTTTTCCTTTTGGGGAGGCCAGATCAGCCATGTGCATCTGGTACCCAGAGCTGGGCAGTGCAAGTAGCCAGCCTGCCTCTGGTATATGAGGAGGGCACTCTTCACACTCCAGTGAATGGTTTTATGGCACTCTCCTATTCTGTAGGAGGGGCTGTGCTGGAGAAATTGTCCCAAGTTGGCCAGGCTGAGGCCAGGCTGTGAGAAGAGCATTCAGCATGGGTAGTAATGGGCCCAGGCCCAGCAGGTCCACTGTGGGTTCAAATAAGCAGAATCTTCAGAGAACCCCAACCCGGTCTCACTTTCTTCTGTGCTTTTGATTTAACTACTCTTGTCTCTAGAAGCATCCAAGAAGGTGGGCAGGGAGGGCGCTGTGGAGATTGCCTTGCCAGCACGAGACCCTGCGTTTGATACCTCGTATCCATGTAGAGAAGCTCAGCGTGTTGGCACATGTCTGTAATTGCAGTGCCAAGGATGTAGAGGGATGGGAGGAACCACGGTGCTGGCTGGCCGGCCAGCTCAGCCTACTTTGCAAGTTCCAGACAAGTGAGAGACCTTAACACAAAGGACAAAAAGGAAAGAACTAGCAAAGGTGGTGGAGTCAGTGCCTGAGGAGAGACACCTGATGTTGTCTTTGGGCCTTCGTGTGCACATTCACAGGCACTTGCACACACATGTCATGTGCATGCACACACACAGACATACACACACAGTGTGCTGATTCTAATGTTATGAAGAGACACCATGACATAGGAAACTTACAGAAGACAGCTTACAAAAGGAAGCATTTCATTGGGGGCCTGCTTACAGTTTCAGGAGGGTTAGTCCATGACCAGCATGATGGGAAGCTTGGTGGCAGGCAGGCATGGGACTGGGGCAGCAGCTGACAGCCAACATCTTAACCAAAGACATAAAGAGAGAGATTGGGAGTGCATGCCTTCAATCCCAGCACTCTGGAGGCAGAGGCAGGTGGATCACGGTGAGTTTGAGGCCAGCCTGGTCTACAAAGTGAGTCCAGGACAGCTAAGGCTACACACAAAGACCCTGTCTCAAAAAGCCAAACAAACAAACAAACAAAAAAAAAAAAAAAAAAAAAAAAAAAAAAAAAAAGAGGGAGGCTGGGGCTGACATGGAAATCTCAAAATTCATCCTCCTGTGACACACCTCCTCCAACAAGGCTATACCCCCTAATCCTGTGATGACACTCTGAGTCTCTGGCTCCTGAAGGACTGTAAAGCTTCCCTACTGGCTTTCTTTTGCCTGTCATCCTTATCGTCTGGGCTCACTCATCCCACAGACTCCTTTCTCCTTGATCGTTGCCCTAAGTGTCACCTCCTAAAAAAGAACAGGGTGAAGGGACTCTTTTGAGGTCAGGCACATATTGGATATCCCTCTCTCGAAGTGCGTGGTCCTCTCTGTGACCTCTTGTCCACTTGTACGTGTCTGGCCAACGATTCAAGCACAATACAGAGTGTTTCTGATCTACGACTTCAGCTCAGGCATGGGATGAATTGTGTGTGTCGGTCCCTGAAGGTGACTGAGTCCTTTCTACGGCTTGGAATTCTAGAACCAGAATCAGATTGTACCTGCTCTAGAAATGTACTTCACAGTGGTGGGAAGGTGGTGGTGGTGGTGGTGGTGGTGGTGGTGGTGGTGGTGGTGGTGGTGTGTGTGTGGCCCTGGAGTCCGCAGAGCATCCTCAGGCATTTTTCCTCACATCCCTCCCATCTTCTTTTGGAAACTGGGTCTCTCCCTGGCCAGTGAGCCCCAGCATAAACGTTTTCTACTTCCCTGGCACAGAATTTCACAAGCGTTTACCAACCACCCTCAGCTTCCCAGTTCACTCTTGTGGTTCCTTTCCCTCTGACACCAGTATATAGTTTGTGTGCACACACTAGTGCTCAGTGGGTGGAGTCAGGAGTCTTTGACCTTGGGCTAGCCAGCCCTTCTCTCTATTTCTATGTCCATAACTAAACTCATCTCACACTGTAGACATGGAGACTCATTCAGATGAGTAGGATGGTGCCCGTGCCAGGTGCTTTCTGCCCTGGATTCCCCAAGACCTGATTTCAGAAAATGCCTAGGCTAGTAGCTGTGGTGTACGCAGCCAGCGTGCAAGTCTTTGGAAAGCCTGCTGCTTCCTCAGTGATATGTTTCGGGTGGGTTGTTCCACAGGCTCCCCTTCTTTATGCCACCTCCCAGTTGGAGGGAACTGCAGATGAGGGTTCTGGCCAAGACATGTGAGTGAAAATGTGGAAAGTCAAGCTTTTCCATCCTTAAGGGGGAAGAGTCAGATTTGGTCGGAGTGGGCGTGCCTTCCGTGTGATGTAGTTGTGATGCCTGGAGCGCCTGCATCCACATGTAACATGAGGCCATGAGCATAAGGAAGAGGAAAGGGAACATATCTCAGAACCCTGTTCTTGATCGACAGTGACCCGTGGGCACCCACTGGCAACTACCCACCTGTAGACGTTTTTCTTGTGCCTTTTCAAAGCTAATGACCGAAGTGTGGAGTAGAGGTACATGTGTAAAAGCATCCAAAAGGAGGAGAACTTAAAGACATAGTTGAAGACGTCTTCATCTCTCTCTGGGTCTTAAGGAATTACAGACAACAAGGGAGGCTCCAAACCAAACCACACCTCCACTTCTCTCCCACAGTGGACAATGAGCAACTTGAAACAACCGCATCTGCCAGCTGCCTGGTGTCCATCCCTGCGTGGCACTGTGCCTGCCACAGTGGGCATTTGTTGAGCAAACAAAGGAACCTTTCTTTTTTTTTTTTTAACCTCCTTTAACTTTGGCCAGGTCTATCTGGCTCGTCAGTACAGCTATGGTGACAGGTGTTTGGGAACCATCCAAACAGACTACTCGGGCTTGTGGGCCAGCAGGCGATTGGACAGCTGAGCTCAGCTGGATAGACCTTGTTAGCAAAACACACGCATCTCATCTGAGTCCTCAGGCGGGGAGGCTTTCCTACGTTGCCTCAAGTGTGTGATTCTCCTTGGGAGATTTTTAATGAGACACCAAATTCAAGAAGGATCAGAGAAGTACATTCATCTAAGGCAAGGGTGTCTGACACACAGCATTTTAGTTTTTGTGATACTGTGACATAATGCTGTCACTCGCACAGTTCAAGCTCCAGGATCATGCAGTTGAGTTTCAAGCAAAGGGGGTAAAAAAAAAAAAAAAAAAAAAAAGAAAGAAAGAAAGAAAGAAAGGAAGGAAGGAAGGACATATAAAATACTTACCATCTTAAGTAAACATATGATTTTGTGTTAGGCTGCCTTCTTAGCTATCCTGGGCCACAACATGGCCCATGGGTCTCAAGTTGAACACCCAGGACTTAGGCCTGGTCTCTGGTAATAGTTTGGGTGAAGTGTTTCTCCAAATGGCACAGGTATTGAAGGGTTGGACCTCAGCTGTTCATGCTATTTTGGGACTTCTTGGAGCTGTAGAGGAGAAACCTACCGGGAGAGAGATGGTCACTGGGGGGACGTGCTTAGGGGGTAGCTTCCTGTCATCTATCCTCTTTCTTCTCCCCTTTCTCTTCTTTCTAAAGGCCTTGATGCGAATTGATTTGCTTCACCCTACCTGGCTGGGTGGTTGTATGGGTATATAAATTGGTAACTGAGCGGATAGGCGTGTGGATGGGTGAATAGATGGATGGGTGGGTGGATGCATGGATGGATGGGCGAATGGATGGATGGCTGAGAAGATGAATGGATGGATGGAAACCTTTGAGACCAGGAGCCAAAATAGGTCCTTCCTCCACCAAACTGTTCAAGGCGAGTATTTTGGCCCAAATCATCACCATACCTTAGTGTCTAGTTGCAAGTATACCTGCCAGTACTGCAGTTCAGAGTCCCCCTGAACTGTGACTTCTCAGGACCCTGCTGGCCTTCAGGTGTCTCCTGATATGACACCCACATGGTGCCTATTCACAGCTGGTCTGCACAGCCAGGCTGCTAGAGAGGAGATTAATCCTTGGACATTCATCTTCATAATCTCTTAAGGGAGGGGAAAGCAAAGACAAGAGAACATATTCCTGAGTAATTTATTCTGTTCCCTGGCATTGATGAAAGGGATAAAAATAAATCAGTGTTTCTACTCAACTCATTTGAAGGACAAGCCAAAATCACACCATTAAAAATTAACATCTAAAACAGATTGTACATTACTAGGGATGAGTTCAGACCCAAAGTAGAATAATTGACTAAATGAATCTACAGAATGTGAGATATGACGAATTTACTCTCATTTCCAGTGGTTAAGAAATAAAAGAAGACAGATTATCTTCATTTCAGCCGAGGAAGGTTTGCAGAGAGAGCCCGGCGCATCTTATCAGAGTTAAAAGAAGAACTAAGAAAGCTTTGTGTCTCAAAGAACATGGGGTTTATCCCTAAGCCTGGCCCTGTGGATGTATGTCAATATTGCCAAATATTTACTCTCCTTAGAAGCACATAAACTCTAGTGGATAATATAACCACAAGTTTCTGGTGTCCCAAGGAACTGATATCTGCTGTGTGTATTGATTGGTAGCATCTACTAGTATGGGAACCATCCATTCCCTCATCATTCACCCTCCCTTCCACGCATCAATCTATCTGTCCACACTCACATTCATTCCTTAATTATTTATCCACTGACTTAACCATTTATACACTCATTCACCTACCTACCTATCTACCTACCTCCCTGCCTGCCTGCCTTCCTGCCTACCTACCTGCTTCTCCACTGAGGTATTTTCACATTGTGCCACCCACCCACAGACCTATCTACCCATCCACTTACCCACCCGCTCACCTGTCCATGTATTCACACGCCTATGCACTCACCCACACGTCCATCCATCCATCAAACCACCCACTATCGCCCATCTCCCTACCCACTTATCTATCCACCCACCCCTCACTCCCCCACCTCTCCAACCATTCATTTATCAGTTTATAGATCCATTCACCCACCCATCCACTCACCCACTCACATAGTCATTTACCTACCATACAAACCCACATACCTACTCATCCACCTACCGGTCTACTCACTCATCAATCCATCTGCCCATTAATATACCCACCAATCAATCTACTCACTAACTTACTCATCCATCCACTCAGCTAACCACTCAACCGCCTATCAATTTATTCATCTTTCCATTCATCTGTCCATGCATTCACTCACATACCTATCTACTTAACCACCCATTCGTCTGTTCATTCATCTTACCCACCCACCCATTCGCCCACTCACCCACTCATCACCTGCCCATTTATCTATCATTTATATGGTACCTTCCTGTGCTGAGGCAAAGAGCAGGAATGGGTAAGACAGAGCCAATGGGAAGGGGTTTTGCTCTTAAAGAATTGAATTGCAGCGGTTGCACAGCTGATGGCTGAGATTGGATAATCCTCTGTTGTGGCAGATGCCATGCTCTTATAGGTTATTTAGCAGTGTGTCTGTCCTCTTACCACTACATTCCAGTGGTACCTAGCCTCCTACCAGATATCAAAAGTATCTGGATAAATTGACAAACGTCCTCAATGGGGACCAGAGGATGTTCCAATTGTTCTTGACATCTGCTCCAGCCTCACCCCCTTCCCAGTTGTAGGATGCCTTGTTTCCACACTTTCTTCCCCCCCCCCCCAGCACCTCACAGAGGAGATGTGTGATAAACACTATATGTATGAATGATTGGCATCGTTTACAGCATCGACCTTTGCCCACAGAACTGACAGCCTGTTAGGAAGACCTTGGGTCCTGGCCGTGCACCATGGCCAGCTAGCAATAATTTCAATCAAAATTCCCCTCTGCTAAATAGAAAATAAAACCAAAATTTGTTTGCAGGGTATTTAGGTGTGTAAGGCTGACAGATAATTGAGCGGCTGGATTTTTCCATTTCAACAGATTGGTTTGCCATTCTGTAGCCACAATAACAGAGCAACGTAACAATCATATCCATGTTTAATTTTCTGAAGGGTGCTGCATTGCTGAGGCTAGCAATCTGGCCAATTAAATGTGACCGATTGGCACTCCCACACAAGTTTGGGGAGTATTTAAAATATTTCTCTTAAAAAGAAAAAAAAAATCAAAGCCAGAGCGAAACTTGTAATTCTCCCAAGATTTCATATTTCAAAAGCAAGCTTGTGATGGTAAAATTGTTCTGGGTGACAGAGAGGAGACAAGCCGTCCATTTGGAGTGATTTGGTGTCAAGTTGAGTGTTGTCTCCGTGGCCAGTGATTGCGTCTATTTGTGGAATTGGATAATTTTTTATGTTCAAGAAAATCATCAAGCTTTGATTCCTCTTGGATTGAGGGTAGTGGCATAGTTGACCTCGAGGTCAGCCAATGAGTGTTCCTCACCACTTCCTTTACTACCTAAGGCTTAATCAAAGAGTGGTGGTAGGCACAGGCGAAAGCTCCTCAGCTGCTTCCTTCTAGTCTTCTGGACAGTCTTTGCAGGTTTGTGGAGGAGCCTGTGCCATGTCACCGTGAAGCACAGCAAGCAAATGGCCATGACATTTGGCTAGCCCAGGAGTTTGTGGGCTTTAAGCTCATCTGGGTTGAATTTAGAAGGCTCAGAGCATCCTGCCTTCACCTTTCTGGAGGCAGTACCGCTTTTAGGTGAGAGAAAACGGTCTTATTCAGTGACTGTGATACCTTTGGTCCTCTTCTAGAGGCTCAGCTGAGAAATGTACATAGAGCAGTTGCAGAGGGACCAGCGCCTACATTGCATTTGCTCTCACCCTCTAGTCAAAGCAAAACATAGCTAAGCCTAGCGTTAGGAGGTCACAAAGGATGCTCCAACCTAGCCAGAGTGAGAAGGCCAGCCAAGTTCCATGACCAAGGGCCTGGGGGACTTAAGGGATGTTCCCTGAAGCAGATCACCACATCAGATTGCGGCAAAAGCTGTGCAGCAGAGGCTCGCAGGACTAGACACTGGTGCTCTGTATGAACAAGGAAGTCTTTGTGGCGATGTTTGGAGAGGAACGAAGAGGAAGAGAGACTCGTGGCATGTATAGCGCTCAGGCCGCAGCTACCATTAGGATCCATTTTCTCAAGGTGGACTGAGGGTCTTTGTGGGCTTAGGGAATGGCTTGCACACATGGAAGTGGTGGCCCATGGCCAAAGAAGGAGAGAAGGTAGACAGCCCTCCCCCACCCCACCCCCCATACCTGGTGTCTCCAATTGGAGCCACATAGCAATTCCATCCCTGGCCATGGAAGGACTTACCTGTACAATGGCAGGCAGAGAGACTGTAGCTTTAAGGGAATATAATGGAGGTTCCCAAATATAATAGCTTGGATTTAATAGATACATTCTTGAAATCTGACAAAATATTTGTTTTCTCCCTAAGTCACCTGCAAATTACTCAGTCACAACTGCAGCAGGGCATGCGAGGCCTACCGCCTAAAATGCAGTTAAAATGACCAAAACTTCTGAATGGCAGTGGTTTTGTGCACGAAGCTCTGAAGTTCTTCCCAAGGCAATTGTGGTGGCTCCTCGTGGTTGTCAGCTTGACACACCCGGGAAGAGGGAAACTAGTCGAAGAACTGCTGCCATCAGATCGGCCTGTAGGGATGTCTGTGGGCATTTTATTGGTTGCTAATTGATGAAAGAGGGTCCAACCCACTGTGGGCGGTGTCACCCCCTAGGCTGATGGTGACAGCCCCCATGGAATGCTTACGAAAGGTAGCCGAACCAGAGCCTGAGAGCAGTCCGGTAGCAGTATCCCTCTGTGCTCTCTGCCTTAGTTTCCATGCCCAGGTTCCTGTCTAGAATCCTTTCTCTACCTTCCTCCCGTCAATGGTAGACGGTCACTTGGAAGTGTAAGATGGAATTAACCCTTTCTCCCAGCCAAGATGATTTTGGTCAAAGAGTTTTGATTAAAGTACCAGAAGGGAAACTATGGGAGCGATTGACAGGGATTCTCAAACCATGCTTGCATGCTGTGTTACAGAGTGACTGTGTCTTCTTGTGACAATATTTATGTACTTAACTTGGGGACTAATGGGAATGAACATTTGTCTTAGTTTTATGTTGAGTCAGAGGCTGGGCTTGGAATTTGCATGCATGGTATTATTTTATTCTCCCCCCCCCCCCCCTTGGTCTTTCTAGACAGGGTTTCTTGGTGTAGCCTTGGCTGTCCTGGAATTCACTCTATAGGCCAGGCTGGCCTCAAACTCACAGAGTGTACTTGCTTCTGCCTCCTGAGTGTTGGGATTAAAAGTGTGCGCTACCACCACCTGGCTTCTAGTTTTATTCTTACAGCCATCACGTGACATGGGTGACATTGCCGTTAGCTCAGTGACTCCCAGCCAAAGCTTGCATTAGTCCTGCCTGGACCTCCTTGCCTTAGCTACTCTAGTAAAGCTGAGCTATAGCCAGGGGAAATAAAACTTTTAAATACGAACCTAAAACAGAGAGGTGCAAACACAGGCTTAGAGATCCCAGCTTGATGGAGATCTCAGGGCTTGTGCTGACCACCGGGTGCAGTCATGGACACAGAGTATACTGTGCTCCCTCTGGAGGGAGACCTGTGTTTCCCCCACAGCCAAGCCAGCTCAGTCCCCTGACTTCCTGAGCCATCACTGGTTAGTCATCTGTACCTTTTGTTTTCCAGGAAATACTTTAAGGTCATGATCACTTTGGGAGAATTTTCTCTGAAGGAAAAGAAGGAGAGTGAACGTTAAAAGTCATATTACAAGTCAAAGGGGTGGCATGGTTAACTTCCCCTCAGCCACTGGGGTGGTCGGCATGGAAGAGACTTCCTCTTGTTCAGCACTGATCCAGAATCAATGATGAGCAGATCTGTGGTCTGTTGGACCCATGGTTAGGAGCAGGCTGGGGGACCAGTTTGAGGTGTGGTCAGCCTGTGACTCTGTAGGAGCTTCTCCAGGTGTGTCAGGGAGGGCTGTCACCCCGAGGGCCTTCAGTGTGGACGTCTGGCAAGACTGCAGCTGTCTTCCCATTGACTCTTCTGTGTGCTTATTGACTCTTCTGTGTGTTCATTGAAGACACAGTGAGCAGAAGGGTGCCCCATCTCCTGAAAGCCTAGAGATTCAGTTTGGACATAGCGTTTATTCTTCATTCTTGCTGTTTCTCTTCCCATGGTGGGAGCTCTGTTAGCGTGGTCCCTCTACCTGTCTGCCCTCTGCTGGTTTCACGCCACTGAAGGATGAGAAAGAATTAAACTCCATACAAATGAACGAATAAAGCTTGACGTGATCTGTTCAGAACTCCCCGCCCCTTTATTTCTCTCCAGGGAGCAAGCTGCCTTAGAACAAATATTTCTCTATTCTTTTCTGGGCACAGAACATACCTCCTGTGTCCCCACACTGGGAGCTTGCCCCAGCTCACGGCTGCCTTTAGCACAGTGATGGATTTGTCAGATTTGGAAGCCGTTGTACCACGAACCAGGCATATTTTCCCCTCAGGTGGCATTGTTTTAGGCTTGCTTGGGAACAAAGGTTATTGGCAATGGTGTCTGGCACGCCTTCGTTCCATGCCTCGCTCTCAGCAGACTTCAGGAAGGGGAGTGGACAGTATCGAGGACCCCTCCTTGATTCTATGGCACGAAGGAACCATTTACTGAATGAATACACAATGAATTTCCCCACCTTCCCTACACGTCCTCCTGTAAATGAGCCGACAGTGCTGCACATTAGCATCCCTTGTTTATAGACAGAGAACCGAGGATAGTCCAGGCTAGGAAGCAAACATCAGCTCACATCTGTCTGAACCTAACATCAGGGCTTTCAACCGACCGCTGTGACATGAAGAGAGCTAGTTAGTGGTTTCTTCCAGATGGAGGGCAGTGGTTGTCAGAGAAGGGAGAGACTGCCTGGGTGTTGAGGAGATGTTGAGTTAGCCTTAGATGATCAAAGTGATAATGGAGACAGGCGTGTAGATATTCCAGGGACATAATCGAGAGGCACTCCTCCCCAGCATCAATAGTGGCAGAAGGCGAGATGCTGTCACGGCGTCCACCATCACCTGCATCATGACAGCCACTCCCTGAGAGCACCTTACTGCATTCAGAGGCCTGCCTAAGCTCTGCCTCTGCCATTCTGTATAGTTTTCTTCGCAGCTGTGTGACACACTACTGGCTTTTATTAAACTCTGCATTTTAAAGTGTACAGTGTGATAAGGGTTGACACATGGACGCAGCCATCAGACTCTTAACCGAAACTACAGTGAAAAACACATGTAGTGGCCCGGATCGCCTTCTCATTCGTGCTTCTAGTTGGTTCCCTTCTCCTCACTTTTGCTTCCTGTGTTTGCATTTTCTAGAATGTCATATATTTTAAATCACATCGTGCAATTTTAAAAATACTTTAATTTTAACCCACTGAGTCCAACTAGTCCTGTTGACATGTGCATGAGTGTGGGGCCATCCACTAGAACAGTGGGAAAGTACCAGTGGTCCTGTCCTTATCAAAAAGTAAGTTTCACCCCAGAAGCCACAAAATGCTAATGAATCCTTAGCTACAGGCCCTGGGATCCACTCCCCAGCTGCCCAGTTCACACCAGGGTTTCTAGCTAGTTTGATCTTGTGTAGGTAAACCGCAGCTGCCGCGAGGAACTGCCATTCTCTGTACACAATGTAGCTGTTGCAACATTATTTTTAAGTCTGGCTCTTTTCCCCTGCTAAATTATATTGAGACATAACCATTTGTGGTGTATGCCAGCAGTTCCCCCCCCCCTTTGTTGCTGTATACTATTCTTTTTTTTTAATCTGTATGTTACAGTTTGTCTGCTCCTTGCATACTAACCTACCTCCCCCAGCCCTGTTTCCAAAATTTGACGGTTGCACATGAAGCTATTTTGTCCTGTGCACACATAATTGTCTTTTTGGTGGTGATAGAAATAGAACCCAGGTGAGAACTACATCTTAGCCTTCTTATTCACTTTTTAGGTTTGATATAGGCTCTCACTAAGATTCCCAGCCTGGCTTTGAACATACACCCCTTCTGCTCCAGCCTCTTGAGGGGATGGGTTTTCAGCTCTGCACCACTATCAAGCTAGCCTGCCTCCACACAGCCTACTTTGAATCGCCACCATTAGTGATTTGGTACAGTGTTATGTCAGATACGGCAGTTGAGGTCCACCATGGTTGACTGCCCTGCCCAAAGCCAGTGGCACATGCTAGCAGGACTGATATCCAAGGGTTGGTGCTCACAGCCCCTGGGCAACCCTGCAGCCCCAGGCTGATGGATGATCTCAGTAGGAAAAATGAGCATGTTTCTTTTTGGCTATGAGAATGTATTTCTCAGCCTATCTGAGCTCCCTGTCACAGTTCTCCAGATTGGCTGCCGCACCAGTCTCAGAGGGCAGCCTGAGCAGTCCACTCCACATTGATGTTTTTAGTTTACCCACCAGCAAGAGATAAGAAGATCCTACCAGGGGCCAGGACCTTTTTCCTGTCAGGATTCTGATACTGTATCTTTATTTGTGCTATAACATTTATTTACTTGTTTCTTTGGGGGTTTTGTGAGTCAGGTCTTGATGCGTCAGCCTTGGCCAGCAATTCACTAGGTAGCCCAGGCTGGCCTCAAACTAAAAAACAGTCCTCCTCCTTCATGTTCCTAAGTGCCGGCATTACAGGTGTGAACACTCCCAAATGGAGTAATGTTTGGAGTGAAAGTTTTAAAAAGCAAACAGATAGAAGGTTGCCTCATAGGTGGTCTATCTCCTCCGCAGCTCAGGAGGCCAGAATTCTCTTGAGATTAATTCATCCCAAAAGCTGGGCTACAAAGGCTCAGTCCTTCCTGATTCCTGCAGTTCTAGGCAAGCTTTAAAAAATTTATTTAAGTAATTTATTCAGATTACATCTCAATTGTTATGCCCTCACTTGTATCTTCCTATTCCTGCCCTCTCCCTCTTTCATCCTATTCCCCTTCCCTAGGTCTGTGACAGAAGGCGAACTTGTCCCTCACTATAAGCCTATCAAGTCCCTTCCTGGTAGCCTGCTTACCCTTCCTGAGTGTCACCAGGTCTTCCCACCAAGGGGAAATGGTCTAATAGGGGGCACCAGAGTTCATGTCTGAGTCAGTCCCTACACTCTACACAGTTGTGGAGAATGTGCTGTCCATTGGCTAGATCTGGATGGGGTTCTAGGTTTACCACATGCATTGTCCTTGGATGGTACCATAGTGTGAGCTGACCCGCCTGGGTCCAGATCCGCCAGCCTTAATGGTCTTCTTGTAGGTTTCTAGGACCCTCTTGATCCTTCTATTTCCCCATTCTTCCTCACCTCTCTCATCTAACCTAGAGTCCCAGTAGGAAGTCCCAGTATCCTTCCCAATCTCCAGCTAAGTGAAGACTTTCATGAGACATCTCCTTTGGTCTAGTGTCCAATTATAAGTGAGTATATGCCATGTGCTTCTTTCTGGGTCTGGGTTAACTCGCTCAGGATGATCATTTCTAGTTCCATTAATTTGCATGCAAATTTCAGGGTTTTCTTGTTTTTAATAGCTGAGTAGTATTCCATAATGTAAATGTACCAAAGTTTCTTTATCCATTCTTCGACAGAGGGACATCTAGGTTGTTTCCAGATTCTGGCTATTATGAATAAGGCTTTTAAAGGATGCTCTGTCTAGTAGTTCCCTGTGTAAATATGTAAAGCCTTTGTGCCATGTCCTTCCCTTATTCTCCTTCACAATTCATTGGTTCATTCATGTGCTAAGCAGCCACCCTATGTGAGGTAACAGTCTGAGGACCTGAATAGGACCAGAGAGATGACCTGATGTAAAGGATGCCGGGAGAATACTGAACAATGGCAGGAACCTGGGAAGCCTCCTACATGAGTGGCCAGTGAGTTAGTTAACCTTTCTGGTCTATGTTTCTGATAATACACAAGTATGGCCAGTGATAAGCCAGTGGTGTGCCAGTAATCTTTGACAATCAATTCTCTGGGGGAAATAGGTGTATAATTTCTGCATACTTGTAAGAGACGATGCTCATATAAGCAATGCATGGCAAATAATTTGCAAATAGTAATAAAACCTAAATGTTCAGCACAGTGAAGTCCTGGACACAGCCAGTCCATTTGTTGCGGAACATGTTTGCTAACTTTTCCGTCTCCTGTGTTGAGCCAACCTGTGGGTTGCAATTCACAAGCAAGCATATGTCACAAGCAAGTGTCTGTTAATATTTTCATTCCTATTCATGGAGACATAAGGTAATGTTATCACGTTCAGGAAGGCAGGAACTGGAAATGAGAACATGGCAGAATGGCACTGTGCTTCAAGCATGTCCTAAGGCACAGCGCTCTGTGGAACTGGATAACACCTTTTGGTAACTTCAAGAGTATTGACCAGTAGTTTGTGCCATCCACGACATCTTAGCTGTAGATACACTAACCTTTAAGTGTTGTTAATATACTTCATTCTCTCTTTTAGTTCAAGATGAAGTCCCCTGTATCCCAGGCTAATCTCAAACTATATCGCAAGGTTGGCCTTGGACTCATGATCCTTCTGACTGTCATAGTGTAAATATCTGATAGGCACGCTATCTGATATGTGACCACCCCCTCCGCCCCCCAGAGGGGTTGCAGCTCATACCCATCTCTTTACACTAAGGCTGCGTGTCCAAGTGTACAGAGTTTTGGCCACTGCTTTTGCCGGCCAAATGGTACTGTACCGGTGGCTGCGACTGTGTCGGGGATGGTGCTGGAAGAAGAGAGTGGAAAAAGTGAATTAGATCGCTTGTAAAAATGAGACCTTGTCAAAAGGTAGCCATATCATGCATGGTGGTTTTGGTGCTAGTACTTCTAGATCTGAGGCTTGCTTTGTTCTGCTGTGACTCTCCCAAGCTCTTTATCAACCCTGCAAGCACCCGGTAAGGTTAATAGTCTTGTGTGTTTGCCACTTGACATCTTTGTATGCCCCTCTCTCTCTGTATGTGTATATGTGATCTCTTCGTTTTTGCATTTTTATTACATTGATGTATTTGCATGTGTGCATGACGGCTACCTGCATGCCACGAGTGAGCAGGCGGAGGTCAGAGGACCATGTGCGGCAGGTGACTCTCCTTCTCCACCACCCAGTTCTGAGGAGATCCGTCTCAGGTTGTCAGGTGTGGCAGTAAGTGCTCTTATCCCCTGAGCCAGCTTGCCAGCCCTTATATAAAATTCCTTTAAAGTACTTTGTTTATTAAAACATGGTGTTGTAGTTTGCATACTTCTTTGCATAATTCTCATCTCAGCTGCTGTTCTGATTCTCATTTGTCGTTTATTTGGTTGCGTGACACATTGTGTTATTCCCTGCTGTGAACATAGGATAATTTAATCAATATTTCCCTACTGATAGGCATTTGTTAGTATCTGTGTTTTCTTCCTCTTTGAAGAATGCTGTAATAAACATCTATCTTTGGACCCTGAAACTTTTATTTTATTTTATTTTATTTTATTTGTAGGACCAAAATCACAATATCAGAGCTTCTGGGTTGGAGAGTATGTGTGT
The DNA here is from genome assembly GCF_903995435.1 of Acomys russatus. NCBI lineage: Eukaryota > Metazoa > Chordata > Mammalia > Rodentia > Muridae > Acomys > Acomys russatus. The sequence continues at coordinate 42,553,405 of NC_067162.1, forward strand.
TTTTAATTTTAATAGATGCATCCATATGGCTTTTTAGGAAGAATTCCCCTTCCTTGCATTAATAAGCAAGAAAGCTTTTCTATCATCTGCTCTGGCCGTGGGTCTTAACTCTCTTTTTAATTTTTTGCTGGGACGTGAGTGTGAACTCATAACTCTTTGCTTTCATTTGCATGTCTCTGATTACCAGTGAATCTCAGTGTGTTCTCATGTATTTATTGTCTATTAAGCTTGTTCTCTGATGAACGGCCTGTTTGTAGCCTTTGTTCGTTTTGCCGAGGGATTGCTTCTTTTTCTCAGTTTGTACGAGTCCTTTGTGCGGCGTGCGTGGTAATTTACTACCTGTTATCTGTATGGAAAATGCTTTTCCAAGTCTGCTTCCTCTCTAACTGGAGAGGTGTAACCTTTAGCTACAATGATACAGATTGTAGCTTATATTTACCTAGAGTGGAGTTATCCTTTGTTTCTATAGAGATATACGTAGATTCCCCTGTTGAAATCATCACTCTCCTCTTCCGAATGAACATCTTCCATCTGTGGACTTTAGACAGATGTTCTTCTTGTGTGTTGATTTTACATATAACTATATTTAGATCTTTCTTTAATTCATGTGAATTTCCTCTCTATCTGGCACAGCTTAGAAACCAAACACCATATTTATATTTTAATTGGTGCACAGTAGTTGTACGCATCCTTCCATGGAGAATGCATGCTATTTCAGTGCAGGTAGATATTCTATGCCGATGGAACATGGTTGCCAGACTGCCAATCACTTCACACATTTGCTATTTCTTGGGATGAGAATATGAAAAGTATTCTCCCTAAGTCACTTCTAAAACCATGACGCAGTCTTGTTGTCTTCAGTCATCCTCCTGTGCAACAAGAAGCCAGGAATCACTCCTTCAGTCTAATCTTGTACTCACTGTCCGTATCCTTTTAATTCAAACTCAGTTGTGCATGGCCATCCACCAAATAAGCCTTCCTTTTTTCATCGAATATAGATGCTTCTTCTGCCATGGTTTAAAGTCATATAGTTATTAGGATATATTTTAGGATGCCCTATTCTTTTCTGCTGATTTTTTTCCTATTCTCATCCTGGGCATATGCCCAAAGGACTTTATATGAGAAGCTTGTTCATCCATGTTCATCGCTGCTCTATTCACAAAGGCCAGGAAATGGAAAAGGCCTAGATGTCCATCATCTGATGAATGGATAATGAAAATGTGGTACATGCACGCAATGGAATTCCATTTGGCTATAAAGAAAAATGAAATTATGAAATTTGCAGGTAAATGGATGGATCCAGAAAGAGCTTATGCTGAGGGAGGTAATTAGCAGGTAGAAAGACAAACCATCTATGTTCTTTCTCATATGTGGATCCTAACTTTGAATATTTAACTTTGGGTATATATACATATGCATATATTATTTATATGTAATAGTATATATTACAATATATAAAATAAATTAAGTTTACTTTATTTTAAATATATTAAATTTAATTTAATATAAATATTAAACAGAAATAACAAATATCTATATTTGGGTATATATATATATATATACACACACATATACAGTTTTCTTTCTTTTAAAAAATTATTTATTTATTTAATTTCTTTTTTCCCTGATTTGAGCCACCACTCTTCTCTCCATCCAGTTCTGCCCTCACACCCCTTCCCTTTCCCTCCTCTCCTTCTCAGAGAGAGCAGGGAGGGGCGAGGAACTAAGGGGTACAACCCACCCTGGCACTTCAAGTCATAGCAAGACTAATTGCATTTTCTCCAATGAGGCCAGACAAGGCAGCTCACCTAGGGGAAGGAATCAAAGGCAGGCAGTAGAGTCAGAGACTCTTTTGTTAGGGACCCACTTGATGACCCCGCTGCACATCTGCTACATATGTGTAGGGGTTCTAGATCCTGCCCATGCGTGCTGTTTGGTTGGTGGTTCAATCTCTATGAGCCCTGATGGGCCCATTTAAGTTTCCTTTGTAGGACTTCTTGCAATGTCCTTGATCCATCTGTCCCCTCTAGAAAATTGGGACTAGATCTACCTCCAGACCCAGCTATACCACTCCTGAACATACACCTAAAAGATGCCCAACCATGCCACATGGACACTTGCTTAACTATGTTCATAGTAACTTTATTCATAATAGCCAGAAACTGGAAGCAACCTAGACGTCCCTCAACCCAAGAATTGATAGGGAAAATGTGTTACATCTACACAGTGGAATACTACTCAGCTATTAAAACACAAAGACATCATGTATTTGCAGGAAAATGGATAGAACTAGAAAATACTATCCTGAGTGAAGTTAACCAGCCCAGAAAAATGTGCATGGTATGTGTTTGCTTATATGTGGACATTAGCCATAATATACAGGATAACCATGCTACAACCCACAGACCCAAAGAAACCAAGCAGGGCCCAAGGGAGGATGTTTGAATCTCAGGTAGAAAAAGAAATAAAATAGACATCTGAGGTAGATGAAGGGAGGGAGCTGTGTGAGAGAGGGGTTGGGGACGGTAATAGGGGTGGGTATCAGGTATGGGGAGAGCAAAGTGGGGTGGGTGAGGGAGGAACTGGAGAGAGAACAGAAATCCATGGTGGATCATCTCCAGGACAAGGGAGGGCCCCGTGAGTCTATTGGAGTGGCCCAAGCTGAGATCCCTAACAGTGGGGGACATGGAAACTGAAGTTGCTACCTCCTGTTACCAGGTAGGACTTCCAGTAGAGGGAGGGTGACACCAACCCATTCATAAAACCTTTGACCCAAAGTTTGTCTTGTCTACAAGAAGTGTAGGGATAAAGATGGAGCAGAGATTGAGGGAATGGCAGACCAATGGCTGGCCCAGCTTGAGATCCACCCCATGGGAGAGAGCCACCCCCTGACACTAGTAATGATACTCTGCTTTGTGTACAGGAACCTAGCATAACTTGCCTTCTGAGAGGCTTCATCCAGGAGCAGATGGAAACAGATGCAGAGACCCATGGCCCAACAGTAGGCTGAGCGTGGGCAGTTTTTTATTCTTCTCTCATACATGGCATCCAGACGGCAGTACCCTCCCTCCACTCCTGCCAGTGTCTTCCCCCACCTCTTCTCTGCCCTAGATCAACTCCTCCTCTCTTTCCCTTCAAACAAACAAACAAACAAACAACAACAATAAAAGAAACAAGAGCAGGCCTCCCAGGGATCTCCAATGACCGTGGCCTAACAAGATACAATAAGACTGGACACAAGCCTTCATATCATGGCTAGATATAGCAACTCAGTAAAAGGACAAGGGTCCAAAGCTAAAGAGTTAGAGACACTTCTCCTTCCCCTTGTTGGGAGTCCCACAAGAGGAGCTAGCTCAGAACCCATATAGGGTCTGTGTTTGTACCTTCAGTTTCTGTGAACCTCTATGAGCCCCACTTGGTTGATTCTGTGGCCATGTTCTCTAGTATTCTTGTCCCTTCTGGCTCCTAAAATCCTTCCTTTCCTATTCTGCAGAATTCCTCTGGCTTTGCCTAGAGTTTGACTGTGGGTCTCTGCATCTGGCCCTATTTGTTTCTGGCTGACACCTCTCTGATGCCAGTTGGGCTAGGCAGTGTAGCAGAATATCATTACAAATCTTTGTGTGTTTTACGTGGAGAACTTGTAGAAGCCAGGAAAATAGAAAGAGGACACTGGGTGTGGGGGAAGAAATATCTTAAAAGATGGGCAAAAATAGAAAGTTTAAGAGAGGAGGATGGAAGGGTAGGACAGAGGGAGCATAGCGTAGGGATAACAAACAATAAGGATGCTTGAAAGAGCCACATGGAAACCTCCTCCTAGTCTAGTGATATTACACCGATCCTTTTCAGATGGCTTTGTAGTGGTTGCTGATATTTGGTAAGGCAAGGACCATATCTTAATATCTGCATATGTGTATGTATTATTCATTGTGTAGGGGTATGGTGGGTTACTTAGGTATGCTTTAACGCATGTGCATCTGTGCATTCAGGTGCACGTGCACATGTGTGCATGCATTTAGAAGCCAGAGTCATATGCCTCAATAGTCTTCACGTTATATGTTGGAATAGGTCTTTCACAGACCCTAGAGCTCACCAGTTTGGCTCGACTGGCTAGCCAATGCACTCTTGTGACCCCCACCCCCCATCTTTTGTCTTTCCAGAGCTGGGACTGTAGTTGTATGCTGCTGTGCCTCAGATTTTGTGTGGATGCTGGAGTTACTGAGCAAGCCATGGTGAAAAACCCTGAAGTGTTAGATTCATATCCATATGAACAGAAGATGATTTCAGTTCCAAAGAATAAGAATGATGCTGTTCATGCGTTAACAGGAGAATCATTACACTCTGCATATTTATACATATAATTTTGACATTTTATGTTACATTTTCCTAATGAAGAACCTAGCTTCACTTTTCAGTTGATAAGATCTATTTTATGTCATCAAATTAGATTTTATAAATTTTTTCATGTAGACCCTATGGCTTTCTTGCTAAATTTGATATATTTTATCGCTCTTCCAATATTGTATTTTTCATACCATTTCCATGTTTAGGTTCTTATTACTAGTATGTACAGAATTACACTTTCCATTTTAGTGTCACTGAACTCTGTCCCTACTTATTAGCACAGAATACTTAAGAACTAGTATATGTGGACTTTCTAGATCTGTAACCAAACATTTGCCAAAAGGGAGAGTTTTGCTTCATTGATCCTTCATTCTTAGGCTCATTTGGTTTTTCTTACTTGTTTGCTTACAAGTAAGATATGGATTGATACATAAGCTTACAAGTAAGATATGGATTGATACATAAGTGACGACAGATACCTCTATTATCAGATTTTAATGGATTTAAAATTTTAATGTTTGTTAACTTCTGCTAAATTTTTTTTATCATATTTTCTTGTAATTCTTATGTTTTCAGTTTGGTGTGTGTGTGTGTGTGTGTGTGTGTGTGTGTGTGTGTGAGAGAGAGAGAGAGAGAGAGAGAGAGAGAGAGAGAGAGAGAGAGAGAGAGAGAGAGAGAGAGAGAGAGAGAGAGAGAGAGACATGTATATGCACATGAGGCAAGCCAAGTGTGTGTATGTATCCCCATGGAGACTTTAAGCAGGCATCAGATCCTCGGGAGCTAGAATTCCAGACAGTTGAGTCTGTAGTCAGTGCTGGAGAGCAAACTCAGGGTCTCTGGAAGAGCAGGAAGAGCTGCCACGCACTGAGCTCTTGATTTTCAATTCTTACCTTTTGCTTCATCTTATAAGTAGGCATAGGGTTAGATTTCTCAAAAGCCTACTTTATTTGGTGTTCTTAAATGATTCTACCTCCCTTCCAACCCACTGACCAGAGGTAAGGGAGAAAGAAGGAAAGGGAATTGTGAACCTTTTAAGATGTAGTTCCTTGGGGCCAGTCCAGTCTTTGTTGTCAGGACACCAGTAGACCAGCAAACAGCAAACAACAACAGTGGCAGCACAACTTAGTAGAAACAGCCAAGACTCTGCCAAATTGGCAGAAGCAGAGGCAAGACTCAGCTGGAATGCCATGAGAAGTTCTCTGGAGTTTTCTTTTTTTTTTCCCTCCTGCAAAGTGAAGCGATGACCAGTGAAGTGATGTGAACCGTTGCAAAGCGTAGTAATGTAAAAGCCTTGTCTCACTGTCTGTGGATTTCTATTTATCCCCTCTCAGAGTCTACACAAGGATGTTTTTCAGTTGGTAAAAGCCACTCCCCTCTCACCAGACAGCCTCTGGTAGAACATCACCTGCCCTCTCATAAGTCTGTTTTCAGCTAATAAAGATCATGAGCCTGTCTTCAGCAGTGGAAAAACACTCCCACATCCTACACTTGGGACCAAAACAAAAAGCATATTCACACGACACAACTGAGTCTTAGAGAAGCCAGAAAATTCTACTTCAATAGGTGTTACGGTCTCTCAAATGCCTTTCCGGCTTTTATTCTGGTAATCACAGAGTTCCATTTCCTTACTGCTGATGTGATGCCTTGCAGTAAATTCTCTTAAAGCATAGATTCAGCCTATAAGGATGGAGAGGAGCCTCCTCAGAGGGAAGGAGAACAACACATTAAACCACAGGGGTGATCCTTAATTAAGAAAAAGCAAGACATCATGAACTAAAGCTAAAGCCAAAACACAGCTCTCTGGAGACCACAGGCAGACATCCTGCCGTGGGAAGTGAGCAGATGAGGACACTTGGGCTGTGAGGGCAGAAGTTCATGGGTCTCAGGTGGCCCCTTGCATGTGGCTGTGTAGCCTGGAGTGTTTCCTGTGTCAGGCAGGGGCAGGGTGCCACACTCTCAGGAAAGCTGGCAACTTACAGAAAAATACAGAATGCACCAGAAACAGGTTTGAGGGAGGACCCAGGTTTCCTGTTAGCAAAACATAAGCCAATGGGGAGAGAGAGAGAGAGAGAGAGAGAGAGAGAGAGAGAGAGAGAGAGAGAGAGAGAGAGAGAGAGAGAGAGAGAGAGAAAAAAAAAGACTGAAAATGTATCTGCCATTTAGTGTCTTACTGATGGAGGTTAGAAACCAAAACAGTAATCAGAAAAAGAGACTAGGACTAGGGTCTTTTTTTCTTTCTTTCTTTTATCCACTTGTCGCTTCTCCAACTCTTTCCTATAGGCCTCCACTCCTTTCCCTCTTTCTTCTAAGCCACTCTATCCAATCAGTGCTTCCCATATGTGCATGCATGCAGGATGCCATCCACTGGAGCATGCACACATTGATGGCCTCTCCCAACTGCCAATAACTTTCCAGTTAGGGGTGGGGCCATTATGAGCTCCTCCCTTTTCCCTGTTGGGAAGTCGGCTGCCTTGATCTTGTGTAGGCATTATGCAGGCAAGCAGAGCTACTGCGGGCTCCTGAGAGCAGCAGTCCACCATGTCCAGAAGACCCTGTTTGGCAGCATGCTCCCCCTTTCTTCTATGACATTGACTGAGCCTTGGAAATGAAAGAATGTGACATAGATGTCGCACTTAGGGCCTAGCATGCCACTGTCATGCACAAGCAGCTGGAATACACAAAGACACAGGGTGGCTAGTGAAATCTGAAAGACTAGGCACTGGCTGGGGTGGGCAGCTTATGCCTGACTACAAAGCACCCCTTCCCTTTCCAATGAGCCCTGCTCCTCTCTGTGCTGATAGAGCCACACTGTGCCCTCTGTTCCTGCTTTCTAATACATTTCTCCTTGGTGCCACCTTGAGGAAGGCACTGGCTCAATTTAAACTTGGCCTGAGTCCAAAGGGCAGCCAGTAGTCACTAACTGGTATATGTACCCAGACTTGGGTGGGTGGGAGGGCGGCTAAGGCTCAAAGAGTTCCAGAAAGGAGGGCAAGTGTGCTTGTTAAGCTGGCCATCAGGAATTGCTCTGCCCAGCAAGTCCACAATGGGAGGAAAGGAAGAAAGGGGAGAGAGGGAGCAAAATCAACTTGGACCAGTTCTATTCCATAGAAACTATAGACGGAACTAGCTAATGGTGACAGTGCTGGGAAGATACAGGGGACACGCTGTAACTGTGTCCGAGTGCTCAAGGCCAAGGCCCTATTCTCTATGAGCCTCCTGTGGAGTCAGGAGAAAGAGACTGGGTTTCTCACTTACACATCGTATTTACTGCTGCTCCATTCACAACAGCTAAATTAAGACACCAGCTTAAGTGTCTATCAGCCGAGGAATGGGTAAAGGAAATGTGATATGTGCATGCAATGATTTTTTTTTCAGCCTTAAAGAAATTATGCCACTTGTAAGAAAATGGATGCAAACTAGAAATAATTATATTAAATGAATTAAGTCAGTTACAGAAAGATAAATATGTTTTCTTTCATTTGTGCAGTCTAGATTTTATATCCGTAAATAAATCATACATGTAGTTGAGGCATGAAAATAGAAGAGAAACTGTCTAGGATGCGAAGGGAGACTACAGAGAGGGTCAAGAGAGAGGAGTTGGTGGGGTTTGGGGAGAGTATTCAAAGCACATTATATACTTCACAAAAATAGTGTTATGTGACCTGATATAATAAAATAAGTAGAGATTATCTTTGGAAAAAACTTGAGATGAGATATGACAGGCTCTAAGGAAGGCAAGGCCTTAAGAGGGAAAGTTGAGGGACATTTGCAGTCATAAGAAGTCCTCATGAAACCCAAACTTGGGGGCTAAGCCTCAAAGAGTTCTAGGAAAGGAAGTCTAGACAAAGGGAGAGCCCTGAGTAGGTGACGTCAGGGATCTGTGAGAAGCCTTGAGGTGGGAAGAGCAAGGGGACTGAGGTCTGGAGAGCTAGGACACAGTGGCTTTTCTCTGAGCCCTCTGAAAGCCATTCAAAGTTGGGGGCACAGCAAGGGGAGACATTGGGTGTGGCTTTTAGCGCCTCTCCATGGCTGCAGCATCAGGACCAATCCTGTACCAAGGGAGAAAGATTGAAAGTAGACAAGATAGGAAAGTCCATTTCCTTTCACTCTTGAGAAAGCTTGACCTCCATCTGCCAGGCTCTTCTGAAGTGGCAGGAGGTGGTGGAGATAAAAATCTCCTAAGAGAGAGAGGCAGAGGCCTGCCACCCCTTTTCCAGGACGCATATGTGCTCACAGCCCCAGAGCACACCTGCAGCTGTGGATAATGCTCTTGATTATCTTTGTTCTCCCAGGCTCCTCTGAGTTCATAGTTCCTATCTGCATCCTTTCCAGAGCGTTTTATGATTATCTCTCATCTTTACACTTTGCTCCATTATTTAAATGAGCCTGAGGTAGACACAAAAGTGCCAGCTGGCTTGGCAGGGTGGAGGTGCTGCAGGAAGGGATGCCTGTCTGCACTGGGTCTGACAGTGACCCCAAATAGCCTGCTTAGGTTCCAGACACCAGACACTTCAGCCCTGTTCACCCTCTAGCCCTTGAGGATAGCCTGCCAACATGACTTCAAGGACACGGGCCAATGGGGGACTTTAAAAGGACCATTAAACCTATGACCAAATTTGTCTACCTGGCCTCTGATTGGTGACTCATTTTGAGAAACACTGACTTTCCCTTCCTTTGGCTTAACAAAGACTTCTGAGGGCAGGGGTTGTAGCTCAGTAGTAGGATGCTTGCCTAACTTTGATTTCATTTGTGGTCCTGGATTGCATTTGTGACCCCACAGTAAAAGACATTTCCCCCATGCCACAAATCCCTGGGCTTCACTGCCCCCTTCTGAATTCGGCCTGATAGAATTATAGCTGCTGTTGAATTCTGGCTCTCTCCTAAGGTCTCTCCTGGACTCCCGGTGGCTTTATGATAGGCTCTGCTAATCCCTAGAGAGCCATTGATTCTATGGTTCTCATAAAGGGGGCAACATTATGGGGGGACCAATAAACTCACCATTGCTCAGATTTATGAAGCAAGTTCATAGAGAAGGCGGGGTTTGAACTGTGATGTAGCTGGGTCAGGGGAGAGAAAGATGAGTATGTAGAGGAGGAAGCTGAGTCCAAGCTCTGGCAGGATCTGGCACAGTGGCCAGGAAGGAGACAGGAAGGAAAGAGTGTGGTGACATAGCAACTCCACCAGTACTGGACTTGAAATGCTGTCATAGTGACTTTTCTATTGCTGTGATAAGTCACCATGACTGAGGCAACCTGTAGGAGAAAGAGTTTATTTGGGGGCTTGGATTTTCAGAGGGTGAGTCTTTGACCCCCATGATGGGGATCATGACAGCAAGCAGGCAGGCATGGCCCTGGAGCAGTAGCTAAGATCTCTCATGTTGACCCATAAGCAGGAGGCAGAGATGGGCATACTGGACATGGTGTAGTCTTTTGGAACCTCAAAGCCTGATATTATTGGCACACCTCCTCCAACAAAGCCACACCCTCCTAATCCTTCCCAAACAGTTCTACCAACTGGTAACCAAGCATGCAAGCATATGAGGCTATGGCGGCTGTTTTCATTCAATCCATCACAAATGCTCTGAGTGAGTAAGTGGCGTTTTTATGTACCATGGAAGGGACAGTGGTGTGCTGTATGGCAGAGTCAGGGTTTTCAGTGGACAGGAAGTATGTGTGGGGTTAATACAGCACGCTGACAGTGAAGAAGAACTGAAATAATATCTGGCCCCAAGGTGCAAAATATTAACCAGCCAAACGTAGTTATAGGCAGCATCCTGGTCTGCTGGGGTTGAGCCTGTAGATGCTTACTGAACGCCTGTTCTTGGCCAGGTATTGGGATTGCAGCAGAGAACAAACCAGGCCTGACCTGACCTCCTGAAGCGTGTACTCAGACAGGTTGAAGAGAAACAAAAGAAAAGAAAAGCCAATACTAAACCATTCGTGGTGAAGATTGGGGCAAAAGAACAGGGGAATCAAGGGACAAGCTGATGACCAGCCAAAGAGGCCTGCCTGCATAGTTAGGGGAAAATCTAAAACGTGCGTGGTTTCTAAAGCCATGGCTTCAGAAGGTGGGTGGGGAAGTGTCTGCTCTTTCATAATATGTACTTATGCTGTGCATGGTATATGGCAGGCAACTTTCCAGGCACCGTGTGGAGAGTGTCTTCCTGCAGTTCACAGTCTAATGTGCAGCGTTGACCTTGACAAATACATCATATGATCCTAGAAGATAAGTACTTTGGAAAGAAATTAAGTAGAGAAAAATGTATAGAAAGTAAGGAGGGCTTCTCTGGGGACTATGGTCAGGGAGACTATGGCCGAGATTTTTCTTTTTAAGGTCATAGATCAGAGCAAAGAGGTTGAAATAACAGTAAGCTTTACGGGAGAGTGGTCTCTTGGTAACAAGCGTAAAGGCCCAGGGCTGGGAACAAATTGGGAATGTTGTAAGTCCACAGTAAAGCGATGATCACCCGAGTGACACAGAGCAAGGTAAGGCAAATGGTTCATGAGTTCAGGGAGGAGGTTTCTGGATCCTCTGAGACCAGGGAGCATGGGAAGAAGTGTGAATCTTCTCACAGGGGTTAGCAAGGCCACTGGATGAAATGGAAGCAGGGCAGTTTCATGATCCAAGAGCTTCAGAAATCATGTTCTCCTGCTGCACGGAGCGTATGCTTTGTGAAAGCCTGTGTCCTGTGTCTAGCCTTCTGAGAACCCGGCACAGATGATGTTGTCTACAAAGCTCATGCTTGAGAACCATTAACTGAGTTACAAGATGAACAAAACAGCCAAAAAAATTAACTAAGTTTGGGGTTTTTGCATTAGGTAGGTCAGATTCTTAGTTGTTCTTGGGGGGACACATGTTGGCCTGTGTCTAGAGACAAGGAGACCAGGAAATGGAGAAGAAGGGGGGCGGGTAGCTTCATTACATCATCCCTGAACTTCCAGCACATGCCTGTAGTAGTCCAGACAGTGCCTCCTTGGTAGCACTAGCCACAGGATGGATCTTCGGCATGTGTCATAGCAGGTGTCAAAAGCAACTATCTTGTATGAGAGTGGCATCAAGACCTTGGCAATGCTGGCAGATGGGGCTCAGCCTGTGCAGTGGTGGCTAAACGGCAGCAGCGCTCACCTCGTGTGCAGTTAACAGCTCCCATCCTGGCGGTATCATGCATGCTGTTTCCATTTTAGTACGTGTTGCACTTGCTCACCTCCTATATCCCAGAGATAGACCCTGTCCTCAAGCCTGACACGAGACATCTGCCAATGGATCCTTTGAAAGGGTCAAGTGGTTTCAAGGACACCGCCCCCAAGAGGGGGGTGCACATGAGACTGACCTGTGAGTACCTTCTCTGCCAAAAGCATCCCTGTCTTAGCCTGTGCTCAGACTGTTTTCACCTGCCGGAGACCAGTTCTCCCCCAGAGACTGATTCTCTACAAGGCGGATGGCGAGAGCCACCCTCAGTATCACTCTAGCTGCTCAGCACACAGCTGGCCCTTCCCCCAGACCCTGCCACAGCAGCTCAGCTCTGCTTAGGCTTCTGCTGCCAACCTGCGCAGCAGCACAGCTGCCTACTAAGCCCTGAAGAGGACATTTCATCTTAATCTGTCCCCTGCTGCTTCACCCACTAGGGGTACCTCCCTTACTCCTCAGGCAGGAGCCAGGGCCAGCACCCTGTATATAACCATTCACAGGGTTGAATTGATTGCTGGGTCTATGCGTTCAGTTTCCAGTTGGTGCCACACGGAACACTCAGATTGGTGTCTCCCTCTGCCTTGTTCACTAGGACTTTAAGCTGAGGCCATTCAGTATTATCGGCTGTGTTTCTATACCGTCCTAACAAGACTGCAAACACCTAGCGGGCAGGATCTGTTTCTTATCCATCTCTCTGCCCTCAACCCCAGGAGCTGAGCATAGGAATTTATTGATAATGGGGTGCGTGGTAAGTACGTGCTGACTGACTGACTGTTGTACCAGCCACAGGGGCTGAGTGGATGCGGTATTCTACTCCCTCTGCCTCTTCAGTTGTAACAATAGATCAAGGCAAGACTTCAATTATCCTCTGCTTCCCCTCCTGAGCTCTCCTTTCAGTTTGTTCTATTGAGAAAGCCACTGGTGACAGAGAGTGAGATGCCGGGAGAGACAGAATGCTTTTCAGAGCCCCAGGAAAGCCGTGCACCACGAAGGACATATTTCAATGAAGTTATTTTCCACCAAGGCTAATATTGTGCTTCTGTACTTCAGGCTCCAGTGAGCTCATCAACAATGTTGCCTTTAATTTTACCATTTGTACCCAGTCATATGTTACTCTCGATGTTTCTGTCTGGCTCCTTCTCATCAGAGGAATGTTAGGGCTTCCATTGTCTTTGAAAAATGGCTTTGAGATGGACGTGCTTGGATATCCATCATGTTTAATTATCTCCTTCATCACGCTCCCTCCATTGTCTGTTAAAGGATAAAGTGTTCACAGGCTCATTAAAAAATGGAATTCATGTGAAGGGATGTGGGAGGGAAAGTGCACAGATGTGGAAATCTCTCTCTGATTTAGTCAATAGGCAAGCCATGGTCTTTTTGCCCAAAGAGTATGGTGGCTTTGTTTCTTGGGCCAGCCTGTAGCCAAATCCAGAGAGCCAGGGGAGGGACTGTGACCCACTAGAGAGGAAACCTTTTGGTTGGGGCCCAGTGCCTAGTGCATGTACCATTCCAAAGCTCCCAGGAGAATCCACACTGTAGGTAGAGGGTAAGTCCACAGTATATGCATAGAGCTGAACACAGCAGGAGCATTTTATCCTTGGCAGCATATTCTAGAGACAGCTTAGGTAGCTCTGATTGTTGAAGGTCCTTGCTGCTATTGAATGGGTTGAGTCCCAGGGCATCTATAGCATCCTCCAGTGGATGAGCCAAACTCTATACAAAAAAAATCCACCAGGTACCGAATGCCAAAGTATCAAAGTTCAGAAAGCATCCTCTGGAGGACTTGAAAGCCACATGTGAACCTGTGTACACAATATGCAGCATCATGTGAGTGTCTGTTGGCTTAAATGACATCCTTTCATATTACTTTAATTTCTGTGGTTCTCCAAATTCTTGATTCTCATCATGAGCTCTTTAGGGAAATATAGTTATCATCTTGATTGTACATGTCAGGAGACTGAGGCCGAGGAAACTACGTGACTCCTTCTCAGGGTTCATTTTACTAGCACATGTGTCAAAGGGGCACACCCACTTTTCGGGTTCCTTTCCTGACTAGTGACTGTGACCGTCACTAATCCCTGCCTTGGAATCCTCAATACAGTGCTCTCAGCAGCCCTGGGTAAGACTGCAAACCTGCTTGCCATGGCCATGTACTGAATTATGACAGTCCTATCTAAAGAGATACTAAAGAGAGTCCTTAGGAGTCAGAGGGCTCTTGAGCTGCAGGTGTGCAGACAATCTGTTTGGGAAATCCCAGCCAGTGTTAGCAGTGTGCCCTCCTGCCTGTGTCTATGAGGGAGTGACTGCCTCTCACTGTGCTGTTTCTTTTAACTTTATTAGTGAGCTTGGCTCCCACCATATGCCTCTAATTGATATGTGAAGAAATTGAATTGTGTTCTTCATTTGGTACAGAGTAAATATTTCACCGTCTTCTTGAGATTGCAAGGATCTCCCTTCTGAGTCTGAAACACGAACTAATTATGAGAACAGGTTGAAGGATGAGTCAGGAACCAAGCGGGACAAAAGTCTGTGTGCGTTAAGTTGGCAGAGTGGAGAAGCCAGGGCCCCACAGCCCCTGCAAAACCTTGGGCACAGTGAATAGTGGCACGCACAATTAAATGCCTAATGCCCAGGAGAAAGCCAAATGGGAGGAAAGAGAGCAAAGGGAGAAAACTCAAGCACAATTAGACAGCAGCTCCTCCGTCTTCCCGGGAGGCGAGTGATGGAGAAGGCACAGGCACTCAGGAGATGCTTTCAGGGGCTGCGGAATCTTGTTCAAAAAGTTGCCTGAGGAGGATCACCATGAGTCCCAGGCTAGCCTGGGCTACAACATGAGACTATCTCAAAACAAAACAAAAAAGTTGTCTGAGTCTCTTTTACAATGAACAGAAACCCAGGCTCTTGCTGGGTGTTATAGCCCATCCGTATCCACAGGGATCCATTTCTCTCATCGGTACAGAGACCACATCAGATAATTGCCCACTCTGCCCTTACTGGTCTCATGCTATGGCTTTGGGCTGGCTGGTATGTGTGCCAGAGACATGCCATGTGTGGCTGTACAGATATTCTGCTCTCTGCTTCTGGTGTTCCTGGGAATGGGCAGTATGGAGACATCCTCTCCTGATGAGTGGGCTTGGTACCAGGAGGATTCATAGCTTCCTCTCCTCCCAGCAGAACTTGGCAACAGGTGCCAGGAGAACATCCGTAGTTGCCTTGAGGTTCTGGTGCCAGCCATGGCTACACCTTGGAACCATCTGGGGAGCCTAAATCTATACATGTTTCTTTCTAGCTTTCCTGGCTAGTGTCTCCTAAAGCAGAGTCCACCTCTGCTTCCTCCTTTGTTTCTCTGTCCTCCCCCTTTCTTCTCCCTCCCCCCTCTTCCACTTCTCTTGCCCATTTCTCCCCCTCCTCTTCCCTACCTTTTCTTTCTCCTCTTATTTTTTACTCCACAATCTTCCTATATAGACCAGACTAGCCTGAACTCTCGGTCCTCCGGCCTCAGCCTCCTGAGTACTGTGGTTACTGACGTGTACTACCAAATTTGCCCTCCAAGGTTAGGGAAGGCGCTTCTGTTCTGTTTGTGACTTTATCCCCAGGGTCATTAGCAGCCTGGTGCTCCATCACCTACCCAAGTCCACACCCTGCCACAGCCTCTCAGGTATCAGCTGCTGTCACAGTTAAGCAAGCTCTCAATTATTTCATTGTTTTTACAGGAGAAGGCAGAGTCTGAGAGGTGATGGGGCTTTGGACTGTGACATGACTGTGTTCCAAGAAGGCTCACATCTGAGCCTGGGTTTTGGATTCTTGTGGCCCTGCTCTTAGAAGGGGTGATAAGGATATGGCTTCCTGCTTCATGGGGTAAAGCAGGCATTTTTGGTAAGCTAAGGGTGAGGAAAAGCGGGTTCCTCATGGTTTCAAATTCTGGGAAACAGCATTTCTGCACTTGTTCTTAGACTGGGAAACTTCTAGATCATTGAAAGATATCCCAGGACAAAACATTGAACAGCAACAACAAAAAGAGTCTATCAGTCATCCTATTTGAGAGCTACAGCTTTTGACACCCTGTCCCCCTGTCCCAGGAGAAGTCTGCATATGACATGACAAAGGCTGGGAGCCACCGACCCTGCATTGAAGAACTGTGTAGTGCAGAATTCTCCAGATCTCTGTGTGCTCGGAGCCTCTCCTTCCACCCCATTGAGAACCTATGAATAGATCATAAGACGCTGCTGTGCTACTTACAGTTCTGTGAGCTGGAGACAGCCCGGCGTGTACTATCCTGGAGTAAAAATAGAAAGCGCAACGAAATGCAAACACACGCATGTTCACACGCAGATGCTCTCCTCACAAATCTGACCTTGACTGACAGGGTTGGAATTCGCTCAACATTTCAAAAACAGGCCAGGAGAAAAGACTTAAAGATGGAGTTGACACAGAACTTTCATAGCCCTAACTCATCACAAGTCAAGCAATATGAAGTCCATTTCACGAAAGCAAGCACGAGCCATCAGTGATGTTCTGAGCACAGTTAGCTGGCCGGCTCTGCCAAGCACTGTGGACCCAGGTCTCAGTGAGCTGAGCTCGGCACTGATGGCTCCAGGGTTGGTAGGTTTACGTGTATTCTTAGATTCTTTGTAGTCGCCTGGGGAGTGAAGAAACAGGTGCCTTCCTGCTTCTGCTCGTACACACTTCACATTCTTGCCTTATCCTTCACTGGTGCCAAGTTTGTTAGGTGCCTACTTTGTTCCAGGTGCCGTAGACCCAAGCAGTGAGTTGGGCAGCCAGAAATCCCTTCCCTGGAAGCTCTGTCCTTGTGCAATTGCTTTCTGGTGACTTTACTTTATCTCCCCTGAGATCACACCTGGCAGACCCTCAAGAAGAAAGGCAGGGTCTCCCCACTAGTTTGGGATCTTAGCCCTCACTGGCTTGGCCAGACCTTCCTGATGTAATGTCCTATCTCGTCCCAGGCCCCTTTGATCCAGATTCATCGCTTGCTCTCTGTTTCTTGGACCTTTAGGCCCCATTCTATCCCCCACTTCTGGCTGATTCCTTCATCCAGTCAGCCCTGGCACCTGCTTGGTGATGTCCCAGGACTGTAGCCCTGGAACAAGGATGAATAGGAGCCAGTCTTGGTTCTCAAGGCACAGAGTGGACTGAAGGTGGGTTATAGGTTGGCGGGGACTGAACTTGGTGAGGGAAGCCAAAACAGAGCCACAGGGCCAAGCTTGCAGGAGGCGCTCTCAGGGGTCTGAGTCTTAGGGTATGTGGGAGGACAAGTGGGTGGATGAGATGGGGGATAAGCCTCAGAAGTGGAAAGAGAGGCCAGAGCAGAAACTGGAGGTGCCAGGAAGAGAGAAGGGTGAGATCACAGCCCCCCGCTCCTTTCAGATTAACAGGCGGTGTAGCTGCTGCATTCTGCCCAGCTCTGAGAGTTCGGCTTGAGGCAGGTTAAAGAGCAGATCAGGTTCCTGTGAGCTCAATACAAAGAGTAAGCAAGCAACAAGGGACAGACCCCAGTCTTGTCATGATCACACAGAAGCACAAGGACATAACTTAGGGAAAGAACACAATCGGTGGTAGGGGTCTTAGGTGGGGCTCAGTACACATAGATGACTCCTCTTGTGCATCTCTCCTGTGTCTGAAACCTACATCCAGGCAGGCATAGGGGAAACAGGAAGTGCCAGGATGTTAGTGAAACCCAGAGAGCTAGCTAATTCAGAAATCCTATGAGAGCAATGTGGGTATAAGCAACCAGGGGAGCAATAGAGTGGGGAGAGTAACCAGGGGGTGCACTGCAGTGGGTGAGTGACCAGGGGTAGCACTGAGGTGGGGTGAGTGACCAGGGGGAGCACTGGGGGTGGGTGAGTGACTACGGGCAGCACTAGGGGGGGTGAGTGACCAGGGGAGCACTGGGGTGGGGTGAGTAGCCAGGGAAGCAGTGGGGAGGAGGGTGAGTGGCTGGGGCAGCAGATTTAGTTACTTTGTCCTCCTGCAGGGAAAATCTGAGCCTGTGTTTTTCCAGGGCATGAGGAAGAAGATGGAGCACGCCTGGAAAGATTAGCCATCTGGGTATTATAAGGAGATGGTGAGACGGCGATTACTGTAAGAGATGTTAGGAAGACACCATTTCTCTATGCATTTTAAAAAAGTCTTCATGAGTTGGAGATCTGTATCAGGCCCTTCAGAGGTGAAGTACATAGGAGTTTTAAAAATTGTTAAAAAAAATCTCAGTAGGGGGAGAGATAAAACAAGGTTGTCAGATGCTCACTCTTGGCCAGGGATGTAGGTTAGTGGGGAAGTGTTTCCAGGTAGGCGTGAAGTCCTGAGTTCCACCCCTAGCACTGGGTGTGGGGAGCAGGCCTGTAGTACCAGCAGCCTGCAGATGGAAGCAGGAAGATCAGAAGTTCACAATCAGCCTTAGTTTCATAGTGAGTTCAAAGCTAGCATAGGGTATGTGAGATTTACTGTCTTAAAAAAAAAAAGGTGATCGTTGAAGCCAGATAAGGGTCCAAGTGGATCATACAACTTCTGTTTGAGTGTTTGAAATTCTTTATAATAAAAGTGTTTCAAGTATTGTGGGGAAAATAATAATTGCTAAGTAAGTAGGAGGTTGTTGGCGTTAACAGTTGCTATTTATCCAGCATGTGCCAGACCACGGCTATTGAGCCAACGACCTCCCCTGCATCAGCTCAGCCTCAGCACACTTTTCCTCAAAGACAGTGGAGAGCACACTCCGCCCATATAACTACATTGATTAGTTACTTACACATTGTCAAATGGCACTCTGCCAGTACCTTGTAATACACACACACGCACATTCTAAGAAATTCTACAAGGATAACATTAAGTTGGAATCCATAATATTTTATGCCATGCTAATTGTGGTAGACTTGAACTATCATTAGCAACTATCTCCAGGCATACTGCACATAGAGAAAAAAACGTGTCATTAAGGATAGTGGGTGAGAATCCACATTTTAAATTCTCTTGGGTGGGTGGTGGGTGGTGAACACTGCTATGTCAGCTCAGTGTCATCCTTTCATGGACAGTGAAGAACTCGAACAGAAAAGGAATGGAAGACAGGCAAGTGCTACAGTTCCTACGTCTACTTGTTTAAGTGGTAGATTTTTTTCCCTGTGAATATCTCCTTCTTTCTTTTTCTTTTTTTGAATTAAAATTTTTTTTAATTTGTTCACTTTACATCCTGATTGTAGCCCCTTCCCTCTCCCCCCCCCCAATCCCATCCACCCTCCCTCATACCCTCTTCCTCCCTCCTCTAGTCCTTAGAAAGGGTAGCCCTCCTCCCCTGACATCTGACCTCAGCCTACCAAGTCTCATCTGTACTACCTGTATCCTCCTCCTCTGTGGCCTGGCAAGACTGTCCCACCAGGGGGAAGTGACCAATGTGGTGGTGGGGAGGCTGAGCCCACATCAGAAGTAGTCCCTACTCCCCACATGGCGGGACCCACAAGGAGACTGCATCTGAACTGAGGGTCTAGGTCCACATCCTACATGGACCTTGGTTGATGCATCAGCCTTTTTATTGAAGTGTGGTTAATCCTGTATTATGTGGCTAATGTCTGCGTATGAGTGAGTATATACCATGCATGCCTTTCTGTGTCTGGGTTACCTCACTCAGGATGATCTTTTCTAGTTCCATCTATTTGCCTGCAAATTTCAAGATTTCCTTGTTTTTAATAGCTGAGTAGTAGTCCATTGTGTAAATGTACCACAGTTTCTTTATCCATTCTTCAGTTGAGGGACAGCTAGGTTGTTTCCAGATTCTGGCTATTATGAATAAAGCTGTTATAGTGTGTGTGTGTGTGTATGTGTGTGTGTGTGTGTGTGTGTGTGTGTGTGTCTGTGTGTGTATATGTTTGTGCATGTGTTTTTGTATGCCTCTGTGTGTTTGTGTGAATGCATACATGTATGTATATGCATCTGTGTGTGTGCTTCCATATGTATGCATGTGCATGTGTGCTTCCATGCATGTGTACATGAACATGTCACAGAATGCATGTGAAGGCCAGAGGACAGCTCTGAGGAGTCATGGATTCTCTCTTTCTCTCATGTTCAGGCAAGGTCTCTACCTTGCTCTGCCTGCTTCCGGTTAGCTGGCCCTGCAGTGTCCAGGAGACTCCTGTAGCTCTGCCTTTCATCTCACAGTCAGAGTGCTGGGACTGTAGCTGCATGCTCTCACAGTCAGCTCTCACATGGACCTGGTGATCTCTGCTCGGAATCATCACTGTGCAGTAGCAGGAGCTTTCACTCACTGAGCCATCTCCTTGTACTGTTTGTTACTTTTAGACAGAGATGTTTTCAAGTCCCAAAACTGAGCATTATAATCCCTGAGTTCATTTGCTGGGCAGAACTGCCACCACAGGCGGTCTCCCCTAAAGAATAAAGAGGATGGGCAAAACAGGTCAAATATGGGTTAAGTGTTAATGCATACATTTATGTACCCATTACATTTAACTTCCTTAGGGTTGCGAAGCACATTAAATAATTAGCAGTAGACATTTTGATGCGTTCTTCTGAAACCCCAGGGGTGTCTCCTTAAGCCCATCATTGGAGGATGTAATGTGTACTCTGCTTTGATGCCTACGATGATTAATTTTGATCATCCGCCTGATTAGATTAAGAAACACCTAGGGCACTAGTGAGATGACATGTCTTAGGATGTGACTGTGAGGACCATTCCAGAGGGGTTTACAGGGGATGGAAGACCTGCCCTGGATACGGATGGTCCTGTGGGCTGCATCCTGGACTCAGTCAAAGGCCAGTTGAGTCCAGTGTTTACAGCCCAGTGTTTATAGCCCTCTGCTTCCACTGAGACCTGAACCAGCCTCCTCCAACACCATGATTTCCCCACCACAATAGACTGTGTCTTCTGAACAATGAGCCAAATAAAACAGTCCCTCAATGAGCTGTGTCCTGTTGGGAATTTGGGACTTCATGGCTAGGAGAAAAGTAACCAACATATAGTCCTTCGTTTTTGTCTTTTGTGTCAATAAGGCACAGTTTGTTCAAGGGACATTGCTGTCATAAGGTAGAATGTGGCTCAAACTCAGGAATACCAAACAGACAGTTCCTGCCTCCTGAATTATAGTGCTAGTTGCCATCTTTAGTGTTGGCTGTGAATTGGACAGTGAGGGGATCCATGATCCCTCTGTCACAGAGGCAGAAAGTGAGAGGCTAAAGAAAAGTTCTTATGGTCAGGCCAGTCAACCGGGCTGTGGCTGACTCTAGGATCTAGCTGTCTCAGCTCATCCCAGTGCATCATGGGTAAATGGCTCCATTTCCAAAGTCTGAGTCTTTGTGGTCTTACAATAGGGCCAATAGGAAGACTCATCTCATAGGGTTGGATCTACATCAGAAAGGAGATCAAAGCATGAATATTATCTTTAATTGTTATTGTCCTGTGTGGCAGAGGTGAGAATGTAGAATGGAGTCTGCACACCCAAGCCTCTGGGGGCACTCTCCAGTCCCAGCGTAATTCACACAATGATAGATAAATGCACCAGTCACCCTAGTGACTCATGGCATCCTCACATATTCCCTGCTTGCCCCTTTCGCCCATGGCAAAGCTGCCCGAGGTTCCCATGTTGCCCCGGGCATCAGTCAGCCCCTCACCTCATTTGAATCTTGTCCAACTCTATCTGCAGAGGCTGCAGCCCTGTGGGTCTCCTCCCTGTCAACAGCAGAAAAACTGGCCTCATCCATTCTAACTCTCCAGTCAAGAATTCTAGAGAGAAAAAGGCCAATGTGGACAGAGCTTCCAAATTTATGAGACAGGGACACAAATAATATCTTGCAATTTGAGGGTAGAGGCAGGCCTGGAATTTCTGCAAAGGTTTTCTAACTCACAACATATTTTAATGCCATATGTATGTTCGGCGGTTGAACAGCTCTCTCTAGATGCCAGAACACTGGTATTAAAGAAAAAAAAAAAAAGGAAAAAAATAATGTGATCCAAGCAGGCTGAAAATTCAAACAGGAGAAAAATTTGCAGTTGGTTCATGTGAAGGAAGGGCTATTTGTAAGAAAGGCCAAGGGAAAGAGTCATGCCTAGTGTACATTCCCCAACCCTGAAGAGGCCCTGATTTGCCAGAAATGTATGAATTGTCCCGGCCTGTGTTAAATGTTTCTATCCATTATATCATTGAAAGCTCACAATGGCCTTTCTGGCACTTAGAATGCCCTAATAGAACAGTGTATAACCAAATCACAGTAATTGGATAAAAGTTTGTTTTGAAAATGATTTAACAAAGGACTGGAACATGCAAAGGAACCCCAAGACGAGCAACAAGGAGTGGTCACATAGATCCCCAACTGATATGTGGGGGTGTGGGGGAGGAGCCTAGAGAAAAAGAGCCAGGCAAGAGCTTAGCTAGTTTCCTTCTATTGCCAAGGAAACTGAGGCCCAAACAAATTAACCATCTTCCCCAGACATACACAGATTGCAAAGTTTGCAAACCTGGGTCTGTTTGATCTCAACACCAGAACTTTTAAAAAATCACACACTGCATTCATAGCCGCAGACTGGAAGCATCTCAGAAGGATGAAGCTTTGGAACGAAATCTCCTGGGAATTCTCAACAAGCTATCCTGCTTGGGGCAGTTTTGACGCTGGGGACAGGGAATTTATCCTGGCCCCTATGTTGTATACTTCTCAGTCCAAATAACCTACAGACACTAGAGAACTTTGAGGTTGGTACCAGCATCCTTTCAAAACCGTGGCTGCCAGCAGAAAAGTGCACTAAAGACGGAGCTTAGGAAAACTAGCCCTGTAGGAGCTGATATCCCATGGTAGCCAAGTGGCACGTCACCTCATCCTTTTCCTTGTACTGTCACAGTCATTCACGAGTGCACAACTCAGTAATGTTAAGTGTCTGTCAAGAAATGGAAGCCGTGGACATGCCCATCCACACATGAGTGGATAAGTAAAGTAGGGAACGTACACATAGTGGCCTTTAAGAGGGAATGAACTTGAACCATGCTGCAGCACAAATGAACCTCAGAGGTCTTATGTCGAGTCAAATTAACCAGTCTTAAAAGGACAAAGGTTGTTTTACCCCGGCTGTATCAGCTGGTAAGGCCCGCCCACCAACAGTCGGCCAAGGGCCTTCCTAGAGAGTTTCAGTTGCTTTGAGACTCCCAGATCCATACGGTAGGCATCTCCTCACCCTCCCGCCCAGTCTCCCCTTCTCCTGGGAAAACAGTTCATCTTTTCTTTCTCCAACTGCTTTCAGAGCAAATAGTCTCAGTTGACCTTCAAATGCTTTCTCTTTGATTGAATTTTCTTTTTTCTTTTTTCTTTTTTTTTTGTAGCAAAGTTGTGCTCAGAACTAAGCCACACATGGTAGGTGGCAGGATGCACCCTTTTCTGTGGCTGGTTTTTTTTTTTTTTTTTTTTTTTTTTTTTTGTCTTTTTAGGAGAGGCATTGAGCTGTGTTTGTCTTGGCTAGCACCAGTGTTACACTTTCACTGTGATGTCTCCCTGGGCCTTCACAAGACACGAAAGTGAAGATGTCTAGCAGCCTGGCCTCAGTTACCTTGTTGCTCAGTTTTGTGTCATTTGCTATTTGTACAGGTCACAAATGCCCATCCAGGGCCCAAACCTGTTGGTTGTAGAACCGAGATAGTTTGTGGGATGTTACAAAGACCAGAACCAGGCTGAGAGCTCTGTAGAAACCTTTCTCTTCTTCCTGGGCATCCAACTAGATTACCTTTCCCAGCTCCTTTTGCTGGCAGAGTCCTGTCCAGGCTACAGTCAAGGTAAGGGTGACATAGTGAGCACAGCCAGGGCCAGGCCGTTTATAATAACCCCTAGGCCCTCCCAGAAAGTGGAGTCATTCAATAGAACCCTAGGGTCCCCAAGTCATGGCTGGAAAGGCTTCTATCACACATCTTAGTAGCATTTTCATGGAGTAAAACCAAGCCCAAAATACCATTCTAGTAGATTAAATTTCCTTGGTAAAAATGAAAGAAATGTCTAAAAAACATCATGGCACTGGGGAGGTGGCTCGGTGCTTGCCGTTCTTGTAGAAGACCTGCACTGGGTTCCCAGAACCCATGTTGGACAGCTTACAACTGCCTATAACTCCAGCTCTGGGGGATCTGACACTTTCCTATGACCTCCAAGAGCAGTGTGTGTGTGTGTGTGTGTGTGTGTGTGTGTGTGTGTGTGTGTTTGCACATGGGCACACACATGGGCACACACACATAAATAAAGATAAAATAAATCTTAAACCACCTTGGTTTTGAAATTTGTTGTCCCCACACACACACACATATACAACTAAGAAATGTGTGCCCTTTGGAGTGGTAGTTCACCAGAAATCCCAGATGCTAATGGAACAGTTCCACAGATCACAGTGAAACATGTTGTAGGAGACCTGCCTGGTGTTATGAAAGGCAGGAATTGCCTTGCACAGGGAGGTCAGAGTGTCTGGAGTCTGAAGCTCGGGCAGGAATTGGGTCCTCACAGTGTTTCCATCTTCCTCTTACCAGGCAAGTGCTCATGGATGCCCTGTCTGCTCCCCACTGTGCTTTCTGCTCCCCTGGGCTTTCTATATCCTCCTATCTCTGCCTTTCTTTTTGCTATCAACATAAGACAAAACAAACAAGCAAAAACAAGACAACAGCAAGCAAAAAAAAAAAAAAAAAAAAAAAAAAAAAAAAAAAAAAAAGAAAAAAGAAAAGACCCAACTAAAACAAACAAAGAATATGTCATCAAGGAATCAATCCCATGCTGGCTAACAAATGAGCTTTCGCTAACAAACTTGTCGGGTCAAGAAAGAGTGTGAGTTTATGATTTCAAAATAAGTCATCACCGTCATTTCTGGTCAACAGCGTATTAGCAGCAGTGATGGACACACTCTTTAGCACCATCTCAAAGCCTAGAGTTCAGTTGCTAACACCACCCTCCTGTGCCCTGGGATGCCCTTCTCATGCATTTGGGCATAGGAGAAGACAGCACAGGTTTGCAATGTCCTCTTTCTAACTGGGTTTGAACTTGGGGTCTGGCACATGCTAGCCAAGTGTCCTCCTCCTAGAGCTGTGTCCCCAGCCGCACACTGCCCTCCCCGTGTTTCCAGACAGCAAGACTGCTTCGGGAATTCAATGCACGGACACAGAAATCAGCTTTAAAGAACTCCTACTGGCTAAGTGGCAACAATTTGAGCATCAGTAATTGGAAAAGAGAAGCAATAATTGCATTTAATTGGGACAAGTGATGTCTAGGAAAAGCTACGCGCTAACAGTGAAAGTGACCATAAACTATGCAGCTTTTATACTGAAAAGCTAAAAATAATAGGAAATGCTCAAGGGTTCCATGGATGTTAACAAATTGGGGGAGGGATTGGGGCCCCATGATCTTCACCGAAAAATTATAACAAGTGCCCACCCAAACCATGCAGGCACCATGCCAACATCCTAGGCCCAATAAGATAGCAACCTGCACCAAGCCCAGCGCCATTCTATTAATCACAGTTTCCAAATTGTCAGAGAGGTCGTGTGACCTTCTCAAGGTCACACAGCTTCTGAGTGAGGAAACCCAAAATCTGAACTGAGATTGGCTCTGGGGTCTGCCCTTTTCATGAGATTGTGCCATATTCATATCATATAAGTAAGTGATTTTTTTTCCTTTTATGACATAGGTTTTATGTGAGAGAGAGAGAGAGAGAGAGAGAGAGAGAGAGAGAGAGAGAGGAGAGAGGAGAGCGGAGAGAGAGAGAGGGAGAGAGAGCGGAGAGAGAGAGAGAGAGAGAGAGAGAGAGGAGAGGAGAGAGAGGCGAGGAGAGAGAGAGAGGGGAGAGGGAGGGAGAGAGAGAGAGAGGAGAGAGAGAGAGAGAGGAGAGAGGGAGGAGAGAGAGAGGAGAGAGAGAGAGAGAGAGGCGAGAAGAGAGAGAGAGCGAGAGAGAGAGAGAGAGAGAGAGAGAGAGAGAGAGAGAGAGAGAGAGAGAGCGCTCACACGTGTTTGCCACAGCGGAAGCCAGCCAGTTCTTTCCTTCTATGATGTGGCTCCCAGGGATGCAACAAAGTAATCAGGCTTGGCTGCAAGTCCCTTTATCCACTGAGTCATATTGTCATCTCATCAGCCTAGGTTGTTGTTGTTGTTGTTATTATTATTATTATTATTATTATTATTATTATTATTATTATTTAGTAGTATGTGTATAATAAAGTAGAAACCTATACTTACTTGTATATGGATAATGAAGAAAGAATAAATTAGCTATACATACATAAACCAGTTAATTCTAAAAATACCAGATCAGATGATGTTCAAAGTTCAAGCAAGATTGACCAGTGTTTATGGTCAAATTCAGGCAGCCAAGTGAAAGGACGGCGCAGCTCAATGTTGCAAAACCATTAATTAGCCAAGAATCCCAGAGAGCTGTAGGGAGTACACAGATCCAACTGCTCATCTCCTAGGAGATGGAGCCTCCAGAAAGCTGCATGGATTATAATAAAATATGAGGAGAAACGTGTGAGCTTTTAATAATGCTAACAGACAAAATCAATAGCGTAAAACAACAGCATGAGAGGCACAGTGGTAGAACGCCAGCCCAACAAGATGTTCCTGCACACAGCTGGCAGGGAGATTCCCAGGAGCCAAAAAGGCAAACCTGTGTAGAGGGTATGTCTATAAATCTTACTGGAAGGCTGTGTCTGTAAATCTTACTGGGAGGCTGTGTTGGTGGGTACCACTCAGCCTGATGAGCTAGCCTACAGTCCTATAGGGGCGCTTCAACTTCAGTAGGCCAGAGCAGCTATTCTTTGATTAGGTGTGGCCTATGATAAGCCCTAACTGGAGGGCTGGAGAAAAGGTTAAGAGGGTAAATGCTTGCTCCATAACCATGGGGACCTGAATTTGGACCCCTAGAGCCTGTGTTAAGATCGGGGCACACTGGTCTAAACCCAGGACCCCAGGATGAAGGTGGTAGAGGCAAGAAAATCCTTGAGGCTACTGGCCTGCCAGTATAATACTTGGCTCTCTCAAGGACATTGACTGAATGAAAAATGATGCTCAGAGCTGTTGGGGTAAACATCTGGTGTCAGCCTCTAGCCTCTGCATGCACACATACACTCATATGTACACGCATGTGCGCACGCACACATGCATGCAATGTCCCAAAGCAGGAAAACTTTGCAAGAAATAAAAAACAATAAAGGTACAAAAAGGACCAGGTGGTACCTGGCAAAGCACTGGGTACAATACAGTTTGGAAAACATTTTCGTGAGTCAGAAGCGCACCTGTAAGCTTTATTTCTTTCGATGTTTGCTCTGCTCTTGAAGCCGTCTGAAATTTTCTAAAAGCCCCATACATCATGTACCTAGCCACCACTGCTGCTCCTCCTCTACCTGAGTGTCTATGGGCTCACTTATCTGCCCCCTGACTTCCCATGATGCATTTCTGTCAGAGGCCATCACTCAGGAGGCCTTTCAGAACCCATCTCCTCTGTGCATAAGAACGGCATTGAAGTCAGCCACCTCATCCCCACCCTGGCACATTCCTACCTAATGACTAACAGATGTAGGCGACACGGACATCTCCTTTCTCCTCTGTCTTTATAATTTCGAGGTATGGGTTTCTATGCTTTCTTAGAACTTGCTCCCAGTGTCAGCACCTATACATAGCTGCCTAGCCATGACTCACTTGACCCAAAGTGACCTTCCATTTCCCCAAAAGAAGTCCCTGGCAACTACTCATCTTGTGTTGTTGTTGTTGTTGTTATTGTTGTTAATGTGTAGCATTGGCTGGCCTGGAACTCACTATGTAGCTAAGACTGGTCCCAAACTCATAGAGATCTGGCTACCTCTGCCTCCAGTGTGGTGGAATGAAAGACAGTTGCCACCGCAGCCAGCTAGCCAATTCCTAAATATATTGCACACACTTAACCTTTATCAGAGAAGCTTCTAGAGAGAACCCAGCTGGGAATGCATTCATTATTGCAGTTTAACTTAATTAGGGGTAATTAGTTAAGTTTGTAAGTACTGTTTACATTAGCCAAAGATTGTTTTAAGAATTTGCCAATAACCTAGTAGATGACTTTATCCAGTGGGAGGAAAGGCAAAGCATGCGTATTCCTAGTTGCTTGTAAACAGGCTCAGAATCCCTCTGCAAAGTTAAAGAACAAATCATCACTGGGTAGGAAAACTTGTCTGGAGACAGCCTGAATATTAGTTCATGAACCCCCCAGGGAGAGCTGAGACTGCACTTGTCCTCACAGCATTTGGTGTCTATTACTGTAACAGTGTATACTGTACTGTGCCATAATTTATTTGTTTCAGTGTGTCTCTAAGATTCCAATCTAACTTCCTGAAAGTCTGAGACGGAGGCTCCTTGGCCTCTGTCAGCCCCATGCCACATTCTAATCTTGCCATGCCAGTGGCTGTAGCACCTAGTTGTTGACAAATAAATAAATAAATAAATAAATAAATAAATAAATGGTTGAGTAAAGAGGCATCTGCCGGTCCAATAGAGTGTGTGCCCTGTTGACAGAAACTACTTTATTAGCTGTCAAAACTGCTCCTGCGCTATGTAGAGGCTCTAGCAAACAGTTGGGAGTTAGTGTTGAAAACTAGATGTATAAACAAATGAACGAATTAGCGAATAAATAGAATGACAGTCGCGTGACAACTCCAGATTGTTTTTGAGCAATAACTGCCAAAGGTGGCTTTGCTTTGTGCTTGTTGGTGAGATGTGGCTGAGCTGGGTTGTCAGTTTTGTAAATATAACAATGCCCAGTGCGTCATTAGGTAATCTAGCCGTTAACTCAGAACACTAATTCTAGTAGCTCGGCTCCTTAGCGCGATTTCCAGTCTTGCCTTTTCATCCACATTTTGAATATTTTCTCTTGCTTTGGCTTCATTTATAAACACAGTCATCCTAGCCTATGACTGCAATTGGGATGCTTGTCCATTCAGTCCACAACACACCTAGGAGTTCAGTCTTTGGACTATCTTAATCAGGGGCTAGTATTCTTTAGCCTGTGTCTTAGGGGGCCTGCAGTTTTACTATTTGTCGATAAAGTTTTATTGAAACACAGCCACGGCTGTTTGTTTTGTGTTGTCTGCTGTTGCTTTCACACTACAAAGTCTGTACTGGCAGGATGGAGTGGCAGAGACCCTCTGCTTAGAAAGTTACAAATATTAATTATCTGGTCCTTTAGATGGGGAAAATGCTGGTTTTCTTTGAAAAAAAGTCCAAAAATAAGGAAAGCCACATTGCACCATCATGCATTCAGGTGTGCAAAGAGCCTATCACGTGCCCATTTAAAAAGAATGTATGATGTGCTCTTCTTCTAACTTCTCCATGTAGACACAGTCATACTGACAAGGAACTAAACAGACTTATACAGCATAGTTGATGCCAGAGAGAACCTAACACAATTTCTAACGATTGTACGTTTTGTTCATTATAATGACATGTTTATAGAACATATATTTGCTCCTCCTTATTATTTCTCTATTCTAGCCCTGTGGTAATTATTCTAGAGCTAACTCTCCTTCGCTAGAAAACACCAGAACACTGTGGTGCCTGAACCCTACATGCTACCCCAGTTTCACAGAGACTCAATGGTGTAACATCACACTATTAACTAGCTCTCTCTCTCTCTCTCTCTCTCTCTCTCTCTCTCTCTCTCTCTCTCTCTCTCTCTCTCAGAGTCACATGCTTCTCAACTGTAAAACAGTATTTCTTTCCAGCAAATATGGGGATTAAATGAAATAATTAGTAGCTGGGAAAAAGGACTGTACTTAATGTAATTAGGGCTTTTGAGGTAGTGCGCTAAATGCTTTTAGCGTGCATTATCTCATTTGAGTCTCTCCAAGTGACCAAATGTTGCCCCTACTGAAGGGCCGAGATGGAGCCATATAGGGACCCCATTTAGTCCCTCAGCAAACATTTAAGTTATTTATTTACTTTAGCCTTTTGAGACAGGGTTTCTCTGTGTAAACCTGGCTATCCTAGAACTCATTCTTAAGATTAGGCTGGCCTCGAACTCATAGATCCACCTGCCTCTGCCTCCCAAGTGCTGGGAGTAAAGGCGTGCACCACCACCACCCGGATAAGTTATTTATTTATTTTTCAAAGTGACAAATAAAAGAGTTGTGCATGGAAGTTCTTGCCTGTACTCCCCAGCACCCAATAGGATTATGAATTCTAGGCTATCCTGAGCTACATAGTAAGACCCTGTTGTTAAATAAAAAAATTTCATGAATACAAAACATTTTTGAAATACATGTAGTTTGTGTAATGGCTAAAACGAGTTATTTTCTATAGGGACTATCTTCATGTATCAACTATTTGTGACAAAAACATTAAAAGTTTTATTCTCGTAGCAATTTTCAGGTGCACAGTATGTTTTGAACAGATCTTTTCTGTGCTGCTTGCCTTGTGGAGACTTTGTAGCACATACTCGGCATTTCCTGTGCATGTGCTTACCCCCTATCCTGGCCATTTCTGGCTTGCATCATATGGTGACCATCACTGGGTTCTCTTCCTCTATTGAGACTGGCTTTGGGATTCCACCTGTAAATGGTACCAGGCAGCATTTCTCCATTCCTCTTAATGTAGTGTCCTCTAGGTTCACACAGATGGTAACGGCCCTTTCGTTATCTTCAAGCTCCAAGTATTACTCCATGAAGGGCAGATGGTTTCTTTAACATCCTGATTTAATTTACTTTGATATTTAAGTTACTAGTAATAGCTGGATCACTAAGGGGACCCGTTTTTAATTTTTTTATTTTTTATTTTTTGGAGGAAACGTCATTCTGTGCTCTCTAGAAGCTGCACTAACTTATATCCCACCAGTGTGTAAAGGTTCCATTCTTTCTCCCACTAGCGTTTGTTACTTATTTTCTTTTAATTTAGATGTATGCAAGAATGCCATGTGTACAGGTGCCCAGTGAAGCCAGAAGATGGCGTCGTGTCTCCTGGTGCTAGAGCTGCCCTGCATGGGTGTGGGGAGGCAAACTTGGATGCTGTGGATAAGCAACCTGTGCTTTTAAACCACCGAGCATTCCCCAGCCCCTCATATATTTGACCTTTTTGATACTAGTCACTTTAACAGGTATGGTTTTGGTTTTTTCCTAATATTTATTTTATTTTTAATCATGTGTAATACGTGTGCTGGTGATATGTGGTTTCACAGTAGGCTATCCCACAGCAGTTAGGCAAGAAGAAAGAAATCAAGGGCATGTAAATCAGAAGAAAAGACCTTACACATGCAGAAAACCCTAGGTCCTAACCCAGAGCTTTCAAAGTGGTGGTTTCTGCTCAGGGAAGCTCTCAGCAGCAGCTCAGGATCTCTCCTTTTCAGACGCTGGAGGCTTCGGTGGGTTGTTCCTGCCCTCAGGATGCCTTTCCGGTCCTCCAGTGTGGAGCTCAGCGTTTCTCTTTAATGGTACCCATCTCTTTGATAGTCACTGCTGCCTTGATTCTGCCTGTCTGTGTCTGTCTGTAACCTTCAAACCCACTGTCACTCCTTACACTGTCAAACGGGCAGCACATTTCCCAGATCCAGGCAGCTCCATTTATCTGCTCTCTTGCTGTAGCCTGGATGAGAACAGTATCCATGGCACAGCATGGATGCCCCTTCTGGCTTGAGATTTGTCTCCACGAAGCAATCCCATTGCTCCTGAATTCAGTCTCAAGCAAACTCTCAGGACATGGACAGGAGGCAGCCAGAGTAGAGTACCAGATGGGTGGCCTCTAGCCCTGTTCCCAGTAGAGACGTCATTTCCCTCCGCATCCTCGGGAGCTGGGCCTCCCCTGTCCACTGTTCTCTTGACAGCCTGATCTCCGAAAGGTCTTCATCCTCAGAGGTTTGTTTCTTAGGATATTCTAGATCCTGTCAACTTGACAATCACCACGAGCAAGTGTGGGCAGGTAGCGAGGATGCCTCCCCATGCTTTGTGCTACTTTATACTTGCGGTTCATCCCGGGCAAAAGTAACAGATGCTTCTAGTGTTCACAGGTGGCTGGCTTGGATGATAAATAAGACACACGCAAGATGAAGAAATGCATCGAGCAAGTTAGAAGATAGTAAACACTGTGGGGAAAATAAAACATGGAAGGAGCAATTAGACATACAGGAGAAGAGGTTACGGCATTGGCTTCACCCATTCAAAAGATGTTGGCGGAAATGAGAGCTTGAATGAGGGAGGTCGGTCGCCATAGTAGACAGCTAGAGGAGGAGCCGAGAGCTAGAATTCTAAGTTCCATCAGACTTTACCAGCAAAACGTGGAGTCCCCTGCTCAGTCTTTCTCAGAACATGCTTCCCCAGTCTCAGGTCTCTTTGCCTGGTACCCATTTCAGTTCTGGACTTCGCCTTTCCCCCAGATAGTCTCACAAGTCTCTTGGTCACCTGCTGTTCTCTGTCTTTGTGATGTGTCTTCTTCTGTTAAAGAACACTATGGTTCTGCAGGGCTGGCTCCACCTCTTTCCCTTCTTGCTTTGGGCTGCTTGTGATTTCATCTTTTCAGTCTTTCTTTAGAACCTTCTAGACTCTGTAGGTTATGTGAATGCTTAGCCTGTGGAATGCCATGTCTTTCCCCTCCCCCACCTCTATGTGAACAGACAGCTGCAGTGTCATCTCCTTCGGGCTGGCTGTTGAAGGAGGCAGAATCACTTTCTGTCCCTTATAGTTTCAGAGCTTGGATACATCACGTTTAAAAACCCTGACTTACTAAGAATGTGGGTTTACACCTGTCAGCACCTGTGCCTCTTTTCTCATGATTAATGCAGTCAGGAAAAGAACCAGAGAAATGGCCTCAGAAGTCAAGCGCACTTCTTGCTCCTCCAGGGAACCAGAACCCACTTTAGGCAGCTCAGAATTGCCTGAACCTTGAGCTCCCTGGGATCTGATGTCCACTTCCGGCCTCTGCACATACGGTATACATCTATACAGACACAAACAAATATACATACACATAAACTTAAAAAAAGCTCTTTTTTTAAAAAAAATCAAGAAGGGGGCTGAAGAGATGATTCAATAGTTAAGAGCATTTACTTCTCTGCCGGAAAGACCTAAGTTTGGTTCCTAGCACCCATGTCAGGCAG
Source organism: Acomys russatus (assembly GCF_903995435.1). Taxonomy (NCBI): domain Eukaryota; kingdom Metazoa; phylum Chordata; class Mammalia; order Rodentia; family Muridae; genus Acomys; species Acomys russatus. Next base: position 42,586,004 of record NC_067162.1, read on the forward strand.
CTCCAACTCCAGAGCACCTGATCTGTCTAGGTTTTACACACACGCGTACATAACACTCCCTCACAGAGATCTACCTGCCTCTGCTTCCACAGTGCTACGTACACCACTGTGCTCAGCTAGTAGAATAAATCTGGAAAGAATAGACTTCAAGGAAAGGAATTGCTTCTTTGGGGGTCACTAGCCATCTCTTTGCATCACTGGCTCTAAGCAGATTAAAATGGTAGTAGGGACCCGGACCCTGTATTTTCAGTGAAACTCAGGTGATGTTATTGCCACAGTCGACCTGGGTGCCATTTCTGAAATCAACTAATGAAATCAACTAAATGAAGACTGAAAACAGAACCCACCTCATCTGGCTGTTTTGAGATACATGCGAAGTGTACACATTAACATAGGGTTTGATCGTGACACAGGACAATGACTTCTGCGAAGTGTACACATTAGCATAAGGTTTGATTGTGACACAGGACAATGACTTCTGCACATCAGCCATGAAGATGCTGGGAACACTTGGTGTTAGAGAGAGATAGGCTGTGCTTAGCCCAGCTCTGTTGCTTCTCGGTGTGTGCCTCTGGGTGCCAGCTCCTACTCCCCGCACTGTAAGGGAGAATGTTAATAGAAACTTGACTAGCATGTGAAACAAAGGGTATATAAATGTGTAAATGAATGTATGTCCTTGAATAATAATGCTGGTTTCAGTATTAAGTGAAAATTATGTTTGTGAAAAGGTTGAACTATCATCGGCTTGGCTGCTGAGTAAGATGAAATATCTAGAACTAATAAATCCTATAGTTTGTCAATTTGAGTATTCAATGGGATGTGTATACATAGATGTATCAGTGGAAAATTAAATGGACTAATATGTATAAGCGGTGACTTGATCAGGCACTATAGCAATGCTGATATTGTTGCTGCTCTGGATGGGTTCATAGCACTGGCAGCACCCTTCTCACTGTTAGGATGTATTGTTGTCAAGGCTGTCTGATGCTCTTGTCCTTGGTGCTTCTGAGAAAGCACTTAAGAGCCTTAACCCTGATCATATCCCATCTTCTCTTAGGCATAGATGTATCCACTCTCTGGTTACCTTTTATTCAGTATCCCCATCCATTTTCCATCTGAAAGTAGCTCCAGATTGAGGAGACGGCTCAGTTGGTACAATGCTTGCTTTAAAAGCACGAAGACCAAAAATTGATCATCCGAATCAATGTAGAAAATGAATGCTGGGCATGGCGGCACATGTTTGTAATCCCAGTGCTGGGGAGACAGAGGCAGGTGGAGTCCTGGGGTTCACTGGCCAGCCTATCCTTCTACCTGAGTTCCAGGCCCATAAGAGGCCCTGTCTCATAAAACAAAATAAATAGTAATGGGGAGCAACAGCCAAAGGCTTCTATAAGCTCCACCCATCTGTGCACACACACTCACACACACTCGCAAAGACAGTGTCTCTAAACATGGCGACCTCTTTCTGGTTTGGATGCCTAAAGGAGAGTCATGGGAGAGAGGAGAGAGGATGGGGGTGCCCTGGCCTCAACCTAAGGTTCTGCTGGGGCAACCTTCTCTTTGTGACAGCCTTCTGCCTGGTCCTTGGGTCTGTCCCATTAGACCCTGTGCTGTGAGGACACACGGTGCCTGTGTGCCCTCTGTACCTTCAAGTACGGGCTGTCCATAAATGTCAGTAAATGGATTCCACGGAATGGGATGCACAGGGGATGCCTCAATAAATTGCATTATAAGGAAAAAAAAATCTCCTAAACCTGCCTGGTGCTCTAGCTATCAACAAAACGCCTCGCTGTCTCCGAGCAGTAGTTGTAGACATAAAGGCTCTTAAAACTCCCATCCACAAGCTGCGAGTGTGCCAGGCGTGCTTTACACTGGATGGTGCACGGGGCCCCAGATGGCTGAGGCTTTTATTTCACAGCGCTCACATCTCTGACTTCCAATTAATTGAATTGGGAAAAGCCGTAAACTTCATAACAGAAGAACCATCTCTGACAGAATCCACTGAATACCAAGTCCAAGGCTCCTCGGTCTCCTCTTTGTTTACGAATGCGAGGCTGAATAGCCAAGCGTGCCTGATTTTTTTTTTTTTTTCTTCTTGTAATATGCTCGGCTCAATAGCTAGAAGTTCTGACTCTGCACACATATAGGCCAGAGGGGTCAGGTGGGGAAACACTTGTCCATGACATAATTACCTAGAGCACCATGGGATAGCATTGGAATCCCGGAAGATGCCAGCTCTTACATTCTAGGTTGGTTTGGTTTTTTTTCCCCCCATCTCAAATCCAAATTTTCATTTTCTCTCTGCCACATCTCTCTTCAAAGCATCAATCAACCCTGTTTTCAACAAAAGTACTCAAACCTGCAGTCCTAGAGATGCCTAACCCCTCCCCCCACCTCACACCCCTCACACAGAGATATTGCAGAGAGTGGAAAGAAGCCTCATTCCTTCCTGTGGCTCAGCTCATCCCAATTAAAAGTCTTTGTAATTACATTTCTCCACATATCAGGGACCTCAGAGGGCTCCCCAGCCCTCATGAGAGAGTCCTTGCACATTGTGTGGTACCTGCTGCTCGACGGTGGGTTTCCCAGTGGTCCTACTCACATACAAGTCTATGTGACTTAATGAGCCACTCCTTGTCAGAAAACCTTGGGATAATGAGCAAGGACATCTAGCATTGGCCAGGTCCCTGGGCGTGTCTGAGAAATTAAGTGAAGTTAAGGGACCTGCTCGTTAACACTGGCTCCTGGGGGTGCCCAGATGGGGCAGTGCCTATTCGGCAAGGACAGAATGCTGCACAGAGGAACTGCTAAATAAGCTGCTGGTAACCAGGCTCACAGCAATTAGAGAAATGCGTGTGGCCAGCTATCAGAGGTGTCCAGGTGGTACCCAAGTGTCTATCCCCTTCACCTGCTCCTCTCAAAAGAACTCTGTGAGGAAAGCTGTTGTTGTTGGCATTGTGCAGATGAGGCAATCAAGTTTGGGGACATCTCTCTCAGAAGTAGATCCTCCAGTAGGGTTTGTGTGATTCAATCCTTGAGAACTTTATCTAGGCCAGTGACACAGAGGGAATACTCCCTAGCACAGTCCATGGTGTCAGCGTTACACTAATATCAAAGCCATGGTGTGACACTCTGTACAAACCCCAATATCTTTTATGGGCAGAGATATTAAAGTTCCAGTAAAAGAGTCAGATAAATGGCATTTTCAGAGAGGTCACATATCAGATATTCTGTATATCAGATTGTTACATTATATTTATAACAAAGCAAAATTACAGTTATGAAGTAGCAACAAAATAATTTTATGGTTGAGGGTCACCACAACATGAGGAACTGTATTAAAGGGGCATGGCATTAGGAAGGTCGAGAACCACTGCTGTAAAAGATTTACAGAACTGAATCCAACTATCAATAAATGTTTATGCCACAATCACATAAAACTTATTTAATTTTAAGTAGTCAAGGCTGGTTCAGCGTGCAAAAGTTAGTCACTGTGATCCATCACACAACTAAACTAAAGAAGAAAAATTTCTAAAATTAAGTGAAATGTAGAAAAGCATTTTGCAGAATCCAATACTCATATGTACATACATGAATATAGATATAAATATACCCACATATATACATATATTTTATATAAATTCATACATACACACATGCACATGAATGTGCATGCATACACACATGTAGTCATTCACACACATATATGTGATATCACACATATACATGTGTACATGCTATCAACATGACACAATCTAGATAGATAGATAGATAAACAGATAGATAAGATGAGATACATCTTTATGCAGGAGAATTCTAGGTCAGGCACATCCATCTATCTATCATCTATCTAATCAGTCACTTTTTAAATATCACAACAGGGACCTGGACATATTTTCAATTTGTTTTATAATCTAGTATAAAGCATCTTTTGTTCAAATTGCTCCAGCTCTAGCCACGGGGAGCTCTTTCACCTGGCTACTCTGCTCCTTTCACTGACTTCCGACATTGCGCACTTCCTTATTAGATGGCATACAAGATGCTCTGCCCTCATCTTGTATAGCCTTGCCTCACTACTATAATTGGACATTTTCCCAAAGAGTCCTAGTCGACTTGATGGGGGAAGAGTATTAGAGGTCAAAATCTGAGTGCTAGACATGCTCATTGTGTCTGGCCTCCGGACCCTATCAGTTGACAGAGTAAGGAAAGACCTAATGCATGTATATTGTATCAGTACATATATTTGGTCTCTTCAAGAACACGCTATCAATGTGACATACCCTAGAGTCAACACAAAGGGCGTCTGATTTGGGGCACTGCTCAGATCATGCCATAGCCAGTGAGCATGTCTGTGGGAAGTTATTTAGACTAATTGAAGTGGGGACAGCCTAGTCCACTGTGGGCAGCACCATTCCCTGGGTAGGTGGTCCTTGGCTGTGTAAGAAAGCTAACTGAGCAGGAGCCCAGGTGAGCCCGGAAGCTACCTAGTAAGCAATGTTCCTCCATGTTCCTGCTAAAGTTCCTTGACCTGACTTCCCTCAGTGGCCTGGGAGTGTAAGCCAAATAAAGTTGGCCTGACTTCCCTCAGTGGCCTGGGAGTCCAAGCCAAATAAAAATCCTCCACATTTTCACAGTGTTTTATTACAGTAACAGAAAGAAATTAGGGTGTATACATAGTCATCTTATTACATATGTGTGTGTGTGTGTGTGTGTGTGTGTGTGTGTGTATACACACACACACATAGTGATGTCCCAGCACCAATCCATTAATTTACAGCCATCCCAGCTGTGACACCCCTTGCTTGTCTCTAGCCTCCAAAACAAACATTGAGAAACACGGTTCCTATCTTCTGTGTTCCGTTACATTTAACAGACTCACCCCCTGTGAATACAAGCTTATCACCCGGAGCATGGTACACATCTACCTGTAGGCTCATGCATCCCCAAACGCAAAGTTGCACCAGCAGGGCTTTCCCCTCAGCACTTCCTGTGAGTTTGTCCACACATTACAAATAATACAACATGGTCAGGTCGTCCTGTTGCATTCGTCATTCCACCTCTGGTTCCTGCAAAACACTAAATGATATTTGTTCATTTCCATGCACCTAGGGCCATTTTGGGTGGCATAAATGTGGGGATTTTAGCACACAGACACTGTCATTGTACACTATTAGACTACCACACGGATCTACTTCTCTAAAACAATAGCCTACCCTTTTTGCTATGTGGCATATATATATGTACATATATGTGAACATATATGAACATATATATGTATATGTGTATGCAGATCTCTGTGTGTGTGTGTGTGTGTGTGTGTGTGTGTGTGTGTGTGTGTGTGAATGCCAGGCATCTTTCAATCTTATTTTGTAAAACAGGATCTCTTGCCTGAACCTTGAGACCACCAACTCTGTTAGACTTGCTGGCTGGTAAGCCCCAGGCAGCCTTCTCTCTCTGCCTCTCTAGCACACGGTATTACAGCCATTAGCCACCATGAGGGCTATTTTGTGTGGGCGCTTGAAGCCTGGATTTAGGTCCTCAGCGTGCACAGCAGCACTTCACTGACTAACCATCTCCCCAGCCCCCACACCTACTGTCCTCCACTCAGGTAGCCCCTTCCTCCTCTCAAACTACTGGCGATTCCTAACTAGTTACTGTCTGTCTCTGTTGTGTCTTTTCCAGTAAACCGTATTAATGGAATCATGAAATATTTATGCTTGAGATGACTTCTTGCATTTGACAATCAGAGTTTAAGATCCATCTTTATCTTTGCATGGTTCAATAACTCATTCATTTTGATTGATAAATAATTCTTGATTACATGGAGCTACTAAAATTTGTTTTATCCACTCATACACTTAAGAATATCTTGAGTCTAGGTTTTTTTCAACTATGAACAAACTCACTATAAAAGTTCACAATTTCTTAATGAAAAGATTTATTATTATTTTTGTGTGTGTGTATGTATGCACACACATACATGTGTGTATAGTCATGTCTATGTAGGCTAGAAGAGGGCCTCAGATCCCCCAGATCTGGAGTTACAGCTGGTTGTAACATGCTCAATATGGCTCTTGTTAACTGAACTTGGATCTTCTACAAGAGCAATACACACTCATAATCCCTGAGACATTTCTCCAGCCCAAGAGCAAGGTTTTCAGTTTTAATGAAGTCCAAATTAATGTCTCATTTCATAGATGTGGTTTTGGTGTTATACTTAAACATGATTGCCAAACCAAGGTCATAGAGATTATATAGATTTTTTTTCTACAAGGTTTACAGTTTTTCATCTTGTATATACATTCTCTGATGTAAGTTGATTATGTCATATGCTCACTGGAGTGGGTCTGTGATAGGAACAGAGGAGGCAGATGAAAGGGGTAGCTAGATCTGGAACAATTTGAACAAAATTGGCTTCATATTAGGTTATCAAACAAGCTGGAAATAAATGTCCAGGACATAATATAAAAAAAAATGATTGATTGATTGAACAAATAAATAAAGTAGATGAGACACAGCTCCATATGGAAGAACTCTATGTCATTCTCAAGTCCAATCCTGACATGTGACCTGCCCAGAGTGACTTCTAAGAAAGCCTGCAGTGTGGAAAGGGGACAGGCAGGTAGGTGTCTGCAGAATGCAGCAGATATGCGAAGGGATGATAAGGGATCTTCCTCATCTAAACCCATGCCCACAGTCTAGTCATGGAGAAACATGAGAGAAACTCTGACTGGGAGAGGCTCTGTAAACTACCTTGTCACTGGCCATCAAACTACAAGGTCCAACCACACCAAGGAAAGTGGGAAAATGTCACAGTTGAGAGGGGCCTTGAGAGACGTGATGGTGCAACATATGGTATTATGGATGGCGCTGTCCTGTCTAGAAGAAAGGACATGAGACTTAAAAACAAAACCAAGGTATCTGAATTCACTGTAGCCTTCCCTAGTCATCACTATACAAAATATATCAGCATCGATTGCGTGACATATCATATTAACGGAATGTGTTAGTAATAACCAGAAATCGAATGTAGGATATATGGAATCTCTTCTACTACTTTTGAGGTGTTTGATGTGGGATTCTGTCCCCTGGACCATACATGGTACATGAACCTCTGTGGTCACCTGCATAAGACCTGTATGAGATCAAGCCAGCTAAACATTCTAGCATCTGACATCTGAAACCCCTCCCCCATTCAGCTGAGAAACTAATGGGAAGATTTAGCCCCATGGATGTGCTCAGTGGCCTATCTCCAAGCGACTCCAGGTTTTGTCAAATTGACAACACTGACCATCACAGCTACTGCTGTCTATAAGCAAATGATTAATCGATTGGACGAATACATAAATACAGCTGGTGAGATGCAGTTATTTCACACAGGAGAATTCTAGGCCATGCACATGCCCACTGTTGAAATATCAATTGCCCAAAGTGACCTCCTAAGGAAGCCTGCAATGTGGGAAGGGGCAGGGAAGTATCTTCTGCTAGTGTAGCAGAAGTCACCTTTTTAGGCGTATGGCCACTGTTAGGTTGCCCATGTCTCTACGAATGACCAAACATCCATGCACATGTGAAAAGCACTAAATGGACTCAGTATTATTGAAAACAAACAAACAAAAACAAAAGAAAACACCAAAAATAAACACATGACATGAATTTGGAAGGGAAATGTGTTGGTGGAGGTTCGGGGTGGGTACTATCAAGTTACGTTGTATATATGTATAAAATTTTTTAAAGAATAAATGGAAAATATAGTGAACAAGAACATGAAAAACTAAATTTGGGATCCAGGCTTGGGTGGTGCATGCCTCCAGCACTCGGGGAGGCAGAAGCAGGTGGATCTCTATGAGTTTAAGGCCAGCCTGGTCTACAAAGCGAGTCCAGGATAGCCAGGGCTACACAGAGAAACCCTGTCTTGAAAAACCAAACCAAACAAAAACAAAACGAAGGGAAAAAAAGCAAAAATAGGAAGTTCATTATAAGGAGGGAGACGGGGAAGTTGGGAGTGGGACCAAGGAGAAGCGTGTTGGGGATGGAGATCTCCCTGCAGCTGTTGGTATGGGAGTGAGAGGAAGAAGCCAGGAGGCAGGCAAACCAGTGAGCTCTTAATAGGTTCAGGGTCTCTTAGCAGTGCCATCAGGAGCTCAGTAGGGAGGAAGACCACAGAGCCTGCCCTGTGGCAGGGAAAAGTGCCAGTGTTACTCCATCTTTTGAGCTCACAAATTCCCAGATACTTTGGACTCTCTCCAGTTGCCTGAGTGAATGGAAGCTGCAGCACCCCTGCCCCCCTCCCACCCTTCCCCCCGGAATGGCACATGCTGACCTGGAGCAGGAATGCAGCAAGTGGACCAAGGCCTTCTAAGGTTATCTCAGCAGTGCACTCGCCCACAGGGACAGCCAGCTGAGAGAAGAGCCAGGAGTCTGCCTGGATTGTGTAGCCCTGAGCCCACTCCCTAATGCTACATGCCCCGCGGAAGGCCCTGGAACTCTCACAGGACCATGGAACCGAGAAAGCAGCTCACGTTTTTCTGAATTCTTGAGAGGCTGGCAACGGACATTTAAACAATGTCCCAGACCTCGCTAGAGAGAAACCTGAGAAGTTCCCATAGAGAAATCTCTAAGCCAACACATCCTGTAAACACCTGTGGAAATCAATGGCCCTTGGCGTTAGTCAATGTCATCATCACAGCTAACGTTATCAAACTGGCCACTGGCTTCTGAGGCTGAGGAGGAGCACAGGCCTTAGCAGGGACCTATGTCTCTTCTTAGACAGGAAGTACGTCTAATAAAATGTCCTGCCTGGCAAGCGCTGGCCATCCATATCTATTTTCCCCATTACGCCCAAGACTGAAGGTCTGAATCTGTCATATTAAATAATTTTCAAGTGATGGCTCCAGGGGTTCAGGCTTGCCCAAGGAACCACTGCTGATGTTGGCCTTATAATCTTTACTCATAACTGAATGGGCCCCGTTTCTTGAGGAAAGTGGTGGAACAGGATGTGGACACCTGTTGGAAGTACATGGTGGGATGACAGAGCAAGGAGATCACCACTAACCATTGGCATCATACCCTGGGCAGGGGAGCTGGGGAGAGTGGTGGGGAGTGCGGAAAAATGCCTCTTCTGCCCACCAGGTGCACAAAGAAGTCAGCGCTGCCGTCAGTGGGTTGAGTTGGGACTCAGCACAGTCTCTGATTCCAAGCCTTCTGCCTTCCACTTCCACTGCTTCCTTCTCCTTCTTCCTCCCTGGGTTCTAAGTGCCCTCTGTTGCCCTCCATTTGTCAGGATGCTGCTGTAGCAATTAGCTCTGAACTCTCAGAGACAAAAAACAAAAAACAAAAAACAAAAAAACCCCCAAAACCACCACCACCAACAACAACAAAAACCCAATCGCAGGTGTATGTCTCCAATGTGAAGTATCACATCCTTCTGCTGTGTCATCTGTAGGAAAAGGGTCTATGGATACGTGTCAAGTCTTGACTCCCCTCTGCCTAAATGAGCCAAGTATAATTACTGTCTTAGTTGCCATGACCACGGAAACTCTTATAAAGGAAAACATTTAATTGGGGCTGGCTTACAGGTTCAGAGGTTTAGTCCATTATCCTCATGGTGAGAAGTGTGGTGTTGTGCAGGCAGACACAGTGGCTGGAAGAGGAGCTGAGAGTTCTACTTCTGGATCAGCAGGCGGCAGAAAAGAGAGAGACTCTGGGCCTGGCTTGAGCATTTGAGCTTATCCCCAGTGAAGTATTTTCTCCAACAAGGACACACCTACTCCAACAAGGACACACCTCCTAATAGTGTCACTCCCTGGTGACCAAACATTTAAGTACTAGGAGCCTATGTGGGGCCATTATTATCCAAACCACCACAACTACCATGCAAAATGTTTTTGACAATCTGGTCATATGGCCCCAACCAAACTTGAGGGGATGTCGGGAAGTAGAGGAGTGTATCTAGTGTTCTTCTTTTCACCACCTTTTACTCTATCCCCCCTCTCCCAATTTCTCCCCTTAACACTACATAGGACAGAAATAAGGAATTAGGGGAGAGAGGAATTAGGAAAATCCCTGAATCTAATGGTTTTCCCTTTGTTTCTTCTTAAATCAGGGCTACTAACAAACTGCAAATGACCAACAATCACCGACCCCAACTATCAGGGCTCTAGAAATTATATACCCTCTGAAAAGCTCCCAGAATTCCAAATGCCACACAAACTGACAAAACCACGCCTCTGCTAGAGCACGAGGCAAATCACAGTCAGCTGCTGCAGTTAGTCTAAAGCAGCCCCACATCCATAAACCTGGGATTAAAATGAAAGTACGTTCTTACAACACTTCTGTGTGTGTGTTTTTTTTAAGAAGCCAAAATTCTAAGATTGTCCTTACAGGGGAGCACATGGCTAGTGGGTGAGCACTGGTATGCCAGTCTTTGACCGATAGCTGAGATTGCTTTTATTCCTACTCTGTGGTGATAAGGAAAACTGATAGGCTAATAACAGTAAAGCCAACACTCTATCTGTAGAAGTGCAGTGTCTAATTGTGATAGTCGCCAGACCTGTGTGGTAGTTGTGATGGTTATTGTCAACTGTCAACTTGACAAAATCTAGAATCACTGGAAGATGAGTCTTGTGAACACATCTAGGGTGTGGTAATCTTGATTACATTAATGGTAGGGGGGGAACCAGCCCACTGCAGGCGGCACCATTCCCTAGGCGTGGGATCCTGGACTGTGTGAGAGTAGAGAAAGTGAGCTGAACAGATTAACCTGACCCCTCAGTGTTCAGACAACCAACACAATGTGACCAGTTTCCTTAAGCTCCTACCACTGTGACTTCTGTGCTATAATGGGCTGTAACCTCCAGTGTGAGATAGAATGAACCCAGTCTACCCTCAAGCTGACTTTGTCTGAGTGTTGCAGTGACAGGAGAGGAATCTAAGATGGTGGCCATTTTCATTTACATGTAAATCAATTTACGTTAAGCAAAACCAAAAAATGTGGTTTGTGTTAAATTAGCCACATTTCTATCGTTCAACAGCATATATGCTATTATTAGACCTCAGAGAATAGAGCGTTTCCATGATTACGGATTTGTCTAGTACATGCAAAAGGTTCTAGAATATTATGGAATGTTTTAGAATAAGAATTATATTGTCGATCTAGCAGGCTTCAAGAAGTTCATTAATGCCTCTAGCTAAGGGCTTTGTGAAAATCGTCTCAGTGAGCTACAGTTTAAACTGTGAGAACTTGGACCCGTTAACTGATCAGTGACCCACTAATTGACTTATCATTTGTGAAGGCTAAGATGAAAACATCCACCCACCTGGGAATGCTGTGATGGTGGCCATGGGAGTCAACACTGATGGAGTGTCCTGGGCTCTGCTGCTTTTAAGAAAGCACTCCAGGACTCCATGGAGAAGGCTCAGTGGTTAAGAGCACTTCCTGTTCTTACAGCGACTCTTCCAACACCCACACCTGGTGGCTTACATGTACCTATAACCCCAGTTCTGGGAGATCCAACCCATTTTTCTAACCTGTTCAGGCACTGTTCTCACATGCACATACCCAAATGGAGGCAAACATGCATAAACATAAATAAAAATAAGATAAGTATCTTTTAAAAAGGACGTACTCACAATTATACACATATGTGCATGCGTGTGTGTGTGTGTGTGTGTGTGTGTGTGTGTGTGTGTGTGTGCTTTCTTTAATGGGCATTATTGTGGTTATCCTGTAGGAATCAGTAACATACAGAAAGTAATCATGAATGACAGGAAGCTAAGAGTGACAGCAAATAGGTGATCTAATAAAAAAAAAAGTTGGATGCAGACAGATCTTTAAAAGACTGAATGATGGGGCTCAGTTCAAGGAGAACAAGCGTAGAAAGGATAACCATGACATCTAACTTTGATGTTCAGAGTTAATTGAAGCCACAGAGTGTCACGGCACCGTAGTGGACACTTACTGTTTCCCTGTTTAACCAGCCCAGGGCCTGTGTGTGGACATGTGGCTGTCCTGGGCCTCTTTGCCCTTGAAAACATGTATGGGCAAGTCGTTAGGTTTTGTTAATTTAGAACAAGAAAATGGTCACACTTTTCTCTGTCCAGTGAGCGTGAATCGAGTTTCTTCTACACAGTTAAGGCACCAGGGCAACCATGGCTAACAGGAAAATAGAGACCATCACTGTATGAGAGTCAACACACCAGAGAGGGGAGCTACTGATTGAATACCCTCTTGGATGGACATACAATTAACACTGAGATTTATGGCATGGTGTTCTAAGAATGGTTCTCTGAGGAGTGGCTTGCGAAATGAAGATTGAGTTCAGACAGGTAGAATGAAGGTGAGTGGGCTGAGAGGAGGGGGTGTGAGAGTTCATGCTTCTGAAAGTGTGGGGGCGGGGCATGGATGAGGGCACAGTGAGTACAGAGAAGAAATCCTTGATGTAGAAGAGACATGAGGACTTGAGGCCTTGGGGAGGCCAGGGCCCAGATCAGGAGGAACCATGCAGGCTGTGCCAAGGATTTAGATTATCGTAGATGCAATTATAGGCCATCAAGAGCCTTTAACCAACAATGTAGCATGGCAGCATTTGCCTATTCAAGCGGTTACTCTCACATGGAATAGGGAGCAAAGGTGACGTGGAGAATAAAGAGTCTAGACACTTGGCTTTCAGGACCTCTCCTAGATCATCCTTGGGCACAAGGAAAGTTCTGAGGTAAAATGTGTCTTTATTGTTTCATTTTCTGAATCTTAAAGGTAGATACACTGGATCATTTATATCTACTTGAACATTTGCATTTCTTTTGTAATCTGGATTTTTGTAATCCTGATTTTTAAAGTCTTGACTTATAAGGACTTAATATATTGAGGAATTTTATTTTAATAATTTTATTGACATATAATTAGTATTTCTACAACAATATTTATGCACACTTATACTTTTAAAAAGCAATTTCCCAAGTCAAACTTGGTTGTATATACCTATAATATGAGCTCTCTGGAGAGCAAGATAGGAGAAACATGAGTTTGAGGCCAGACCAGGATATAGAGAGAGTCTGCCTCAAAAACAAACAGGGGATTAGAGAGATGGCTAGGTTTTGTTCTTGCAGAGGGCCTGTGTTTGGTCAGATCAGGTAGTTCACCATTTATAACTGTAGCCTCAGATGATCTGATGCCCTCTTCTGGCTTCCATGGGTATCTGCACTCACATGCAAATGCTCCCACATTATGTTCCTTTTTTTTTTTTCTTTCCCCACCCCCTCACATTTAAAAAACATTTGACAGTGGTCTGTGTGTACATAGTGGTCTCTGTGTAACAGTGACCTGCTCTTGAACTTACTCAAGGGACCAGAACTCTCAGGAATTAAAATATAATCATTCTAGATGGTGTAATCCCTTGCTTACTTACTGGTTGTGGCGGCTTTGCTTTTCTGACTAGTTTTAACTGTCAACTTGGTAGAGGCCAGAGCCACCTGAGAAGAGAGTTTCAGTTGACGAGTTGTCCAGGTTAGATGGTCTATGAGGTATTGTCTTGAGTGCTAATAGAAGGCTAAGCCCACTATGGGCAGCTCCATTCCTTGGGCAGATGGTCCATGGTTAGTTAAGTTCACTAAACATGAATTTGAGAGCAACCCAGCAAGCAATGTTTTCTTCATGGTTTCTGTTTCTTCAAGTTCTTGCTTGAGTTGCTGCCCTTGGTAATGGACTGCGACCTGGAACTGTATATCAAATAAACTTTATTCTATAAAGTTGCTTTCTTTCTTTCTTTCTTTTTTTAGCCAGTGTTTTTTTAACACAACAACAGAAAGGAAACTAGAGTGTTCACCATGACAGTGGTCGCTGGTTGAGCTTAGTCCTCATGCCGTGCTAGTTTATGCCCAGACATACTGAGGTGATGTCACTTTTTAATACTTGTATTGTACCAAACATTTTGCTCTTAAGTATGATGAGGTGTCCCATAATACTGATTTACTTTTGATTGTTTAGCTATTATGTCTTCTCTTTCCTATTATTATACCACCCTTGTTCTGAAGAGAACAGACTGTATCTGGTAAATCTTTCCTTCTACTGTTCACTCACCTACCTTGCAAATATTCTTGAATTACCTCCTACTTGGTCAGCATCCCTTAGGTGCTAAGGATTCAGCAACCGACATCAGAGTCCCTGCACCCGCAGCACTCCCAGCCAGAGAGACAGACAGTAAATACAAACAGATGTGAGGTAAACAGTGAGCTGGCAGGCGTAACCTTGATAGCCAGGAAGGTTCTCTCCAAGTGACATTTGCAGAGGACACCCAAGTGATAGCAGTCTCAGCTTCAATTCCATCTGGGGGCCCTGAGTCCTGGAGTCACATAATTGGTTTAGTTTCCATAGTGTCCCTTTTGCTTTCTGATGTCCCTGGTGAGGACCTTCTTTCTTCTTTCCAACACCTGGATTCCCAAAGAGCTTTCAGACCTAGCTCTTGATTGAACCTTTTGTGCTGCCTTCCCCTCCTGTTCTTCTCCAGGGCTTCCTGGCCTGACTCTGAAAACTCACGTTGCTTTTTTTCTTAAAGATGTGTTTTCCAGAGACACCACCTGTGTCCCTGGGTTCATTTTCCCTTTAAGTGTAATCATTTTGCCATCCACTCAGCCTTTCTTTTATCCACTTACTCAGGATTTTATTTTCTTAGTGGCCTCTTTGCCCTGAGAATATTATTGGTATAATCATATTAGCACTTTCTTAGAGGATAAGCAATGTTTATCTTGTCTTCAGACTGGTCCAGACATATGGAAGATGTAGCCGTGTCCCTCTACATGTGCTCAGTAAGAGAGATAATATGTTAGTGCAGGCCTGTTGTAGATAAGAAGGGCCATTTTTTTTTTAAACCACAGCTTGGTTTGCTGTACAGTGTTCATGGTACAATGTGGGCATAGGAGGCCACATTTCGCCAGCCGGAACTTTCAGTAGGTCTTTGAACACCTTCCAATCACAGTTTTTTTCACAACTCAGTCTAATGTTGTCTTATGATAAGTGGAGTCAGGAAGGCACTACCATGAGAGACGGGCTCCCCACTAACCCACATTCTGCTCATTTCAGGAGGATGTCCCCAGGAACTGGCTTCAACTTTTTTCCTAGGCAGCACGGGAATAAAGGCACAAGGTGACATTTACTGGCATTAGGTCCTCATGTTTCCTACTTTCTTTCGGGGGCAGGGGGCGGCTTTTATGCTGTTATGAGTTAAAGGTAGGATGTCCAGTGTATACTCAAAGTGTGGTCTTTTGGGCCTGGGGAGATGGCTCATTCTAAAATTCTTGCCACACAAACATGGACCTGAGTCTGATGCCCAGTACCAACATTAAAACAATCTGGCCTTGTTGGCATGCTGCTAATAATATCAGTCAGGAAGACAGTGACAGACAGTTCCCTGGAGCCTCTAGCAAGCCAGCCTTGTCTAATTGGGGAGTCCCAGGTCTCAGTGAGAGGCATGTCTCAAAAAAACAAGATAGTGTTCCTGAGGAACACTGCCTGAGATTGTCCTCAGACCTCCACAAACATGTACACACAAGTCTGCTCCTTGAATGAATATGCACCTCTACACAACACACACACACACACACACACACACACACACACACACACACACACACACTCTTTAAAGAGTTATAAATTGGGCTTTTGCATTAACCCCATCGCAACTGCAGTTAACCTTTATACTTCTGTTGGTATCTTCAGGAAGTCTTGCAGAAAGATTTTGGAGGGGGTGGTTGTGGCCGGCAGAGATGTACTACCTCCGCTCACCCTTAGAAAGATTTTTTTCCCACCCAAATCCCAAAGATGGTGTGCTCTGTGTCTGCGGGAATGTGTCCTCTGCCTGTGGCGGTGGCCAGGCATGAGTCAGGCCATCATTTCGTTTTGGTGCTGAAGAAGTGATTCCAACTGACTCCACTCAGGAATAACAAGTGGGTTTCACCTTGGAGTCCAAGTCTGATGGATTGCTCTGGACTCAATGGAAAGAATATCTTGAGCCGTCAGTGAGGTGTGCCCTCAGCATGGAGAGTGGGGGTGGGGTGGAAGCACCGCGTATAATTGTCATCTCTGGGAGAGGAATTGAATGGGGGGGGGGGGGAATTTAATGCATGTTCAGCACACAAGAGCTGCAAGATGGATGCGCCTGGTGTCTGTGCCAGAATACTTTATGGAAACATTGGGAACAATGTTAGCCTGAGGTGTGCCTCAGGAAGGGTCTGGAAGTGTCAGGAATTCCAAAGTGGACTATTTAGAGGTGATAGATAGGATACAATCCCACACCGGGGTTTGATCAAGAAATTCTTCCTCCTGCGGGTTTGTTGGTTCTGTTGATTCCATTTTGCTGCTATCAAATCTCTGGTTGGCTGATATCTATTTTTGTCAGTTAATGAGCATTTGCTACACACTGTGTTCCACACTAGATCTTAGAGAAGGTTCAAAGGATGAACAGTTCCTGACTTAATGACTTCCTAAGAAATGAGAATCTAGTGCGGGCTATGTGCCATAAACCTTAACTGATACAGCTTGCCAAGTGGGCAGACCTGCCTCCACAGAGCACCCGTGTACTTGCTTCAGTACAGTTTCCTTCTGCCGTTTCGTGAGCCCTTATGGATTACCCGCCACAACGGGGCAATTAGTCCGCCTTCCCTATCACCCACTCAGGATTAGACGTGGGAGGCAAGCCAGGCCAGACACATCTGAAACATCTGACATTGAGGTACTCTGATAGATGTGTTCAGGAGGGGCGCATGTGTGTGTGTGTGTGTGTGTGTGTGTGTGTGTGTGTGTGTGTGTGTGTGTGTGTACATGTGCATGTGTGCCACACTTGCTGGGGGGAATCTGCCCTCCTCCCACTGTGTACGTTCTAGGATTAACCTCAGGTCGTCACCTTTACCATCTGAGCCATCTCGCTGTGCCTCCTTGAGTTTCTTGCCATGTCCTTACTTTGGTTTTGAAGGCTGATGACCTCAGTATCCTAACTTGTATGGTACGTTAGCTTGACATTCAGGTTGAATCCCGAGGACCACGTGCAAATCATCAAGGCACAGAGGCTGTTTAAGCATTGGCAGAGCCATCAATTTCTCACACAGGGGTTATCACATAGCAAATCAGGAACGGGCTGGTTGAGGGAAATGGGTCACATTGGGGTTTAAAAGCCTTGCTCTGCAGACATACTGGGACGCAGGGATAACACCGAGTTCACTGTGCTTTCCACTCCTGCTAGTGGCTGGAGGAGCTTCTCCTGCGGTGGGGAATATAGCACTGCAGATATAAGCATGGGCTTTCACATCTGCAGTGGGCCAACCATGCCGTTTCCTTATTGGGAATGTAGGACAAGTTCCTTGGTCTCTCTGCACCCTGGTTTCTTCATGTGTCAGGTGGATAGTGACAGCAGCTACTCAGATAGAAGTGAAGAAGATGCTGTGCATGAGAATTAAGCATTATGAAGTTAGATTCTAGCAATCACCTCAGAATGGATGTGCGCGTGCACATGTAGGTACATGTGTGCATGTGTGTGTGTGTGTGTGGGCATGCGTATGTGTGCATGTGTGTGTGTGTCTGTGTGTGGGTGTGTGTATGTGTGCAGGTGTGCGTGTGTGTGTCTATGTTTTCCAAAAACTTGAAGTTCCATGTAAAAGCCAATTTCACTCTGTAGCCTGTCTTAGTGCCTCCTTCATATCTATGTCAGAGAAATAAGAGGACAACTGCACGCTAACTAATTTTTTTTATGAACTCTCCCATCCAAATGTCCCACACAAGGTTGTTGTAAACTTCTTCCTTCTTCAAGTGTGTGTTTACTTCAGACTGTATTAACAGTGCCCTCTGCTGCCCACAGCATCACAACTTAATGGGAGCTCCCGGGGCAGCGGAGGTGGGATGTGGGTCTGAGTGTCTGCCTCTTCTCTCTCTCTCTCTCTCTCTCTCTCTCTCTCTCACACACACACACACACACACACACACACACACACACACACACACACATGCATCCCTTTGCCATTCCTCGGCTCTGTTTTCTCATCCGCGTCTCTAACTGAGCTCTGAGTCATCTGTCTCAACCTTTAATTCAAGACTGTGCCTGGACCCGACCCAAACCACAGATAGAAACCCGTGAGGTTGGGCAGATGATAACGTGTGTTTCACTCTGGATCAACAGAAGGCTGAGGTTTGTTCCAGGGCGGCAGCAGAAGCCAATTCTATTTTCTTGCGTTACAACGTGGGACTCAAGTCATGCGTAGGGCTGGCTGAGTGATTTCCTAATTCAGAACAGTGTGCAATGTGGCTCGCCATGTTGATCGAGTCCCATTTAGTTCCTCCTTTGCAGCCAAGTGCAGTTGTAAGATCCAGGGGACAGAATTCTAAATCTACTCACTTTGTCATCTGTAGTGGTTACTGTTCCAGTTGGAGAAGTGGGTTATGGGAAAATTATCAAGAAAGCAAGCATAAGGATTCCTGGTGAGCTCAGGCTCTGTTTGAACATCACAGTTTTGAGGAAATTGTAAGAATTCCCTTCCTGGGAGTGTGACGCAGGGAAGTTAGTGACCAAGGAAGTGCATGATTTGCAGGCTACATATAGGGACATATTGGAGAGACATGAGATGGCTTCTTGGTCTGTCAAAAGTTAGATGGATTGATCCTGAGTGAGTGACAGTCCATGCTAGCATTTTGATGACTGTGGGTTATTGGTCACAAAGGCTGGTGCAATCTGAATCCATGCCTACCTATTTTATTCTACCACAGCACACAAATTATTCTCTCCTAAGCCTGGGCACTGTCTATTATAACCTCTAGGCTCTGCACACAAGTCATTATCCATTTGCTTCCACAGTTGCCTTAGCGCAGTGGTTATACCCTCCAAACTCTAGACTCAGATAGACCTGTATAAGACTCCAAGCCATGCAGATACATTTCCTTCCTTCACTGCCTGTTAATTTCCTTTTCCATCTGCTGGAGTTATTGGGAGAGTCGAAATCTATAAACCTTCATGTCTGGCATAGTCTTAGCTGCCATTTCAGTGATGGTGTCACGGTGAGAAGGAGTTGACTCACAACTGAAGAGAAGGAAACAAGCCATGTATCCAGGGAAGCAGCCAAGCAGCCAAGCTGAGTCACTGTCCTCTCTCCTCCCCACTGCCCTGACAAGGATGCTGGCTGCGTGGTTTTTGATAGCCTCCAAGGGTCTCTAGAACTTGTCTCCTTAGGCTGCTGTTGGCCTGTGCTTCTCAGCCCTGCACACATAGGTCTACATGATGTCTACATGACACACTAATGTTATGGGGGAAGTGCGATACTGTATGTGTGTACATAATTGAGGGCAGCTTAAAGAGAACCATCAACTTATCATGGATATAAGGACATCCAAAGGCAAACGCTGCACCAACATCTATTGGCTGCATTGGATTGAGGAAGCAATTGTGTACAGTGTATATGGTATGGTAGCATTCTTGTTTCTCTACAATGTGCGTGGTTAGTGCAGGCGTTTGCCATGTGTGCTTCTGGGATGTCAGGACCTCCAGGTAATTAGATTTTTTCAAGCCAGAGACATAGGCTCTACAATCCCGGAGACCACCTAAGTGACATCAGTCACAACCATAATGAGAGAGTGTGTGACTGGAACATCAGCAAGGGTCAGCCTCTGTGCTGGATAGATTTGTCTCCATGGTAAAACTTGGGATGGGAGAGTAGATGGTGAAGAACAGCACAAGGCTCCACTACCACCTGCTCTGAGGGGGCCTCAGAACTGAATGGAAACAGAGCTGCTCCCCTCAAGGTCATGCCCACCCCATATGCTTTGCGGAATGGCCCTGGGACAGAGAACCCGAGGGATAGCATTCTTGAATCCAGGGCAGGTAATCCAAAGTGATTTGGAGGGATTACCATGGCTGATGTGTCCTTTACCCCCTTCAATAAGCCGGTGCTGTGCTGTCCCCAGGGACCACCACTGATTCATCATCACACTCCCTGGGGACATCTATCTCAGGGTTGCCAAGGCTGACATGGAGCTGGTCTAAGGGACGCAGGGCATGCCAGCCTCTGCAAGAAGAGGTCGGGGGAGGGAAGCACAGTGCTCAGCTGTCTCTGGGCCTTACATTTTGTTGAAGGTCCATATACAGGCGGCCCCTCACCTAAAGAGGCATGACAGGTTAGACATAGCAATGGGCTGGTAGCAAGATGGGGTCTCCAGAATCTCATCACGCAGAATATACCTCTGCCTTAACACCTAGAAGAAACGACACAAGGCACTGGAGACACCTTGGAATTAGAATCCCATGGGATTAACCATGCGATTGTCATGAAGTTATAGCCCCTTTGGAGCCAGGCAGATAGGCTATGAGTTCTAATTGTACCATTTCTGAACCTTGTAAATGGAGGAGACAGGTCACTTACCCTCACTGATCTATCTTCATCTGCTGCCCTCTCCCATCACTGCAGCCACCACAAACACGTGACTCCCAAGCAACTGAAAGGTGGCCAGTGTGGCCTGAAGCATCCAGGAAGGGTCAAGTCCCCACTTGGTGACAAACGCTAAGTATTTTGGAAATAGATATGAAAAGGCCAAGGTGGCAGCCGAGTGGATAATGTGTTGCTACGTGCTTTCCTTGTCTCTTACTGTGACGAAATAACCTGACAAAAGCTACGTGAGGAGGGAAGGGGCTTGACTCACAGTTTGAGGACGCAGCCACCACAGTAGAGAAGCCATGGTAGCAGGCCCGCGAGGCAGCTGCTCCCATCCCATCTGGGGTTGGGAAGCAGATGGTAATGAACGCAGCTGCTCAGCTTGCTTTCTCTTTATTCAGTCCAGGACCCCAAGCCATGGAAAAGCACCACCCACAATTACAGTTGATTTTCCTAGCTCAGTTAACTTAACCTCACAGGCATGCCCAGAGACACCTCTCTGAGGTGACTCCAGGCCCTTTCCACTTAACAGTCAATGTCTCCGGTGGCAGAATTCCTTCCTGCCCTTAGTGAAAGACATGTGGGTACAAAGTCAGTGTGGATACTGTTCCCCCTACTCTCAGCTGTCATTTGTCACATGGAGCCTCTTACCTACAGGACTGAGCCTAGTTCTCACCACATCACACACCATGGTGCTCAGGTACCCAGTGTTCATGTAAATGCTGGGTTGGGGAGCCTGTAATCCCAGCATTTGGGAAAGGAGACAGGGAATTCCCAGGGCAAGCTACCAGCTAGAACAGCCAAGTTGGGGGGTTTAGCAAGAGACCTTGCTTCAGTAAATAAGGTGGAGCGTGACCAAATAAGACATTGGATATCAACCTCTGTCCATTCCCACATGAGATCACACTTAATAAACATTCACACATACCACACACATACCACAACCAGAAAAAGGAAAAAAAAATGCTTCATTGATGATTTTTTTACTCAATTTGATGTGTCAAAATAATAGTATTTCAGGTGTATTGAGCTAAATACTATTTATCACTAAAGTTAACCTGACCCACTTTTAAAATTTTTATTGTGACATTAGAAAATTTAGTTATATGTACCACATGCACAGAAAATTTCAAGGTGTCCATTATCCTATTGGAAAATTCTGGTCCCTAATGTGTACCTATTAAACAGGAAGAATGGGAGGTAGTGATGGAAAGCCACACAAAGTCTTGCTTTCTACAAGACTCTATGCCCTGCAGTTTAACCCTTTCAGCAGACCAACAGGGTGACAACTTGTTTATTATAGCATATTATGAAGAATTCAGGCAGGAAATTATTTGCTCAGTGCCCAACAGTGAATGCGTCAAACTCTGTATTTGAACTTAAGAACCGGTTTCCTAACTCTCCGTTGCTGACTCCAGCATCCAGGGTGTTCAGTGTGGTCTACCCTTGCTGTATATATCTAAGGATTAAAGGTAGACACGTGTGCGAACCCTCTGCCTAGGTCTTGTTATTCAGTAAGGTCTCCAGACATATTGATGGCTGCCGTTTTAGTGTGACTATAACAAGGAGGGGTCTCTGGCACAGATGGAAGAGGAGCAGCAACAAGAAGAGGGAGAGGGAGAGGGAGGATGAAACAAGGGGAGGACAGGACAGGATGATGAAGAAGGGGAAAGGAGGTCTGCAGAGAACATGGCTCATTGGTTAAGAGCACTAGCTTACTGCTCCTGCTGAGGACCCAGGATTGGGAGTGCTCTACTGCCTTCTCTGACCTCCTCGGGTACCTACACTCAAGTGCTGCATGTATGCTTATATGCATTACACATAAAAACACAGAAGTTCAGAGTAGAAGAAGCAAAGTGGGAGAAGGATGGAGAGGAAGAGAAGGCGGTACTTCTGTCGTCATTATCACCACCACTAAGCATCAGAACGGTCTTGGGCATATCTAATACTACATCACGTAATTTAATGCTCACAGCAAGCCTGGCCAGGCTTCACCCCTCTTTAGCTTCTTGTTTGTTGCTGTCATCTGTCTTGCTCTTGAATATTTGCTTCTACCTGAAGACTCTTCACCTTGATCTACTGGGTGTGTACAAGGCTGGTTATGGCAAAGGGGTTGCTGCTGGGAGCCAGTGAGAGAGATGAGCTAACCTGATGATAGGGTGGGGCTGGGCTTGGGTTTCCTAAGAACTCGTTTTTAGTTTCTGATTCACCCAAGGAAATTGTGAGCAAGCCCTGTTCTCGACATTTAGACACCATGTGTTCTAAGGAAGGTGTGACCAGCTGTTGAAAAGATTGGTGAGGGTAGGAAAGAAAACATCCAGGTAATGGACCCTCAGGGAAGATCACAAATCTAAGCCAGTGAAAGCCGGTTGGAGTCAAAGGGTGGTATTTTCCTTCAAGGAGTTTTAGAGGTTTATTTGATACAGTTCGTTGTGTTGCAGCGCTTAATTATGTGGAAGAATCAAGCAATTACAGTGACCTAAAAAGCCTTGAAATGAGAAATATGGAGGCACAGTGGTGTCTGTCTACCCTGGGTTTGGAAATCTCTGGTGACAGGATTCATACCCCACCACGGGCACAGAGTCCTGAGAGAAACTGTTCCTACTAATCTCTGACACCATTTCTCAACTCAATGCCTAGAGTCTTTTACTTGAAGGGTGAGACATATTCTTGTCACTCACAGGAAGTCAATGGTGAGGGCCTGCCTTCCTCACCATCTAGGCTAGACCAGGTTCAAGCTGAACATTACAAGAGTCCTCCCTCCTTCAGTCCTTATGCTAATTATCTGAAGTATTTATTATTTTTTACCTCATTTTACAAGGGGAATGAAATTATTGTGCTGACCTATTTTGCTACAAGTTGACGGAGCCGGAATTCCCTACTATGCTGGTCTGATTCCCAGAGCTGTATCGATTCCCCCACCCCCATTATGAATCCTTTTCTTTCGCCACATATCATGATCAGAGCCTTCTCTGCTTACCCTAGTCTCATTAACAAGACCTCCCAGAGATCAGAGCTGACTCACCTCCACTGGCTTCCAGGGGTAAGCCCTGAGAGTCTCTTGGAAGAGATAGAAGTAATTGTTCTTGTGTTAAATCCAACTTGGCCTTGTTTTGAAGTTAAGAGGGAAAAAAGGATAGATATTCTGGAAGAAAGGCGATTTCCTAAGTGTAATCAGTAAAATGAAATTAGACAGTTTCCAGTAATTTGTGTTTTATACATTGTATATATAACCTCACACATATAAACATATACAATAACTATATGCATATAGATATCTTGATATACAGATTGAATTTTTATGTGTTTTGCTGTCCGTATTAGTTACTTTTGTTGCTTTGAATAAATATCATAACCAAGTCAACTTATAGAAGAAAGAATATTTGGATGGATGATTTCAATGGGATAACTGTCTATTATGGCAAAGAGGTGCAGCAGCGAGCAGCAGGCATGGCAGCAGGAAGCTGAGAAATCATATCTTCAAACCAAGGACACAAAACAGACAGAGAACAAAGCAGAAGTAGGGCGAGGCTGTGAGCTCTTAAAGCCCACCCCCTAGTGATGTACTTCCTCCAGCAAGGCTGTACCACCTCCTCAAACTGCACCATCAGCCAAGGACCTAGTGCTCAAATGCCTGTGGAGGACATTCATAGAAACTACCACAGTAGTTATTATTTTTGATAAATACTAACTTCTTCTATATGACCTCTGAAATCATTCAATGTTAGTCTGTCGCTCTTTTTAAAATAATTAAGGTCTGGAGAGAAGACCCAGCAATGAGGAGTGAATATTGCTCTTGCTGAGGACCCAAGTTTTATTCCCTTTCTTCACGTCAGGTGGCTCACAACCACCTATAATTGCAGCTCCGGGAGCTCTGCTGTCCTCTCAGGCCTTCATGGGCACTGCACTCATGTGACACACATTCTCATCGACATAGCTATACACGGGTAAAATCATTGATATGACTCTTGAAGTTCTTCAAGCCGTGAGAGAATGCAACCTCGGTATCGTATCATAGATGGTGTGAAATGGCCTCAGATTCTTCCTAGCCTCCCGTGCTCCCAGGAGGTGACCCTTCTGTGACTGTTGTATGATTCTCTGTGGGACTCACCTCCTATAACATTTCACCAATAGGAACGTGTGGATGGGTTCTTATGCGGCATACCATGGCTGGTTTTACATATGATGACTCTGTTTTCCCTAGGGACTATATTAGTTAATTAATTGTCTCATCACACTGACAAAATCTTTTTTTAAATTTTATTTATTTATTATTATTTACACAGTATTCTGCCTGCATGTGAGCCATCAGGCCAGAAGAGGGTACCAGATCTCATTATAGATGCTTGTGAGCCACCATGTGGTTGCTGGGAACTGAACTCATGACCTTTGGAAGAACAGCCAGTGCTCTTAATCTCCGAGCCATCTCTCCAGCCCAACAAAATCTTGACCATAAGCAGCTAAAGTATGTACTCACAGTTTGAGGATATACTGGCCAACATGTTGAGGACAGCATGGGAGGAGTGGCAGGAGAATAAGGCATCTGGTTACATTAAATCAAAAGTCAAGAAAGCCCACTGAGCTAGACCTTTCTAGACCCTCCTTAGTATCCTACTTCCTCCTCTAAGGTCTGTCTCTCAAAATTTGGTAAAGCCTCTCAAAACACTGCCACCATCTGGGACCTCAGTGTTTGTAAGCCCGTGTGTGGGAAATATTCCATATTTAAACCATAATATTTGCTATCTGTTACCCTAGAGTAACATAACAGAGTTCGTTCAACCGTGTTCTTTTGATGGGCATTTAAGTAGATAGCCTTGTTTTCCACTATTATGAAAATTCTCCCACTCCAGGGAATAAATTGGAAAGTTACAGTCAACATATGGCTGTGTAAATATTTAAGATTTTTATGGTGGCTTTCCGTTGTCAAGTCCAGAACCTTTGTTATTTAATGGATGGAATTCACTCCTTGAATCACATGTCTTGCTACTTCCTGAGTTTCTATTTGAAAGACTTCCGTGCGTTTCTTCTAGGCAGTGTCTGTGCTCCTGATTTGCTATGAGCACTTAGGGATGCATCAGTGGAGACACTGGGAACTGGTGGCTTCGAGGGCAATGGCAGCTATGTTCATGGTGTAGGACAATGCCCAGACCTTTCACATTCAAGGTCTTCAGTTAACCACGTAGAATGACAGAGCCTGGACACGATGTCTATGTCAGTGCTACAGTTATGCTCTGAATCCAGACCTTGGGTCTATCTGCAGTCATGCTGCCATTTTGGCAACTACCCTGATTGGTACCCAACAGAAAAATCTCCAGATATTCTGTGCTCCATTGTTTGACCAGGAACACTGCTAGTCCATCCTTAAGGAAGTCGTGCATGGGATGTCCTGCCTCCCCTCCCCTCTGCAGACAGATACATCTGTGAACTTCCGTAAAACAAGTGAGCAAGGGGCTAGGTACATAGGGACCCTGGAACCTTCCAGTTGAAGAGACTGCCACATGAAGATGAAAGTATCCACAGCTAGGAGATACTAGATGGAAGACGGCTGGCCAGAGGCTCCTGTGTAGCCTTCAGAAACTATGATTTCAAACTTCTATCTGTACAACTGTGAGGGAATAAATTAATTTTTTTTCAACCACCAAGGGTTTTGGTTATTTTCCTGGCAGCCTTAGGCAATGTATGCCTTTGTCATCAGGGGATGGGGGAAAAGGAAGGAAGCAGCTTTCTAGTCTACATTAGAAATAGAGGCTGGAGAGATGTCTTTGCACCTAAGAGCACTTACTGTTCTCACAGAGGACCTCTGGTCCATTCCCAGCACCCACATGTTGGGTAGCATTTGTATGTAACTTCAGCTCCAGGTGATCCAATGTACTCTTCTGTCCTCTGTAGGTACCAAGCATGCATGTGGTATAAATACATACATTCAGGCAGAACATCCATATATAATTTATAAGAGAAATAAATTCATAAAATAAATAAATGTATAAATTTATAAAATAAATATATATAAATATATATTTGTAATTATAATATATAAATTATACATAAATATTAAGTTAGAAATAGGAGACCTAGTAAAGTTCATTGCCTTTGCTCAGAGTTCAGCTATTTTTCTGTCACTATTTGGAATAGTCATTGATTCTTCCTTTCATGGAAAATATTTCCTTGGGCTTATTTATTTATTTATTTATTTATTTATTTATTTATTTATTTATTTGAGATAGGGTGTCATGTAGCCCAGGCTGGCTTTGGACTCCATATTCTCCTGCCTCTACCTCCCCAGCATTGGGATTATATGTATGTACAACTGTGCCCACTTTCTGGGGCTTTTTTTTTATTTGTGTCCACCAAAGCCTTACTTGCTTGTGTCAAAAGGTAGCAGACCTCTAATGAGAAATGCTTCTGAATCTCTTTCCTGCCTGGCAGTTCCTCTAGGGGCCCCTGTGTCTCCCTCATCATCAATTGGCTTGTACGTTGGCCCAAGGCCTTGCTCTACATCTTCTGATCTTTCTGTGAAAGCACAGTGGAATGCTATGATCACATTTCCACTTGTGTGAGAAGTCCTCCTCACACAGGAAGTCTTTTTCATGTAGAAAGACCTCCTCATGCAGAAGTCCGCAGCTGAGAGCTCCTTCCATTCAGTAGAAATTTTCTGGGAAATTTTTTTTTTTAAATCACAGTGCATCAACAACTAATTCAGCTCTAGGGACCAAGAGTTCATGAGCCTGTAGAGGAATGTTCCACATTTAAGCAATAATCGCGAACATACCAGGAGCATGCAAGAAATGCACGCATGGGTTTACAATGGGCTTTTAAACAAGAGCCCGCAAGTGAGTCACGTGTATGTTAAGGCAGAGGATCCCAGGGTTGGCGTAGATATCATACATGTTGCAGTTGGTTCTCTGCATGGGTACTGGGTGGCAAGGCTGCCCTTTCGAGTGGCTGATGCCAAGCTTGGACTGGGATAGAAGGAACACCTAGGAAATGTCATAGGGCTTGTAATCAGGAGAGGAAAAGGCTAGAATGACTGACCAGCCATTCAACAAAGCAAGAATGTGAAACAAGGCAGCATAGGGACTGGATGGATCCTCAAAGGAGAGCCAGGGAGATAGATAATAGTAGGTGCTGGGGTGCAGTGGGAGGGGGCTCATGTTCCTTCACACCAGAAAATAGCGAGGAAAGCTTGGCTCTCTCAATGCATGGAGCTCGTTTTGTAGAGGAGGATTGGAAAGCTCCTAGTGAACGTGCCCAATTCTTTCCCCTTGCTTGTATGTACCCCAAGATAGCTATGAACAGCTCCAAATGTAACCCCAAACCAAATCATAAACTCTTAAGGGTAAGCTTTTTGAGAGTGACGTGTAGATGACGCCACCCACAATGTTCCATCTTTAGATCCCTATAAGAAGCCACACTGTTGAACCTACTCTGGGGCTCCTAGGAACTATTGTTTAGTCTAGTGCTCACATAGGACTGCCAGTGCAGACCTAGCTAGCATCCTCCTGTGTTCATCTCTTGCGTTTCTAGAGTGAAGTGCCACGCATAAGGCAGCTTAAACAACAGACATTTCCTCATACTCTGAAGGCTGAAAATTCAAAGTGTGGACTTGGTTGATTTCCTCTGGGGCCTTCTTGGCTTGTAGATGGCTGGGTCCTCACATGGTCATCCATCTGTCCAGTGTCCTCTTCTTGTAAGGACAACAGTCATGTTGGACCTGGCCCCTCCTGAGGAAACTCATCTTGACTTATCCCTGTTCCCAAATGCAGCTGCTTTGCAGCTACTGGTTTAGGATTCAACATGTATATATGGGAGATTGGCAAAGGCTGGAATTCAGGCCACTACCTTTGGCCCCTGGCACTTCTGTCCCCCAGAGCTGCCTTTCTCTCTACTATCCTGATCCCAGATACCAATCTTGCCCTCCTCGGGACTTATTCATGGTCACTACTCTAGATGACGCCAACAATTTACTGAAATTAAGCACATAGCCTCTGGGCCCCTGCACCCCACTTCTGCCCCTTCCTTATAGCGTCTGGGCACTCACATCCCATTCTGGAAGATAAGCTTAGATACTTTATTTCCATCTCCTAATATGGCCATATTAATCCAATCCCTTGCCTACTTTCCCACTATTATTTTTCCATGTGATTTTCCAAAACAGAGCAAATTTTGCCTGAACCCCCACCCCCTGCTCCTCCAAGGCAAGTCTGTGGTAACACATTTGATGTAAGGAGGCCCTGCGCAGGTAAAGACAGAGAGCTGTCTTCTGAAGGGACAATCTGAGGAGGGAGTGAAGGCTGGTCCTTAGAGGTCCATCATTTTGTTCACCATTGCTCGGCTCACTGGGCACAATTTAGTGGCCACAGGTACACATCTAAGAACTCTGGAGGCAGAGTGCACTTGATGCCCAGGTATGGCTAGCTCCATCACTGGAGTGTCTCTCCCACTAAGTATAGACTGACCATACTTTATTTTCAGACCACGTTTAAGTGACGCTGATGGTTTATGCTCACAAAGAAAGAGAAGTTCTCTCTCCTCTCTCCACATAACTAGGAATTGAGTTCCTCGGAGACCAACTGCAGACATGATGCCCCACCATCTTCCTCCAGCTGCAGACCCAGTAGTTAGCCAGAAGAAACCCTGAAGAAGCATCCCTGGCACACAGCAATGGTCCTCACTGATGCTGCCCAGGTGTTTGATGGACACAGATAGATAATCTTCAGACATCGCCCATCTCTCCCTCAGATCCTCCTTGCTCTGGAGTCAAACCAGCTGGGCAACATTTTCCTCTCTAAGTGTAATAACACTGTTTCCAAACAAAGGAAGTGAGATGTTTTCTACAGCTGTTGCACATCCATTATGCCACCGCCGGATGCATTGTTCCTTTGCTTTTTATGATGCAAAAAAAAATAATTAAGATGAGAGGCACTTCTTGTCTCTAAATCTTTTTCTGCTTAAACATGTTTTGCAAATGGCCAATCTCTCCTGTTACTTAGGTTTCCACCCAGAAAATGTTAGCACTTAATTATAAAATCAGCTGCTAATATGCTTAATGACTTTCCATTATACCAAACAATAGCTGCCGTGAGCTTTCAAAACGTATTTGCATGCATATTCCCTTGACCCATCCATCAGAGTCCTGAGGCAACCATGTTCTGACCATTGGCTAATAATCGCTCTAGTGGATTAACCTGGGAAGCTCTGCATGTGTTGTGCCCACACCATAGAAAATACTTTCTGGAGAGAAATGCAGTTTTGGCTTATCACTTGGCTTTGTCCTTCAGGGGCCCAGAGGCTATGTGCTTAATTTCAGTAAATTGTTGGCGTCATCTAGAGTAGTGACCATGAATAAGTCCCGAGGAGGGCAAGATTGGTATCTGGGATCAGGATAGTAGAGAGAAAGGCAGCTCTGGGGGACAGAAGTGCCAGGGGCCAAAGGTAGTGGCCTGAATTCCAGCCTTTGCCAGTCTCCCATATACACATGTTGAATCCTAAACCAGTAGCTGCAAAGCAGCTGCATTTGGGAACAGGGATAAGTCAAGATGAGTTTCCTCGGGAAGGGTCAGGTCCAACATGACTGTTGTCCTTACAAGAAGAGGACACTGGACAGATAGATGACCATGTGAGGACCCAGCCATCTACAAGCCAAGAAGGCCCCAGAAGAAATCAACCACGTCCACACTTTCAGTTCCTGTGTCTAAATGGGGTCCAGTTGGCTCATCTCCTCCCTTTTCTAGAGCAGTGGAGTCCTTACCCCTGTGGCCTCACACTGGTTAGCTGTACACTGTAGAGAGCAGGGTCACTGGGCTATGGCCACTTCACAGACACTGGCAGGTCCATCATGGGTATCCAAGCAGTGTTAGATGCTGCTGAGCTAAGCTAGAGTATACAGTTGCTCAAGACCCACCCCTACTAAAGGCCTGTGTTGCCCTCTCAGATGGACGTTGGCCCAAGCCCCACAGAGTCCTTCTGCCTGCCTTGCTTGGCACTGACAGACAGACCCGGGTGAGCAGGGGAAGACGGAGCTGTCAACCAGCAAGTGCCTGCGCAATAGACGTGGCCCCAGATAAGAAGCCCTCGCTCACTTCTTCTAGGTGAGAGAGCTTTCAGCTTCACAGATTCAATTTCCTTCATTCATGCAGGGAATTCGAGGCCTGGCAAGAATTGATAACTGTTTTGTTCACTTGCTCAGTGTCTCTTTACTCTGAGAATTTTTCCTTAACTGTTTCTTTCTCTAGAAAATCTTTCTTCCAAATGTTATACTTAACCAAACCCTTTGTGACCCATTGCACCTCATAATAAGAGCTCTTTTATTCTTTTTTTTTTCATTCATTTGTTCACCAAATGTGGATTGAATATTTCCTATGTGCCAGGCGCTATTCAGGCCCTGAATAAAGGACAATGACAGAAGTAGAAATTTTGCTCTCATGCAGCTTACATTTAAGAGAAAGGTCATAAATGAATAGTCTGAAAAATATGTACTATGTCAGATGTTGAAAAGAAAAATGAGTTTGAGTAAGAAGCAGTGAGCGAGTATGCATGTGTGTATACCTGTGTGTGAATATCTAGGGTGTGTATTGAGTGTGTGAATACCCACATGCTTATGTAGTGTGTGAATATGTGAAATGTATGATGGGTATGTGTATACATGTGTGTGTGTGTATTGTGTGTGAATATGGTATATGTTGGGTATGTGTTGAGAATGTAGTGTATACATACATGGTGGGTATATAGACATGTGCATGTGTATGAGTGTGTATGGCATGCATACATATGTAGGGTATGGGCTGATTGTGTATATACTCACATGCATGTATATATGTGAGGCGTGTGTATATATGAATTATGTGTTGGGAGTATGGTGTATATATTTGTTATGTATACATATGTATGTGTACAAGTGTTTGTGTGATGTGCATGCACATGTGGGTTTATGTTGGGTGTGTGCATATATTAATTCATGTATATGTATGTGGTATGTGTTCATATGTGGGATCTGTGTTAGGTGTATGCACACATATGTGTGTGGTGGATACACACACATATGGAGAGAGAGAGAGAGAGAGAGAGAGAGAGAGAGAGAGAGAGAGAGAGAGAGAGAGTATGTGTGTGTGTGTAGCCTCTGAGTGGCCCTTAAATTAGGAAGTTGGTCAGAGGAACCTTTTCCATAAGCTGTATTCATGCAGGAACCCAAATTATTTGCAGGAGTAGGTTAAGTGGGTGTTTCTGGAGAGCTTCCTAACATGCAGAGGAGCATCATTTACCTGTTAGAGAATTACTAAGGAATCCGCTGAGAGCTTAATAGGGAGAGAGTTGTAAGGTCATGAGAAATAAGACTGCGGGCACCTGCTTGTGTTCTGTCTTGTAGACCAAGCAAGTAAGTTTTAGTTTTGCCAGAAGTATAATAGAAAGTGTGACAGTCAGAATGATGACCCACGAAGAGGCTCATGCCCTACTTGCTAAAATATGTGCACACATGACTTTCTATTAAAAAGGGGCTGGGAAGCTGTGATTGAATTAAGTGGCCCGCAAATCACCACAAGGATCTTTATAAGATGGAAGAAGATACTGACTCAGAAAGATGGGCAACAAAAACAAAGACCAGAAAGATGCAGGGCCACACTGTAAGATTGCAGGTGGCCCTGGTAGCTGAAAGAGCAAAAAAAAAAAATCCTCCTTAGGAGCTTCCAGAAGGAACCAGCCCTATTGGTTCCATGATCTCAGCCTATAAGAGCCAAGGCAGATTTCTGAACTCCTGAATTTGAGAGTGGGAAACGTGTGCTGTGCAAAATCTCACCACGGGAAGTCACTGGAAGACTTGGAGGAGAATTGTCATATGGCTTAAGTCACATTTTTCTAAAAGCCCCTGGACAGTTCTTCAGTAAAGTGAATGAGGAAGACTGAGTAGACGTCTTAGCACAGAGGGGACTGCAGTGCCTGGCCTGCGTGATGATGGAGAACTGTGGGTGGAGTCTGCCTATGATATGATCTTCCTCAGACCCAGTGCATAAGAGGTTGGTAACGGTGCTGAGGGATAGAGAAGGGCATTGGTGATTCCCAGATTTGTAACCCCAGGGCCTAAAACATGAAAATACCATTTTCTGAGAAGAAGAAAGGTTGGAGATTTGGTGACTGTGTGTAGGTAGAAAGAATAGATTAAGAATCGCCCCCTCTAGATGTGCTAACATTTGCAAAGTCCATAATCCACTGAAGTGAAGGTCTCAACCAGGCAGCTGATGCCCGTGAGTTGGGAGCTCATGGGAGCATTCTGAGCTACAGGTGTGAAGCAAGTGCTAGCTAGCTGTGTGATGATGATGCTTGAAGCCACAGGGCTGGAGGAGAGTATCCAGAAGAAGCACACCTATTGAAGAGAACACGTGCTGTGGATCCAGCATTCTGAATGGGTTGTCTTACAGGGCAACCTTCTATCTAGGGCTCAGGTTGGCAAGGAGGCGTCTTGGAATGCTGGCGGCCAGTAGAATGCCAAAGAAGTCTCTTATGTCCCCACCGCCCTGTACCATTGTGATGGTTAGACCTGATTGTCAATTTGGCTGGGTTTACAATTACAGAAGAAAAAAAGTCTCTGGGCAGGACTTTGAGAGATTATCTATATTAATTGAAGTAGGATGACCTACCATCAATGTGGGTAGCACCATTCCATAGGCTGAAGTCTAGGTCTGAATAAGAAAAAGGGGGTGAGGAGGGAGTTAACTGAGCATCAGCATTCATCTCTCTCTCTACTTCCTGACTATAGATGCAATGTAACGGATACTAATACTCCTGCTGCCATGCTGTGCCCACCACAGTGGACTGTATCCCTTGAAACTGTGAGCCACAATAAACTCCTTGTTCTCTAAATTCCTCCGGTCAGGCATTTTGTCACAACAGTGAGGAAGTTTCTCATACAGCCATGCTGGCTAAATACTACTAGACCCAAACTGATGGTCTCTAGCAGGAATCCATGATGACAAGATAGAGTGCTTCCTACAACAGGTAAAAAGTAAGCTCGCACAACGAAGCAAAGGCCGCAGTCACATGAATGTGTGCGCGATGATACCCGTTGCCTGAGTGTACCCATGAAAGTGCTTTAATGTGGTTCATCGGATAAATAATGATTGTAAGAAAAGGGCAAATACGTGGTGGAAGCAGAAGGAAGCACACAGTGCAAAGGACGCAGAGCATCCTGGATTGATTCATAGGCTCCTGTTGACTGTTTCCACACCATAAATCTCAGTTGAAGAGCCTTGTGCTGTGTCTAAAACGAGAGCCCAGAAACCCCAAACAAGAACGCAATGGCTCACCAGGGAAGGCTTTAACCAACCTAAGTGCTGCATCTCTTCCCTGAAGAAATCTCTTCCATCTGTGCTGGAGTCGTTATCGCTGCCTTCCTTGGAAAGGCAGACTTTGTGCTCGCCCACACAGGAGCTGTTGTGACCAACCTGAAGTCAGAGTGATTCAATGACAAACTTCCCAAATGAAGAACCGAATGAGCTCTGACCACACCTCCACTCTCTAGGTAAATGTGCCTGTGTATATAGAAAGAAGAATGGGTGTCTTGGAGAATCATTACATGAAAGCCCTATTGCAAAGACCAGGTCCCACCTTTGGGCCCTGTTGTGGCTTGGATGCAAAAATGTGTCTCATAGGCTCGCATGTTTGAACACTTGGTCCCCAACTGATGGTACCATTTTAGAAGGTTATAGAATCTTTGGGAGGCGAGGCTTTGCTGAAGGACATCGGTACCTGGGAGCAAGCTTTGAGGTTTTGTAGGTCAGGCTCACTTCCTGTCTGTTCTCATTTTGGACCGTAGATCCAAGGTGATCAACTGCCTTATACTCCTGCCATCATGATTTTCCTGCCATGAAGGGACTGACACCCCCCCCCCATGGTGAACCACCATAACTACTTCCTCCATTCAGTTGCTTTTTGTCGGATGTTTAGGCTCCCAAGAAACTCACGATAAATGCTTGGTGGTTCTGTATGTAAGCTGTCTTCTAGTATAAAATGTTCGCACTGTTATTGTCTTACCATTGGACACATGTGTAGCTCCTGATGCCAATTCCATGTGGCTAGCTGTAACCAGACTTATAGCCTACATTTTATTTCTTGTTTTCGTCTGCGTGGCAGCGTGGATGAAACTATGGGCACCAGAGAGCCACTTGGGACACTCCAAGATGCCACACAGATGTGTATATTACTAAGGAGGATGAAGGGGGGGGGGCATTTGTTTTCAAGGAAGCCTCCTTATGGTGGATGTAGGACAGACATAGGAGGACCAGCAGAGCTACACAATGCCTCTCATGGCTCAAACTCAGAATATACCAGAGCTTCCACTGGCCAAAGCAGGCTGCATGACCAAGTGTATTACTGTGCGAACAGAGAGAGTACTGTTGCCACAAAGGTTGGGGAAAGGGAGGGAGAATTTACTAAGTAATAAACTAATCTCTACAGGGAGGAATGTGAATATTTAGTTCGAGGTGGGATATGTTTAACAAGGTCCATATCATGTTTACGTGTTTCTTAGCTGAAGCGTAGAGGCAGCACACTGCGTGGATGATCGCAGTTGCTATCCGCTGTTGGTTCTACTTGGCTGCTAGACGCAGGCTGGATCTAGGATTCTAATTGTTCATTTTTCTTATCAGATGTGTTCATCAGGTTTCATTTCCTTTCTTGTCCTGAGCGTACGGAGGCCTTGTGAGAAAGCTCTAGCTGATGGAATGGAGTGTGGTAGGACCCCAGGCCTGGCTGCTGCAGCCCTCCCACACTTACTGCCCCAGGCTCTTTCTGCTTTCACCTGCTGATATTCTCATGCAGATTGACAATGAGGCTAAAAACTGAAGATGCCCACGAAGCTGCAAGAATGTTCAAATTTATATGGGAGAGCGATTAGCATTGTCCTGATGAATACAGATAATGATTGCATACAATAGAATTCTGGTGTGTGTATGTGTTGGGGGCGTATGTGCACATGTGTGTCCAGATACATGCATGTAGGGGCCAGAGAAGGATGTTGAATGCCCTGCTCTCTGGCTTGTTTCCTTTAGACCGGATGTCTCCTTGAACCTGGAGTAAGGCCAGTAGCCAGAGAGCTCCAGCAATCCTTCTTAGTCCATCCCCCAGAGTGGTGGGATGACAGGTGCACTCAGCCACACCCAACGCTTTGCATGTGTGATGGGAATTTAAACTCAGATGGTTAACATTGGACAAGTGCTCTAACTCTCTAAAGCAACTACCCAGTCTGGGCTTTCTGCTTGTTTTGTTTTGTTTTATAAGTCATAAAAGATTCATTTTTCTATACCTCCAGGATCTCTGCTTTGACATAGTGGAATGTGTCCACACACTGAATACGATGTCCTCAGTTCTAAAAGCTTCCTCCTCTTCCTTCAGTGGCATAGGGGGTGACAGTTAACTGTTGCTGAAGCCTTTATCATATGCCAGACACCCGGTGCATGTGGGTTCCCTCTATGTTGTAAATCCCCCAGGCCCCCATGATGTTTATGGTGGATACTTCTCTAGGTGTAAATCTGGGCTCAGTGTAGACAAGGTGCCAGATGTGGTAAGACTACACTTGTGTGGCTTGCTGCTGGACTGTGTGCCTAGCCACATGGAACCCTGGCTCGGCTGCCGGCTTCCCAGGAGTCTTTGTAAGCCAGTGGTAGTTTTCCATGGCCTCTGATGGCTTGGCTCTCCATCTCTCTCCAGATTTGAGGCACCCCACCATTCTTCTCTTTGCAGCTTCTATTTGGATCTAGGCCCCTTTGAGCACATTGTCCCATTTAGGAGCCTTGTCCTGCCTGCCATTTGCTCCCAAAACCTGGGAGGTCCCATCCACAGTGCAGTCTCTTCCATGCTTCCTGATGATAGAGGGGCTGATTAGCAGTGGCTCTGATTTCTGGCGTGCCGAAGCCAGGGGCCATAGGAAGAGAGCCATCAGGGCTGCTCAAGACAGTGGACTCTCCAGAGTAATGACGAGTGACTTCCAAGGGGCCACTTGTACTCCGGGAGCATCATAAGGTGCTGGCCAGATGACGCTCAACAAAGGGAGTATTGACCCTTATGACGTCAGGCCTCTCCTTCTGGCCAAGGCCGGGCTTCTGTCTGTGCTGTTTATCCTTGGTGTCAGTTCCCAAGAAACAGATAAGGGCAGCTTAGAAAACCAGGTGCTTCAGGGAGAGAGCATGGAGACCACCAGGGAGTACCAGTTCTGGAGGTTTCTACAGTCCTCAAACAGCCAAAGGCTATACTTGGAGTTGAGTCTGTAACGAATTTGGGGCACAATGAGGGACACTGAGAGGAATTGTCACGTGGGGTAAGAAATGCATCAGAAGAATTTAAGTACTATGGCTGGACTGGCAAGTGATAGTGTGCCAAGGGCTCTGAAGAGAGTTCAGGCCCATGTGGCACATGGGTAAATCCCTTTATAGGCTTCTGAAGAGGGGTGTTTGTGTTCTGGTCAGGCTGTCTACTACTAAGCTATGAGCTTCAAGAGGGCAAGCATCTAGGAAACAAACCATATTGGTTCTGGAAAGCAGGCTACTGCCATTTGGTCAGCTGTCCCAGTTCAACCGAAATGAGGAACACTACAAATTGGCAAGGCCCTGACTGTCAGTGGGCAGTCTGTAGCATGAGAGTCAAGGTGACAGCTTTGCCTGGAATCACTTGCTGGTCTCTGTGCAGCTCATTTTGCCTGGAATCACAAGCAGGTCTCTGTGCAGCTCAGTGTCCTCGTGTCAATACTGGGACGCTCAGAAATCATCCTCAAAGTGAGGGTCTGTTGGAAAGATGAGACTGCACAGAGCAGCTATGTCATGTCATCCATTCGGGTCACAGGGTCCTCAGTGAGGTTGGGTTGCTCCAGAGTATCTTTCCAGAAGGAAGCTGAAGTTCCTTGTGGGGGTCACATCTTGAGGCTTCCTGTAAGCAGAGCTTCAGGAGAGAGTGTTAGAGGGGATCGTTTGATGGATTTTCTCCCCCATCGGTAAGAACCTGCAGTCTGGCTCCTTGGCAACTTCCACTGCGTGTGTCTGACTGGTTCCCATCCGGGAGCACTGATTTTGTTCTGTAAAGTCTGTGTACTGTAGTGGCAAAGGAGGCAGCCAAGAGAGCAAGGCTCGACCCCTTGACACTGGGGGTTCTAGTCAGAAGTGCTTGGGTATTTTAAGGATAGAAGGTTTTGGAATGGGGAGTGTATGAGGAACCAAGTAGTTGTGGCTGTGACTAGAACTCCCGTTGACTGTGTCATTCTTAGAAGGCCCTGGCCTAGAGAGTGTAGTCTTTGCAAAGTATTAGCGTTGATGGACAGCTCAATCAAGCTTTATGCTGCTAAGCAGGTAAGGGCTTGTCCTGAGTTGGTTTCTCCAGAGGCAAACCCTGAGACGTGGGGTTTCCCTGGAAAATGATCCCAGGAAGCTCCAATAGATGATAAGTAAGACATGAGTGAAAAATATCAGCAAAAATCCTGGACCCCGAGATGACTTTAGCTCTAGGATGGTTCAGGGACACAGCGTACCCGGCCGAGGCCACAGTGTAGCCACAAAGAGCCCAGTGAAAGGCAGACAGGGAGAGAAAGCCATGGGACCAGAGGCCTTTCCCCTGCTACTGCTGCTTGGAGGTCCTCTTGCAGCCCTAGGGGTGACCGTGAGATAACCACCCTACCTAACTTCAGGAGGCCTCTTCTAAGGCACGCCCCAGGCACTGAGGAATTTGCCGTTGTTCCAAGAGTCACTGCCTCAAATCTTAGAGGAAGATTGTCTCATTGCAGCCTGCTTGTCAGCCCTCTGCCCACATGTGCACAGATACCACAAGTTACCAGGCCACATTCTTGGTATGGGGAAGGCCAGATTACTAAAAATTGTACAAGGAGGCAGGGGGTGGGGGGTGGTACGGGTACATGGTTGGAGTGCTGCCAAGGCTTTAAGGCAATTTTCAGTGTGTGGCTTTCTCTGGCTACTTTCTCTTCTTGTCCCTGGACACGCTGTCAGGGCCTCCAGAGATCAAGGGCGAGTGCAATGCTCTGTTGACCCTTCAGGAACTCTCTGCTACCCCTAGGCCCTGCGCGCTCTAGTGACCCTCAGAGCCTGCTCCTCAAACCAAGCAAGCTCCGAATAATCCCAGTCTTTCCCTTAGTCTCTTTGAACTCTTGAGGTCTCTTGGAGCTGGTTGTTATGTTTCTCCCATGAGCCTTTGTTACACAAATAACATAGATGTCTGCTTTTGTTCCTCGAGCTCCGCTTTCTGGCACTCCCCATCCAGGCTTTTAACGGAGTTTATTATAAATGGAAAAAGAAAGCCACTATGCCTCACGGGGCAGCCTGGCATTCTTCTCCTGGCTCCTGCCCTCTAGCGCCTGTGTTTTCAATAATGAATGGCACAGGGGCCCAGCGAGATGAACAGGAACTGATAAGTACAGCCATTATGTGCTCAGCTCTGAGGAGCTGGCTAAGGGCGCTAACTTCAGATCCCACATGACAAGCGTGGGTGGGTGGTTGGGGTGGGGACAGGAGCTTCCTCTGCTGTCCAGTGTCCTCCTCAGCCAGGAAGATTCTGTAATGGATGGTGGGATGAGGGAGTGCTAGACTCAGAATCTAGGGATGTAAGCATTACCGGCTTTACCAATATAGTGTACTGTGAAACTAGTCCCATAACCAAAGGTTCTGATTCAGTGTTCTCCTGTGGAAAGCAAAACCAGTTCTTGCTGGTCCCTCTTACCATATAGGTCCTTACTGGAACAGGGGAGATGGCTGACACTCTCAGTGCCTGGGGCGTCCCTTAGAAGAGGCCTCCTGAAGATAGGTAGGGTGGTTATCTCACAGTCATCCCTAGGGCTGCAAGAGGACCTCTAGTCAGCAGTGGCAGGGGAAAGGCCTCTGGTCCCATGGCTTTCTCTCCCTGTCTGCCTTTCATTGGGCTCCTCTGTGGCTACACTCAGGTCTCAGCCAGACAAGCTGTGTCCCTGCACCATCCTAAGAGCTATAACTGTCTCAGGTACTGGAGAATGAGGCGTAGCAGTTAAGTGACTGGTGTGCAAGCATGAGTTTGGATCTCCAGCATCCACATCATCACCCCAAGAGTAACCCAACTCTAAAGAGGGAACAAGACACATAGACAGGCAGGAGTCTGCAGGGCCTGTCAGGCTAGTCAAATCTTTGAGTTACGGGTTCAGTGAGGAGACCCTGTTTCAAAGCCTAAGGTGGAGAGTGAGAGAAGAGACACGTGACATCAGTCTCTGCCCTCCACATGCATGTATGTATACCGGCCCCCTCGGTCTACCTCAACCTGGGCAGTTTCCGGAAGACAGGCCACCCAGACTTGTACAAGTTGCTGTGAGATTACAGACAGACAAGGAGACTGAGATGTGGTGATGTCTAGCAATGACCTGGAGGCTGGTGGTACACTAGCGAGTATTGAGAAGGAGAGGAAACCACAAAAGGCCTGTGGGCCAGTGCTGAGGTTCTGGAAGGGGCTCCCAGGTGGGATAAAAGCTAGAGAGCAGTTTGAGGAGGATGGGGAGGAAGGACTGTGTGTAGTGGGTGATGTCAGAAGAGCTCTTGGCATCCTTGGGAGGTGGTAAGATTTGCCCATCCTCCACCATCGCTGAATCTACTCACGATGGTTGAAGTTCCATCTATGATGATGGTACATCTCAAGATCCCAGTGCCCTCTGTATTTCCGCCACTTACTAAGGTCAGTGTCATTCTGGACAAGCACATGTATAAAATCAGTTATATTTGGTATATCCAGTGGCATGATGGGTAATTGCTTTTATATATAAAAATGAGATAATGATAGATAAAAGGTACCAGATATTATGTTATTTGAGGTTTATTAAATGAGCATGGGGGGAGAAAGAGAGGGAGGCAGGTTACCCCAGAGAAGGAGAGACAGAGACAGAAAGAGAAGAGAGGAGAGGGAGAGAGAGAGAGAGAGAGGGAGAGAGAGAGAGAGAAAGAGAGAGAGAGAGAGAGAGAAAGAAGAAGGAGGAGGAGGAGAGAGGAAGAGGAAGAGAGAGGGGGAGTAGAGAAATGGAGGGGGCCATGTGGACAGTTTGTCCTTTTATATGGCCCTGGGCAGGGCCACGCCCCCTTAGCAGATAAGCAATGACATCATAGGTAGGCAGACTGAAGCAGAATCCTAACACTTGCCTCTATTAACTTGGGCTGATTTAGAATTGTCATGGAAACTTACCTCTGTTTTGCTTTTGTTTGTTTTTGTTTTGAGCATATTTCCAGGAAGGTTTAGCTGAGGAGGAAAGTTCTACCCTGAATGTGAGTGGCACCATGCTATATGGGCTTGGGGCTCGGGTGAAATAAAAGGAAGAAAACAAATTGAGCAGTAGCAACCATCTCTGAGTTCTTGACTGCAGATGCTGCGTGGCCAGCTGCCTCATGCCCCTGTCGCCACCCTTCCCACCATGATGGACCTGTACCTCGGCACTATGGACCGCCCTAAACCCATTGAATTGCATGTGCCAGGCATTTCATCACAGCAACGGGAAAAGTGATGCAACCAGTTGGTGCCTTCCTCCTCCCCTTTTTCTCCTCCTCCTCTTCTTCATCATCTTCATCTGCTTCTTTGCATAAAGCGACAGGTCACCCAATGTAGTCTGATTTGTGGTCTCGTGAGCAACTGATGTCTGATTCTCACTGAATCCTCACTTTATGTATGTTTTAAGTTGATACCTCTGCCCTAATAAATTATGCCACCTGATAAAACATTAACAGGTCTACTGAAGTGACAAGTTTCCACTCAGGTGGTCAAACATTTATTTATATGGGACACCAGGCACTTAAAGCTGTGGCAACTAGTGTTTGAGCCATTGTAAGAATAAGAAGCTCCCTGCTGACCTCAGAGGCTCTATCTTGAAAAGCACGGTGATTTTCCATTTTGTATGTCTGAGTCTCCTGCTTTGGAGAATCAGTCCCCATGGCAAGAGGACACTAAGGTAGACCTATGGAAAGACTCTGGGAGAGAAGTGAGGTGGGGCCTCTTGAGTCTTTGCCAGCCATGCGAGGAAGCTACTTTTAAAGTCCCTCCAGGCCGAGCCCATCCTTTGGTGCCTGTCTAGCTTACCAAGCTCTTGACATCTGGAAGAGACTCCCATGTCAGAATTGCCTGTCTTAACTGCTAACCTCTACCTAGCCCACAGAGACACTGAGCCAGAACAAAGCACTGTATATGGCATACAAGAACAGGATCTGGGGGTACAGAGCCAGGGCTCGGGGCACCCTCACAGATGCTCTGGATGCAGCTTCGTGTTGTTCATAGAGACCACTGAGTCTTTATGACCAGGGTCAACAATTCTCCATTATTTGGAAACCTTAGGCCTTATTTTCAGAAACCCAGGTGGCAACTGGGCTCTAGAAGTCACCTGCCCCTGGGGTTTGTAAAATCATTTCGGCTGAGTCAGGCCAAGATCATAGACATTGGGCAAAGATTGGTGCTAATGGCCGCCATGAGGGGCCCATACTTTATAGGCAGCCGAAAGGGTGCGGGCATAGGCACTCGCCTTTAGGGC
Source organism: Acomys russatus (assembly GCF_903995435.1). Lineage (NCBI taxonomy): Eukaryota > Metazoa > Chordata > Mammalia > Rodentia > Muridae > Acomys > Acomys russatus. The sequence goes on from NC_067162.1 coordinate 42,627,912, forward strand.
AAGCTAACCCGGCTCTGTGCACACACCTCTGTAGTCGTGGCATATGAAGACAGGCTGTAGAGCATCCATCAGAACTAACGACACTTGGAATTGCTGTGATTTCCAAGGCATTAAGCCTTGTAAACTCTTCAATAAACCAAGCCTCTCAATAGTGTTTTTTTTTTTCTGATTGAAAATAAAATGCAAGCAATTGAAGAAATAAATAAGATTAGAGAACGTTTTTAAAGGGCAGAGATGTCCTCCTTCAGGAACTCAAAAATATGAGTCATTTTAATAGGTCTCACGGGCAGGGCAAATGACTATGGGAGGAGGGCTAATCAAGACTGCTGAGATGGCAAGAGCTGAAATCCCACTTGAAATCAACAAATGAAAGTGGAATGGAGCCAAAAGTTAAGAAAACATCAATCCAATCAAACAAAAATAAATAAAAAAGAGAAGTGTACTAGTTGTTTATGCAGAACTTTAATTTCTGTCTTCTATTCTCTGTTTCTTGGTACAGAATCTCAGGAGATAACTGGGTTTTCCCAAAGCAGTCCAGGGTTATTCTCAAGCAGGAAGAGTAGAAAAGTGTGGTGGGAGACACAACATTTGTGGGTGAAGGAAGGACAGGACTTATGGATAACCAGAACTGAGTAGACATTTTGAAGTGTCTATGAGCAGTGTCCACATAGTGAGGGCAGCTAACATAAGACCATGTCCGTGTTGGTGGATATAAGACATCCAAGGGTAGGGGCTGGAGAGATGCCTCAGTGGATAAGAAGTCATTCTAGGCAAGCCCGAGGACTTGAGTTCAGATCTTAAGCACCCACATAAAAGCAGGGCAAGGCTATGCCCATCTGTAGCTGGACCACTGGGGCTGGGGAAAGAAAACAGGAGGATTTGGTGGAGTTTGCTGGCTAGCCAGGCAAACTGCAAACAGCGTCAAGCTGCAGGTACAGTGAGAGAGCTTGCTTCAAGGGAAAAGGGCCAAGAGCAATAGAGTAGAATCTGTGACATTTTCCTGTGATTTATGAATGAGTATCTGCATGTGTACATATGTGTCATACAGGCATACAATACCTGCACACACACACATACATGTAAACACATACATACACTTATACACACATATAAACACATCGATATACATACACATATGCACACATATACACACATACACACATATGCAGCTATACATGCACATATAGACACACATGGACATATACATGCACATACACACACACTCATACATGCAGAATAGAGGAGGGGCCTTTATGGTTGTCACATTTCCCATAGGAAAGAGCTGAATTTTTTAATGAAATATTCTGTAAAAATGTGATAATTGTGGCATGTTTAGTACCAAAGAATAGTTGCTATTTATCTGACATTTCTATTAAAATAGGTATCATTATTTCATCTGGTAACCCTACCCCAGGCTCATCCAAATTCATCAGAGATCTTGTAGAGAAAGGCTTGGGGAAATTTAACCCCGAGTCTCAGATGGAATCTTCTGTGTCCAAGGACTGCGTGTGCCCGTGTTCGTTCTCCTTGGGCTCCGTAGCCTGTTGGCGTGATGAGATAGTGGAGCCCCTGTTCTGAGTTCTGAATCTACCAGAGGGAGGCTAGGGAGCAACACTGACCATCTGGCTCTGGGGCCCACTGTTTCCTCCCTGGAGGTGAGGTCTGGCCTGGTCTATTCCAGAGACTCAGTGTGAGGGTCCTTCTTGTTATCACTGGTGTAAAACTCCCTGCTTTTAAAAGATGGAATAATATATTCAATTGTGTGTATATTCCATGTGGCATTATCTTTTCACTCACTGGCAGGTGCTGAGGTTGTTTCCATACCTCTGCTTCTGTGGATGGTACTGAGATGAGCTTAGGAGTATAGGTACCTCTTTGAGATGCTTTGGATAAACACCTAGAAGTGCTAAGTGAAATAAGCCAGACACAGAAAGATGGACAATCTCAAGCCTTACTCATCTCTGGGGTCTAATCAGTCAGACTCATGGGAACAGAGAGTAGGAGGATGGGTCTCAGAGCTAGGGAGGGGTGTGCGGGGAGATGCTGAGAGACGGGAGAGAACTGAAGTGTCATGGCAGGAGTGAATCCCAGACTCTACAGGACAGATGGTGCCCATCGGTAACAGTGGTGCATACTTGAAATGTGCATTGAAAGGGTTAATTAGGCAAGGTTCTCTAAAAGGAGGGGGGGGAGGGAGAGAGGGGGGGGGTGGGGAACCAGAGGGCATCTGTGAGGCTGGCTTATACCATAGGTTGGGTGGTTTCTGAGAGGAGCAGAGAACCCTGTAGTGGCTCAGTCTGGGAACGTGGGCACCTCAGCAGCTCCAGTTCAGCTCTGAAAGTCCCCCAGAGGGTTGTTCGGCACTGAGCCTCTGCTCAGAGGCTGAGGCAACATGAGTGTGATGCCTGCAGCAGTGACATATAGACAGGCTAACAAAAAAGAAGAGAAGGCGTCCATGAGCTTCACTTTTTCCCTAGGACTGCCTTTTCAGTCTAGCCAGAGAGTGATGCCCACAGTGAGGGCCCGTTCTCCGTAGCCCTCACCCAAGACACTGCCCCACATATCAGTCCTTTCTGAACACACCCTCAGGGGCACTCAAATGCATTCACCAGCGCTACGGAACCTGAACCTAGTCAGGTTTACAGCCAAGACCAGACACCACACGGGAAGATCCTAAGTATTCTTACACACACACACACGCACACACACACACACACACACGCACACACACACATGCATACAAACATGAACATACAGACACCATAAACCCACACATACACACATTCATACACACACAGGCACACATATCCCATGCACATGTACAAGCATACACAAACATATACAGACACATGCATATACATACATATACACATTAAAACACCTGTATACACCCATACAGACACATATGCACACATACACACATACATACATAGACACAGATACACATACACATACATACATATATTCATACCATAAACATACACATATCCATATACAAACACACATGCAGACACATACATGTAAATATGCACACTTTAACTATGTGAGATAATTACTTTGATCCTACTGATTTTTCTGCAGCAGACTCATAACCATATCAAATTACCAGGTTATATTTATTAAGAGACACAATTTGGAATATTTAAACAGTGCTGTGAGAAGTTAAGTTTGTATGGGCCAAAGTGCCCAGCAGACATCCAGCAGCACAGCAGGAACACATAATAACCCTTCTATGCAGGAACACATAATAGCAGGAACACATAATAACCCTTCTATGTCATCCAAGCAGTTCCTGTTATTGACCCCAAGGACAGGACAATATGCTTTCTAGGCTTGGTCTCATCCAATTCCCTTAGGATGGAGCAAGGGCATGATTCCATCCCATGTGACCAAGAGACTGGAGTGAAACCCATTCTCAAGTTGGCCTGAAGAAATGGAGCTCTTGAAGATCTTTCTCTTTGTGTTTGTGTGTCTCTGTTTGTGCAGTGTGCATGCCACACATGTGGGAGCACCTGAGGCGACCTGGGAGCTCTTTACACAACAGCTGCAGTTACTGCCCTGTAAAGCTGCTGGGAACCAAGCTCAGGTCCCTTGGAAGAACAGCAAGTGCTCTCTCAACCACTCCGTCCCTGGGGGAACTTTTGAGTGACAGCCATGGTTTCAAGCCAGGACAGTGGGCCTCCCACATTCACGCTGCTCTCCGTTCCAGGGCCTCTGCTTGTACTTAAACACACACCCCATCGCATGGCACGTGGAACAATGGAAGTGTCAGGACCACCTTCTTTCCCAGAAGGTCTGGCCCTGTGCCCACTCATTAACTGAGCGTTCACGCTGTCACCGACTCTCTCCTGGACACTTGAGACGACGCACGGGGGTTCAGTCTGATGAGGAATCAAGCAGCAAAGAAGTAGACAGTCACGGGTGAGAGATGCGACATTGCACCGAGGCACATGACATGGAGGCTGAAGTAGAGGGAGGGATAGGTGTGGCTAGGGAGAGGAGAGCAGAAGAGACTGTTTTCATTACTAGTGTCCCAGGAGACCTTCTCTGAGGAAGTGACATGTGAGCAGCGACCTAAACCAAGGATATGGTATAACTTGTCGATGGTTGGCAGGCAAAAGGAGATGCTAGACTTGGTGGTGGCTCAGCGCAGAGGCCAGTGTGAAGGTGATGTTCAAGGGAGCTGGGGCCAGGTGCAGCAAGGAGGAGTGTGTGTGTGTGTGTGTGTGTGTGTGTGTGTGTGTGTGTGTGTGTGTGTGGTTACTGCTCAGGGCTGGAGGGCACAGCTCCCCCCTCCCCCACAGCTGTTCTGCTGTGATCCAGAGTGCCCACCGCAGCTTCCGCAGAAAGGCCCCCCATCTCCAAGGAGCAGAAGCCTGCGGAAAGAAACCAATCATGCCACTTATCGCCCTGGTTTGAAAAGTAATTGCAGACACATGTGTAAAGGGCAGGGCAATCTTTTCTGTCAATTACGCGCCCTGCTATTAGGCGATTAGAGGCTGGTACAGTCGTGGCGTGAGGGATTAGCTGGGCCTCCTCTGTGGCCACCTCTGCATCTCTGCTGTCCCCCCAAGGGCATGCTGCTCCCTCTCTGGGGACAAGGCTCAGCCTGAACAGGTGTGTCCCTAGACCAGCTTGTCCTTTGTGTACAAAGGTTTGAAAGGGACCTTCAAGAGACCCTTCGAGAAGTACAGCTGGGAAGTATGGCTGTGGCATGACAAATTGCCTATCAGCAGCCCCTGGGGACATCTGGTCCCCAGTGTCTCCGAGGCTGGGTTCCTCTTTCCCACATGTTCTCTTCTTTTGGGAAAAGGCCTGATCTCATGATGTAGTCCAGGATGGCATGACACTCACTCTTATATCCCAGACTGTCCTGGAACTCATAGCAATCCTCCTGCCTCAGTCTTCCAAGGGATGGGATGACAGGAGCGGGCCACGGTGTACATCTGTTCCTGCACTCAAGTGCACAGGCTCCCCTTCCGTTTGACTTGCTCAATTGCCCATCTCTATGAACTTTTCATTCACTGACTTATGTCCCCTTTATTCCCTAAGCCTGTATTTAACTGAGCACCTGCCTTCTGCCTGCCACAAAGCTGCCTTTCTAACTTAGCAGTTGGGTCCAATGTTTAGAGGCTTTGAGGCCAAATTCAGAGGCCAGCTCGGTCACTACAGCTGCCTTACACTCCCAGCCTTCTCTGTCACTCTGGACCGGGGACAGTGCAGGGTGCTCCATGCCTCAGATCTCCTCTGGTCTCTTCATTTAGCCTTCCTCTCAACCCTGATAGAGAGGACACGGTAGCCCGGCAGCCTGGCAAGTCAGCAGTGGCAGAGGGATTGTCTGGCCAGAAGAACGAAGCCTAGGCAGGGTAGTTTTATAGGGTGTGGCATGAGAGGGAGGGGTGGGACTTGTGGATGAAGCTATCAGGCTTGAAGGCAGAAGGGGAAGCTTCTGAAAAGGATGAGGACGATGAAACAGCAGTGAACTTTCCAGGGCCAGTGAGATGGCTCAGAAGGTAAAGCTGTTTAGCACCAAACCTGACCACCTGAGGGCAGTTCCCTGGAACACACATGGTAGAAGCAAAAGAATGCGTTTCTCTCAATCGTCCTGTGACTTCCACATGTGCACTGTGGTACTTACATGCTTCCCCAAAAAGGAAGTAGATAAATAGATAGATGGATGGATGGATGGATGGATGGATGGATGGATGGACAGACGGATAGATGGATGGATGGATGGATAGATGGATGGATGGATGGATAGATAGATGGATGGATGGATGGATACATAGGTGGATAGATAGATAGATAAATAGATAGATAGATAGATAGATAGATTGATAGATGGATGGATGGATAGATAGATGGATGGATACATAGGTGGATGGATAGATAGATAGATAGATAGATAGATGATAGATGATAGATAGATGGATGGATGGATGGATACATAGGTGGATAGATAGATAGTTAGATGATAGATGATTGATAGATAGATGGATGGATGAATACATAGGTGGATAGATCGATCGATCGATAGATAGATAGATAGATAGAAGATAGATAGATGGATAGATAGATAGATAGATAGATAGATAGATGTAATTTAGAAAAACAAAGAGAGTGGGCTTTCCAAACTGCACACAAAAGATTATGTAGCTGTATATAACTGGCTAAGCAGTCTTAGGTCATGCCCTCCCTTGTGACCTTGGGCCAAGCACAAGAACTCTCTGTGTCATGTGTCCTCCACAAAGTGAACTGTGTCATAGACTTCACACTTCACACTGTGGGTGGAAATCAATGAGGTGGCTAATGCAAAATGCTTAAAACTTCAAACCCTCTTCTACAAATGCCCTCTCTGGCTTCCCTATGTGAGGCTGGTTCCAGCCAGTTTCATCCTGTCTTGGGTTATTCACCACCACCCAGACAGAATGTAAATTTCTCCAGAGCTGGTGTTTGCATTTGTTTGGTTCTTTTTGTATTCACAGCGCCGCTTCTTGGGTGTAATTTAGCACACATGGGACACAGGCAACTGTTCTTAAGGATCAATTGATTGAATGAATGAACAGAGATATGAACAAGCAAATTATTGTCCTATGGGTTTTTTAAATTAATTTATTCAGATTACAACTCCCACCCTCCCTCCTTCCCTCCCTCCCTCCCTCTCTCCCTCCCTCCCGCTTTTACCCTATTCCCCTCCCCTAGGTCTAAGATCAAGGGGAACCTCCTCCCCCACTATATGGTCATAGGCTATCAAGTCTTATCTTGGTAGCCTGCTTATTCTTTTTTTGAATGCCATCAGGCCTCCCCACCAAGGGGAGATGGTCAAATATGGGGCCCCAGAGTTCATGTCTGAGTCAGTTCCCACTCTGCACATAACTGTGCAGAATGTCCTGTCCATTGAGTAGATCAGAGTAGGGGTTCGAGGTTTAATACTTGTATTGTCCTTGACTAGTGCAATAGTTTGAGCAGAACCCCCTTAGGCCTCGATCCAACTTTTACTATGTTCTTCTTGTAGGTTTCTAGGACCCTCTGGATCCTTCTATTTCCCCATCTCCTATATTTCTCTTACCTAGAATTGTCCTATGGGTTTTAACTGTGTTCTTAACCAGCTCTGAGTGACAGTCAGTGGCCTGGCCAAGCTATCAGGTGTTGTGGGGCAGGAGTGTTGTGAAAAAACATTTTCCAAGGGTGGAAGGGCATGACTCCTGTATGGCATAGGATAAGTGTCCAATTTGTGGTTATCTATTGTTATAGTTATTTTTCTGTTGCTGTGATAAAATAGTTGGACCAAAACCAAGTTTTGGTTTTATTTGACTAAGGTTTTGAGCTCATCCCATCACTCAGAGAAGTCAGGACAGGAACTTGAGCAGGAATGGAAGCAGAAATGGAGAAATACTGGTTACTACCTCATTCATTGGCTTACACTCAGCCTAGGGAATGGAGCTGCCTACAGTGGGATGGGCCCTCCTATATCAATCATTAATCATTCACCGGGTTACACTCAGCCTAAGGAATGGAGTTGCCTACAGTGGGCTGGGCCCTCCTATATCAATCATTAATCATTCACTGGGTTACACTCAGCCTAGGGAATGGGGCTGCTGACAGTGGGCTAGGCCCTTCTATATCTGTCATTAATCAAAACCATCCTCACAGACATGGCCACAGGGCAGTCTGATCAAAGCAATTCGTAATCGATAATCCTTCTTCCCAAATAACTCTAGGTTGTGTGATGTTGACAATAAAAACTAACTGGGACACCTATCAATTGTATCAATTTTTATGTCCGGCGTACCCCTCCTCCATGGCTCCTGGCACTTACCAGGGCTTTCCAACCATGTTGAGAAACAAACTGACCATAGGTGATAAAACTTGGTGACAGAGAATTCCCCCCATCTTGTGTACTGTGGATTCCCTATTTTGAGGAGACCAAAGCCACATGGTCAGGGCAGAGGGCCCTAGCTTCCTAGCAGTGGGTCCCTGGAATCTGCTAGAATTTTGTTATCTCTGAGAGGTCACATGCCTACCTTAGAATCATCAGAAATGGCAAAGATGGAAATATTAAAAGACTTGAGTCTAGCTGCCTCTCCCACAAATGGTACACCTACCCAGTGCCAACACTCAGGGACAGAACTCCAATCCTTGACAACTCCTGTCTTCTCCTATTTTATGGCTCTGCTTACATTGCTGGGGGACATTGAGTTAGCCCTGATCTAGGAAACAGGGTTTGACAGGAGCCTATGGAATGGCTGAATGGCTCAGCCTACAATGTGTGGCCTACATGTACCACACTGTTAAATCTGTGATACAGGCACCAACTGCAGCCATCTGTATCCAAAAGGCATCTGAGAGTCAGTAGTTACATAAAGTGATGGGCACAAACTTCTGCCTGTTACAGATGAAGGGGGCAATATGGCAGGCTGGTCAACGTTTGTGTTGTGGGGTTGGGGGTCTGGATTGAAACTTCTTCTTCATAAGCCATGTGCCTCAGTTTACTCATCATAAGTGAGGATACCTAATGATTCAACTGGCTTCTTAAAATCATCCTAAATATTGAACAATCAGGTGCATGGAATAGCCAGAATAGTGGCTAGCCCATTATCAACAAATATTGGTTTTAAACTATGCTTGTGTTTGCTTCCTGTACTGGGGGTAAAACCTAGCACCCTGCACATGCAAAGCAAGTACCCTACCCATGAGCTTCATCTCAGTATTTTAAATGTTTTAGAAGTCTCTTAAAATAAAATAAAGTATAATAAGATGAAACAAAAACTAGCCCTTCAGAATTAAACAAAACAAACAGAAAGAAAAGAGCCCAAGAGGAGGCACAAGAAATAGAGATTCAGGCTCACACACTCAAACACCCCATGCAAACATTAACTGGAAGCCATCATATATATGCGGAGGGCCGGATGCAGATCTATGCAGTCCCTACGCATGCTGCTTCAGACTCTGTCAGTTTATATGAGCTTTGTTCATGCCGATTCAGAGAGAGCTTTGTTTCCTTAGTGTCCTCCATCCACCCTGGTTCTCCTAATCTTTCTGCCTCCTTTTCTGTGGGGTTCCCCGAGCCCCGAGATGAGGGATTTGATAGAAACAGACATCCCATTTAGAGATGGGTGTTCCAAAGTCTCTCGTTCGCTCCATAATGTCTGGCTGTGGGTCTCTGTGTTTGTTCCCATCTGCAGCAGAAGGAAGCTTCTCTGGTGATGGCTGAGCAAGGCATTGATCTTTGAGTATAGCAGAATGTCATTAAGAGTCATCGCATTGCCACAGCTTATTTACTTATTTCTAAATAGTAGTATTTGCCTTTATTCTCTGCATTCCCTCTCTTGTTCTTGTCTTGGCTCTTCCTCTCCACTTGATCCTCCTGTTTCAGGCCCCCAGCACATTCATTACTATTGACTCCAGATGCTCTCAACCTGTGGGTCACTACCCCTCTGGGGGGGGGGTGTTGATGACCCTTTCACAGGGGTCGCCTAAGGCCATTGGAAAACACAGATATTTACATTATGATTCATAACAGTAGCAAAATTACAGTTGTGAAGTAGCAGAAAAAAAAAAAAAAAAAAAAAAAGAAATACTTTTATGGTTGAAGCCACCACAACGTGAGGAACTGTGTTAAAAGGTTACCGCACAAGGACGGTTGAGAACCACTGATCTATTTTTCTTTCCTAACAAGGTCTGTTCCCTCTAGTTCCTAACCTCCGTGATTCTACAGCTTGTAGCCTGGCTATCACTGACTTAATAGCTAATATACGAAAATAAGCAAATACATACTGTATTTCTCTTTCAGGGTCTGTGATACCTCACTCAGAATGATTTATTTTCTAATACCATCCATTTACCTGTAAGTTTCATGCTTCATATTTTTGTGTGTGTATGCAACACAGTCTTGGATTTCACAGTGTGATCAAATATTCTGCAACATCTTGATATATAGGGTTTTTTTTTTTTTGAGTTCTTCACATATTTTGGGTATTATCCCTCTATCAAATGTATAGTTGCCAAAATCTTCCCAGTCTGTAGACTGCCACTTTGTCCAAATAATGGTGTTTTTGATATACAGAAGCTTTTTAGTTTCATAAAGTCCCATTTATTAATTGTTGATCTTGGTGCCTGTGCTAATGGTGTTCTGTTCAGAAAATCTTCTGCTGTGCCAATGAGGTCAAGACTATTCCCCATTTTCTCTTCTACCAAGCTCAGTGTATCTGGTTTTATGTTTCGATCACTGAAACATTTGAAGTTGAGTTTGATTCAGAGTTATAAATATGGATCTAGCTGGATTCATCGCCATTTGTTGTAGATGCTGTCTTTTTTTTTTTTTTCAGTATATATGTCTGGCTTCTTTATCAAAAATCAGGTGTCTATATGTGTGTGGTATGTGAATGTATGCCTGTGTCTTCAACTCAATTCTAGAACTGAATTCTAGAAAGTCTTTAATTTCTGTCTTGGCTCCTTTTTCATTCAGTAGAGAGTTGTTCAGTTCCCATGAGTTTGTAAGCTTTCTGTTATTTCTCTTGTTGATGTCCAGTTGATGTCCATGGTGGTCAGCTAGGATGCAGGCTCTTATTTCAATTTTCTTGTACCTTTTGGGACTTGCTTTCTGTCCAGATATGTGGTTGGTTTGGGAGAAAGTTCCATAAAGTATATTATTTTTTGTTTGGGTGAAATGTTCTGTAAATATCTGCTGGTCCATTTGGTTTATAACATCAGCTGCAGCATTTCTCTGTTCAGCTTTTGTCTGGATGACTTGTCTATTGGCAACAGTGAGGTAATGAAGTCTCTCACTACAAGAAAGTGAGGGTCAATATGTGATTTAAGCTGTAGTAGTGTTTCTTTTACAAACTTGGGCACTCCTGTGTTTGCAGCATAGACTTCAAGAATTGCAGTGTCCTTTTGGTGGATTGTTTCCTTTGATGAATATGAAGTATCCTTCCCTGTCTCTTCTGATTAGTTTTGGCTTGCAGTCTATTTTGTCAGATATTAACATGGCTACACAGCTTGCTTATTAGGTCTGTTTGCTTAGAATATCTTTTTTTTATCCTTTTACCCTGAGATGATATTTGGGCATGTTTCTTGGATGCAGCAAAAAGATGGGCTTGCCATGTGGAGTTGCTGGACTCTAGTGGAAACATAGGGTCCTGGCTGCTGTTGATTGTGTTTTTATGCTGGGATCTAGACATCTGGGTTTGGGAATCTTATAATTCTAGGTGCTTATTTCTAGTTGCTTCTTGTTCCCCAGTTTTCATTACCCTCTCTGGTTCTTAGGAGAGTGTGGTGGCTGTACAGTGCCTACTAGGAAATTCCTCTGGGATTCTGATAGGCGTGGCTGCTCAGGATTCCAGGAAAAATGTGTTTTCTTGGTACTGGGAGTTGACACTTAGGAATGGGGTAGGATGAGTGAGGCTGAGGGTATCCGTAGGATGGAGGAAATCTGAGCATTCCATCAGGATCTGCCTGGGTCCCTGGGAATGGGGGGAGAGAGTGAGGAGAGGCCGCAAGAGGAAGTCTGCTGCAGAGCTGAGTATGAGAGGCCTGGGTAGGGGGAACTGGGCTTGGAAGAATGGCGGGAGAGCTGAGGATCTGCAGTTGGCCTACTTACTTCACTGACCAAAGCGTCCTGTGGGTTCCCAGAAAGGCCGGTGAGAGTTGGGCCCTGGGATAGGGCAGTGTGTGTAGGGAAGGAAGGTTGGAGGGGGTAGGTCTGTGTGACCCTCTGGAGATGGAGGCAGAGAGAAAGGGGAGGCAGAGAAAGTAGTCTGCCAGGTCTAGAGATGGGGCTAGGCCCTGGTTTTGGAGAAGCTGAGGGAGCAGTGAAGATCTGCATTCAGCCCACCTGCTTCCCTGCCTGGAGCCCTTTTTAAATTTGAGACAGGGTGTTCCTAAGTGGCTCAAATTTGCCTTGAGTTTAAGACTCCCCTGCTGTAATCTCCATGGCTACAGGCTTGTACTATTATCAGGCCTGGCTGAAATAATTAAATAATGATAAAGATCAAATATGACAATATTTTAAATAAAAATAATAAACCAGTAAATTTAAAGACAAAACAATTAAGCTCTTGATTAGTTCTCGGGCAACAGCCCTAATTATTTCTTCAGTTATTCCCACCATGTGCTACAGTTCTTGGCAGGTGGCCAGCACTCAACAGTGATGAGCTAAGTCGCTTGCCTGGCCCCAGCACAGTGGGATCTGACTCCAAAGGGAGTCAGAGAAAGGGAAGCCAGGCTTCCGGGGAACGTAGGGTTTTCATGACCGCACAGAGAGGCTGAGCGGACAGCCCAGCATCCTGGGGCTCAGATTGGTAAGATAGTACCATAGGTTCCTTCATTCAGGGAGGGTTGGCTGGCCACTGTCATCAGTGGGGGGGTGTCGGGGGGAACACTGTCACTGTGCTTCCTGTAGAGCTGGCAAGGATTCAGTGAGGAAAGCATGAATGCGAAGGGTTTGGGCAAGTGCCTTATGCTTAACGAACGTCCCAGTTCTCATGGCTGTTTTGGATACGTGAATTTATTTACCAATGCACAGACATTGCATGGAAATCCTGTGTCTGCTTGGAGCTGGGTGTACTAAGGCCATGGGAGAGGATTGGAATTGGTCCCTTAATTCAGAAGGATCCTGAGGGATACCTGTAAATGAATCGCTTGTTCTAAGTGTATGTATTAGGGTGGGAGGGGATCCAGGGAGAGTGACAGTTGAGGCGTGTTCTAAATGATGATCTGTGGCCACCATGTGGACTTGGACACAGTGAGAGGGGGTGGGAGCCCTGTGAGGAAGCAGGAGGTGAAGGGTGCTGAAGATGATGTAATCTCCCAGGAGGTGGGGAGACAGAGGGCCAGGGGCTCTGTGTGGTCAGAGCTTGAGCTCTCACTGGGGAAAGTGAAACAGATTGAATCCCCCCTCTTTAGTGTTTCATGCCAAGATAGGGATTTGGATTGTAATATTAGGGGGCCTTGGGCTATCATTGAAAGATGTGCCTGTGTGTATGTGTGTGTGCGTGTGTGCGTGTGTGCGTGTGTGTGTGCGTGTGTGTGTGTGCGTGTGTATGTGTGCATGTGTGTGTGTGTGTGTGTGTGTGTGTGTGTGTGTGTGTGTTTGACACTAGGTGTCTCATTCTCTTGTTCTCTATCTTATTTTTTAAGACAGGGTCTCTCTCTACCATGCTCAGCTTTTATGTGGGTCCCAGGGATTTCAACTCGCATCCTAGTTGTTATACTTTACTGACTTAAGACTCTTGTCATGCTGCCTTCCCCTCTGTCATGAAGAGTTTTTACTCATATTAGAGAATTCAGGAAGAAATGTTCTCTTATTTACTTCTGAAAGAGATAATGTCTAAGTCTCAAAGCAGATACTCAAGACTTACTGGTTGAAGTAAAAACTACCCTGGTGGTAATATAGGAGACAGACTGGGGAGCTGAATTAAGTCAATTACTTTGATTCCAGAAAATTGCGCCTTTTTAAAATAACTTGATTCCTGTTATCAAAATAAGTGTTAAATGAATGGATGAATAAGTGAGTGAGTGAGTGAGTGAGTGAGTAAGTGAGTGAGTGAATGGCCAGAAGCTATTTGTGCAGAATAATGAGTTAGAAAAGTCCTGGAATGAGTAACCATTTAAACGCCCAAATAATAAGGCACCTTCTGGGAATATGCTGGGGCCTGTCTGTCACCCACTGGGCTCTATGACAAGCTTTGAGAATTCTTTGTCTTCAGTCCTGACACTGTGGTCTCCAGAGCCCCTTGGGGACAAACAGCAAATCAATAGATTCATTACATGTACAAGGGCCTGACACTTTGAAGAGATTTGAGATGAATTCCTGACCTGTCAAGACAGAGAAAACCACAGTGAAAACTCTCCAGCCTGCCTTGCTCAGGTGTGTCCCTGCTTGCCCCATACTCTCAGCTCACCTTGGAAAAGGCTACCCTCAATTTATCCAGGGTCTTTCTCACAGCGCATAAGTGCCTGGTCTCAGCAGGATCTTCCAAGCCTGGGTATCAGCCATTAAAATGTGCACACTTATTTCTGGCAAGATTTTTTTTTTCTGGGTAGTTTCTTACCAGAGCCTGGACAGCATCAGTCCTGTGGCCACTCTGGATTCCCAATGAAGCAGATGCAATTAAAAACAACAACAACAACAACAACAACAACCAAAAAAAACAAAAAGCTACCAGCCTGTGCACCAGGTCTGCAGTAATACCTATTCATTTCTTTTAAAGTGTGTGTGTGTGTGTGTGTGTGTGTGTATGTGTGTGTGTGTGTGTAGGCCAGAAGAGGTTGTTGGATCTCTTGAAGCTAGATTCAGAAGCTGATTGTGAGCTGCTCGTTGCTTTGCTGGGAACTGAACTCTCTCTGGTCCTCTGTCAAAAGCAGTGTGGTCTCTTTCAGTCGAGCCATCTCTCTAGGCCCCATTTATTTCCTGGACTGTAAAGTCCTGTGTGCTCATTGTAAAGCTACGGAACAGTGAACACCAGCAGACAGAACTCGGGCTCTAGTGAGGGGAGCACGCATGAAAAGAAGCCACAACAAGGAAGGTGGTGACAGAGGATGAAAAGTTCCACGAAGAATAGGACTCGGGGGTCGGGGCGGGGGCGGGGGGAGGATGAGCTAACAAAGTGTGGACTGACAAAAGGAAGGCGTTTCTCTGCGGAAGACCTACAGATGGGCTCAAGGGTCAAAGAGGACCCAGACATGGGGGCAATGAGTCTACTGGGTGAAGAGACTGGAGTGTGCAGGGACCCAATGCTAGGGGAGAGCCTGGAGTATTTGATGATTTGGTGACTAACAGTGGAGCACAGGCAGTGAAGGGCAGAAGGAAAAATGAATGAAAATAGAGAAGGAGCTAGGATGTAGCTTTTGCAAGACCTCACAGGCTGGGGCCGTCTCTCCTTTCCCATCATACACTGTGTTCAAAGTGCAAAGTAGAGGGTGGATATGTGTTAAGAAGGACTGGGGACTGTGGGTGTGAGAGAGAGCAGGCGTGGGGGGAGCATCTCTGATTGGACTTAGAGCTTGCCATTTCAGTCTGTTGGGGCAGCACGGTCCTGGGCTCTACCTAGCTCTTCCCACATCCCTAACTGCACACTGCCATTCCTGGGTTCTATGAGAGTGCTGGGGATCTGAACTCAGGTCCCCTGCTTATGCAGCGAGCACCTTAGCCACTGAGCCATCTCCCCGGCATGAGATCCTTGAGGAAACACAGTATAAAAGCCATTACCAGGCAGAGAGCTGCTGGGACACCAAAGGTGTAGTGTTGGGTACTCCTCCACCAGGGGCAAGTAAGAGTATTAAAAGGGCTGGAAAAAGTCTCTTAGATCAATGTGTCCCTTTTGTGTCTACTGAATGTCCACTGTGTGCCAGGGCCATGTAAAGGCAACAACAGACACCATCTTTGATGGGAGTTGCACACCAGTCATTTCAAATCTTGCAGACTTGCTCCGAGTACGCAACAAAAGTGTCTTGAGTTTGCCTCTTCTGGCACTCACTCAGTTAAATCCCACCAGCTGCCACACATTCTGAATCATTAAAATGTAGTTTTCTGTGCTTAACTTGCTTCCAAAGATTAACTTTCCCCCACTCATTACAGCGGCCCTGACCTTGGTCTATTCATAAAAGACGGCAGACACCATTAGCTGGGTGGGTTTCCTTCTATAGGAAACAGCAGCTTATCTGCAGAGGCATTGGCAGATTTGGATTACATTGCAAATGAACGCATCCGCTGCAAACGTTCAGGGATCCGCACTGCATTGTAAATAAATTTTCCCTAGTAATTGTCAAGTGATGGCCTTACAGTCCTGCCGGGGGACAGAAACAGCTACAGAACTCAGCAGCTTTGCTGCACCGTTCAAAGCGGAACCAGGGGATTTGCCTTAGAGGAGCCAGGGAGCCAGGATTAGCTGGGCGAAAGGAGAGGGCCACTGGGTACGTTGAGACATTGTTGAGGACTTGGATTTGTGATTATTAAAAACATTAATTATGGAATATGTTCATGTAAAGGTCTATGCCAAAAAGTGAGTTCGGTTTTCAGTCTTACCCTGAGCAGAGCACAGACCAAAGAATGGTGTTTGCATTAGTTATTTTTCTATAGTTGTTGATTAAGAACAAAACTAAAACAAAAAATCTTGGCAGGAGCAAGTTAAAGGGAGAAGGGTTCATTTCCGCTAGAGGTTTCAGGGGATAGGAGTCCTTGGACCATGGCAGCTCGCGTGACTCTGCCCCTAGTGGTGGGAGGTTGTCTTGCCGCTTGTTCACGTATGAGTGATCAGGAAGCAGGACACTCAGGAGATGGTTGGGCAGGACTATAACCCAGAAAGAAGGCTTCGCGCCTTTCTCAGTGATCCACCTGCACCAACTATGGCTTCTCCCCAAAAGGTTTCACAACCTTCCATAACAAAGCTATCAGCTAGGGACTACGTATTTAAACACAGAGTTCCATGGGGAGGCAGTCCACATTCAAACCGACTGTAGCGGGCTCACTTACGCATTGGTATATTAAGTCTGAATAACAAAAAGCCACAGCTCTCTGTGCGCCTCATCCTGGTAAACATTGTTTCTTGTTTCCTACATACCTATGGTTGTCTTAGTGGATTTAATGGATCTGAGCTGAGCCTCCCACTGTGACTGGCAGTGCACATCTGGGCTGAGCTGGGGCTGGCTTAGCTTCATAGGTTATTCCATCATTGTTAGACCAGCCAATAGCCAGGGAGTGAGAGCAATTTTCATACAGATGGCAGAGGTGTAGGACAGTGTGCTGGCTGGTTTCAATTGTTAATACAGCTTACAGCCACATTGGAAGATAAGCTCAATGAAGGGTTAATTAGATCAGGTTGGCCTGTGGGCATGATTGTGGGACATTACCTTGATTGATATGGGATGACCCAGCCTGAAAGTGAATACTATTCCTAGGTTTGGGGTTCTGGACTGTATAAGAGCTGAGAAGGTAGCTGAGCACTAGGTGTGGTTGTTTGAATAGGAATTACCCCGATAGATTCCTGGGTTTGGATTCTTGGCCCATAGGGAGTAGCACTATTAGGAGGTGTGGCTTTGTTGGAGTAGGTGGGGCCTTGTTAGGAAATGTGTCACTATGGAGGCGGGCTTTGAGGTCTTATATATTCAAGCTATGCCCACTGTGGCTCACAGTCTCCTTCTGCTGCCTGATGCTCAAGACGTAGAACTCTCAGTCCCCACCGTGTCTTCCTGCGCACTCCTGTGCTTCCTGGCCTAATAATAATGGACTAACTCTCTGAACTGTAAGCTAGCCCCAATACAATGTTTTCCTTTATGAGAGTTGCCCTGGTCATGGTGCCTCTTCACAGCAATGAAAAACCCTAGCTAAGACACATTGTTCTTGGCTATGGGTGTCACGTGACTGGCTTTTCCAGATCCCTGCTGTCTTGAGTTGGTGGAATGCAACCTGGAACCATGGCCTGAAACAAGCCCTTCTTCTCTGAGTTGCTTTGTCTCAGGGCATGTATCCCAGTGACAGAATCCCTGCATTCCAGGAGCTGCACCCCACCTCCTCCACCCCATTGTTATCACCAACCTAAGCCACAGGCACAAAGGAGTTCATTCCACCTGTGATAAGGCAGGGTAGGGTGCAGGGACGAGTGAGACTGTTCTACTGTGTTAGGAAGGATGCTTGTCCTGATCTACTCTTGTGCAAGTGCATGTTGTGTGCCAGACGCCCTGCTGGCCACTCAGGAAGGCTGCCATGTCATCACACGGCCCCACTCACCACTCAGAATTATGAGATGGAGAATCCAGGCTCTTGTTGTCTTCTGAACAGTCAACACGGGTGCCTTCCACAAAGTCTGTCCATGCTTCAATCAGATGTAAGAAAGTGATGTAAAACGAGACTGAGAAATTGAACTCCTCCTTTGAGCAGCTTCAGCGATGCCTCCCCTGGCAACAGGATTGAGGATGACATTTAATCAGGACCCTCCAGCCACTCAGCCTCTTCTGCTGCTGTCTTCTGGTCGCCAGACCTTTCTCCAAGTGTTCCCGCTCCCCGGTTTCCCCTTTGTTCTAGTTCAAGGGTTCCCCATTGGGAGACCAGGAGCAGGCTAGAGAGGTCGTGCTTTACGAACCTTGGGACCATTAGGACAAATCTCATCTCAGGGCAAAGGTAAATAAAAACACGTTTATGCACACGTGTATACACTACACACACACACACACACACACACACACACACACACACACACACACACACACTCACTCCTGCCATACAGACACTGACATTTTTCAACTTACCTAGTTTTGGACTCTGGGGAGTAAACTTTTAAAAATTCATTTAGAAGCTAGTGTGGTGTTATGAGCAATATTTTGCATTTATTTATTTATTTATTTTTGGTCACCATTTATAAGAAGTCCTTTCCCTGATAGGTGGAAAACTAGGATAACTTCTGCAACATTGGGCCCTGATGGTACCAAACTCCCATCCCTCACCACACTCGCTCCCCACCCCCAGGGCCTGTGATTCTTTGGGTCTCACAGCCGTCTGGGGCACCTTGTGATGGGGTGACATATTCCCTCTCCGAGTCACAGCTTCCTAAGCACTCGAACCTCACCGCATCATCCCTCTTCCTATTGCCCAGCTCAGTGGCCCTCAACCTGGGGTCAAGTGACCCTTTTCCAGGGGTCACCCAAGACCATCAGAAAACACAGATATTTACAGTACAATTCATAACAGTAGCAAAATTACAGTTAGTTGTGAAGTAGCAACAGGAATAATCCTATGGCCAAGGGTCATCTCAGCATGAGGAACTGTATTAGAGGGCCACGGCGTTAGGAAGGTTGAAGATTGTTGGCCCAACACCATGGCTGCAATAGGCTCTTCCAGAGGGGTTTACAGTGGCCAAATGAAGAGCTGAGAGTTATGCAGAACTGGGGGAGAGGTTCTCAGGGTATGCTTTCTGTGTTGTAAGATGTAAGATGCAGAAGGTAGGCCCTACGCCCCTGAGGTTACTTACAAACTATGTCTGGGGAGGAGGCCTGATATTTCTTTTTCCGGTATGACCAACTCCCATCCAGGCCCACTGTGCTGCCAAACTGATCTGTTTTAGTTCTCCCTGCAGAAGTAACCCCGGTTACTGATTTGGGTGAGGGAGACACCTAGAGGGGGTTTTTAATGGTTTTCCAGTCATGGGTTAAGGCTGATGTCTGAATACCCAGTGTTGCGGCTTAAGAAGGAAGGGAATCCCAAAGGCACAGGCCAATTTAGCCGAGGTGACCCAATATCCCGCATTAGTTACCTGTGGCTTTGATAAAATACGATGACCAAAAGCAACTTAGCAAAGATGGTGTTTATTTTAGCTCATGGCTCCACAGGGACACAAGTCCTTCATGGTGGGAGGCAAGGGGGCAGGTAGCAGAAAGATGAGCAATCACATCTTCAACTGCACACAGGAGTAAGAGAATGAACTGGAAGTGTGTGTGTTAGGGGGTGGAGCTACAGACTCTCAAAGCCCAGTTTAGAGGTTTGTAACCTCCCTAAACAGCATGGCCAACTGAAGACCAAGGGTTCAAATACGGTAGCCTATTGGGGACATTTCTCATCCAATCTACCATACACCCCAGCCCATGCACATTGCTGTGTGCAAATATTGCTTCTAGTAAACATGTTCACAGACCAAAAGGGATGAAGGAGCACATCTTATTCCTCAGTGTGGGGGCTCTGCCCTTACTGAGGAAAGGCAGGAGGATCCCTTACTCCAAGTATCCTCCACAAAAGATCTCTAAGGACCTACATGCTCACTCTAGCCCCAGCAAGTTTGCCCACAAACTCTATTTCATAGCTTGGTGGTGGTCATAGCGAAAGGGTGGATTGTGATTTCTGTTGTCAACTTTATACAAGCTGGAGTCAGGTAAGAGAAAGCCGTCTCAATCAGTGGATTGCTTTGATCAAATGGGCATGTGGTCACGTCTGTGGAGCATTTTCTCGGTTGCTAATTGTTACAGGGAGCCCCGTTCAACTGTGAGCAGTGCACCCTTAGGCTGGTGGGTCTGCATTACATAAGAAAGCCAGCTCAACAGGAGCTGGGAAGGGAATGAATAAAAGCCACGCTTTCTGTGTTCCCTCATCCTTGCTTCAATTCCTACCTCTAGGTTCCTGCCTCAAGTTCCTGGCATGGCTTCCTTCAACGATGGGGCTATAACTGGTGAGCTGAAATATCCCCTTGCCTTCCCAAGTTGATTTCAGTCAGAGAGCAGGAGCACCGTCACAGGAAAACAACACATTAGCTACTTTTCTTGTCCTGTGATCACATACCTCCAGACAAGCAGTGACTTAAGGCAGGTGTGGCCACAGGAAGTTGGTGGCGGTGGAAGCGTATGGCAGCTACTTGTTCTCTTTTCTCAGTGGAATAACAAGTCCTTAACAAGTCACATGGCAAAGCCATGTGATGAACTGAGTGACAGAGGGAGCACAAAAGGCTCCAAAGAAGCATAGAACAGGGATCTGGCTCAGGAAAGGTGGGTGCTTTCCTGACCAAGAATTTGGTGTTGAAGAGAGAGACCTGAAGGATTGTGTACCACTTTGGGATGACAGCATGGTTAGCACTAAGACTTGTTGACCAGCGTACGGCATGGACTTCCTTCCAGGCTGCCCCAGTATGTCCGTTATATCCCAAGGCCTCAAGGAACTGTGAGAGCTGTTTTTCTTCATGGGGCTGCCTGTTTGTTTTGCCATTGTTCTGTTTCAAATCACAGCACAGGCAAAATTTGAAAAAAAAATCTCTGCTATACTATATACTTATGTGCTATCAGCCCATAGGAGCAGGCGTATGTATACACAAACACATAAACACATCCCACGTGCCTGTGCACACACATACAAGCATGTGCATATCCCTAGCCATCTCTACCCACTCTGGAATGTATTCAGCCACATTATCCAAGGACAGGAAATAGACCTAACCCCTGGCACCCACAGGAGGCAGCTGCTGGTTGTTGGATGATCTGTCAGTTCTCTGGCCAAGTTGAAGTGCCTTGAAAGGGTGTGAACCTCCAATGGTCTAAAGACAGCCTCATATCTGTGACAGTGACTGGACTTCCTGAGGGCCGGTGTAAAGGAGGCCAAGTGGGAACAGGTAGAGAGCTATGGTTCTCAGAACCAGCATTATTGGCCACCATTGATCAGTCATCAGTCACAAGCCCCCATTAGGGACCCAAAAGAAAAACAAGCTGAACCGCACAAACAAAAAAATGGATTTCCTCTTCAGAAGGCTTTTATCATCAGAAGGAAATGATTTATTTCCTGTCTTGTTTGATCAAAATTCCATCCCATGCTTTATGGCCAAATCACATTCTCTGTGTGTAGAGGGGAGTGTGTGTGTGTGTGTGTGTGTGTGTGTGTGTGTGTGTGTGTGTGTGTGTGTGTGAAAAATATTTGGGCTTTGCAGCCATTGTTGCAGTGTGGCCATGTTAGGCGTCCCATTTTATTGAGGGGAAACTGAGGCTTGGAGTGTCAAAGCTATTAGTTCCATGTAGGTGGAGCTTGCAGGTCCCAATGCAGCCCTTATCGTGCTGGTAGGGCTCTTCCTGCCATTTTAAACGTAAAGAGCCAGAGTTCTCCAAGCATTATTAGGAGCATCTCACGGCTTGAGAACCCAACTCTTTCCAGGCTTGGTAAGTGAGTTTGTAGAAATGGAGGCAAGGAAAGAGTAAGGAGCAGGCATCCTCAGAGTCAGAAGTTGGCTGGAACTTTTCTTGCTGGAGAGTAGAAGCTCCCAGAACAGATGTCCAGGAATATTGGCATGGGAGGGTCAAGATTCCTGTCCACAAGCTGCATCTGTCCTTGCTGAAACTATCAGACTTGTAGAGCCATCCATGCCCTGATCCTCACCTCAGCTATGCATCTAGATGATGGGTTTGAGGTCAGGTTAGAGAAAACTGCCCTTGGCCAAGCCAAGCCATCTCACTCAGGACTTGGGAGAATCTCTAGCCACTGACCTAATTAGGACAAACCCCACAGACCTCTAGCTCTACCAGGGTCAATTCTGAAGGGTTGTTCTAAGCTCTGAGATGGACAAGGCCTTCCTGTGACAGCAATTTCTTCACATCTGATTCTAGGCTCTCTTCCTGCAGATGTCTTCTTGAGAATTCTCCCCAGTAAAGGCACTTTGCAAAAAAAAAAATGTCCCTGATCCCTATTGCCAGGGAAACTGACCAACCTGTCTGACAGTGACCACAAAGCACCCAGCCTTGCAGTGACACATGTCACTCTCAATCACAGCTCCTTGGCCTAGATCTGCTCACATGCCCCACCCCAATCAGAAACAATTCTAGCCCTGACATTTAGTCAGAAGGCAGAAGGCCAGGTATATTTGGTGAGAGGCAGTAAGGAGGACAGATTGGGGCAAGCATGGGAAGGCTGGCCAAAGTACAAAGGCAGGACACCAAATTGTCACCGAGTGCAGCTTAGGACCCTCTCTTCTCATAGAAGGGCCTCCCTGGGCAGAGCTGTTGTTATGAAGATAAGGGAAGGCCTTCCTAGCCCACCCACCAGTGCATAGTCATCTTCATTCCCCATCCTCTGAGCTGAGCTGTTTCCTTTTTCTTCCTGTCTGTGTTTGCTAATCTCCTGTCTCAGGGCAACTGGCCTGGTTGACCAGATGGCCATTTTCCTGGAATAGAGACTAATAAAGAGATTTCAGATATCTCTATTTGGATCATTTTAGATTCCATGCTTGTCCTTTATCTCTGAGCAGCAACCTGAGTATGGCTCTACATACACATGGCTCTCACATTGTCCTGTTGTGTCATATCATCTACATAAAGGCCATATTTATTAAAGTTTGGGGCAGATGGTGCTGTTTATGCAATAGGATGAGAACAAGTGAGGCAGCAGTTTCTTCAGCATCTTTTGGTGGGCTCTTTGGGTGGCATTGCTGTCTGTACGGTGTGCAATTGGCTAAAACAACCAAGCCCTAGACATCACAGCATTATCATCAATGACCTTGGGATTGCATGCAATGACTGAGCTAATGACCAAAGGGCAGACAAAGGGGGAATTTTAGAAGTATGTCAGTTTGCATGTGTGAAGTCCTTGTTCTGTCACTGAATCCCTGTTGTGACCTTAGGAGTTTTAACCAGAAGACAAACTGAGATGCAGAGTCTGGGTAACCAGCTGAGTAAAGAGCTGGGGTGTCGACAAGCTAGTTCAGCCCCAGACTCTGGGCTTTTCCTCACCTTTGGCTAGTTCTTGATTGACATAGCTATCTATTTTTTAAATATATACCAACAATTGTCCCTATATTCCAGGCCCTGTGCCAGATATTGGAATATTTCCCAGCCCGATGGATCGGAATGTGGTCCATTGCTCAGCACCTAGCTATGACAGATGCCACATGATAAATTTATATACCAGTATTGAATGTAACTTATACATATTTCTACAACAAAACCTGATGTCACTTATTTTTCTTATTGCTTTGGCCACTAGGAAGCTCATATCCAAATCACAGCACCTCAGTTGTAATTGGGAATCAACGCTTTACTTTTCTAAACTTTTCCTGCGGCCCAAGTTTTCTATCTCAGATGAATAAATGCCCTTTATTGTGAAACACCATAAGCCATCTTAGAAAGAGGGCTGCATGATATAAGGACTTTACTGCCTTAGCCTTAGGCATCTCTGAGAGAAGAAACACCTTATGTGTCCCGCTTACTCTACTTTCCAGGGTTCCCCAACTGTAAGATTCCTTGAGCCTGGTACTATTCTGAGCCCTAGGGAATAGCTCAGAGCCTCTGAAAGGTCACATCCACATGGGAAAAACAGAATTTGCTCAAGTCACGGTCCTGGCTTTGGTGCCAGGTTCACGCTTGTGGAGTGGCGGCCAGTCACACTCTCACCTGAGCAGTTAATAAAATCTATTGCTCCTTGATGGATTTTTCCTGCAAGCTAGAATTGATCTGTCCTCTTTGTGATTTGTGTGATGGCGGAAAAAACACCAAACACCACTGTGGCTGAGCCACTTTGGGGAAGGAAAAGAAAGGGGGCCACGGGGAAGCAGGGAGCCAAAGAAATCTGCCAGCAAGGCTTTGAGGACATACATAGAGGGCTGGACTGCTGGCGTCATTTTATGTGATTTATCGAGAATAAAGTGGATCTTATTAACATTTTAATAAAGAGAATCTTTTTGCACTGTGTTCGAAGTGGCTGCCGGTCCGAGTGCAATTTCAGTTCTCAAGGAAAGTGCAATAGGCTGGCATTGCTGAGCCTGATTTGTGAGGCTGGGCCCCAGGAGTGTTAAAAAAAAAAAAAAAAAAAAAAAAAAAAAAAAGCTAGCGTGCCGCCTCCTTGCTAGGAGGGGGCTCTCTCCCCGCGAGGTGCTCGCCCCTATCTGCCATGCAAAACGAGGGAGCTTTATGAAGGAATCCGTCTTGTAAAGCCATTGGTCCTGGTCATCAGCCGCTACCCAATGCTTTCGCGATGCTGCCGCTGATCTATTTGGGAAGTTGGCTGGCTGGCGAGGCAGAGCCTCTCCTCAAAGGCTGGCTCCCACGGAAAATATGCTCAGTGCAGCCGCGTGTGTGAATGCAAACGCCGCCAGGCGCTTCTTCTAGTCAGGCAAGATGCAGCCAAGAACTCCGCTCGCCTTGTGCGTCCTGCTGTCCCAGGTAGGGAATGCGAGCCGCAGTTAGCGCGCTCCGCACCAGCTTTCTGCATTCGATCGCTCTGCTCGGCATGGCCAGGAGGATCGGAGGGTCGCGGGGGCTTTTGATGCGGCCGTACAGACTCACTGGGCTCGCTCAGATGCGAGGTCACCCCTGGCTCCGATCCTAGAGGAGCCTGGCTTCCCATGCCAGCTAGTCTCGGTGTGTGTGTGTGTGTGTGTGTGTGTGTGTGTGTGTGTGTGTGTGTGTGTGTGTGTGTGTGTGTTTTCTTTCATACGGGGAGGACAGAGCCTTTTTGCAAGCCGGGGCGACATCCTGTCTGACATCAAGTGGGGTAACTTTGGTTTGCCTCCTCCAGAGGTCTGTGCATCGGATACACACTCCTAGGGATTGTGCTTGCCGGGTCGCCCTTCTCGTTAGCGGGGGAAGAGCCATTCTGTTTGGGATCGCGAGCTGCAGGGCTGCTGGGCTGAGAGAGGCCAGAGCTGGTATTGACTTCCCTGGGTGCTCCTTCTCTCTTCACCCAGCCCGGCTGGCGAGCTGCAAGGCACCTCCAGCCAGCGGATCTCCGGATCTCCGCAGCCCCGGCTGCTGCTGTCTTTCAAAGCCCAGGCAGGCACCCGCCGCTCCCGCATTGGGGTCTTCCGGTTCTCCAGCTCGAAAGGGCCTGAGCGCGGGTCTCCTATCCAGAGGGCAGGCCCAGTACCCCCCAGCCCCTTGGGCTCCCATTGTCCAGACAGCTGGAGCTCCTAGCCGAGTCCTGGCTGCCTCCGCTGCTGTCTTCTCAGGGTGGGTGGCGCTGAGCACAAGGAAAAGTTCAAGCCTCCTTACCAGGCTGCAGCTGCCTGCCGGGTAACCCTCCAGATTGCTTCGGTGCCAGGCCAGGGCTGGCAGAGCAGGAGAGGCGTGCTGGGGGTCCTCCCCAGCTGGGCTGAAGCCCGGAGATCTCTGGAACTTTGGTTGTAGGAGAGCAATGTTTAGTGGACAGGCCAGAGGCGTTGGAGGCTGAGGGGGCACACCCAGCCCTCCTCTGGGGACTCAGGCCCCAGAGAGCACACTGGCTTGGTCCCTCCTTGTCCCTTTAAGCAGCCTCTGGGACCCAGAGGTAGCAACCTACAAGTGGATGGGTGCAGGGGTGTTAGGGCCATGCAGAAGAGAGAAGTGGAAAGGAATGCCTGAGGCATGGGTGCTGAGTTGCTGGCCAGGATTCTTGGGTGCCAGAGGAAACGGCACATGGTTGAGCAGGAAGCGAGAAAGAGGAAAGAAAGTCAGGGTTCTGTAGGTAGCTTTCTAAGGGGAGATGGCTGCTGGAGAGGGACCAGCACCCCAGAAATGCAACGGCCATAGGAAAGATGTGTGTGTGTGTGTACGTGTGTGTGTGTGTGTGTGTGTGTGTGTGTGTGTGTGTGTGTGTGTGTGATCCTTCCAGGACCTTGAGTAAGTGAGTAAGTAAGATGCTTCCTGCTGGACAGACTCTCCCTGACTTCTGACGTCTTCAGTGGACACACAGTCCTGGAGTACACAACAGTTGTTGCTGCTTTCCTACCAGGGGTTTCCTAGCTGGTTCTCCAGGGACCCTGCTATGGATCCTATGGTTGCTTTCGAACCAGCTTCCCACATCTCCAGAGCTCTAACTATTCCTAACGCTGTGTGTCTCCCAATTAGCAAGGAGGTGGGGGGACAGAGCATACCTGGATGGAAAGATCCAGACAGATCCTTCTTGCCCTCTGCTGCTAGTTGAACCACCAAGGGCAAGTTGCTCACCCTGTTTGAGCTCCCAGGTTCTCCACTGTGGAAGAATCCATTACCATCAGCCCCGGAACTGCTAGGTGGACCAGGCTGCATGCAACAGGCAGCCCCAGGCAATGGATTTCACAAGGCCCGCCTCCCCTGGGTGTGTGTGTGGGGGGCTGTTGGCATCTGGGGCATGGACTGTTGTTGCCTTGCCCAGGACTTTTGTAGTCCTCCTGTTTTAGTATGTGTTTGAATACGGGGTGGGGGGTGGGGGTAGGGGGGCTCACACAAACGGATGCTTTTCTATGAGCAAAGCAGGCTGTGGGGGGAGCCCTGGAGAGCCTTGGAGCTAGGGCCTTCCCACTGGGCGCCTCTGCAAAGCAACTGGTGTGCCTGCTCCTGCAGGGCAGGCTGGTACAGGTGGCTTTGAAAGCACACTCAGTTCACTCAGCTGCTCCTGAACTGGGCATAAGTGGCCAGCCCTGAGGCTGCCTTTGATAGCCCTGCATAATCGGCGAGCTCATCTGTATTCGGATAGTGACTGTTGCTCTGGCAGTGCACCTGGAGGGGAAATAGTCCACACCTATGCAAGGTACTGTTGAGTTCACCAGCAAGGGGTTTAAAATATGGGGAAGTCTTTCTGCTGCGTTCCAGAAAAGTAGGCATGTACAGGGGTCGGAGGATAGGAGATTGGGGAGGGGTCATCTCAGAGCCTTGGAGTCAACAAGCCTAAACCAAACTTTCCTGAGGCAGAAAGAAAACAGAAGAAATGGAAAAACAGTGTGATAAAGCAAATTAGTCACTGCCCTGTGGTGCTAGGGCAAGCCTGTGTGTGTGTGTGTGTGTGTGTTTCCACTCAGTCATACATACAGCAGGCATTGGGCCCAGCTCTGGCTGCTCACTGACAAACTTGTCACCTTCCAAATGTGAGTTGGGGTGGGGGTCAGGTAGGGGGTCTTCTAAACAATATTGGCTGGAAAGACCTCTTTTCTCCCCTAGGGTGTTCTGGGAAAACCTGTCCCGGAAGTAGCAGCTGGAATTTGGCCTCTGTCACAAATGTACAACAAATGAATAGAAGTGTGAGTGAGAAATTCCACTGTGGATGGGATTGCCCGCTCCCTTGAGGCAGGACTTCCACCCAGCCCAGCTTCTCACAATGCATGAGCAATCCCCCAAGAATTAATTTCTAGGGAGTGGCTCAGGTCTGGAGAGCTGTCCCTCCAGAGTTCCCGAAAGTATTCCACAGAATTCTATGCTGTTGGCTTAAAGTGGAAAAGTTCTCCCCGAGAGTGAGACTCTAGCCTTTCAGGACTTTGAGTGAGTGTCCACATCTTCTCATGTGGCCGCCACTCTGCCTGTTCTATTTTAAGGGCCTGGTTCATGTGCAAAGCCTTTCCGATGAGGGCAGGGACTCAGAGTGTGAGAAGGCACCACTCTCCCCCCCCACTCCCCTGCCCCTCCCCCGCCCCCAGTCTGTGACTTCCATTTCTGGCAACTTGCACTATTTCAGAAGGTCCAGGGAAACATGGATTTAAAGTGGTAAAAGTTCACATGTCTAAACATTATAATAAATATTTTTAGCAAATCCCGAAATGGTTTTAAAGTACTAACAGGCTGGACATGTGACCTGGATTGATAATTCCACCATGTTGCTGGAAACCTCAAAGGTCTTAGCAGCTCTTCCCTTTTCTACCTCCTTCCTTCTTCCATTTTTCCTGTCTTGAGCCCTCCTAAATTTCTATTTCATTCTAGAAGTATCTTCTTCATGTTAGAGTAAAATCACCCATCCAAAAAAATAATATATATATATATATATATCTCATGCCCAACCATGGTATTATCTTCAGGAACTAGGACTTTTGCTGTGACAACCAATTGGCCACCTGAAGTGAACTCTCACGGAGGGAGAGCTCAGGTCTCGAAAAAAGTCTCATCTTTCCTTTCTGTCTAAAAGCACAGCTACCCAAGGAGCCCTGATAACTTCTATTTTGTGGAAGGCAAGAAAAAGACAAAGCTACCTGGATGACAGGCACATTATCTTAACAGCCTAAAATCGGCCTGTGGTTGTTGTGTGCGTGTGCGCACGTGCCCATCTTTGTATCTTTGTGTGTTTTGATCTTGTTTTGTACCTGATGAAAATTTTCTCCAGAAGGGGGCTCCATCCACAGCCTTACAACATCGCGAGCCTGCAGGCTCTTAATTCCGGAGAGTTCTGGTGAAGCCAAGCAGGTCGGAGTGAAACTCTTCTTATTGCAGATTTTCTGCTGCGTGCCGTCCTGGGTGGGAGGGTCTCCCACTTCAGACCATCTTTTCATCCTTCTCACGTCTTTTCTCCTTATTGCTGTGGCCTCTGTTCCAATTTTACTCTTCCACCCTGTGTCCCCTGGAGGGTGAGTGCAGGGCCAATTTTCAAAGAACTTTACAAAACAATGCAGTATGGACATTTCCTGGCATCCTGATTTTTGCCTGGACCTGGCTTTATTCTTTAGGCAGCAGAGGCAGGAACCATTCATTCTGCCTGGGAAGGAAGATAATTTTTCCCCCAAGACACAGTGACCAGAAGAGCGAATCCCCCAGTAGTCACAGCTTGTGCTCCGGCACCTCTCCAAAAAGGAGAAGGAAATATTCGTTTATCATCCAGTCACAATGATCAGTCCACTTGAATCAAATCAAGGAGCCAGAGGCCTGGGCCGTCCTTCCATTTAGCTGTCAGCAAGGTGTCCATATGCCTTGGAGAATCTGGCTTCCTGAGGGAGGCTGCCAACACAACTCCCCATGGCCTGTTTCCTCTGCCGCCACACATGTGGGATGGTGGCTCTTCTTCTCTCCTGAGGTTAAGACTAATGATGGGAAATGGCATCTCAGACCTGTTCCCACCTAGACAGAGCCTGGTGGGGGAGAGGCAGATCGGGCAATTAGCAGACTGAACCTTGCATCATCTCCCCGCTTGGTGGGATCTGTTCCCAGCTCTTCTGCTCTGGCTTCTGGGTAGGGATTACAGGCTGGTAGTCACTGGCAGCTTAGACTATGGAGGTAACTGGTGCCAAAATCTTTTAAAAGTCACGACACCGATACACTGGTACATTTGAAAGATAATCCAGGCTTTCTGCATTTCTTTAAACCTCCCTGGCCCTGGCTTTTTAAAAATTATTATTATTTTTAATTTTTTTCGAGACAAGGTTTCTCTGTATAGCCTTGGCTATCCTGGACTAACTTTGTAGACCAGGTTGGCCTCGAACTCACAGCAATCTGCCTGTCTCTGCCTCCTGAGTGCTGGAAGGCCCTGTCTATTTAAGTTCTCTTTCCATGTGGTGCTGGCTGGCAGGAGCGAGGCCACTACTGCCCCTTTCAGGCAGAACCTGCTTTGCATTTGGCCATAACCCTCTAGGAAGCATTGCATCTACCTCAGGAATTCCACCTACTTGACTCCTATAGCTGAATGATTCCACTCTCGTAAACTAAGGCTCAATCAAACCGACATGGGTAACTTCTTAGCAAAATGCTACTTTAAAAGGAAGTTGCACAGGGCTGGGATATTGGCCCTCTGGGCGAGAGTGCTTGTTGGACAAGCATCAGGACTTAAGTTAAAATTCCCCGAAACCCATGTGCCTGTAACCCCAACACTGTGACAAGTGGAGGCAGGAGGATTGATAAGCCTAGCTCCAAATTCAGGGAGAAAGCCTGTCTCAAGGGAATGAGGGACAGAGCAATGGAGCAGGACATCCTATGTTCCCTTTTAGCCTCAAACATGTGAATACACATGTGTACCCCACATCGTGCACACCATGACATGTTCACATAATAGTAGTGACACAGTAATGATGATGATGAAAGGGAGGAGCAGGTGACTTTTGGATCCTTGTGATGAAATACACAAATGTGTGTTTTGGAACCAAAGCAGCCCCCCACCTCCCCACCCCCGCCAGAACATTACCATCAGTGCTGTTGGGGACTGACAACACCTAGACCATCGCTCTACTCATAACAGTGACATGGTGGCGGGGGGGGGGGGCAGGGAGGGGTGTGAACCCTGGCACATTCAAGATATGGTGTGAGAACCCTGATATGTTACACCCCCAAGGTCACAATGTATCAGCAGCTGGGGGTGGGGGCAGGAGCAGGAGTCTGAGAAATCCCATTCTCAATTGCCAACACAGGACAGAGAGCATACTGGGAGTTGGGGGCAAGGCTATGAACTCCGAGCCACGCCCAGTGGATCCCAGTGACATACTTAATCCAGCAAGGCTACACCAGATCCACCGACAGCACCACCAACTGGGAACCGAGTGTTCCAGCACCTGAGCCAATGGAGGATATTTCTCATTCAAACCTCTACACTGCTAATGCTGCCCTGAAACTGCGGTGATGTTTTCTATCTGTCTTGAACGGCAGGTACCTACTGTGACCTGCACACCATGTCACTGCTGTAGCTGATATCTGCGGGTTCCATAAACACTACAGTAATCCGTGGGCCTCCTCCCACCGTAGTGGGCAGTCCTCTGAGGATCCTGTTTGCCATAGTTACAACCCCTTCTTGCCAATGAGGGTAAATATAATTCCAGAAGTAATGTGATTTTTTTTTTCACAACCAGCCAAAGTCAAATTCTTGAAAATTAACATTAGCAATAGGCATGTTTTGTCTTGTCACATCTAATTTGAAAGACACCACCCCGTGTCATCTGCTGCAGAGACACAAAGACCCTGTGTCTCCCAGATGAGTACAAGCTGGATTGGGTGGAGGGCAGAAGTCTTGACACATGCCCAGGGAGAACGGGAAATGAGCTCAGCCTCTAGTGAATCTTGGGGACCTGCAAAGGAACGTGCCAGCCTTCATCTCTGCCTCCCGGTGTTGTGTGACACAGGACAGAGAGGGTATCTGTGCATGCCTGAAGTGTGTCCTTTAGGACTGCTGTAGAATCCATGGCTGAGATGGGCAGGCTCACACTCAACTGTCATGAGCTGTGAGCATTTGGGACATCTGACTCAGAGGTGACAAGTTATAGCCTGTGGGCTGGTTCATGCCTGAAGCCTGTTTTTATAAATAGTTCTTTTGGACCAAAGCCACACCTATTCTTTTATAGAATTGTTATGGTTGTTTTTTACAGCGTAGTTAAGATTGCCTGGCCCCCAACACCATCTGTCTCTTTACAGAAAGAGTCAGCTGGCCCTTGACTTAAGTCAAAATTACAGGCAGTGTGGGTATGTAGAGACTTTTCAATTGGGTGTGGTGAGGGTTTCAACCATCAAGGATTCTCATTTTCAGGCCCGGGAACTGAAGTATGTTGACATTAGGAGAATTCACTTTGGAATAGTATACCCACATATATTTAGGATTTCTGTGGAGGCCCACTGTTGTGCACATAACAGTGCTGTACTTAGGGTCCTGCTGCTAATATGGCAGATTCAGTTTATCTTCTCTTGGGGCTCTGCTTGGGGGGGGGGAAATCAATATTGATTAATGAATAATTTAAAAGCGAGACAGCCACTGCGAAGGAAAGCAACATGGTTGTGTGAGGCCGTGCCACCACACATATTGTGCTTGTCCAATTTTTTATCTTTCTCCTCTACTGAAATATCCATCCCATGATGGCACGTGTTGCTGTCACCTGATTTGTCATGTATTCCTGTGGCTCACAATAGTGCCTGGCACGGTGTAGGCACATCAGCAAACCGCATGGATGAACAGATGGCAATAAGAAAGGCTTCAGACGGCCTTATGCTGGAGCTCAAAGCTTCAGGAGGAAGTAGGTGTACTAAGGCCCACGAGAGGGTGGGCATGGGAGAGGCACTGTAGGAAGAAGGCAGAGATAGGGTGAAACCTCTGTGCAGAATGGGACAGGGCAGCTGGGAGAGCGATAAAGGGTGTGGCCAAGAGGTAGCAAGCCCTCGGGCCTTTGTAGGTCACTTCAAGAATTTTAGTGCTTGTTCCCAAGTGATGGGCAGCTGTGTAGGTGACAAGGGGAGGGTGTGGCCGGACATGGTTTCCACTTTCAGAAGGTCACCCAAGCTTCAGGGCCTCAAGTGTCTGGAATGGGATATGGCTGGGAGAAGATACTATGTGTCTGAGCTCATGGAGGGGAGGCATCCAGGCGGGAGGTGACAGGGCACATGAGATAAACAGATGGGGACACTTACGAGGGGGACTGCAGCATATGGGGGTGACTGGCTTAGAGATGTCAGACAAGGGTTGAAGGCTAAGGGGCCCTGCTTCAGTTCCTGCTTTTCGAATGAGAACTTGCCATCCAAAGAGGAGCATAAGAGCTTGACGTTATCTGAGCCCCTGTGTGTATGTATTGGGGGCGAGGGATGCTAGCCAGACCATGCAGTGCCTAGAGGGGCTTCTGGACCACAGTATATGGGTGTCCCCACACCCTGTCTGGGGATGGGCACCATAGGGGCCTGGATATGTCTTTGGTTAGAGTGACCTGGGTGAAACCTGTGCACTTAACTAATCTCTGAGGTGTTGCATGCAAAAGACCCCTGAGAGGAGCCTTGCTAAGCCATTTAGTAGTTTTGTGAACATTCAGCCCAAGAAATATTTCTAACAGGGAGCAAATAATCTTCCATTTTCAGAGTCATTCATCGAATGCTAACAAGCCTTTCTTTGGGAGTACAGTGTGTCATCTGTGACTTCCATGCCCTGAGCACAGGATAAGGATATCCAACTGGGTGCCAGTCATTCAGGCTCTGCTAAATGCCTAACAAGTGGCTCACTCGTTCAAAGACAAACACTAAACCGTGCGCTTTGCACTATTTGACCATTTCTGTAGTGTAAATACTCCCACAGTGTGCGGTTTCCATCTACCAACCGATAAGTTCCCCAAAACATTCACAAAGTTATTATTAGCCATGAACTTGGAAGCTGTTTCAAGCCTTCATCTCACTTACGGCATAGTCTTCAGTGAAGGAGCCTCAGTGGTCCCATCTATAAAATGGACCAACTTCTCATGAGGATCAAACAGACAAAAGGAAAGATGGGTGTGGTGGTGAGAGAGGCTGTGAGGCCTGTGGCAAGTTCTCAGAGCAGCTTTAAGACTGGTTTAAATTTAACTTTTGTTGGTTATTGGGACTATATAACCCTTAAGGATTTCTTGCTGCTCAAACATACACTGACGTTAACTCAGCATCTTGGTTTGCGTTTTCTCAAATAGCAATGGTGATACAAGCTTGGGTGCAAAGGACTGGTCTGGAAAGTGACTCAAGGGCTCAGAAGTGACTGAGTGAGATAAGGAGACATGGGAGAAGCAATGCCACTAAACCAATGATGACTGTTCTGTCTGCCACTGATCTGATACTGTGGTAGGAAATGGGCTCATGGTTGCTGGGGCCCCTACAAAGGACAACTCCACAAAATGTCTGGATCGGCTACGTGAATGACAGGCAGTTAGGGAGATCGCACGTGCGCCTGCCTTCTGCTCCTCTTCTCTCCCTGGTGCCTCTGCTACCATTCACTCCTCTGGGTCTCTCTGTTGAGCCTTGGCTGGGATAGTAGAGCATCCATGAGCAGAGGAGTGGAGAGGCATGCAGGTGTGTGCACTGTTAGTCTATACCCTGGCATGAGTGGATGGGATCCCATTCGCTATTGTCAGGAGTTCCTGGAACCTTCCCAATGGAGCCAAAGATGTGGTAATGGACTTTCTTTTAAAATAGTTATGTATTTGTGTTGTGAGTGTGTGTGGTTACATGTGAGTGGGCACAAGTGTGTATATGTACATTTCTATGTGTAGGGAAACACATGTGTGCTTGGAGGTACCTGAAGCTGACACTGGTGTCTTTTTTTGGTCACTCTCCACTTTGCTCAGGAAGCATCTCATCCTGAAGTCAGAGTTCACCAATTCTGGCTCATCTAGCTTACCATGGGGAATCTGCCCTCCTGAATGCAGGGACTACAAGAGGCCATTACACCTGCTTGGTTTTTGTTTGTTTGTTTGTTTTGTTTTGTTTTATGTGCATCCTGAGGATCCAGATTCTGAGCTTTGTCAACTTAATCATCTCTTCATATAATGGACATTCTTTTGAGCCTTATGATTTGGGGTGAGCACACATCTCTAGGTAGCCTAAAGGTCACAAAGCAAATGCCCAGCATTGCTGCCTTAACCTTGTCTTTGATGTAGAACAAACCCCCACTACTTTGAGGTAATTAATGAGTGAGCACACTGAGGTTAGAAGAGAGGATTGTGACTGTCTGGAGGACAGCAGATAGGAGAAAAGCAAGGTGTCTCAAAGGAATGGACCTGACCCACTCACTCAGTAAGTTATCACCGGCAGGCATCAAGTGTGTGACACCCTTCAAGGCACTGGGAATGCAGAAGTGAGGAAGGTAGACCAGATGTCTCTCAGTGAAAACTCACAGTGATGCAACTGAGCAGAGGGATGTATGTTGTCCATCAGGTGGCAATGAGTGCTATAAATTATTGCAAAGCAGGCAAAGAATTGGAAGACAGACAGAGAGAGAGAGAGAGAGAGAGAGAGAGAGAGAGAGAGAGAGAGAGAGAGAGAGAGAGAGAGAACAGCTCCTGTCTGTCCTGTCTGTTAGCTTCTGGGTAACAGATTATTATATTCCTGAGTTTCCTTAACCCAGTTCTGCCATTCCCTAACCCCTGTGATTATGTGGTTTGCTCTCAAAACAATGTTGTGAGTTTGTGGAAAACAGAAATGGTGCTCAATGGATGGGAGTTGTACACCTGGAGCCAGTTGCAGCCTCACATCCAGCTCTGGACTGTGTGTTGCTTGGATGGATTCATCTAGAGAGATTCCACTTTGTTATTGTTGATTTAATTCATCTGGAATAATTCTAAATTGTTATTGTTGACATACAATGGAGTTGAATTTTACTCTGAGGTTGGGTTATAAAGTCAGGGTTTAAAGCAAACACAGAGTTGTCATTAACCTTGAAGTCTTTGAAGTTGCCCATTAAAGTGCAGTATGTGTGGTTTTGTGTATGCAAGCCTGTGCTGTAATCAGTACGGAAAAATGTATAATGCATGTAGCCATGTACACTGCATAACAAAGAACACGGGCAAGATATAATTTCACAACACTTAATTGCAGTAGTTCCATTGTTCTTTTCCTTTCTGTCTTTTTGTTTCCTGGAGAAAGAACTAGATTTGGGGTGGTTAAACATACATATGACGAACCTCCTTGCACCCATTTAAGCTGGGCTCCTAATCCCACATCTCAGCCCTGGCTACGCAGCGGGAAGGGCAGAAGGTATTTCTTCTTTTGTGTTTCTCTTCATTTTTATTTCTTATCCTATTCAAATGTCTCAGGACAGGAGAGCTGAAAAGGCGGAACTAACAGTAGCAGGAACAATGGTTGTCTATGTGGTGTTGACTATGAGCGAGGCCCCCTTGGA
This sequence comes from Acomys russatus, assembly GCF_903995435.1. Taxonomy (NCBI): domain Eukaryota; kingdom Metazoa; phylum Chordata; class Mammalia; order Rodentia; family Muridae; genus Acomys; species Acomys russatus. Next base: position 42,663,610 of record NC_067162.1, read on the forward strand.
TGTGCAATACAGACTATGAGTCCTCCACGTGTGGAGTTGAGTATGAGTGACCCCGCCCGAGAGCTTTGAATGTATCAGCTTACCTATTCCTTATAATGAAGAGCACACTCTGACTCCATTGCCCATATGGGGAGGATCCTGGATACCCGATAAAGGTCACGAGGCTTTGGTGTGGATATTCAAACTCAGTTTCCAACCCAAAAGGTCACATGTTGTATGAGTCTATGCGGTGGGTGGACCTGTTCTGAGCAGGCAAACCTACAGAAACAGAAAACAGCTAGTGCCTGCTTAGGGCTTGGGAGGGGCCAGAGGGAGGGCTGGGAATGGATATAGGGTTTCTTCGGGATGCTGGGAATGTTTTGAAATGGCATGGTACTGAAGATACACACCCACCATTGCTGTGAACACACTACTTAAACTCACAGCATCTTTATTTTGACAAGGTGCAATTCATGTCATATTAATTGTGTCTCAATAAAGCATGCTTAGACTGAAAGCCAAGGAACTCTGGGTCAGGATTCTGGGCATTTGTTGCCTGCACAAGTGACTTTCCTGAAGACACCCATTGCAAATGGTCCCATTGCATTTTACTTCCATGAGCTTAGCTGCCGTGGAAAAGGACTGTGTTAGTTACCCTTTCTCATTGCTGTCACCAAATACCTGATAAGAGGTGACTTGAGGAAGGAAGGGGTTATTTTTTGACTCAGTTCACAGGCACAATCTGTGATGTCCTGACAGTCTTGCCATGTGGTGTCATGGTGGCAGGAATGTGAGGCGGCGGGACTCATTTCATCCACAGGCAGGAAGCAGAGAGAGACGAAGGCAGGACTTCAGGTGCTGTCTCCCTTTTGTTCCATTCCTGGACCCCAGTGCAGCCCATAAGGCAGTGACCACCCACATTCAGGGTGGCTCTTCCCTCTTCATTTGAATGAACCTTTCCAGAAACACCATCACAGGCAAGACCCAGCAGCAGAGTCCATGATGAGTCTAAATCCAGTTGGAAATTCACCTCCACACTGTCCTATTCCCTTCCACTCAAGAGAGAGAAAGGTGTGAGAAGCTTGGTGCTGGCAAGATGGCAGTGGCAAGACCAAGAACCTGGCAGTTTGGACCTGCATCTCACTCTTGCTGGCAGCACGGATTTTTCTTGGGTTGGATTCATCCAATTAGAGTCACCTGTGTGGCCCAGAGTGCCAGGTGACAAGAGCCCATTAGAAACAAAGCCAGGTCTCCCCACTTCTCTTTTGCTGACTTGTAAGGTACATTGAGGATCCCTTCATCTAGCAGGTTGCTAGCCCAGCCCAGGTTCTCTGTTGAAAGGGGCTGGCAGGAAGCTTGGAGGAGGAGGAAGTTCCTTACACTAAGCAGCTGAGAAAGAGTGGGACAAGGTGAAGGGCTCTAGCAGGCCTGAGCATGGCAAACATGGCGCTACAGGTTTTGCCCTGTCCCCTTGTCCTCCCTGGTAAAAACAGTTAGATTAAATTCCTAAAGCTAGCCCCCAAGGTCTATTCCCTTATCTAGCCACTGACTCATTCCCGAGACTGAAGACTAAGGTTCAACTATGAAAAGTCATTATTTGGCTAACATGTCCAATCAGGATTTACCAACTCACCAGGCCCCCCTAAAAAGACCCACTCCTGTGGAAACACCCTCTCTTGGTTTTCTTGCTGCTGCTGCTGCTGCTGCTGCTGCTGCTGCTGTTGCTGACACCTTTGCATTACTTGCCTCTCTGGAGGAATAAATCTCCTTTGTGCTGAGAATTTGGTATCTGGATATGTCCTGTACCGATTCCAGGGGCCTGATCTCCCTCATATGGTGGGGCAAGAAGAAGAGAGGGGGGAAAAGTTGGCTGGCACGCTAACGGAATTGTGTTCAAGTTGATATCAACTTCTAGAAGGATGTAGGATGTTCACAGATCAGCTTGAACCTTGGCTATTTCAGTCAAAGACTCTGATACGGTGGTAGAAGAGCAGGTAATGTAATGTAAAAAGGATCCAAGACCTCAGGCCTCATGGGGGACTTAGGCCAACATCTAGCTCTCCTTACTCACCTTCCCACTTAAGGACAACACCTCCAACCAGGGTTCTATGGGTCTCAGGCCCTCACACTGTAGAGATGACTCTCTTTGCCATCATTATGTGTTATTTGTTTGCATTTTCTTTTGCGTTTGTCATTAACCATGCACAGTGCATTCAGAAAGGGCAGCCAAGGGCTGGTCTCCTGGCCAGGGCCAGGTCAGTGTTTGTGTGTATGGCTCTGTAAAGGCAAAGCTTTGGGGTTATCTGTGCCCTCCTGGGTCTGCAGCTTCAAGGAACAGATATAGTTAGGCTAACTACTGAGAAGATAACATTTCATCGCTCTGGAGGGCTTGGGATCCACTCTTCCAGTGTTAAATGACAGATCTGCCAGAGAAGCTGCGCTTGAGTCTGGCACCTTAGACCACTCGGCCATCCTGACACACATTGCTGGTGGGAGTGCAAACTTTGTACAACCACTTTGGAAATCAATCTGGCACTTCCTCAGAAAACTGGGAATAGGGCTACCTCAAGACCTCAAGACCCAGCTATTCCACTCCTTGGAATATACCTGAAAGATGTTCCACCACACAACAAGGACATAAGCTCAATTATGTTCATAGCCGTCTTATTCGTAATAGCCAGAACCTGGAAACAACCTAAATCTCCCTCAGTCGAAGAATGGATAAACAAACTGTGGTACATTTACTATGGAATACTACTCCGCTATTAAAAACAAATAGATCCTGAAATTTGCAGGCAAATGAGTAGAACTAGAAATGATCACAGTGAGTTAACCCAGAACCAGAAAGATGCACATAGTATATACTCACTTATAATTAGACTCTAGCCCAAAAGACATGTCCCATGAAAGTCTTCACTTACCAGGAGATTGGGATAGATGTGGGGACCTCCTATTGGGACTTTAGGTGAGAGAAGTATGGGAGAATGGGGAAATAGAAGGATCCAGAGGGTCCTAGAAACCTACAAGAAAAGCATCATGATGGGCAGATCTGGACCCAGGGGGGTCTGCTCAAACTACTGCACCAACCAAGGACAATACATGCAGTAAGCATTGAACCCCTACTCAGATCTAGCCAATGGACAGCACATTCTCCACCATTGTGTGGAGAACGGGAACTGACTCTGACATGAACTCTTGTGCCCCATATTTGATCAATTCCCCTTGGTGGGGAGGCCTGGTGGCATTCAGAGAAAGGATAGGAAGGCTACTAGGATTAGACATGATAGGCTGTGACCATATGGTGGTGGAGGAGGTCCCCGTTCTGTCAAAGACCTAGGGGAGGGGAATAGGGTAAAAGAAGGAGGGAGGGAGAAATGGGAGGATACAAGTGAAGGGATAACAATTGAGATATAATCTGAATAAATGAATTAAATTAAAAAAATTTTTTAAAGAGAAAAAACGAAGTCTGCCAGCTTTGCTTAGTTCTCTTCTCTCTCTCTCTCTCTCTCTCTCTCTCTCTCTCCCTCTCTCTCCCTCTCTCTGTATGTCTTACTCACAAAGCCACCTTTCCACCTCTTCCCCTTCTACTTTTAAAAATAAAAATAAAAAGATTTATTTCATTTTTATTTTACATGTTCAGGTGTTTTGCCTGCATATATGTCTGTGCACCGTGTGCACACCTCATGCCAATGGAGGCAGAAGAGGGCATCAGATCTTCTGAGACTAGAGATACAGATGATTGTTACAAGCCATGTGGGTGCTGAGAACCGAATGCTGGTCCTCTGGGAGGGCAGCCATCTTAATCTCTGAGCCATCTCTCCATCTCTTCCATCCTGTAGTTCTTAAACATTCCTAAGAATAAGTAAAGCCATGTGAAGGTTTGGCTCTGTTCTCATTGATCTATTTTCCTGGTGTTACCACCCTGGAGTGTGCTTTGAAGAGATGCTGGGTCCACACAAGGGTTAGTTAGTGTGAGTTGTAGAAAACATGGTTGCATCGCAGGTATTCTGGGAAACTCCAGAGTTGCCCAGAGAAGTAAGCCAGGTGGAGGTTAATGCTTTAACAACAGACATTTCTCTGACGTAAGTGTGCAGTTGAGCTTTTAAAGAGGAGCTCTCAAGGTCTGCACCCTCCTCACAACCCCTGGGTATAAGGAAATCTCCTAGGAGAGTCAGTCATAGCACACAGAGTGGCCAGCAAACTGCCAGCATCTTAGATATGGGCCTCCAGAGATCTGTTCTCTGGTCAGGACCACCTGAGAGCCTCAGAAGCAGTCTCCGGTCTGAATCGAGCCACTGGCAGTGTCTCCAGAACTCTGTGTCTGTGGTAGTTTGAAAATTGGAAGAAGCTGTTAGAATGTCTTTGGGGTTTTTGAGCCCTTCCTGAAGAACCCTCTGGGTGTCCTTGCGAATGCCTGAAGATGCTCTTGACATCCATCGTGACTGCTCGCACCTGAATGGCGGTTGCCAAGGTCAACTGCTCCGGCCAGGCACTTCGCAATCATGTGTGGAGACTTGCACGATGGAGGAGTAGGGGGCTGCTGACAGGTAGCAAGCACAAGTGGAGATGGGGTTCAGCACCCTACAATGATGAGAAAGAGAGCCCATAGCCATGCAATGGATGGATGGACCCTTGCAACCCAAATCACAGTCAGCCTGAAGTGGCAACGCTCCTGCCCCAAAGCACAGCTTCCTCTCTGTCGTGCAAAAGCAGGGACCTTTTCTCTCCCCCCAACCTGTTATCACTAGGGGCCACATCTAAAGTCAGGTCTATGGAAAGGCACCAGGCAGCAAACTGCCATTTGGGGTTAAGTTTTCAAAGGACATGTGTGTTCTCTGTAACTCACTCATCTTCTAGGAAACTAGTAAGGTGCTGTGATGACTCCAGAGAGCATTTAGGGAGCACGGGTGGTTGATTATGAAGAATAAGACAGGTAAATACTAGCAAATGGCTTCAGAGTTGGGTTGAAAGTGGCTAGTGTGCAGAACGACGCCATCTTCAGGGTGTCTGCACCATAGGATAAGAGAGTATTTGCATCTCTAGTGGACAAAGTTGACCAGTTGACCAGTGACCTCATAAAGCCTGGCATTTGGTCAGAGCAAAGGAGAGAAGAACTCAGAGCTGAGCCTTCTGCAGAGCCTTTGTGCTCCAGCTATGTTCACCGGGTCTCATTTGCAAGCTGGGCATCAACCTCCTGACATTTCAAACACATGGGGATAAAGACATGGAAGGCAGCTGAAGTCTCGGCATCAGGAAGAGGAGAGGGAAGTTACAGGAGGTCAAATAAGAGCACGGGGCAATGGTATGCCTTACCTGTCCTGCATGGTGCCTGAACCATTCTGGGACCGTCCGTTCGGCCCTGGGAGGTGTTTCTGAGCACTGCTCTGTCTAGAGGCGGCAGAGAGGAGTTCAGTGTGTCAGTTACAGGTAAGGTTGGAGGGAGGTGAAAACAGTAAGGGATCAAGTCCTCAGTGGGAGAAACAGAAGCTAGCTGGAGAAGGAAGTGGTGAAGCCGTGAGCCTGAGGGGAACATGAGTGCAGATTCAAGGTAGAAAAGCTCAGAGTGTGTTCAGGAGGCGATGGAGACAGCTCTGAGAACTGGTCAGTGCAAACGCAGGGCGGTGAAACTGGATCAGTATGCTGAGTGGGGAGCTATTAATAACATTGCCTGTTATTTTAGGGACAGGACCTTCTGCTTGCTGCAGGAAGTGCCTGGCAGGACACCATGGCCATTAAAGATTAAGGACTCAGATGGGCGTGGTGGCGCATGCCTTAATTCCAGCACTTGGGAGGCAGAGGCAGGTGGGTCTCTGTGTGTTGGAGGCACCTAGTCTACAGAGAAAGTGTCCAGGGGACTCCGTCCTTGGGGAGTCCTTGGGGAGAAGGGAGAATTATAGATTGAACCCAAGGACTTCTTTTTTTTTTTTTTTTGCCATTTGCAGGTGATCCAAATTGTACCTCTATTAGTCTATAAAGTGAGGACAATGACACTCACCTGCTATACTGTATGCAGGTCTGAAAAACAGTAAGAGCTAAAATTAAAAAAAAAACTAAAAAAAAAGGAATTTGGTTGTTCCTAGTATGGAAAAGACAGGCTGGTTTTGCAGTTTGTATGGTGTATCAGTTGTAGTTTGTGCTTTCCTCAAAGCGAGTTGTGAGAGGAGGATTTGAGTACAGTGGAATCACGTGGGAAGGCACCCAAGGGGAAGGGAGGAAGCAGAAAATTGAACCCAAGGGCTCTTTTATTCAGCCAGTTACTACTGTAGTGTCTGGGGCTTAATTCTCCTGGGGACCAATCATCACACCCTAAGGACCTGTGGGTTCTCGCCTTAATGGCTCAGATCTGAACTGACATTGTTTGAAGGCTGCCCCAGATGTCATCAATTTGTGAGACCAGCCACTAGGTTCAGAGAAAGCTCCAAGCAAGGATACTGTTAGCTATGTCCCCTAAGCTGAAACACAGCTTCTTTTGGAAAGGGAAGGGAGGCCTACAATACTCAGGAAGCTGGGGAAACTTACACGGCCCAGGAACTTTAAGGAGTTTACAAGACCCACAAAGACCCTATCCAAAGTTATGCAGTCAGCAAGCAATCACTATGGAGAGGAGCCTTCAAGGCAAGCAGGGAGCTCCAGGGGTGCAGCCTTTATGAGTTCATCACCCATGCTGGGGTGGGCTTTTCAGTGATGCAGCCGCCTTTGAATCACCCTCACTCTTGTAAGTAACCCATCACCCATGCTCTTATAAGTAACCCCAGTAAAATCGTTAATTCTCCAAGCCAAAGCATTGAGTGGAAGAATGTCCTTGGTCTGTCGTCAGTACCCTGTCATGGATAAATAGACAGTTGCTCATGGAAAAGTCTCACAGCAGAGGTATAGATTCCTTCAGTTGGTAGTTGAACATGATATCTGTGAAAAGGCCAGAGGAAATGTGGGTGGATGTGGGAGGGAGCTAGCTGTGTCTGCTGGAGTCAAAATCAAACAGCATAAAACCAGCAATGCCCTCTGGGCCAGTAATCTTTGTTAAGTATTAAAGAAACAGATAAGTATGGAAGAAGCTATGCAAAAAATATTTTTATATATTACATGTGATAGCTCAAATTGGAAATATTAATAATAGCCAACCTTTATTGAGTGGTTGCCTTGTGCCTGGTGTTCTAAATGTCTTACAAATAGGCTAAATTTTTAGCAAATGGAAATTGGTTAAGCAGCTCAATGGAATATTACACAGCCATTAAAGAAGATGGCTATGAAAATGATAACAAGAGAAATACCATATAAGTGAGAAATGAACACCAGGCACAAGACAGTACCCTGCCGGATCCTCTTAGCACACAAAGCCTCATCGGATGGGAAGGGGATGGAGCATGAGAAGAAATATATCAATCTCCTATCTGCAGACTTGCTTGGGTAATGAGATTCTGAGGCATCTCCATCCTCCCTTTAGTTTATAAGTCTCCACTGATGGGTTTGTATTGTGTTTATAATGAAAAGATAAGGAAATAAAAGAGTAAATGAAGAAAGAGATCTCTCACCCATCTCTAAACCAGTGTTAAGGAGAGTAAATATAACAGAATGATCCTTCTGAAAAGGCAAATCTAGGGGAAGAATGGGAGATGGATTGGATCAGGAAAGAATCAAGGCAAGATTGTAACTTGCAAGCTAATAAAGGTCAGAGGAAAGGCCAAGTTTGATTTTAGAGGTTTGGTGGTTAATGAGAAGGGGAGGAAAGAGAGATGAAGGGAACAAGCCTGGTGTTTGAAGGTTGATTAAACGGATAAATATCATCCTTGGAATAAATATGTGTAGTACATCTTTCAATCATATTTCTTTATGTCCTTGCTATCTAATCCTGCCAATGATCTTATATGCTATTCTTTTAATCTTTCTTATTTATATAAGTGAAATGATAGAAGATTAGAGGAGTAAAGCCACTTGTCCAAGGTCAGAGCCAAGTCTGAGCTAAGAACCTCATGAAATGACCTAGAAGATGGATGGCTGGGCTGCAGGTGACTGGCTTGGATGGCGGCATGGCTGGGTGGCTTCATGGTGGAATGAAGAGATGGACGTATGGACAACTGGTTGGTTGCATGAATGAGTGGATGGTAGAGGGGGTAGGTGGATGGTTGCACATCTATATTGATGGATGGATGGATGGATGGATGGATGGATGGATGGATGGGTGCATGGCAAGATGGATATTATATGTGACAGATGAATGGAGGGAAATGTATGTATGTATGTATGTATGTATGTATGTATGTATGTTTGTTTGTATGTATGTATGTAATGAATAGATGAATAGGTAAGTTGGTAGACGAATGGCAGAAAGTTGGTTGAGCTAACTACATAGGTAAGAAACAATCTAGACGGTTACAAAGTGCAAACACTAAAGAAGCAATGCCAGGAATGGAAAAACTCTTAGGAGGTGAAGAAGGAAGGGAAGGCAAGAAGGCGAGAAGGAAAGAAAACCAGGGCTGGTGGGAAATGTTCACTGGTCCTCTTTGAGAAGTCTGTTCCAGTCGGATGGTGGTAATTGAATGTGTGCGGCACAGGGCAGGGAAGCCAGGGCATTTTGAGGGGAATCCATACAATATTGGTCAGTCCAGGACACACAGGAGCTTAGTAACAAGTGAGAGGCTAGGGAATAGAGCCAGTGGTAGGGAGGAAGTGTTATGTGTGGAGGAGAGGAGGGCATGAAGAGTCAGACAAAAGGAAAACAGAACAATTACCAGTCACAGTGGGGACACCAAGTAGCCAGGATTTATTCAACTTCATTACTGTGCACTCTTCAGAGAATCCCAGAACTCTCTGCTCCAGTCTTTGTACCTGTAACATATGAGGGCAGTTTAACCGCTACCTCCTGGAGGATTACCTGGGCCCTGTGAACAAGCTTAGCCATTTTCTGACACCTTCCAGGTGGAAGCTGGGCAGAACTCCTAGCCCACTGGTTCCCAGCTTTCCTAATGTCGGGACCCTTTGATACAGGTTTTCATATTGTAGTGTCTCCCAACCATACAATTATTTTAGTTGCTATGTCATAACTGTCATTTTGCTACTGTTATGAACTGTAATATAAATATCTGATATGTGACCCCTGTGAGAGGGTCCTTTGATCCCCATAGGGGTCGCGACCCACAGGTTAAGAACTGCTGTCCTAGCCACTCACTCATTTACACTCAATGTCATTTTCTGGGACCCAAACCCAAGCTGTGAATCAAGAAACTGAAGGCTGATCATCCTGAGAGAGCCCACCTGGAGCCCCCCGTTTGCATTAGCTGCCACAGGGAGTAACTGTCCTTGTGGGGGGAGACAAGTAGATGTGGTGCGGTGCTTTGATTCTTGGGAGCTAGCCTTCCTGAAGTTTGCATTAACAAGGCATGCTAGGTTGCACTTTGCCTTTTTCTGATTTGAGGAAAACATTAATAAGTAGACATTCTTCATTAATGTGGAGTTGTGAGGTATTTACCAGGTGGTGGGGAGCAGCTAGAAGCAGGCAGTAAGAGCTTGCGAGGTTCAGAGGGGGGCAGATGAAGAGCCATCAGATCCTGTTGAGTGCCTTGAACTTGGTGCCCCTTCTCCATTCCACAAAGTTTTATGCTTTGATAATTGATGCTCAGAGAGACCTGAGCACCACAGGCTTGGTGTGAGGAAATCCTAAAAGCCTTATTAACCTGGCCACTTGGCCTTTTTTAGTGCAACCCCTGCTGGGGCTATTTTGGCACAGGATTATCTGGCCCCCAAGATGTTCTGTTGTCTGGATGAAGAGGTTCAGCTCTCTGCTCCGAAGCCCCTCCGTCCTTTCCATGCTGACTCAAGAAAGTCACCTCTGTATTCATTTGCTTTCTCTTCCTCTTTGCCCTGTCCAGGATGCCTCTCCTCTGAGCCACTAGCACCATCTCAGGGCTGGATTTTCCACAATACAGCAATCTTGAGTGTTGACTGGTAGAAATGCCTTCTAAGTAAGGCTTGGGCCTGCACAAGAGGAGTTCCAAGTGGAGGCCTGCCCAGAGGGACAAGTTCATGAGCAATTAGAGTTGTAAAGCTAGGGAAAAAAGGTAGAAAAGATGAAAGATGTTGAGAGGTATCCTGTGGGCTTTTCCGTGGTAGCGAGCCTTGCCTTACGGATGGCTATATGAGCATCATGATTTTGGAACTAGGGCAAGATGCAGTCATTGGATATCTGCTGCTGGTAGAGAGTAGGCTTGGAGTGGTGGCAGGCTTCATATCACATGGGAGAGACACTGGCACTTGAGCTGTTCCCTCAAGGATAGGACCTTAATTTTCTTTGATAGACTACAATCAGCACCCTGTTTGGTACTATAACAATTTTAAATTTAGAAGTATCCTAATAACCACATGCATGGTACTCAATAAATGCTGATATACCAAATCAGCACATATTTGCTATATCAGCACCCAATGGGTGCCATGTATATGCCCAGTATGCAGCTATGTGTTCGCATACAGTATGTGAGTCTAGCCTCTGAGTTCCAGCCCTGGTTATCCCTGGCTTCACTGTAGCACAGAGGCATGCATAGCTTATGGGCATGCTCCAGCTTGGCATCCTCATCATCACTCAGACCCCAGGAGGCCAGGTAAGCATTTTGCAGCTAAGAAAACGGAACCTCAGGAACCTTGATTTTCTACAGTGTACCATTGGTAGAACCAAGATTTGAGTCCAGGTCTCCTGACTCCTTAGTGTGGTGATTTAATTGGGAGAATATATTGATGGTGTGTGCCTCATCGTTAAATTCTCTCTAGCCAGCTTCAGGGAAAAGATTCCACTATACATTTTATTGAGAACAAGACTCAGAGAGGGCACCACACTGGAAAAGGGCTGCATGGGGAATGCCACAGAGTCTTCTAAGCTTAACTGGCCATATTCTACCTTCCAGAGAAACAAGGCTAAGTAATATCTCAGTAAGGATAGGCTTGGCCTTGGGCTTGGTATAGGCCTGGCTCCATCCAGGGAGGCATGAAAGGGAAGATGGGACTTGTCTTGAGAATTTAGGAAGGGCCAGCTTTGTCTACTCAGAAGAACAGTATTGAGGTCTGTGGTCTTCTTTGAAAGCCACAACTTTCCCTGTTTGATTTGTAAGCAGCAACTTTCTGGGTTGACCTGTTGTAGATACCTTCTTCAGCCTTTCATGGTCACTAGGTGTATTGGAAACAAGCCCAAGTTTCTGGTGTTTTCCAAGACCATCTTTGGTTCTACAGAGGAGACACCAAGCTGTGGCATCGGCGTTTCATTTCTCGGCAGACTCTGGTGCTTTGGAAAGCATTATTGGCCTGTCACTATGGACTGTCACAGGTGACACCCAGGCCATGAAGAGTCACAGAAAAATAGCAGACCTTCTGGCCACTTTCAGAAGGTGTCTTTATCCCACAGGCCAGGATAGTTCCTGAGCTCTCTATTTATCACAAGGTGAGCAGAGCTTGGGTAAATGAGATCCAATGCTCTTTCTACGTCTTCCTGATTGAGGGCTTCAGAAAGCCATTCATCTGGCTTGAAGAGGGCTGGGTGGTTGCTGCCTCTGCACCTTGCTGGTCACCCCCCTGACATGGATACAACCCTTACTTAGCTTGTGCTGGGTGAGCTGGGCCTTTGACTCCACTCTTTGTTGAGCAGTCATAGATTTTAGAATACAAACCAATCCAGAAAGCTTCTCAGGTTTTCTGTCAAACCCATGTCACTGGCTTCCTCTAATCTAGATGTCTGCCTTCTTTCTAATTAGAACAGGTGAATTTTTAAGCCTTTTATCCTTCCTTGCACCCAGCTCAATCTCTGAAGGACACTGGGCCTTCTGTGAGCCTCAGTCGGAAGCCAAGAGTCATTCCATGACTGTGGCACCCAAACGAGAGAAGCCCATTTCATAAAGTTGAGCAAAAGATGTTACATGAACAAGACAGTGCACACTGAGCAGTGTGTGTTCTTTACACAGATGGCAATCCATGCCAGGCTTCCATAGAGGCTGGGGATCAAGAACTGACCAAAATGCAAGGTTGTCTAAAAGACTCCCTAAACCATTACAGAGTGTTGCTGTTGCTTTTGGTTGTCTCCCAGGGATGGAGGATAACTCCCCATTTCTAAAGACACTATGTACTTCAGACACAGGGCCCAGAGGCCCCTGAGCTTGAACTGACCTGAGTGCCTCCACCTTGAGGACTAGATTTCATGGTACCAGAAGGCACCATGAAATCTTCCAAAGGAGGGAGACCGTTAACAGTCCTACCCAGCTATGACACCTAAGAACAACAGCAACAAAAGGGTCACACAATAACCCTAGGAGTGCAGTAGAAGCAGACAGACTTTGGCTATAACTAATGGAGGCTTAAGACCCTCTCAAGAGGAAGGTCCCATGCCTGATATTGGAAACCTTGGCAACTAATCCAAGGCAAGTGAAGTCATGGATCTTTTTAAAAAATATTTATTTATTTATTATTTATTGTATATGAGCGTTTTATCTGCAGAAGAGGGCATCAGATCACACTATAGATGGTTGTGAGCCACCATGTGGTTGCTGGGAATTGAACTCAGGACCTCCGGAAGAGCAGGCGGTGGTCTAAACCATTGAGCCATCTTTCCAGCCCCCTAAGTCATGGATCTTGGAGTAGGGTCTACAACAACCACTTCCTCAAACCAGCACAATCCCTAACTGCATTCATAATATTTGTTCCTGTATCCACAGATAAGTGTAACCTTAGCCCTCAGCAAGGAAAATTCCCTTTGCAACAGATGGCAACAGATACAGAAAACCACAGCCAATAAAACTGCAGAGTTAGGGATCCTAGTCCCGATGGACACATCTATGAAACAGTTCCTGTGTCTAAGGGTCAGGGAGAATTTTGGAAGAGGGGACAGGAAGACTACAAACCCAAAGGATCAGGGAGTTTGTGGTGAGATCTCTTGGATACTGAGATCACAGCTAGTTTGCCGCTTTTGACATACTGTTGGGCATAGAACCCAGGGGTTTGTACATGCCAAGTATCTGCTCCACTGTTGCATCCACATCCCAACCTGCTTCTAAAGTGTTTAGGCAGTAGAGCAACAACCAAGTCTTAACCATTAGCAGGCTATGCCTTTGTGGGGGGCCCAAGATGAGGCCCTTAAGGTATCTTTTGATTCAAGACTTGCAGAAGGAAAGGCTGAGGGAGAAGAGGAAAGGACACAGGCCATGGAGGAACTTAGGTGAGACGCATTCAGTGGGAACCCGATGATGAACTCCAGTCTGGAAAGTGATGAGGAACCATCAGCTTTCTTTCAGCCCCGGATCTGCTTGCAAAGCCATGCTCAGGCCTGAGGGCTGACTCTGTTGCACTGACCGAGCTGCATCAGGGGGTCTCAGAAAGCACCTGCAGCAGACAGAATGGACCAATGCTTGCTCTCTGGGAGCCACCTGTGGCATCGGAAGTAGCCAGCAGATCCAGTTCTTCTTGCCTTAAGCCTCAGGATGCTCTGTGTGGCTTGACTTTCTCTGGCCCACAGTTGGGTTTGTACTTGATTGCAGGTCAGTTTCCACCAGTCCTGGTGACACCTGTGCAGCTTTCCCCAGCCTTGTATGGAAAGGATCATCCCTTCTCCTTGAGTAGTTTTGAGCGGAGCACGTAACATTGTGAGAATGTTTGAAAACTTCTCTCGGTTCTCAGAATGCAATTCTGACAGTGCTGAAGGCTGCCAATTAAATGACGATTTAGATAAAGGCTGTGTGGGAGAGGGAGCACAGTATCCTGAAACCTAATAATGCTTTCCTCCTGTCTTTTTGAAGCTCTGGCATAATCCTGATTGACTGGCTCACTTCTTTGGGCATTCCCATTTAATGGACAATTTAATGACATTTAACATGTTTGACAACTTTTATTTGAGGGCAGACATCCTCAGGGGAAAGGGCAGTGGGTAAGGATACAAATGTCGTACCGTTTGGAGAGCTGGCACAAGTGTGAATAAGATTCTTTTCAGGTTCAGGAAGGGAGAGCTGAGGGCCAAGAACAGGCTCAAGCCTATCGTGGATGTGCAGGTAAAAGGTGGTGTGAACCTGACCTGGAGAGATGCACTCTCTGGTGTTTGCTTCTCTCAAGAGCTTTGAGGCTGATGTTGGCACTGTCCCTATCACATCAGCAAAGCCACACACCCAGTGGGTCGTGCCACTGGTGGGCCAAGAGCTCCAGCTCTCAGGCATCCTTTTCATTGTGCCAATGAGACGACTCAACAAGTGAAGTCACCAGAGGCCAATCCTGATGACTGGAGTTCAGTCCCCCATGACGCACATTGTAAAAAAAAAAAATGTGTGATAGGTCATATACACATATACACACACACATATGCACATATATGCACATATATACACATACACACACACATATATATACACATACACACATACACACACACACACACATATATATTCACACATGAAAAATAAGTGAAATAAGGAATTGGGAAAGAGGATTAGGTATGGAAGATGTCTTAGTAGTTAAGAACGTTTGCAGTACAACCATGAGGGTCTGAGTTCAAATCCCATTTATTGGAAAATTTAATAACACTTAAGAATGGTCCACACCCTTGAGGGCTTGAGGGCAGACATCTAGTATGGCTGCACATGTGCCTTTAACCCCAGCACTGAGGAGATGGTGATGGAGATGTAGAAAGGTCACTGGGGCTTTCTGGCTCCATGTTCAGTAAGAAACCCTGTCTCAAGAGTTAGAGTAGGGCACCTGATGTCCTTTCCTGGCCTCTGCAATGCTTGGGCACGCATACCTACACACATGTATGTAATACACACCACGCACACACATACTATGTACATACCATGCGCATATACCCATGAGACGTGCACACAAGAGTTAGATCTAGGAAGATAAATGTGACCACACCAGTGTTGATGACCAAAACGTCTATCAACCAAGTATGGCTGATGCACTGAAGTTCCCTATTATGGGGCCCAGTCTGGGCTGCACCAGCCAGGGTTAGGGTATGTGGACACTGAGCTGGACAGTGAGCTTCAGTTAGTAAGGAATTTGGGGGAATAAAGTCAGAGCAAGCCCTGGCCAAACAGAACTGCTCAGAGGCCGGTAGCCAAGTGGGAAGGATCAGAGGTCCCCAGATTCAACATCCAGATCTGCAGGAAGGTTAAGCTGTGTTTATTCCTGTTCACCTCCACCCTGAGTCCAAAGATGCTAGGACCACTTCAGAATGCAATATGAATTCCATGAACCATACAAAAGGCATGGAAGAAGGAAAACGCTTTGATTTGTAGAGCTTTCAGCATAGCAGGCGATGTTCGGCCCCTCCCCTTTCTTTTCTTTAGAGGTCTGTTGATGCTGCTTCAATTTTGTCCCAGCAATAAAAGTGAAATATGTGTGGATGTTAACAAAGACAGCCCAAGATGAGCCACTGGAAGGATGTAACTGGTTAGGATTTAATATTCATTAAGATAAAAAAATCTATTACGCTTTCAAAAGCCATTAAAAAAAAAAAAAAAAAAAAAAAACCACCGCCAATAACAAAAATCCTCAGTACCACTAGCCTCTTGCCTTTCAGTCTCATGGCAGAGGCCATGTTAAATCAGGTCCAGGAGAAAACGTGGCTGTTGCGCAGGCTCCAGAGTGATGTGTCATGTTAGGAGGACACAGCTGTCCCTGGCCCCCCCAGCTTTCTCTTTCCCCTGGCCAGCCCAAGCTCAGGGTGTTGGTTGTCCCAGTGGGACTGGCACTCCCCTCTCCCTCAATGAACTACAGGAAGACATCGTCCTGAGGATGTACACACCATTCAACATTGAAGATGAGCTCTGATCACAGCCTAATTACCCAACATGCAGCCAAGGCTCTATTTGTGCTTTTGGGAGTGGAGGATGGGCAGAAACTGATAGGAATGGGTCACCGGCGGCGGCGGGGGGGGGGGGTGTCACAGTTTATTATGGGCAACTATTAATGATCCATTACTGTGAGCACTGAGCGACAAGGTCGCTGCCACCAGCAGACCCTTCTCAAGTGGGCGATTAGTTATAGACTCCCGTGTGGAAACCTAGAGATCAGCATTAGCACCTTCTAGAAGGTCCGCACCTGTTGGACATGCTGCAGGGCCTCGGCATCTCTCCAGCCAGAGTGTTAAATACACAGGAAACCCCCTGCCATAAGGCTTGCTCCCAGGATGCCAGGCTCATCTTTCTCATGTCCTAATGGAAATGAATGCAGACCAGAGGAGGCCTGCTCACTGCTAGCAGAGCACACAGCATTGGGGAAACTTCACTTAGGGAGTGATGAGGCAGTGCTGCGCTCTGCCCAGTTCTAGAATGTGCATCCCATCAACACCTACTGCAGATTACTTCAGAACAGCAAACATGCGCTTTTCTTTTAAGGGATCAGTGAGTCTGCACTGTTTGACGTAGTAGCCACTAGGCACTGTGTGACCATGTTTAGATTTTATTAATCAAAACAGAGAGAAACATTTCAATGCAACACCTCGGTCACGGGAAGCGTTTGAAGTGCTACTAGTCACACGTGGCTAGTGGCTACGAGCAAGCGAGGATGGCCATCTCCATCCTCACACTGGTATGTGGGGCACCTGTAGGTTATAGCAAGCATGCTGTGCCCTCCCATAGAATGGGTGACTCTGAATAGACCCCAAAAAGTAGTAGTCTGATGTGGCAAGGTGTCATGTCCCTTGGGGATGTCAGGTTAATAAGCTATAAAACTTTGCTATATTAGTCTTTGGAAGTACATATGTTTTTAGATGTGCAGAAAAAAGGACAGGAGGGATACACAGCAGACTGTGAAGAGTAGCTGCCTTGAGGACCGAGGAGTGATGTTTTATTTTTCCCACTCATCTTCTGTCTGAACATATTTCAGTGTGCATCATTCCTTTCTTTCCCTCTCGGCCCTGACATTGGCTGACACTACTTTGTGTCAGCTGACTGGTACTTGGTGACAGTACCTGGGAGCTGAGAGAGTGAGGGCTGAGGGCAGCTCAGTTACAGCTCTGTACACAGGGCTGGAGGTTCAAACCCTAGCTTCTGTCCAGCAGAGCAGACTCACACCTGGGGACTGGCTAGTGTTATAGCCAGGAATAAGAGGCCCCCCAGCCATCTTTCGGAGTCTTGTCATCCATGCAGCTGATGCCGGGAAGGGAGCCAAGGCTTTCTCATGTATTTGGTTTTCTCATGTATTTACTTTAAATGACTTTAATCTCTTGGTATGATTTTTTTTCCCCCAAAGGCAAGAAATTCTTGTTAATCCTTGTCTGTTGACTGTACTTAAATTTTCATTCATATTGTTTGGTAAACAAAACTGTGGATTTTCTTCTATCAGTAACAGACTTCTGTGTGAAACCCTGACCAGGTAGCATGACATGAATTTGGCTTAGCATGTATGGTATAGGCATAAAGCTGAAAGCATTTTAGATATAAATATAGGTGCATACATATTATATACCAATATGTGTATATACCTATGGACGTGTGTGCAGGCATGTATATATGTATGCATAAGTATACATATATGTATTAACATGTGTATCTACACATAGAAGTATGTGCATATATGTATGTATGTGTGCATTTGTGTATATATGGACATGTATGTATATATACCAATATGTCTCTATACATATAGATGTGTTTGTATATGTGCATGTGTGCCCATGTGCCCATGTGTGCATATATTTGTGTATGTTTATAGCTGATACTCATTATGATTAGTTCTGTACTTCTACATTAGCCCATTTCCTTAGCTTTCTTTGAAAGCTCAGATTCTACCCATAGGTCCTTAGTAATCTCCTACAGACATGAACAAAGTGAAAACTGTCAGTTGCCTCATTCACAAGATCCTGCCGCAGAGGAGAACGGAAACTTTGTGTGATCTCGTTCTAGGTTTTCTATCAGAGGCAAGCATTGGGCATTTAATGCCACACTCTCCCTATTTGATGGCGTCTTGTTGTCGGTTTTGCTCTGCCCTATGTGTGCTGTCTGTGGTCTCTGAGCACAGAGATGCTGCAGTGTGCGGTGTACCTGACGCTTGGCTTCAGCAGGAGTGATGGTGCTCTGCCCGTGATCTCCTTGCTGGAGAGTCAGCTCTCAAAGAAGGTGTCTGAAAATACAAACACATAGAAACAGGTTGGATAGTGATTGGCAGACAACAATGCTGTGTGACCAGACACTCACAGGGACCTAACCCTGTGTTTTCCCCAAACCACATAGGCTCTGTCCTGCTCACTCTGAGAGTTCAGTCTTGCTCAAAACCTACGTGGCCCAACTGTTGGCACTGGAAAGTGAGCACATGACTTGCGTGTGTGGGACTTATCATGGCCTCTTCGGTCATCTTATCTCTATGCGTCACTATGCCCAGCTGGGCATAGACACAAGGGTGAGGTGTTAGCACTCACACCAGCCTTTCTTACTGATTTCCCTAGATACCCCCAAAGAAGAAGGCTTGCACATTCCCACTGTGTCAGGGGGACAATTTTGGGGAACAGGAGTGAAGGGACAGGGCATGGATGGGAGCTGGAGGCAATGGAGGACAGCTATTGCATTGATTGTGTCTGAGGGTAACAGACTGACAGTGCAGAGAACTTCTCCCCAGAAGCCTCCTCCGCAGAGTACAGCAAACGGAAGAGGAAAATGCAACCACACATTCCTGTCTTCCTTTGGTCAAATATTCACCTGGATGCTTTCCTTCACGATAACAACTCTGGGTGTTGTCCCTGAGATCAGTTTTCTTTCTAGATTCAAGGAGGAAACCCTAGGGACAGGAGGTGAGAAGCTCTCAGACCCATGAGGAAGTGAACACCACCAAATGTCCCTTCCAAGCTAGCCAGAAGCCACTCAGAGCAGAGACTAAGCGTGTGGGTAGCAGGCTCTGAGGTGGTGCCTCCGTGGAGTCTGAGGCAGGCACAAACCCACGGCTGCTACTCTGAGTGCCCGAAGCCTTCAGTCTCTGCTGCTCACGCCTCCTGCTTAAAGGTAGCCTGGGCCTCTCCATTCCCATGCCTTGCTGCAGCATTTATGACCTTGTTGTCAGGGAGCAGCCCTTTCAATCTTTGTATGCTCCACTTTCAAAGCTGTCTTGAAATGAGATAAGTTAAAGCTTAATACAGATTTTCAGGAACACCTGTATTTGTCAGCCTGACCTAATATTAACACAAGTTCTCGTCTCTTCTGGAATGCGACTCCATCTAGTGCTATGCCATTTCCCAGGGCTGTGCTCTGAGTCAGCGGAACTCATCTTTGCCTCCCCCTCCCCCCCTCCGCCCCGAAGCCATGAATACTAAGTAGGCAAGTAGAATGGCATTCACCCCTCCAGGGAGACAGAGCTGGGCTACCCGGGAAGGTACACTATCTCACGCAGCAGTATATGATCACTGTAGCTCCCCAGTTCAATTGCTCTGCTAAATTCTGGAACCTAGGACCTTGTGTTCTTTGTATCCCACAAGCCCTTTTCACAGTGTGGTTCCTGCCATCTCTTCTAGGAAAGAGTTAACAGGACCCACTGAGTGCAGAGATGTATTAGACCTGGTGATAATTACCGGGTTCTTTGGACACATTGCCACATCTGGTTTTTGTTTTGCAGGACTTCGTTCTGCAAGTGACACGAGATATTGATGCCATTGTACTCAGTGCCAATGGGCTCAGTTCTTATCCTCAGGCTGAAGCCCAGGGCAACTGTCAGGGCAGTGGTTTTGCCTGAAGCAGCAGTTTGTGCCATGGCTTTCAGCATCCTCTTGGATGACACTGAGTTGAGGAGGCTCCAGGGCTGCACTTCTGACCTACAGACTCAACATTCCTTAGGGTGGGGGGGGGGGAATCTGTTTTAACAAGCTTCCTGTGTGACTCAGGGACTTCTCTGAGCTTGTAGCCCAAGGGGTTGTCAACAAGTGGGGCCTTTTCATTGTTCTAAGCTCCTGTATTTGGGGACAGAGTAGAGATACCTGAGGAGTGGCTCTGTCATAGAGAGAGTACCATCCCTTGTTCCAAAATCAAACCCGTGCCTCATTGGGCCTTCAGTGAAGAGTTTTTATGATAGGGGAGCATCTTCCTGGAGACAGAAGAGATGCTAACAGGCCTATTAACCTAGAGATTTACTCCCAGTGCACCTGGCCCACAGTAGGCCTGCTCACAACCATCCACACACATTGACTCAGTCAGCAAGCCGCACACACCATGGATGAGACAGACCCAAACCAGAGGAGCCACAGACTAGATCCCAGGCTGTCACTTCAGCTTTGGGTTGGCTGCATGGGACACCCATCTCAAGCTTCCATGTGTTTCTAAGGAGATGGCATTTCTTTCTCTAGTAACCTGCAGGGTACACTGGACATGGGGCCCACAGACACAAGAAAAATCCTTTCAGTGGGCCCAGCTCTGGCATATCAAGCCACGGGGATTGCATCACAGTATCAAGTCACGATATGTCTTATCTGGTGCCATACTGATAACGTCTGTGCAGGAAATAGTGGGTGCTTCATGACTCAGGCACGGAGCCTTTTATTTTAAGTGACACAGTCTAGTAGTGACTTAATTGTAAGTCCGATAACATTCCTTGTAATACTGTCTGCAGTCCTGAGAATTAATTTGACTGGAAAAATTCCAGAAGGACTTAAATGTTTCTCATTAAAAGCATTATAGATAACTTATTAGACATCGTAACTAATTGTAATACCGCCCAGTGCAATGCCACCCAATTAAGATGCCGTTTCTTCTCCTGTGATTAGCTGGCAAACCTTTCCTATACGAATATGCCCCATAGAATGTAGATCAATTAAGCATATATAATTGGGCTGCACCCTTTGCTCCCCCGATAATCACTCTCTCTGGTGTAATGTACCCCAGCTGGGTTGGTAGGCTTGCAAAGGCAGTTGCCCTGGCCTCTGCTTAGAGGGTTGATGAATGGCTCTCTCTAAGGCAGATCACATACCAATTCTCCTGGACCCATTGGCAAAGATGTATTCTGTTTACTCAGTATGGGGGATTTCCTCCAATTTGCACATTTTCCCTTTTTTAAAAAGCTGGAGAGGAGCTGTTAGGTGGCGATCATTCTTGACCTGGCTTAAGAAATCAAGCAGGAAGGCGGAGCTGTTGGGTAACTTCTGCTTGCTTTCAAGTGAGAGGTTCTGCCCGGGTTCTCGAGCCTCCAAGGCAGGCTGCCCTCTGCCAGTTTCTGAGAATTGAAGGGATGCTTAATAAGGCAAAGGAGGGCGGTGTCAGTGTCCACCAATGCTGTTGACTTCCTGATGCATCTTAAATGCTCCCCAGCTTCACCTAGCACCAGAACATAGCCAAGGTTCACTGGAGAGCTAGAACAATGGCTACAGTGGCCCCATGTTAAGAGGCAACAACTGGATAGAAATGGTGGGGAGGCTGAGGCAAGATGGCTGCCTAGAGTTCACAGTCAGCCTGGTGTAGCTAGAGAGGACCAGGTCATCATGGCTGCAGAGTGAAACTCTGGAGAGAGAGAGAGAGAGAGAGAGAGAGAGAGAGAGAGAGAGAGAGAGAGAGAGAGAGAGGAGAGAAGAAGAAGAAGAAGAAGAAGAAGAAGAAGAAGAAGAAGAAGAAGAAGAAGAAGAAGAGAAGAGACACAGAGACACAGAGACACAGAGATACAGAGACACAGAGACACAGAGACCGAGAAATAGAGGAGAGATAGAGGGAGACAGAAGGAGAGCAGAGGGAAAGGGCAGGATTGCATTGCTCTTTTGTTCTTCTCCACTGGATTATTCTTTAGCTCCCTGTGGGTACAAGGTAAGAAGAAAAAGAAAACACATAAAGCAAGATCAAAAGCCACAGTGAATTGGGATCAATTAAAACTCACCTCTCTAAATCACATTTGTAGGTAGAGTGGCCAGTTTGCTTACCAGGTTATAGCAGGGCAGCTGCACAGGGACTATCCAACAGGACAGATGGGGCTATGATTAGGATATGCACCTCCAAAAGACTCTCAGAACCAGCCAGACTTTGGCAGTGCTCAGAGTGTATAGACCGGCATGTTGTTTGAGGTACTGAGTAAGGTATAAACCTTAAAGACACATCCGTGGATTTCCCGTTCATAAATCATCTCCTCCACGTCGTCATTTTTCATCAGTGGGGGAGTCAGGAGGAGTCAGAGCGGAGCATAATGTTGCCTGTCATTACTGAACATCTGGTCCTAATGTGCAGCAGCAGCTGTTTAGTACCTGTGATGTAAACAAAGCACCCTCGTCTTGGCTGCCGCTGTTCCCCATCCTGGAGGCAGAGCACCGTCAGAATGGGTTTGCCTCTCAGTGTCTCCTGGTGGGAAGGAGAGAAAATGCCAATTCCAACAAGGCAAGGATGCTTGTGTGATGACTTACCATACACCAGGTGCTGTGCGCCTCTTCCATGGAATAGTAAACAAATGCCTTTTCTTGCCTCCCACCAACTAGGGCACTAATGACAAGCCAAAGTATGACTTTAGCAAAGTTCAACTTGGCAAGCCAAAAAATATATTAGGCTTCCCTATAGAGCACAGGGGACCCAAAGCAGCTGGATTAGCAAAAACAAAAACAAAAACAGAACAAACAAACAAACACTCACCTTCATATGGGTAATGACTTTTCCTTAGCTAGATAGTTATAGGACCTACTTCCTCTGACATCCCACAGCCTATACACTTCAGCACCTCTTGGAGACCAAGTGACCACATGCAGCTTGGGGACAATTACATGTAACTAGGAGGAAAGTATAGCATGAAATCAGCTAGAATCTCAGGTCAGAGTCAGATGGCCCTTCTTCTATGAGGGAGAGTCAGGGTTAAGCAAGGCCGACTTGAACCTCCTCATGGCTGCTTTGATGAGCATGTTTGCCGTCACACTGGGAGAACAGCGTTCTGAGACACAATGCTTTCATACACTGCAGAGTCGGTGACTTTACTGGGCTTTACTCGCAGAGTTTGTGTGATCTCAAAGCAGCCACATTGGCAAAAAGAAAGCTCACCCCAGCGTGGATGGATGCAGATGGCGCACAGAAAACAGCACATCTTCCTGTGTGGCTTCAGAGGTCTTAGGATGGGTGGGGTGCGGGAGCAAAAGCACACACATAGAGACTGGATCTGTTGGAAACACAATGAAAATTTATCTAAAACCCAGGTGAGCAACCTGAAAACAGTTTGCCTGCAACTGAGAAAAGAATACAGCTCTCCCAGTCACAAATCAAAAGGACCAGAATGATTTGATTTGATTTGTTTTGATTTGATTTGATTTGATGGCCTTGTGTTACCCTGAGCAAGACAACAGTGTTTGCTTCCCTTCTGACCTCTGAGACATTTCTCCCGTGACTCCCCACTTTACCCCTCCCTCCTATTCTGGACAGAACCCTCCTCCTGCCTAGTTTCTTGTCTGTGATGTCACAGTCCCAACATTGGCAGCTCAGCCTTGGAACATGGGCAGCTTCGTACTCCGGGGCCCTAACTCTGTCAATCCACCCTCTGCTGGGAGTGTTAGAGAATTAGCTCACATCTCCCCTGTGTAAACTAAGGATCACCTGGGATTCATGATTATGTCATTGGCCCCTTGGAAGATTCCCCTGAGAGTTCAGGCACTACATTTAACACGTCACTAACCTGCAGTGCATGATTGCTGGCAGGGTCAAGCAGCAGACTCACACATCTCCTCTTCTGTATTTGTTGACTTCAAAGCCTCCATACTTGCACCATCACCCTCAGTTTCGGACAAAAGCATGCTATGACTGTGCCTCTCGGGCCAGCTTTGGCCCCTTCCTAACCCCCTGGAGTCCGAAGATCAAATGTCACTCACAGTTCTCTGTTCCTTCCTACGTCTTAAGCCCCATACTTCCCTCCTATCTCCCACTTGCACCCTGAGGTGATCAGCCATTAGCAGCCCACCATGAGCATCTCATCTTCCGGCCTCTTGTGGGATTCCTCTCCTAAGTCTTGATTCCATTCTCCTGTGATTCTTTTGTTCTTTATTC
This sequence comes from Acomys russatus, assembly GCF_903995435.1. Taxonomy (NCBI): domain Eukaryota; kingdom Metazoa; phylum Chordata; class Mammalia; order Rodentia; family Muridae; genus Acomys; species Acomys russatus. Next base: position 42,687,519 of record NC_067162.1, read on the forward strand.
ACCTCTTCTCATCTAACACACAGGACTATTTCCCATAGAATTTCTTTAATTTCTCCATAGGTTTCGGGGAAGGTCTCAAATTTCTCTTAGGAACAGAAAAAAAATTTTTTTTTTTTAATTTCCCCCTCAGTGTCCTAAGGACATGTGAGAACCTGGTAGCTTAATGTTTTTATATGCTGTTTATATTCAGTTTTTTCTACTCTTCCTTCTGCCATCTGTTCATTCATTCATCCATTCTCATGAAGCTCCCCATATCCACAGGGCATTAAGAATGACGCTGTAACAAATACCTATATAAACAACTCCAAGAAGCAAATATAGCTATGGGGGCGGCCATAACCATTCTGAGTTTTGACTCTTAACCCTGGCACTTACCTGGTCACTGGGCTTTGTATAGTAAACACACAACTCTAGTTTTGCCCTGATCTCAGATTTCAAAGAGATGGGGTGCTGGATAGACAAATCTAGGAGGCATGAAGGTTGCACAGGGTGGGTGTGAGGTTGAAACGAAAGGGGGCCTGATCATTTCTGAGATGGGACATGTCCCCTTGCCATAAGGTGCACGCTGGAAGCAGGAAAAAATGTGTCCACAGTGGTGTGGCTGAAGGGAGGTTGTGGGAATAGAAGGGAGCAGAGAAGATGCCCAGACCTCATACTCCTGATTTTCCTCTCTTCTACCACTTTCGCTTTTCTTTTCACCATACTGGAGAAACAACCCAGGGTCTCCCATGTGTTAAGTGCTCAGCCAGTGAACTATGCCCCAGAGGTGGCAGGGTTTCTCCTTCTCCTCTTTTTTCTCCCCTCAGTATTTGGCATGGGACCCACAGCCTGGCACAAGCTAAGCAAGGGCTCCACCACCAAGCTGCACCCCATCTCTGGCTGGCATGGGCTTCCTCATATGTACATAGAAGCATGTCAGTGTGGGTGCCTTGGCAACAAAAGAAACTGTACTAGCGCCAGAGCTTCCAAGTTCTTTCAAGTCAAAACACTTTAAATTTTGTCCCTGTCTGGCATTGTGCTCGCTCATGCGTTTTCTAGCATGTAGGAGGTGTTGGTGTGTTAATTAAACCTATGGGAGAGGCATCCTCTTTATCTTCCAGCTCTCGGGATGGTGGGCCCCAGGGCCAAGGAGAAGAACAGAACTGTTTGTGTGGGGTATCCTGCTGGTGTTTATGAGCAAACAGAGTTAATACCTCAGAGCACCCCAACACCTTCAATGGAAGGAAAGATGTCAGGAAACCCTTCTATACTCTCCTGGTCCTCTTATGGGTAGCATGGTGCCCACCTGGCCTCAGCCCTCACCCTCCATGCTTGGTAAGATTGCCTACTTAAATTTCACCTCTTTCTAAATTGGCTTTTTAAAGATCTCTCTCTTCAAATCAGACTGGGGAACTGCACCTTCAGCTAATAACTGTAGTCAGCACAATTGGTTTTCATCTTCAGTTTATGATATTTGAAATGAGTAAGAGGGTGAGGCAGATGAAGGTCCATGGAAAGTGTGTGTGTGGGGACTTTGTGGTGAGGCTGACTGTCCTCTTTACTCATCTCTCTGTTAGGCTGAGAGCTTGCATTAGCAGCAGCAAGAGCAGACACCTGGACCCTATAGTTCCCTGATTCCAGTGCCTCTAAGGCTACACCTGGGCAGCCCCCGTACTAGGGTCACACAAGACCACAAGGGAGGTCTCTCTGAAGAGTCCTCATGATGGATGCTTGAACTTGGAAGACAGTTTGGAGAAATAGGAGATGTGCTAGCCATCTTCTGTGCTAACAATTTTTTTTTTTTGAGTGAACTATTTCACGGTTGTTCTTGGTGGGGGCACCTTGGAAAGAAAGAATTATTTATAATTGTGGGGGGTATTGTTGGGATGGGGGCTGCCTTCTGAGACACAGTAGATGACAAAGAATAAGTTATCTCTTTATAGATAGAATGTGGCAATAATTGCCTAGATTCTGGCTTCAGAAAGTCATAATCTATTAATTTGATGGATATCAAAAAGCCATAATCTGCCAATCAGGTGTCAGAAGAAAGAGTGCCTGGGACCTTTGAAGCGTGACATTCAGAATCCTGATGGACGTCCTTATTTTTATTCTGACTGTGACGGGTGGAAAGATTCAAACATTCGCAGCCAGCATGCTTGAGAGTGACTATCATATCGGCGCTCTGAACAGTTTTGCACCTTAAAAGTGCTATTGGATCAGTATGTTGGATGGGAGGGGAAAAAAAAAGAACTCAGAAATCTCCCTACAGTGAATTACAGGGAGATAATTTCATCCTACACGCTCACTGGCGTTAGCTATTATAAGATTGGTGCCTTCGTTTCAATGTGAACCGAACCCGAGATGACTTCTTTGCACATTCCCTCCGCCCATCTTTTATTTCTATCTACTATGTGAGGTACATTCTTGTGACGTACCAAGAGGCGCTGAGGAGAATGCCCTGGCCTATCGGTGGAATGTCAAGTTGATGGAAGGAAGAAGCTGGTGGCGTCACACATAGGGAGACCTGCGGCTCCTTGCAGACCCTGTAAGCTTGCCAGCCACAGTGAAGGAAGACACCCCATTGACTCATGGGAAATGTATTTGATTCCACATATAGAGAGGCCAAACATAGCTGCAATTTCTGCACTATGATTCCTGCATTAGAGATGTACTAGATGTTTCAGAAATCACTTTTATTAAAAGACAAAAATGAGACAGTCTCTTAGGTAGCCTGGGCTGTATGTAGCCGCAGAGTTGCTATGTAGAACATTGAGTGTTTCAGCCTCCTGCCTCCACCTCCCAAGGGGAGGTGGGACTACAGGCATGCACCACCATGGCTGGTTTATGCAGTGTTGGGGATTGGACCCAGGGTTTTATGGGTATTAGGCAAGTAGGTCAACAATTGAGGTGTAGTCCTAGTCTCTGGGCCCTTCAGAAAATGCATGCAAAGATCTCTCCTGGGGTGGAGTTCCCCATGGCACTAGCATCATCTCCCTTGAACGTGTAAGCACAGCGCAGGTGCCTTCTTTCTGGGCCATCCTCAGCTGCAGCTCAGGTTGAAGAGGACATTATCCTTCATCTTTAGCCTCTGTGACTTCTCTCCTTAATGTGAACACCTTGTTAAAAGAGCAGAGAGCAGTAAGAGTCCTGGAGTTGAAAAAGGTGAGAGAACTGCATGGTGCACGTAGTGCACCTAGCCATGGTGGATCTGCACTGTGCCCCTAGGAAGCCAACCATCTGCAGCAGGCTCGCATTTCCTTCCCTTGGAGGGATCAGCCTCTTCCAGGCTTTGCTCAAGCTCACTCCGGTTCCTATTGTTCAAGGGAAGGAGAAGGAGAGAGAGAGAGAAAGAGAGAGAGAGAGAGAGAGAGAGAGAGAGAGAGAGAGAGAGAGAGAGAGAGAGAGATATGCGGGTTATTATTAAGCACAGTCTGTGCCCCCCCTCAGCACGCCAGGTGCTTTTTACATGAAACCTTATCTTCAGTTATGATCTCGTTTCTGTTCCCAGCTTCAAGCTCATCTTCCTGACCAGCACTGGCTCAGTGATGACTCCTTCTGTTCACCCACCTCCAAGCTCCTGGATTACCTGCACAGCTGTCTACCTGGCCTCTTTCCTTGGGTGTCATCCTCCGACCTCCCTGCTTGCTTTCTTCCCAATTTCTCTCTGGTCAGCATTGTCCCTCTCTCAGATCCAGTTTCGATGCTGTTCGTTGTGTCTGACAGACACTGCAGGGTTTTACCTGTTTCTTCCATCTCTGTTGGCAGCATCCCATCTGAGCTGCTTTGATTATCGATATGTCTCCAGCTGCCTTCACCACAAACCATCTGCTCTGCTCTCTTGTTCCCAGCTCTGGTGTTCTCTAAAAAGTAGCAATGGGATGGGTATGACCGTGCCACTCTACTGCCTAGAATCCTTCAATGGCTTGCCATGGCTACAGGGATTAAACACAAGCAAACCCCTCCGATGGGCTCCCTCTGCAATGGGAATCACCCACCAATGTGCCTGTCATCTCCTGCCATTCTAGCCTTTACGCAAGGGCCACAGTGTCTTTGTGCAGTTGCCGAGACCATCACACACAGGTTTATTCACACAGCTTTCTTCTCCCTGCCTACTTTATCTCGAGCCTTTCCCCAAGCTCAGCCTACTCATTCCGTTGGATCTCGGCTCTATTGTCAGCTCCCAGAGAAGCCTGATCCTCGGCGGAGATTGTTTGTCCTCCTTTTCTCATGGCAGTCATAACATTGTTCCTTCTCCAAAACCCAGGTGACAGACACATAGGTTCCTATTTACTCATGGTGACTATGTGATAAGTGCTTGTCTCATCACTGAGACTCAGGGGGACACACAGTGAATCCCGCTGCTGAGCACAAGGCTTGGCAACGCAGAGAAGTCATTAATAAGTAATGACTGGATTAATGGGTACCCAGGTCAGGTAGACAGAATGAGGCTCCTCCAGCAGATCAGGAAAACAGGGTTCCTTCTTCGTAAGAGCTTGGAAGAGTTAGATGCGCGCTTCAGATCCAGGTAACCAGGTTCACAAATCCTCACCTATATATTACAGCATATGCAATAGCAATGCCAGAGTGACAGGGGCACCACAGTGACGCAGCTGTAGCCTTTTCTTTCCCATGCACAATATGAATTTTTGAAGGTGAGAAGTAGATCTTGTCATTGGATCATGTCACTCCCCCCTTTTTTTTCTCTTTGTAATTTCAGTGTGTCTTGAGTAAGCCTTTCTTTAAGAGCGCAGTCTAAGTGAGCTTGCCTTCTCACCTTGCTCCTACAGATATACCATCTCAGGCCGACTGATGGCTTTTTAAAAAAAAATCCTGCTGGAGGAAAATGACTGCCAGTATGACCCAGGAAGTCTATAGTCTTAATCAAGCGTAATTTTGTCAAGTCATGATCATGTTGCCCTGAGGTCTTGGATGAAGTTTACTCATGTGCAGTCAGTCACCTGTGTCCTCTCTGGTGGCCTCCTCAATTCTTTGTGTGAAGCCCCTGTCACAGCAACCTTTCTTCTCTCATAAGAGCCCTGAGGCCAAACATGCTGTCTATTGGATACACAGGCACACAAATGAATGGATGGTTGATTGATCATGTCTTCACATCAGTATCAGCCACAGGGTTAGGACCTAGAAGAAAGCAGGGGAAATCTAAGCACAACCCTTATTAATTCCAGTTTAAAATACAAGTTCATGCTATCCAGGAAGATTTCGTGTTCTTTAGCTTTGAAGGCTATTTTTGGTGACACAGTTGCCCTAGTTCCAAGGACTTCTTGCAAGGTATGATGAGTGTTTGCTCTTAGTCTATCTTCTTTCAGCATAGTCCACTCATCCCTTAAGGGCAAGGACTGGTTCTGTTTATCCTCTTATCCCTGGAAACTCTCATCACCTTGGCTGGTCCCAAGTACTCAAAACTTTTTCTTGAATGAAACAAAGCCTTTCACAGTGACAGTGACAAAGTACCATGACACGAACGAAGGACTGTGGAGGACTGGACAGTGAAACTTTGATTTGTTAATTGAGAAACATTGAGTATCTGATGACACCAACGGTACCTGTCTGTTTCTTTGCAAAGTTGAACGTGAACTGAGTTGCCCTTGGAGACCCAGAGCTTATAGAGATCGTACTTGAGGACAGTCATACCTTTAAAAGACCCTCCCCAGACCACCACATGCCTCAAAATATTGAGAAACAGACCATTAATTGAGGAGATCCTATTCTTTTTTGTTTTTTGTTTTGTTTTGTTTACCTTTTTCAAGACATGGTGCAATAGACCCCTGGCTGGCCTGAACTCTATCTTTGTATACCAGACTGGCCTCAAAATCACAGAGATCTGCCTGCTTCTGCCTCCCAAGTGCTGGGATTAAAGGCGTGTGCCACTATGCCCAGCCCCAAGATCTTAACCTTATTGAAGCACAAAACAAAATAACTTTCATTCCTTACCTCAGAGAGCCAACCACAGTGTGTGGGACTGTGAGATCCCAGGAAACAGAGACACTCCAAGAGGGATGCAAGGACAACCAAGTCATAGGAGAGGTGCGTTGGATACTACTACTACGGATGATGGAGGCACACTGTCCACAGAGCCCTCCCAAGAAACCCATAGGAAACTCTCACAGATGTCTGTCTCTTGAGGGAGGGGAAATCTATTTCCAGGTGCTCCTCAGTCAAGACAGTTCCAGAGACGTCATCTCCTTTGCATTCTCTAAGCAGGCCAATATGGGCCACAACAGGCGTTCCCTGTGATGTTCCACTCCAAGATCTGAGAAACCAGAGCACAAGGTGGAAATGAGAGACAGAGACAAAACCAGGTGCTGCCTGTTCACACTAGAACTAGCTGGTTGTCACAGCTGCGACTAAAGAGCAAGAGATTAGAGAGTGACAAATATCCAGAAAACATTCTAGTTTACGTATGGCCTTAAAATCATTTGTGAGGACTCATGTCATCCTAGAATAGGGCCTATAAGCCTGAAAGTCCACAATGTTTAAACTTTCGTAAGAAATTAAGACCTGGGAGGATGACAAAGGGTGGAAACTGAGGCAGAAGACTGTTATTTGACAAATCTAATATAATGTAGTAAATGGAAACACAGACCCTTGCATCAAACTTTCATGGAATTAAATTCTGCCTCTGCTGCTTCCCAGGGTGAGGTTAGGAATGTATTGGTTACAGTTTTATCATCAGAAAGTGTGGAGGTGAATGGCAACCTCATAATAGTTAAATTTTGGAGGTTTTACAATGGTAAACATTTCCTCCTGCTACCCATGTACGAGGGTTTGAATAAGAATGGCCCCCATGGGCTCATATGCTTGAATGCTTAGGTAGAAGGATTAAGAAGGATGGGCTTGTTGGAGGAAGTATGTCTTCGGCTTTGAGGTTGCAGAAGCCCTTGCTAGGCCCAGCGGCTTCCTCTTTTTACTGCCTGAGGATCTGGATGTAGAATTCTCAGATCGTTCATGTCTGCCTGCATGCTGCCATGCTGATGATGGACTAAATCACGGAAACTTTAAAGAAGCCCATGAATGCTCTCTGTTATAAGAGTTGCCATGGCCAAGGTGTCTCTTCAGAGCAATGGAAACCCTACCTCAGGCAGAATCCTGACAATAATCCCTGTTGCCAGCCGGGACTTGGGCTTTGCTGTGACAGGTCTGATCATGCTGCTTGTTGGAAGAATGTGGACTTGGGGACTTTAGGTTAGGAATTTAGTTGACCTACTTTAAGCAGGGATTAATGAACCGTACTAGTAGCATGGAAGACAGTGGTGATGAGAAAAATGTAGATCATTATGGCCCAGTTCAAAGGTTTCAGAGGAAAAAATATTATTAAATGACCTAGAGACCACTTTTGTGATATTTTGGTGACGAACATGGCTACTTTTGCCCTTATCAAAATCAAACAAACAAACAAACAAACAAAACTCCCTGAGGCTAAATTGAAAACTTTGGGATTAATGGTTTTAGCAGAGGAGATTTCAAGACATCCTAGTATTGGTTGCATTGTGTGGTTATTAGTGGTATAATGAAAAGGAACAAGCTGAAGAAGAAAAAATACTAAATGTACAGTTTGAAGAGAAAGGGGACACCAGGAAGTGTAATGGGGCTAAGTCCAGTTCTCAAGTAGATAAACAGATTTTTTAAAAGCCTGGTGCTAAATGCAGTAAAGGGAGTGGTAACCTCAGGGAAAGACCCCTCCTCCCAGCTAAGCTCCCACATTGTGAAAAGGAATTTTAAAGAAAAGGCTAAGAAGTAAAGGAAACCATCAACAGCAGAAAGCCAGAAAGCTGATGTGGATGTAATCCAACAAGGGGGCCATATTCCAGCCTCAGTAAGTAGCAGAACTTGGCAGCTTTGGCCACATGGTTCTGGCTTTAGAGTCCAGGATACAAGAAAAAAGATGTAGAATGAATCTCCCTTGGTGGCTTAAGAAAGCCACTGAGGTCAGGCCTGTGTCAGGGGAGTCTCTGCTTGGAGGTCCAGAGAGGCCATTGTGTGAAGCTTGGATTTCATAGGAGACCCCAAGATGCCAGTGGAATACCTCTCAAAGAAAGCTGCTAACAGGGTGTGGAGACATCCCAAGAGAGAGAATTGTATTGCAGTCAACAAAGCTGAAAGAAGTTGAAGATCTGAATAGTGCTTCGACATCAGACGTGGACTGTTTGCAGATATGGGTAATCTGGAAAGCACTAATGAAAAGGAGTTCTGTACCCATGTGTGTGCCCTACCGCAGGCCCAGAAGGTCAAGGTGAAAGAGAAATCATAAGAATCTAGGACTGGAACTAAGTGAAAGGGACCTTGGGATTGGACCCTACAGGGAAAGTTTTGGGGGAAAGTAGTATTGGCATCCATCTGATGTCTGATCAGTTAGCATCTTCCATGAAGAAAGGAAAGAGCTAGAAGACAAGGCAGCTCATGTAGGCTCAGGACCTGGAACATGAACGCAGATAACAAGTTTGGAGAACTGCCCTGGAAAGTCAGTACATAGAATGCTCTTGCCATTCTGCAAAGAAACCAGATATGGGGCATGTTCTGTTGGATCCAAAATTACAAGGACCGTGTTTGTATTTGATAAAATGTTACTCAACCAGAAAAAGAGCTAACCTGGTTGTTTCACTTACTTTCATGACACTGTGACATAACAGGATAGCTCCAGAGAGAAAGGGCTTATTTTGGCTCATGATGAGAGGGTATAAGTTCATCATGGCAGGAGATGTACAGTGGAATTCATGGCAGTGGGGGGTACATCTCAGAGGGCCAAGGATCAGATAGAACTATAGTTACTTTAGGCTTCAAAGCCCAATTCCCAATTACCCCCTTCCTCCAGCCATGTCTCTCTGAAAACCATATGACCCTGTGGGGTCATTTCACATACAGACCATGACATTACCCACAGTGCAGCCTGGATAGGTTGTGAAAGCATGCTACTGCTGAGCTCAATAAACCAGAAAAAAAAAAAGATCATGGACAGTGTGGTTTCAATGACATGAAATGTACAAAACAGATTCAGGATTCAGACTTATGACTGTCAGTGATAGAAGAGGAAGGGATAGAAGTGGATGCTGATGGGCTTCCTCTCTGGGGTGGTGGCACTGTCAGAACAGGACCGAAGTGATGGCTGTACGACATGGTAAACACCATCAGTTCCATCAGTGGTAAATTGTATGTCATGTTTAATCCATCATAACTAACCCATGAAGTAGACAAGAGGGCGCCTTCTTCTGCAAAGTTCAAGTGTTTACGGTCTGAACAGCGCATCTACATGCACTTGACCTTCACTGGCTGGGGATATGGTAGAGAGGAAACAGGTGCTACTGGAGCTTGAGGTGTGCTCTCATCTTTAGGCAGTTCAACTATTTAAGCCAGACCTACTTGTGGCCTACCTGAGGCCTCTAGCCAGCTGCTGGACTTAACATTCACACACAGTGATGACCTACTCCTCTCAGTTGCCGGGAGCAAGTTTCAGTCAAGTCCTGACAAGAAGTGGTTGCATCAACACCACCCTAACTCCCCTCAGGCTCCTGAGGCCCTCACTGAGTGGACTCCAGATATCCTTTCTCTGGCCTCGTACCCCCTGTTGTGCCCCCCTCCTTTTTTTTCATCTCACCTCTCTATTCCCTTCCTAGCTCTTCCCGAATCAGCTACTGTGTGCAAGCTCTTGTCTGAGGATTTATAATACTATAAAGTCATAGCAGATAACATTGAATTCTCATTATGAAAATACAGTGAGAAGAGATTGGCTTGTACTCACTTTGCCGTCCCTGCTTCCAATGACAGGGTTGTCTTTATGCATCTGGCAAATCACTGTCATCGGTCCTCAGATAGCAATGTCAACAGAATCCCTTAGGGAGGGTGTTCAAAGTGCAAATTCCTAGTCTTCTTGTTCAGATATGTATCTAGGACTTCTAGGGGCCGGGCCTGGGAATCTGCAATGACCAAGTTCTACCTACTCACTCCCCCCCCCCCCGTGTGTGTGTGTGTGTGTGTGTGTGTGTGTGTGTGTGTGTGTACACGCCTGTGTGTGCATGACAGAAGGAAGCTTCCAGTGTTGTGTCATTCCTCATGATGCTATCCACCTTGTTTTTGAGACAGTTTCTCACTTCACCTTAGAATGCATCGAGTCAATTGGACAGGCAGCCAGTGATCCCCAGGGCAATGGTTAATCTCAAGTGTCAGCTTTGAGAGATGAAGAATGACTTGGGAGAAGGGCCTCTGAGCATGTCTGTGGGGGCTATCTTGACCAGGTCAATTAAGGTAGGAAGACCTGCCCACTATGGGTGGTGCCATTCCCTGGGCTATGATACTAACCCATTTTTAAAGAGTGAAAGTGAGCTGAACACAGTTCATTTCTTTCTTTTTGACTGTGGATACACCAGGGCTGGTTGCCTTAAGCCCCACTTCTATGACTTGCCTACCAGGATGGAGTTTCAGTCTTGAACTGTGAGCCCAAATAACCCCTTTCTCCCTTACATTGCTGTTTTCACATTTCACCCCATGAACAAGAAAAGACAGATACCCAGGGCTTCTGCTCGTCTCTCCCTCCCAGCACTAGGATTGCAGGCACACATTACCAGGCCTGGCTTTTCCTTTAACACAGATTTTAGAAATCAAATTCATGTCCTTATTCTTGAGCAGCAAGGTACCACCCCAGTTCCCAGGTTCTTCTTTTACAGGGCAGAATGGAAACAGTCCTGTCACACTGAAAGTCTGCCTGTTGGAGGCTTCTGGGAGCCTCTGGCTGGATAGCACTCCTACAATTGTGGTCCCTGGAATTCACCAGAGAGACTCTTTGCTCTGTTTACTTTCTCTTAAACTGATGGGATCCATAGCCATGTGTGGAGTTAATTTCAGCATTTGATAATCATTAAGTAAAGAGAGTGAAATATCTACAGTAAGTAATTACGTAAAACATGCTTCTGGCAATATTTGCCCCCTTGGAAATTCAAACAGGAAGTCTCCAAGGAGCAAGGTTGTATTCTTGGAGGTGGACACAAAGTAATTGAGCTTAGCTAATGGATATAATTAATTAGGAAATGGATGTTCTCACTTCTGAGAAAATTATTGGAAGGATCTCCCAGAAGGCTTAGCCCTCTGCTCTTACTAAAATCAGTGACATCCAGAGGGTCACAACTCAGCCCCACAGAGTAACTCAAAGGACAGAGAACTGGCCCAGTGGTGCAGGCCTGTCACCCCAGCTACTTGGGATGCTGAGATGGGAGGATCACTGGTCACAGTCCTGCCTGGGCTACAGAGTAAGTTCAAGATTACCCTGCCCAGCTGAATTAGAGGGCTAAAGATGAAGCCTAGCAGAGAGTGCTTGCCTAGTGGGTGCAACGACACACACACACACACACACACACACACACACACACACACACACACATACACACCCACCCACCCACACACACACACACACACACACCCTGAGTTCAATCTCCAGTGGGTATGGTGGTGTACACCTTTAACCCTAGCACTTAGGAGTTAGAGGCAGAGGAAGAAGTGAGTTGGAGGTTAAGTGCACATTCGTCCCTGTCCTTTAAAAAGTATATGCATATACTGTCTTTTTTTTTTTTTTTTTTAAGGAAGGAAAGAAGACATGTAGGAAACAAAAACAACCAGAAAGTTAAACACAGTCCTTGCCTATAGCTTTTAGCCCTAAAGACCCTAAAGATACTTAGCTCTAAGAATGTTCTACATTTAGGAAACAGTACTGGCTGAGGCCAGGGTTTGAGTCCCAGATCCCTGCGTAAGATCTCTGAGCTTGGCCACACTCTCTGTCCTTCATGGAACTTGGTGCTTTGATCGTACACAGGACCTGTAATGACAAATGCAGCAAGGAGCACCTAGGAAACCTGCTCTTCAGAAAAATGACCTGGGCATCAGAAGGATCTGCAAATGTTGTCTCGCTAAACTTTCTCTGTGTAGGCCCTAGGCTTCGGTTCCTGCCCTGGGTCCCCTCTGTGACCCGTTTCTCCTCAAGTTTACACTGGAAGAACCTGAAATCTGGCTTGATCTTCCTGGCTTGCCTGCTCGTTAGCCCTGTCTTGGTCCTTCCTGGTTCCAAATGCTAAGACCTTCTGGCTTAATGTGCCTGGTTATTAGGCCCACTCCTAATGCTTTCAAGTGATGGATCTTCAGCCTTCCATCTTAGCCTTATGGTTTGCCACCCAATGGGAGCCAAAGACAGCCCAGCCTTAAGAGCTTCCACCCAGGTCCTTTAACCCCATCTCCTACATCTGAGCAGTTCAGGGTCAGATTCTAACCTGCAATAGCTTGGAATCTAAAAGCTCACAAATAATGCTGGGCCCAAAAGATAAGTAGCACTGCAGTCCTTCCGGGTCAGGAAGATGGGGACCAGGCTGTGAAGGTCACAGGCAAAGGCATGTGAGCACTCATAGGTTGAGGAATGCATCCATTGCCCAGGCTGAGGCTCGTTTGTCTTGTCCACCAGCTATGCACATTGCTGGGCTCAATCGATAGTTATTGAATGAGAGGGAAGCTGTGGCCCAAGCTGAGGAGGCAGAGACCTGTTACAGATGATATTTTCACTTTCTGGTGGTGGCCGATATTACATTAGGTGTCATCAGGAACTGGCACAAAGAGGCATTTGTTTTCTCTGTTGATAAAAACATGGGCTTTGTATTCTTTTGTAGAACCAACAGATCTATGATACATGTTCCTTTCAGTTTCATCTTTTCCCTTCTCATATTGAGTCTGTGATAGGGAGTGAGAAGGAATGTCTGTCCTCCTGTCTGCCCCTTCCTAAAGGCAGACTTTATATACCAAGGCAATGGGCATGGGAAACAGAATTCATGGAAAGCTAAGGTTAAAGTGAGTGGACCCAGAGGAGTTATTGGTTGGAGCCTTTTGGAGGAAATTATCCAGGGATAGGGGCAGTGCCTGACGTTAGACAGCTACAGATTTCCCTGGTTGCAGGACTTCAAGGCACTGTTCTAGAACTTAGAAACAAAAAGTGACTCATGTGCTCCTGAAAATTATGCCACTGGGGCCAGATATTTACAACCACTGGGATAGAAAACTTTGTGGGGTCACTCTCCTGTCCTGGCTTTCTCGGTCTGTGTGGTGAGAAGTTGCAGTCAGTGAGTGATGTCTGCCATGGATGTAGGCAAAGCAACAGGGTTGTGTGGACCTCATGCTCACCATGATGCCTTAACAAATAGGCAATGAAGTTGCGATTCAGGGAACTATGTCAGGATAGCTCTTTAAAAACTGTGAACACTAAGTAGATTCTATCTTGAGTCTATATTGATTCTGCAGAATGAAAGTACCTATGATAGCTCTTGGCTCTTTGTCTAAATGATTGAGTTCTTTGGCATGAGAAGACGAGGTCCAGAAAACAGAGCACTGTGATTATCCCCTACAAAACCAACTGTAGGCATATCGGTGGCCACTCGGAGTCCCAGCCTTAGCCCAGACCTAACTTCTGCTTTCCCAGGTACAGCCTCCTCTGAGTTGAGGAAGGTAAAGTCAGAGGATAATTAACACACCCTCAAAGGAGAAGTGCTTTGAAATTGCTTGAAAATGTTCTTCAATGGCTGTTTACGCTTAATGTGATGTTCTGAGCTGGGGCACACATATATCCTAGGTAGACACACACAGCTTACGATAATGGGTGTGATGCTCACTACAAGGCCACACACAGTTCTCCTGTCTCCACTTGTGATTCAAAGCGAAGTCTCCCATAGCAGGGCCTGTTGAGGGGAAATGATCCAAGGTGGGGGGGGGGGGTTAATACTCCGCTGTTATTGGGAAAGCATCTTGGTCTTACAAACTTAGCTAAGAATGAGTGGCTATATAAATAGAGCTCAGAGGCTGGGCCGTCCCAGGACAAAGCACTGGCAGGATCTATGCTGATGCAATCTGCATCCTCATACCTGGCTGTCTCTGATCCTCTCACCTTGGGGAGTGCCAAGGGGCCTCTCTGGGTCCTCTGTGTTAGGAACTTTATACCCATTCTTGGGGGCTCTGTTCTCATGATCTCATGATACCTCCAAAAGCCCCTTCCTCCTAATATGGAGGGTTCCGATATCAACATACAGATGATGATGATAATGATGGTGGTGGTGGTGGTGGTGGTGGTGGTGGTGTGGTGGTGGTGTGTGTGTGTGTGTGTGTGTGTGTGTGTGTGTGTGTGTGTATTTGTATTCATGCTGCAGGTCCATGAGTACATGCACATACTGTGACTGTATGTGGAGGTCAGAGGGCACCATGAGGTATCAATCCTCAGGAACTTTTCACTTTGCTTTTTGAGAGAGTTTCTTACTGGAACCTGTAGCTTGCAGACTAGGCTAGGCTGGCAGGCCAGTGATCTCCAGGGATACCACCACCACCACTGCCATCTCTGCATCCCCAGCACTGAAATTAAACCATGTGTTACCGTGCACCTTTTTAAAACTGTGGGTTCTGGGGTTCAAACTCAGGTCCTCAGGCATACATGATAAGCCCTTTGCCAACTAAACCATCTCCACAAACTCCTCAACATGTGGATCAAGGGGAGAGACACAGATATTAAAAACAGAATAGAGATCATATAAAAATGTTTATGCAGCCAAAAATGACCAACGAATCAACAACTCCCAGCTGTGAACAGAGACATACGTGTGCGAGTTCAGGTGTGCACGTTGGTACGTAAGGCCTCTCAGTCTGTGAAGCCAGTTGGTGTCCTAGTATATTTTTATTTCTGTGGGCTGTCTCTACAGGACTTTTTTTTTTTTTTTTCTCCATCAGCTCTTGGCTCCCAGGAAGAAGTTTAACCAAGCCTAGAAAGTTCTGCCTTGGCTAGGTACCATCTCAGAGGTTTGCAAATAGAACCTCTAGAGACTGTCTGGTGAGTGAGTGTGCGTGTGTGTGTGTGTGTGTGTGAGTGTGTGTGTGTGTGTGTGTGTATGTGTATGCATGAGTGAGTGTGTATAAGTGAGCATGTATGAGAGTGTTATGTGTGTGAATATGTGAGTAAGCACGTGTGAGAGTGAATGTGTGTGTGAGTATGAGTGTAAGTGAGTGTGTGAGTGTGTGTGTGTGAGTGAGTGTGTGTGTATGTGTATGCATGAGTGAGTGTGTATAAGTGAGCATGTATGAGAGTGTTATGTGTGTGAATATGTGAGTAAGCACGTGTGAGAGTGAGTATGAGTGTAAGTGAGTGTGTGAGTGTGTGTGTGTGTGTGTGTGCGAGTGTGTGTGTATGTGTATGCATGAGTGAGTGTGCATAAGTGAGCATGTATGAGAGTGTTATGTGTGTGAATATGTGAGTAAGTACGTGTGAGAGTGAGTATGAGTGTAAGTGAGTGTGTGAGTGTGTGTGTGAGTGAGTGTGTGTAAGTGAGTGTGTGTTCATCATACTCAGTGGTGGGGTTCACAAACCATTTTCATTCCACTGTATCCCATCTTTACGCCACATTCACATACCCCATCCCCTCTGCTACCTCCTTCCCAGCCCTGCCTCCTGCCACTCCACTGCCTCTTTCCAGGTGCCCTGCTTGCACTTCCATGTCATAACTTCCATGGCTTGCAGTGGACTCTTGGGAATGCCTCCACCCACCCCCCCCATCATGGCGTCTTTTCCTGGTATTATCAAGAGGACCACCACTGAGCACAGAAATTAAAGTAGAAAGAAAGACTGTGCAGCATTTCACTTCTATGTTTTGTGTGGTGAATTAGAGCCTCCCACCCTCAACTGCTAGTAGAAACATACCGACCCCTCTTAGCCTCCCCACACCCTTCTCCGAAATTCAGGAGTGCAGCTTTTGCAGAGCTCTTGTGCTTTGTGTTCGCAGGGACCGTGGAGTAGCCATGTATATGAGTGTACATGGGGTGGTACGTGCGCATGAGGTGATAGCGGAGGACAAAAGAGAGCATCATAACCCCTGCAGCGAGAGTTACAGGCCATCGTGAGCCATCCAACATGGATGCCAGGAACCAAACTCAGGTCCTCTGCGAAAACAGCTTGCGCTCTTAGCCACTGAGCCGCATCTCCAGCTCCCTAATTTGTAGTTTAGACCTCAGCAGACCCAAGAGTAAAGAGGATTTTCCTTGTTAAACCAGGCATGTACTCATACGCACCATAGCAAAGGCAGACCTGTGTCCACTTCCCCTGTGGCTCCTGCAGAAGACAGTGGGAAAGGAGGTTGCTGGTTCCTTTGCATGGACACAAGCATAAATGCGGAGGCTCTGGGTGCATATATGATGGCTAGCCCTGCTTGTGTGACTGGTTATTGGCATCAGCAGAGATTATAGGCTTGGATTGGGGTGTGGAAGCGTGCAGGTGCGAGCCTCCTTGTGTCACAAAGGCAGCATGATGTACCAGGCAGACAGCACGAACCTTGGAAACAACCAGGCTTTCGCTCTCTTGCTGTTACTCCCCCGAGTAAACTATTTAACAGTTTAGGCTTTCAGTTTTTCACATCTAAAAAGGAGAATATTCATTTCCTTCTGTGGTGATCCGGAAGGTTCTATGTGATAATGCGCGTGAAGCATTCCAACACCCGGGACACTCTTCTTCCTTCTGTTGGCATCCCAGAGTGTCACTTAATGCACACGGAAAACCGAGGGATGGAGAAAAGCTATAATATTGAGAGTTTATTTATAGGCATTATATTTGAGGCTGACAGTGCCCATGATTGTAACATACGCCCATGGTGTGGAGCAATGTAGGGAGGGCAGCTTACTGCTCACACTGCCCAAGTGGGTCCCACTTGAAGTGGGGTTTCTGTCCTTATTTAAGGTTAGAACGTGAGTCATGACCTTGTACTTGAGTCACCCTTTGCCTCTCTCTCTCTATGTAGCTCCAGGGATCTGCCTCAGACAGGGTGCGTGTAGGAGAGAGAAAGGGTTCTGGTCTTACATGCTGCATGCAGGCCATGTCAAAGTGTGTGCCAGCACTGTAGTTATGACATAAGTTCTCTCATTTGCAACACAGTCTGGCTTCAAAGTGATGCTAAGGACAGGCCAGGGCCTATGACCAATGCCAGGTAAGAGGTGTACAGAGAATGAAACAGGGTGTGACACCATGAGGGGCTCACTACTGAGCATGTGGGGCCTTGTACGGAGGCATCTGACCTTTTTGAATATGGAGGTACAGCGCAAGGCTGGCATTACACTCTGTAGGGTAAATATGCCATCTGCATCAAGGTGGCTTTTCGTTCTTGTCGCAATTCACCAGGAGATCCCAAAATGGTGGCCCAGGAGGAGCCTCTGTGCACACTGGCTGATATTGGGGAAGGAGCAGAGCAGTGCAACCAATCAGGGAACAGGCATGGTGGACTTCCTGGCAGGCATTTGTTTTATAGAAACAGACAAACTTAGGAGCAAATGGTAGGGTAACCTTGTCCAGTGAAGGACTTGCCTGCTCACTGCAGCACTGCAGGACTACAGTGGGAGGCTTTAGCTGCTCACTGCAACATCTTGGCAGTGCAGCGGAGGCCTCGCCTGCTCACTGCAGCACTGCAGGACTACAGTGGGAGGCTTTAGCTGCTCACTGCAACATCTTGGCAGTGCAGCGGAGGCCTCGCCTGCTCACTGCAGCACTGCAGGACTACAGTGGGAGGCCTGGCCTTCTTCACTGCAATACTGCAAGAGAACAGTGGGAAGCTTTGTCTGCTCACCACAGCATCTTGGCAGGACAGTGGAGGCCCCAGTCTCAGAATGCTGCTCTCCATGGTACAATGGCCCCAACAGAAAGGTGGCCAGTTATAGGGACTTCTGCCTTGGCATCTCCAAAGGGCCAACTCTGGGGAAGCTATTTGGTTTCTGTCTCAAGCATATCAGCCAAGGCTCTTCTCGTCCAGTGCTGACATCGCCTATCAACCTTTGCGTGTACGGTTGGGAATATGGTTTATCCTTACAGACCCAAACACCTAAACACATCAAGGGCCTAAGGGAAGAGCAGCTGCATGCCTTGGCCATACTGGAAACACCTGAGCTCAGCTCTGGTAACTGGGAAGGAGGCATTTGTTTACTTAGTCAAGTAACAATGGGCAGACATCTCCATAACCACTAAGGAGGTAAAGCTGAGAGCCAAACACAGCCTTTCTGTTGGGGCCATTGTACCATGGAGGGCAGCATCCAGAGGCTGGCGGTTGCCAGCTTGCCAGTCTTGCTGCACTGCCAAGACTCGTTTCCTAAGTCAATTGACAAAGGTCATAATTTCACCTCTGGTCCCCATTATTACTCAAAACCTCCGAATCCACTAGAACATAGCCTGTGCCTCTCTAGTCCCAACCTTGCAGTCTGGTGGGGACTCACATCAGCCATCATAGTGGTACATGCTACTATCCTAGCACTGGAGAAGCTGAGGCAGGAGTGTTGTGATTTTAAGGCTACCTAGACTACAGAGTGTTACCAGGCTAGCCTGGGCTATAAAGCAAGAGACTCTGTCTTAAGTAATCAAAACTAAACCAAATTAAAAAACAACAACAAATTGTTAACTCTGACAAAGGCATTTTAAAGATGAATGCCAAACACATTTTTCATTTGATGATGTTTCTATGTCAGTACTTTGAAGTGTTTCTAGAAGCTTCAAGAATAATAAATAAAGCTGAAAGAAGGACATAAGTACTCAACCATCTCATTTTTATTTTTATTGCTATTTTAGAAGTTTGTAAATAAAAAACAAAATGAAGGAAGAAAAGACACTAAATTTGTGGTGTGAGGACCACACAGATAGATACACAGCTGAAGGAAAAGGAATCAGGCAGATCACGTGACTATTTGCTTCTTGGGTAGGAGCCTACAGTGTCAAGGAGGAGGAGCTCTGACCAGGCCCAGGACTCATCGTGGCTGGTGCAGAGAACTCACAGACTCGGAGGACACAGGGACCCAGGGTACAGGATTTAATCCCCTAGACTGAATCTGAACATTCCAGCTTAAAAACTGGCTTGGCTGTCCTGCACACGCACTGCCCTTGTGCCCGAGGGGATGCGAGCAGGAAGCCAGAGCAGTCGTCTATGGATTAACACACTTACTCAGGCTTGTTCCTCTAACTAGCCTGCTTCCGAGCATTTTCGTTTTTCAAGATAAACCTGATGCATCGTGCTGTTCAGCTGACACTTGCTAGAGGCCGGAGAAAAGTATCTGAATTAGAAGAAAAATCTGAATTAGAGATGGGTCCACAGAGGTTCCTGTGGGACTGTCCATGTCAGTCCTGGTTCTCCCTCCTTATGAAAAGAAAATTTTTTATCATTTTGGCATATTTTGAGACTGCCATTATTATAGTCAATTTATTAATTTACTTGGGCACAAGGCTGGTTGCTTTGACTTGAGATGTCGTTAAGACTGGACCTTAGAATCGGGATGCAGAGTGGAGGCCCCTGTTCTGAGGTCTGTGGGTCATAGGAAGGTGTTCCCCTGAGTCCCCGCCACCTTCCTGGTGCCTGTGTGTGAAGGTTGTTGTTGTCTGAGCCACTGCTTGGCATGGCAAGTATATCTGCTGCTGTAGCATCTGTCGTGAGTCATGTCGAGGGTCACAGCCAGCTCCTCCCATCGCTGTAAAGCACCATAGATGGATCCTGATATCAGCACCCTATAGTTATCATTTACAATCTGGACAAATTTGCCTGTATGTTTAAGAGGGCAGACCTACCACAAAATGAAGCAGGCACTCGTTCTGAGGGAGAAAAAGCAATGTATTATCTGTCTCTCAAGTGATACTGAACATGTGCTCAGAACCCCAGGAGGGGTGAAGACGGGAATAAACACAGAGAACAAAAAATGCAGCCATGTGCCCTGTGCAGACATCAGAAAGCTTTGGGAATGTCTCCATCTTGAAGTTTATATATATATTAAATGCCTAGTTGTATTTTAATATTTAGCTATAAATAAGGAATCTGACCTAGGTGCACTCTTTAAAAATTTAACATATAAGACTAGTGTGGTGTTGGAGTTAATCTTACCTTAGGTACTTACCAGTGGTCTGTAGGATAGGCCGCACAAGCTTGCAGGTTACGCTGTGATTTTTCAAGAAAAAAAAAAACTACACACACACACACACACACACACACACACACAGCTCTCCCAGCTGTGGCTGGGAGCGCACCTTCAAGAAGTGTGCACAGAAACACCTGAGGGATTTCATCTGATCTCAAGAGCTTTGCTTGGAGATGGTCACTGTAGCTCCAGTGATGTCCCCGAGCCAGAGTGTCCCAGAATCCAAACTGTCCAGAATTGCTTAGGAATTAAAAAAAAAAAAAGAAAAGGATCTCTCAATATTTCTGTGCATGAGCAAGCATGCAACACACCTGCCGTAAGCTGTTCGCAGGTCTAGGAGGCACCTGGGGGTTGGCTGATCCAGCCTGGCCTTGGCTGAGTTGATTGACAGCTCCTCAGCTATGTGCATCACTGGGGAACAGGAGCGGAGCTGGGGGTGAGGGTGGAGGCTTTGGTTGTGTCTGGCAGATGAAGAGCCAGTCACCAAGGTCAAAGCTTGGAGAAAAGATTGTCAGGCTTTGTAAAGACACACAGGGAACAGCTGACTCAGTGGGGGCTTTGCAAGAATGAACCTGAGCTTTGGAGCCACTCCTGCTTTCGGCAGATGTTTTCTGGGCAACTGTGCTGTAGCTGGCATGGCTCTGGGCCTAGAAATAGAACAAAACTAAGATTCTCCCACTGGGGCCCGATGGTAGCATGTGACCTGGTTTTCTCACTTCTGTTCAGAGCAACTCTAATAGGCCATCCAAGCAGAACTTGCTCTGGTACCCAAAGAAGCTAACCTTCCTGTGACCACCTTCCTGTGGCATCTTCTCCCTGTGTTTATCCCTGCCTTCCTTGTTGCTTTATGGCCCATCTCAAGGGAGTGTCTTCCCCAATCCTTCTGGATATAGCTCTGCCTCAGAGGAGGTTTCCAGGGCAACCAGTTCACAAAGACTTAAGTAGGGATGCCTTCTGAGGAGTTGGTGCTCAGGCCAAATCTTCGTAACACCCTGAGAGAATTCACTTATGGACAGAAGGAGGGGCAGCTGAGAGATCACAAGGAGATGAACCTCCGGGGCATAGAGAGGGTCCAGGGGAACTGGAACGGGACAGCATTGGGCTGAGTACCAAGGCCAGATTAAAGACACTGCAGGAAGATTGGGGTTTCAGAGCCTGGTGGGAAGCTGCCACTGTGGTCTCACTAGAGAGATAGGAACTTTGATCTGTTACAAAGAAGTCCCTTGACTATGGGGAAGCATGTTGTTCCTCCAGTAGGCTGAGGAATGGCCATCCTCAAGGGGGTTCATGTTTTAATCTGCAAATGTCACTCTACATGGAAACAAGTGGCTTTACAAATATGGATACAGTGGGGTCTTGAGTGAAGCGATTCTTCTGGATTACCCAGATAAACCTAGACTATTCCCAGGAGGTCAGACTTAGGCATGTGATGATGGAAGCAGAGGTGAGGTGGCTGTGAGCCCCCGGGAATGTGAGCAGTGTCTAGCAGTTGGGATCAACTTAGGATAGATTGATCCTTGGAGATCTCAGAAGGCACTTACTCTAGTAAGACCTCTTGGCTAACTTCAGAAAACTGGTTTGGGTTGGTTGGTTTTGACCTTCAGAACTGTAAGAGAAGATGTTTGTATTGCTTTGAGTTTGCAGTAGTGTGTTTCAACACCGACACCTATCTAGACACAACTGGTTTGGGTTGGTTGGTTTTGACCTTCAGAACTGTAAGAGAAGATGTTTGTATTGCTTTGAGTTTGCAGTAGTGTGTTTCAACACCGACACCTATCTAGACACAACTAGTTTGGGTTGGTTGGTTTTGACCTTCAGAACTGTAAGAGAAGATGTTTGTATTGCTTTGAGTTTGCAGTAGTGTGTTTCAACACCGACAACTATCTAGACACAAGGTCAAGTGTTAAAGTGGTTGATGTGCCTGGGAGCATATCACAGTATAGCTTGACTCATGAGATGTAAAGAGAGGGCAAATGTGGCTAAACTTCTAGGCAGGGCTGGTTTGGGACGCATCCCTCCATCTTCCTAGCAAGTTCAGTAGATGCCCGTGGGCTTAGCCTTCTCCTTTATGCTATGAGGATAGTATTTGTCTCCTGAGTTTGTTGGGAAGGTTTAGTCAGCTCGATGAATGACTGAACATCAGACTCGAGGCACTGTGCCTTCTTCTGTGTGCTTGGCCCCTCATCTGAGAACCATGGCTGGGACATCTCCCCAGACCCCATCATGCCTTCCCCACAGTACCTTCTGAATCCCAGGTAAAAGAATGTTCTTAACTTCTGGAATTCACCAGCCCCCTTAAGGGACACAAGCTCATTCTTTGTATGTGCCATTTGCTTGTGCTTCCCCATGGCAGGCTACAGAGAGGACTTGGCTGCAAGGAATATGTTCTTGCATGGATTTGTGACAGACTGGCATGCAAGATGACATAGACCTGTGTTGTCCCGCCACAGGACTGAGATGCTGGGCACTCATATGCCAACCTTCACCTCCAATGGTGACAGATGACTCAAGAGCATTGCTGCTACTAGCTGGGAATAGCCTTAAGCAGTAAGAGGTTAGAAGCCACTGGCATATATAGAGACTGTCTGGAGGTGGCCTCTGAGACAGGAATAGTAGATATGGTTGGAACAATCTGTGCCTAGGTAGAAACACCTGAATTGTGTTGTAGAAGCAGACACACACTGAGATGCTGAAGGGAAGTCAGTCAGACAGACACAGACACACACACACACACAGGGGAGGGGAGATGGCGGGG
The DNA here is from genome assembly GCF_903995435.1 of Acomys russatus. Lineage (NCBI taxonomy): Eukaryota > Metazoa > Chordata > Mammalia > Rodentia > Muridae > Acomys > Acomys russatus. Next base: position 42,710,194 of record NC_067162.1, read on the forward strand.
GGGGAGTTAGGATGCTCCACATGGTGATACCCATGTGTTTAGGTTCAGACCTTCTGAGACGATGCCTTGAACAGGTGCACCATCAAACACCAACATCATGTAATCTTTACAGAATGGAGGATGGAGGACACTGGGTCCACTGTGATGGCCCTGTGTTCCTAGTGTCCTTGGAAGACCAGGTATCTCTCAGTAGCTGGAAAGGAACCCTCAGAGTGTTGCTCTTCATGTGTGGAGTGGGCAGCCTCCGTGGAGGCTCCAGTGAACCTCACTTCCTGATGTCAGGACCTTTCTGCTCTACCCTGAAGATCCAGGCACTGCTACTGGAGTGCCCCAGCATTGGGGAGTGTCCCTTCTGTGACAAGATCACAGAAGCTCTCAATTTCCTCCTCCATTGCTGGTTTTGATACACAGGTCACCATTGTCGGGGAGGCCCTCATGGCCAAGAACTCAGTGGCCTCCTGCCAACAGCTAGCTAGGAACTGGAGGTTTCATTTTAACAACCCAAAAGGTACTGGGTCTGCCAACTGTCATATCAAGACCTGTTGCAAGGACCCCATTCCAGGCCAGTCCCTTGACTGAGGCCAATTGAGGGACTTTGAAACAAGGTACGGGGCAAGATATTTACAGATCCATGCCCCTGCAAGGTGCACACATAGACTGTGCTGTTTTAAGTCTCTTAGTTTATAGTAATGTCATAGAGACAGATAACTAATGTGTGTGTGTGTGTGTGTGTGTGTGTGTGTGTGTGTGTGTGTGTGTGTGTGTGTAAATAGTTCTTGGGACCATCCATAGAAGTTCAAAACCATGTAGTTGTGCAGGACATCTTTACCATTTTGGGACAGCAGAGTCCAACCCAGGAGCAATATTGACTTGAGCTTTGTACTGTAGGCAACTCTCCAGTGTGAAGGTGCCATGCATCAACACCCATCACCAATGCTCAGTGCTCTGGAAATGTCTCCAGGCAGATGATGGAAGGTACTTGTCAGAACACAAGCCCTCATCCAGAGGCTCTTGCTGCCAGTGACTTGGCAGTGAATACTGCCTTCCACACCACCCCCTGCTAGAAGGCCCTGTTCTGCCCTGAGATCCCTTTCATGGGAGAGCTTGGGTAGGAAGACATTGTAGTTTGTTATCAGTCCAAAGCACCGTCTCAGCCCTAAGGTCCCCACCTAAATTCCAGTGAGCTCTCGGGTTCTGACATCCCTAGAGGATCTTACTTCCTTGGTTCAGCCTGCTCCTCTGTGAGTCCATGAAATGCACCAGGGCACCGCAAAGGCCTAAAATGCTGTCATTGACTAAGTACGTGGCCCTGAGTAAGTAATTGAAACTCTCCCTGAATTTCAATGGCCATGTCTGGGAGAGATGAGAGACAAGAGCACACTTAAACAATATCATAAAAATTCAGTGTCGGGTACTTAGCTGGTGCTCAGTTCCTCTCTCTCCCATATTTACCCACAGCGTTAGAGGTATTTATGCAGAAAAGTTTCTGCGACAAATCCAAGTTTGGGGTACTTATATAGAAAATGTCTCGGTCTTCTGCCTTACAACCAAGAGATAATGTTTGGCTCTGAGTAGATGAGGTTGATCAGCATTATTTGAGCTACTTATAATAAAATGTGACAGGCGGACTTTGGTATTTTACCACCAGAATTTTCTTTTATAGACTGCTCACCGTCATTGCAAAGTTCAGCACTTTTTCTCCATGTCGATGTATTAGGCAACATTCATATTGTTCTTGGGCAATCGCCTTTGCAGTTGAATCAATGGCCTGCAGGCACGAGAAGGAGGCTGTTTATCTCAACTTTATTTATTCTATGGTTATACTGAGACTATTAAATGGCATCTCCCCTTCCTCCCTCCCCCGCCCCTCCTCCTTGGCCCATTCTCCACCATCTTGCAAAACCTCTAGCACACTCAGCTCTTTTGTGAATTCTCCCACCGCCATGCCTCCTGCTACCCAAATATTCCCCTCTGCTGGCAGCATCCCAAGTTTGAATAAAGGCCCCGCTGGATGAGTGAGCCAGTACTCTGATTCACTCGGTCACTCATTCAAGAAAATAGCCTTTGAGTGCTTATGTATAGCGAGCTGATCCTGCAGGGTGCAAGAGAAGGGAAGGGGGTAGCATTTTTCCTATATGTAAGGGGGGGGGGGCATGGCTGTGATACATTCCAGAAATGGGGCATTTCTGCAAAGGAACCATGTCAAGTATTGAGGAGCATTGTTGATAGAAGTGGAGAGTCAAGAGAGAAGGTTTTCTGATGGTGTTGCCCTTCTACTCAAGGAGGGAAAGAAATCCACACAATGGTAGGGCAGGGGGTGACAGGGAAGAGTTCCATTTCCCAAGGCAGAAGGGACAACATGAGCAAGGTCCTGCAGTCTGGAGGAGAGGCACAGAGCCATTGGACACCTCCTGAACCTGGAGCCTGGTAGGCAGAGTCCACACTGGATCTTCATGGGGTCTACACAAGGCAGGCAGGGAGAGAACAATATCAGAAGTGGGTTTTTAGCTTCACAATGGGCTCCTTGGTTGGAGGAGAGGGAAAGACTGGCAGGAGACCGTGTGGAAACAGCACTGTCAGGTGGCAGAGGTGGGATCTAATCTGGGACCATTGTGGCTACAGAAGAAAGTGCTCAGAGTCAGCTAGCTTGACATACCCACAAGGTAAGATGTGGATTGAGCATGGAAGGTGCTAGAAGGATGGGTACACGGGGGTGATGTCTCCATTGACAGTTCTTTTCATTGCCTGGCTGCCATGACTGCCATTCAGCTAGAAAGCTCTAGAAGGAGCTCAGATGGGAGTGAGACAGAGTGGGTCCCACTCGGAGCAGCTGATGTTCCTATAGCGATTGGGCTGGAGACAGCCAAAGCATGTCTGGTAGCAAAGTGCTGAAGAAGCCTAAGGTCATTCACTGATCTCGCCCTGTTTTCCCAGAGCCACCTCTCTTCCACCTCAATCAAAAGGCAGACATTCCCCCCACCAGTCTGTGCTACCCAGGCTGCACAGTCTTTGGCTTATGAAAGCTGACCCAAGCACCAAGGATGGAGGTCTGTGGGCTCATCGCTCTCCCACCATGCAGCTGGAGTCAGGTTTCATCTTCCTTTTTGTTGTTGTTGTTGTTTGTTTTAATCACAGAAACTCTATGCTTTTTAAAGCATGTGCTTTCAGCCCCCTCTCCCTCTCCTATTACTTGTGTGAATATCCTAAAATCCACAATGCTTTAACAAGTGATTGTGTACTGTTTCCAGATCCCCTGGACCAGCATGCTTTGTTTCACCAGGCAGATGAGGTTGAGTGGTAGTGACCCCCTGGTGGGCTGAGTAGAAGGGGAATCTAAAAGCATAGCTGAGCTCAGCAGGAAGGCCTTCTGGGATTAATTAGTAATGTCTGTCAGGGGTTCTGGAAGGAAAAATGGGGTCATATGAGCCAAGTGAGTTTTATTCCTACCAGACTCTTTCCTAACTATAAGAACGAACTCTTAAAAATCCACACACATTGACAGAATCTCAAATTATCCCCGCACACTGTTCTTCGGGTATTTCTGAGTTCCTCTGAGATAAGATATTTGAATGCAAGCACGAATCTGTCTGCTGTTAGCTCTTGGTGTCCCACTCAGCACTTGGCTGCCTAGAAGGATCTGATAAATTATTTTCAACACCAGTCTCACCACTATCTTACTCTATCTCTGTATCATGTCCTGGTAGAGTTAGAATGTGGTCCCTGTTCAGAGCAGGGGCTCTTCTGTCCCTTCCTTAGCCCGTGTGCTGCTTCTAAGAGCCAATGAGAGGAGAAATTGACAGCCCCCATGGGCTGCTTAGCTTTCTCCCAGGCCTACCTGTGCTTCACAGCGCCACGCTCAGGAACAGGGAGCCATCTTGGTGACTTTTTTTTTTTTTTTTTTTTACAAACTCCAGCTGAATTTTTTGCAAGTAGCATCGTTCTTGGGCACACCGATCGTCCCTCTAGGAGTTGGATCAGCAGGAGAGCTGAAGGGAAGGGAAAGTGTGAGGCTGTACGGGACGCACACTCTGGTGCTGCTGAGCTCGGTGACTTTTGGATTTATAACAGTACATTTAATTTTTAACAGATTATATATACGATAGCGAGTGACATTAAACATAGAAGTTAAATCAGCCATAGCCCATTTAAAGCAGCCTTGCAGATAAAGGTCTCCAGAATGTGTTCCATATCTACACACACCTGCCAATGACTTTTCACAACGCTAAGCCTTTGTAACGTGTCCCAAGGAATGGTTTCTTCCCCACCCCCCACCCCCAAGCAGGAAATGCAGGTGACACCTACTGTCTGTGAGCTGGATGGAAGAAATGCCCTTAGATTTGGGCGTGGCTAGATGTTTTCTGAAAACAGAGCTTTCTGGGACTCTAATAAAAATCTGTTTGTTAGAGAGAGAGAGAGCCCCTGATTTCCCCAGGTCTGATCTCCACCTCTTATATGTCTCTGTGCTCCACCTCCTACCTTGTTCTCTCTCTTCAGCCACTACCTCTGTCTATTCTATTTCCCCTTCTGGGTGAAATTTAAGCATCTTCCTAGGATCCTCATTACTTATCTTCTTTGGCTCTGTGCGTTGTAGTATGTTTATCCTGTGCTATCTGACTAAAATCCACTTGTAAGTGAGTATAAGCCATGTGTATCTTTCCGGGTCTGGGTTACCTCAGATAATCTTTTCTGTTCCACCCATTTGCCTGGAATTTTCATGATTTCTTTGTTTTTAAATAGCTGAGTAGTATTTCATTCTAGAAGTGTACCACAGATTCTCTATCCATTCTTTGGTTGAGGGACATCGAGGTTGTTTCCAGATTCTGGCTATTATGAATAAAGCTGCTATGAACATAGATGAGCAGGTGTCCTTGTTGTATGGTGGAACATCTTTTGGGTATATAGAGTCAGGCATGGTATAGCTGGGTCTTGAGTAGAGCTGTTCTCAGTTTTCTGAGAAAGTGCCAGATTATTTCCAAAGTGGTTGTACAAGTTTGCACTTCCACCAGCAAATGGAGAAGTGTTCCCCTCCCCCCCCATCCTCGCCAGCATGTGGTGTCACTTGAGATTTTGATCTTAGCCATTCTGACCAGTGTAAGATGGAATCTCAGAGTCACTTTGATTTGCATTTTCCTGATGACTAAGGATGTTTCACATTTCTTTAAGTGCTTCTCAGCCATTTGAGATTCCTCTGCTGAGAATTCTCTGTTTAGCTCTGTGGCCCATATGTTAATTTGATTATTTTCTTTGTTGGTGTTTTATGTTTACTTCTTTATATATTTTAGTTCTTTATATATTTCGGAAATTAGCCCTTTGTCGGATGTAGGATTGGTGAGGATCTTTTCCCATTCTGAGGCTGATGTTTCATTCTATTGACTGTGTCCTTTGCCTTACAGAAGCTTTTCAGTTTTATGAGGTCCCGTTTATTAATTGTTGATCTTAGAAGCCTGAGGTGTTGGTGTTCTGCTCAGGAAGTTGTCTCGTGTGTCAATGAGTTCAAGGCTCTTTCCCATTTTCTCGTCTAACAGATGCAGTGTATCTGGTGTTATTTTCAGGTCTTTGATCCATTTCCACTTGAGTTTTTTTCTGGGTGATAAATACGAATCTATTTGCATTTTCTACATGTAGACATCCAGGTAAACCAGCACCATTTCTTGAAGATGCTACCTTTTTTTCCCCCATTGTATGGCTTTGGCTCCTTTGTCAAAAATCAAGTGTCCATAGGTTTATGGATTTATTTCTGGGCCTTTGATTCAATTCCATTGATCGACCAGTCTATCGCTATGCCAGTACCATGCAGTTTTAATCACTATTTCTCTGTAATATAGATTGAAGTCAGTGATGGAGACACTTTCAGAAGTTCCTTTATTGTGTTAGCTATTCTGTTTGTTGTTGTTGTTGTTGTTGTTGATGATGTTGTTTTCATATGAAGTTTAAAATCATTCTTTCATGGTCTGTAAATAATTGTGTTGGTATTCTGATGGGGATTGCATTGGATCTGTAGATTGCTTTTGGTAAGATGGCCATTTTCACTATATTAATCCTACCAATCCATGAGCATGGGGCATCTTTCTATCCTCTGCTATCTTTTTGACTTCTTTCTTCAGAGATTTGAAGTTCTTATCATACAGGTCTTTGACTTGCTTGGTTGGAGTTATGCCAGGATGCTTTATAGTATTTGTGGCCATTGCGAAGGGTGTAGTTTCCCTAATTTCTTTCTCAGCCTCTTTGTTTTTTATATACAGGAGGACTAGCAGTGTTACTTCTTAATATCTCAAATACAAATGAGGGGAAAATACAAATATGCAAGATAAACAAAAAGAAAATGCTGATCACATGCACAAGTGAACATGAACGAAGATGTGTTTGTTTTGCGGGTGTCAGGATTTTAATCATCACCAGATCCTTGACATGATAACACAGATGCCAACATCCTGACAATTCTTGAGCCTCTGCTTTGATGGTCACAAGATGCCAAAGGGGAGGCATTGATATGAGAATTCCTATAGCTCATTTGGCTGGAGAAAAGTCTGCTCTGTGTGCCTGGGACTGCAGAAACTACAGGCCACTTCCCAACCCATCCATGTCCCAGGACTTCTTTGTGCTGTCAACGAGGCCAACCATGGCTGATTTTTAATTTGGTGCTATGTGTACTGATTATCTCCTGCGTCAAAATTCAGCAACCTAAAAACCAAATATCTACTGCCTAATGAACAGAATAATGAGGGATTCCTGGCTGGGTGTCTGTCATGATATGGCTGTCTAGTCTACACATTGGCTAAGGAAGGAGCAACCTGTGCATCCCACTGGGGCTGAGCAGCCTCTTCTAAGATGACGCCTCATATGGCTCAGTTGCTTGCCAAGTGTGCCTCTCCACAGTGCTCTGGGGTACCTACATGATGTGGTAAATTATCTTCATCAAAGCATCCCAGAGAGAAAGGCAAGGGAGGAGGCAGCATGCCATTTACATCCTAATCTCAGGTATCTTACACAGTTATTTCTTCACATTCCAGACATGGGGAGGTGGTCCCTAGGGAACAGCACCACACTTAGAGGGCAAAGGATTATTTGAGTCCCCTCACTGAGAGGAAGAGTGTCAGAAAACTTGTTGACATCTTTTAAACCACTCTCTGTGTTCACATCACCTCCTTTTCAAACAGAGAGATGTGCAAAAGCCGTATGGGAGTTTCAGAAAGGTCTGTCAACAAAGAAGAACTGGTGTCTGTAACTCCCACTGAAAGATAGTCTAAGCAAAGTTGACAACACTTTCCCAATGTCTTGTAGATGTCTGTATGCAGTGAGACAAGTCTCTCCACACCCACACTCCACGTTGTCGTCCTCGCCTCCTCACCTTTAAAGGGGTCACTTATGTATGTGTTCATATTTGGATAGGGGAATATGTATATATGTTTAAATTTCTCATCATTCACTCTAAACATACCCAAATGATTTAAATATAAGTAATCTATATTTCATTACTAAGAATACATTATAATAAGGTTATGGAAATATCCAGTCTGCCATAGTAAATAGGACTGGATGATGTGACCTGTTCCTAAGGTGGCATTCTGAGGGCTGGATTGTGTGCTTGGCACACAGGAACTATACAGAATTATTTGAGAGGTAGAGCTTTATAGATGGGTGTATGTATGTATGCAGCATGTGTGGCTACGCAAATGGCTGGATTAGTGGGTAGATGGAGACTGTGGGTTCAGCTTGCACAAGCAGGTCTCAGTGGCTGTAGTCAGCAAAGTAATGCCATGCCCATGATAGGGAAGACAGGAACATTACTAGGAACTGTAATTCCAAACCTTTATGGTCTCCGTTCTTTGTGGTATACTCTATCAAGTGGAAAGGGTCCATGGACCCAGTGTCTGTTTGCTATTTGCATCTAAAAGCAAAACCGAGAGCCTTGGGCTTGCTCTTAGCCAAGATGTGAGTAGACAGCTGCATCTTCCTTGAAGATTTCTGTCTGTGGTGGGGGAAAAGAAACACATAGAATTACAGTAGCGTATAACCCATGATGCTTCTTGCCCGTGGGTGCGAGGCCAGCCATCAGCTGGGTGGCTTGACCTTGGTTGAGCTTCCTCACCTTTCTGAGAGTCAGATGACGATTTCTGATCTATTGTGGCCTTGACTGTGATAAGTGGGGAGCTGGGCTTTGCCTCATCTCTATAAGGTTGTAGCAGGTCCCCTTGTGGCCTTGACTGTGATAAGTGGGGAGCTGGGCTTTGCCTCATCTCTATAAGGTTGTAGCATGTCCCCTTGGGCATGTGCGTGTTCTCAAAGCAAGTGCAGAGGTGCAAGAGGCATAAGCCCAGGCCTGCATGTGTTTTTGAGGCTTCTGGCAAGTTCCTTTAGCTCAGCACCTGTCCAGAGGGATCCTATATAGATGCAAACAGACACAAGAAACCGTACAGTGCTTCCATTTCCTTATGAGAGTGCAGAGGGCTTTATTTTTCGAACTTAAGATTACCCACAAACTTTTTGTTTTTGTAAAAAGACCAACAGTACATGCTTCAGGCTTTCCAGACCTCATACCCACCCTATTCCATACTCTCCTTTAATGTTTTCTTCTTTCTGTCCTCTGTATTTTACATCCCTCCCTTTTTAACTGTCCTTTATAAGTATTCTTTGTTTGTAGGCTATACAAAACTGGGCTGGTTCTGAGTCATAGGCTGTCAAATGATGGCTTAAAAGGAAAATGTTTGTATTCCGAATAATGTCCTGTGTCCTGTTGACAAAAGACACCTGCCACTGCCATTTATTTTGATCTGCTCCACAGTCTCATTGTTGGAGTCAAAGACAACTGACAGCTGTTGTTTCACTTTGAGAGAGGTGAAGTGTTTGGAGTGAGCCCGGACTCAGGCTAGGGTGTATAGACACTCAGCCATGGTGTTCCTGCAAGTTGTTTGTTCCCCTTAGCTCTGGAGCTGAGGAGGAGCAGAGGCGGGAGAATGCACGCTCCACAGTTGGTAAGAGGACATATCATGCTAATTTTGGCCCAACCTATGTTTATTGGAGGCTGCTTTCAAGGGTGTCCAAAGTGAAGTCAGCACTTTCTCAAGGCCCATCCCAGGTTCCACTGCTTTGGCATGGCTGCCCTTACTGTGGGTCCTACCCCAGCCTTCACACAACCTTCCCTACAAAGACCTTTACAGGCACAGTGTTTAACTTAAGTCTACCTTGTGATCATCGTACGGTCTTCTTCAAACCAAACTTTAGTCCATGAGCACAGCCTGTGCCGTTGTCCTTCTCCAGGAGTCAGACAATGCCATTGAGCAGCTGAGATGGCTGTTCATCTGCGTCACATGTCACTTAGTTGTCAGGAGGAGAATATCTAATCTGATGTGGTTTGTATAGGCTCTAGAGAGTGATATCAGCAGGAGCCTCAACGGTCCCCTGGAAAAGGAGGTTTATTTAAGATGAGCCCACCAATTATTTGACCCCACATGCCTATGTTTAAAGAGAGTTTTCTTGATCTATTCTCAAGCTAAGACTGGCTTACTTAGCAGTTGGCTTACTGTAGAAGTTTGTCTTGTGGCAGCCTTCCCTAGAGTGATGCGCAGAGTAACTTAAAGCGTGTTAGTTATGGATAAGAACAGTGAGCATGTGCTGAGAGAGACAGTATGGGTTCAAAGATACACATGACTAAAGACTCTGGGAGCACTAAGGGTAAAACAAGATGAGATCCCTTTTACTGAAGAAATAGTCTTTTCTCTCTCTCTCTCTCTCTCTCTCTCTCTCTCTCTCTCTCTCTCTCTCTCTCTCTCTCTCTCTCTCTCTCCCTCTCTCTCTCTCTCTCTCTCTCTCTCTCCCTCTCTCTCTCTCTCTCTCTCTCCCTCTCTCTCTCTCTGTGTGTGTGTGTGTATGTGTGATGTGGGCCAGATCTAATCCTCCCTAAAACTCAGTCCATCCTAGGACTGGTTCTATATCTTGTTTTGAGTGTCCTCCTCTTTGTCCTGCAAAATTCCATCCATGATAGCATTTAACTACCTTCTGATAAGACTCCCCAGTAGCCAAGTCTCCCCCAATGTATGGTGACTGCCTAGAATGAATACAATTTGTAACACTGTTCCATTCTCTTAGATGTCCTGTTCAGACTGCAAACATTTTTCTCTTGGGGGTGAACCTTTCAGCATCTTGGAGGTTTCGAGGTCTCCCTCACTGTAAATGCTGCCCTTTGCTAGTCCTAGGCATCTCCAGCCTACAGTTTCATGGGCAGCTCCATGTGACCTAAAGGAAACTCATTATCTCTGAGTCATTGCCTTTTCCTGTTTTTCCCCTCTCCTCCCAGCTAATGACATTACCAGCCCCATTCAGCCTCCAAAGTTACAATGTTTGAGTACATTTTTATTTCTTCCTGTTCCTTGGTAACCTATGAGCTGATTGACTCTACTGAGCCTGCTTTCAAAGTACATCACAAATCCCCACTCTCTTTCACTCTTGTGGTCATTGTCCTAGTTCAAAGTTGGTGGTGACGGTGACGGTGATGGTGGTGATGGTGATGATGACAGTGATGGTGATGGTGATGATGATGGTGACTGACAGTGATGATGGTGATGGTGACTGACAGTGGTGATGATGATGGTGAAAGTGATGGTGGTGATGGTTATGGTGATGGTGACAGTGATGGTGGTGATGTGGATGGTGTATTTGAACACACATGTGCATGAGCATGTGTAGATGAGAGGACAATCACAGGAGTTGTCCTTCAGGATGCTGTCTACTATGCATTGTTGGCTTGCTTTGGGTTTTGTTTTTGAGATAGGGCCTTTCATTGACCTGGAGCTTCTCAATTCAGGTAGACTGCTTGACCAGCAAGCCCCAGAGATCTGCCTGTCTATGCCTCCCCAACACTAAGATTAGAGGCACCAATCCACCATACCCAGTTGCCTTAAAGGGGTTCTGGGTATTGATCAGAGGCCCTGACATTTGCACAATAAGCACTCGACTGACTGGGTGTCTCCCCAGGTCTTAGACCTTGTTTTTGTAGATTAAGCATATGATCCCTTTGCTGTGATTTCTTTCCTCAGTTTATAGCTGCTTTTTCTGTGGCCTTGACTCATACAACTATTTATAAGAGCTCTTATCATTTGAGAGTGGGTGATGATACTGAGAATGAAATCCAGGGCCTGCACTCGCTGGATGAGGACTTTCTGGGCTGTGTCCTCAGCCAAGACCTTTGGCATCCCTGGTCATGAGTATATTTCTAAGTGGTCCTTCTTTGTGCATGTTTTACATGCATTGTTGTTTAATCTTTTAGTAGTGTTTTAGTGTCATGCTTGTTGCTGTGAAAAAAAATAGAGCCTAGAGTGAGAAAGAGCCATACTCAGCTTACAATCCTAGGCCATAGAGCAGAGAAGCTAGTGTCAGGAACTCAAAAAGTTATCTCCAGAGAGAAATAAATGCATGCACGTCTGCTTGCTTGCTTGTTTCTCTTATACAGTCCATGACTCCCTGACTAGGGAATGGTGCTGCCCATAGTGGGCTGGGTGTTCTCACATCAATTAACTTAATACAACACCCCCGTAAACAATCTCTCATCAAAACTCTTATTGAAAGTCTCTTCCCACATAATTTCAAATTGTGTCAAGTTGATTAAAATTTAACCATCACAAAGGCAAATATAGCGATATTCCACAAATTACTTCAGAGAAAATAAAGGTGGGTAGTGGACAATTTGGAATTGACCTTAAGTTGTCAATAAGGGAGTATCATATTGAGTCTACTCTTGATGTATCTGGAGTCTTGTTAGCTCTATTCTGAAGTAGTATCTCTCTGTGTGGTAATGACCTGGCATCTGCCTTCAGTACCAGCCAATAGTGAGGGAGCTCTTGCTTCTCAGCATGCTTAAGGCATCACTTAGAGAGGAATTTGGTTAGCTATTAGATCATTTTCATGTTTGACTAATTTTTACGAATGAGAGGACAGGATGTTCAGATTGCACAACCTTACTCAAATGTCCTTTCCTCAAGTCAGACAAATTGGGTTGTCATCTCTACCTGGCAGAGAGAGTACAGTTCCCAAGCACACTGGCACTTTGTGGAGAGCGAAGAAATGGCTGATAAGAGAGCAAATGATGCACATTCAGCCCATGTAAGCGTTCTGTCTCCCAATCTTACTTTCCTTCCCCACAGGTCTTATGTCTCTCAAACTAGGAACCTGGTTTTCTACCCTCTACAGATAGCTTGCATTACTCCACACTCCTCTTGTAGGTGGTTGCCCATGCCCACCCCTGGCCTATAGCATCCCAGAGACTATAAGAAACTTGTTTCCTCCACTAGCCCAATTCCATGGTGTCCACTTTAACCAGCCCCCCATCTCCCACCCATTTCTGCTATGGTACTTACTAGGAAGTGCTCAAATTTCATTCATGAAGCTGTGGTAAAGTACACCCATCAAGGGCAATGTTAAGAGCGTAAGTGTTCATTTGTCTACAGTCCCAGATGACAATCCATCATTGCACAGAAGTCAAGGCAGGAATCTGAAGCAGCTAGCCACTTCTACAGTCAATGGGGGAGAGAACTAATTTTATGCGTGCTTTCCTCTGTTTCCTTTCCTGTTTTTGTGTTCGTTTTTGTTTGTCTGCCTGTTTTACAAATTCCAGAACCTAACCAAATGGTGTTGTCTTTCTACCACATTTAATTTAATTAAGGTTATCCCCCACAGACATCACTACAGTGGTACCTGATATATCTCACTGCGAGCTCCTAGCTCCTAGGTAATTCTAGATTATGCCAAGATGACAATTAAAACTACCTTCCATAGAAGGTAGCCTTTTATAACCGACCAGGTCCAGAGGCCCCACGGAGAGAACCTGACCCTGGATATAGTTGAGTCTAGAATCGATGGTTTCAGAAATCCCAGAGCCTTTCCATTTGGAATGGAATGCATTTCCATTTAGCTCAATTTTTGTCTGTTTCTAGTTTCTCTTCCAAGGCACTCAACTGACTTTCTCTTCCCCTCTCATCCCCATCCCCTCCCCTGCAACACTACCAAATTAAAAACAAACAAACAAACAACAAAAAACAAACAAAACTCATCACACAGCTGGAGCTGAAAGAGCCTTGAGAAAGACAGACATGGCTCAAGTATTTCTAAACTTTGAAATTAAAATTGCAGCTAGCAGTCAAATAAGAAAGGGGGCTGGGGGCTAGAGGGTTGCAGCCCAGAATGCAAGCAATCCCCTGGCCACTGCGGGTTCTTGGAGCCCCGCCCCTCCCCAAACACTTCCCTCCACTGCCCCTAGCATGGTCTGAATGCCTTGATTGGGCATCAGTCTTTCTGAGTCTGACTTTGAATTATACATGTAACAGAATGAAACATTACGGCGGAGTCCTCAGAGGCACTCTGGCTCTTCTGTTTGTTAGCTTTCCCAAAGCTTTGTTCAGTTTATCCAAGCCTGTCTCAATGCCTTGCAGGACGTGTGGGAAGGACATCACTCATTCACGTATTCACTCATCCATTCATTCATTAGTCCATCTATCCATCCATCGAATCATCCATCCATCCATCATCCATCCATCCATCATCCATCCATCATCCATCCATCCATCCATCATCCATCCATCCATCCATCATCCATCCATCATCCATCCATCCATCCATCCATCCATCCATCCATCCATCCCTGTAAGTCCTGGGCCTACAAAGACATCTATGGCTCATTATTTACTCTTAAAGATTTCAAGAGCTAAGGGAGACAGGCAAGCAAACCAGGAGCTTAAATATCCTGTCATCAGGTGGGAGTGGAAAAGACCTTCTCAGAGGACATGACACCAGGCCAGGCACACTGCTGTGACCTGGTTAAACCAAGAAAGTTTTCCACAAGAATTTGCAGGACTCAGCTGTCAAAAGAACTAGGTCACCCTGACCCCTAAGAGTCTGTTTGCACTATATTGACTGAGAGCTCACAGTCTCGGTTTCCCAGTATGCTAAGTGGATAGACCAATACCTACCACTATTGGAGTATGTGAAAGGAGGAAGAGGGTTTCAGACCTGTGCTCAATGTAAGTGGTAATACCCAACACTGACTCAATGAATGTTTGTCCATACTCCCCCTCCCTGTGTGTGTGTTACGTGTGTGTGAGTGTATGTGTGTATGTGTGAGTGTGTGCGAGTATATGTTTGAGTGTGTGAGAGTGAATGTATGTGTGTGAGTGTGAGTAAGTGTGTGTGAGTGTATGGGTGTGTATTTATGTGTGTATGTGTGTGTGCAGCCTCACAAACCTCAGGTGTTAGTTTTCCAGTGTTATGCATCTTGATTTTCTTCCTTTCTTTCTTTTCATTCTTTCTTTCTTTCTTTTGCAAGGTGTTGTGTTGGCCTGGAATTCACAAATTGGCTGGCAGGCTGAACCCCAGGGATCCACCTCTCTCCCCCTCCCTAGCATTAAGATTACAAGCAATTGCCATCATGTCCATTTTTTTGTTTGTGTAAGGGTTTGCTTCAGGATTTAACTCAGGTCTCCATGCTTACAAGTAAGCCGTTCACCAGCTGAGCCATTTTGCCAGCCCTGTTTGTCAGTTTTAACAATTAAATCAAGCCAGGCTATCACAACACCTAACTAACGTAGATGCTGGTCTTGCTACTTTGACACAAAGAAGGCAGGTGACAGCACATTGCTGTTGGACAGGCAAATAAATGGTTTCCTGTTTCTATTCTTGTGAGTATCACCGAGACCCACTATATACCTATGTCAAAACCTGCAATTTATCAAAAATAAAGCAAGAGATAGCAGCAATCTCACTGGCCACAAAAACAGCAGGATCCAGGCAAATAGATTGTTTCTGGGGCCATTAGCCCTTGATGCGTTGTCAGCTCTGTATCATAAGAGAAGGAGGGACCAGCGAGGGCCACCCTTCTCCAGGTCCCACCGAGCAGGTGCACTGTCTGGTGTATTCTTATTTAAGACCTGGTTTTCGCCTACCTTTTCTCCAGCAAAGGGCTGTTCAGATCCCCTAATAATTAGAATTCAATATGCAAATACAATGTCTGATTAGTGGGCCCACGCAGTTGCCTCCAGTGCTCCATTTGAAATGTGCAATGCCACATGGTTCCGGAAATTAGCACGGCTTCCTACCATCCCCATCAGAGTCTGTCCTCAACTACTTTTTGATTGCAAGGGGCCAAGCAAACTCCAGCAATGGTGATTTTGCTGGGCTGTGGATCTTTGAACTCATTTTTAAACTTTATAAAGTTTTCCTTTCCTTTAATGTTTTGCTTGGGGGAGTGGGGGTAGACACACTTTGCCGCATAGCCTTGCTTCCTCCTTGCAAATGTCATATTTAGACTTAGCCCTTAAGTTTTCAAATTTTAAAAGGTTGAAATGGACCACACTCCAAGTGCCTTTGGAGACTCTTGGATGGCAGGTGTTATTCTGGAGAGCTGGGTTAGGCCTCTTTCCTTTTGTTTCTGATCCTGTGTAGGAGAAGATGCGGACCCTTTGCCGTGAGTCCAGTCTGTGTAAGGTTCATGTGGCTGCTTTTTTACAGCTGTGGTTACCTGGACTACCATTCATTAGACTGCTCAATGTTGGCTCTTGTGGACTTTGGTCTTAGGAACAATCTATATGTCAAGTTGATGGCTAGGCCAGGCTGTCCTCCCCTCCCTCCCTTCTCCCCATCCTCTTTACTTCCTCATTCTCTCTGTCTCTCTGTCTCTGTCTCTCTGTCTCCGTGTCTCTCTCTGTCTCTCTCCCTCCTTCCCTCCCTCCCTTTCTTCCACCCTCCCTCCCTCCATCCCTCCCTCCCTCCCTCCATTCCTCCCTCCCTCGGTCCCTCTGTCCCTCCCAATTCTTTCCTTCCCCCCTTCTCTCCCTGTATCACCACTACATTTGCACTAGACTCTTACTCCATGCTGGGCAGTACTGGGGAAACCAGATACATTCCATACAGAGGTAGATGCAGTTGTTATGGTGTTGGGGAGGCCTATTGATTAAAAGCCAGATGGGCTGGAGAGATGGCTCAGAGCACTTCCAGCTGTTGCAGAGGACCAGGTTTGGTTCTCAACATCCACATCAGGCAGCTCGCAACTACTGCCTGCAACTTCATTTCAAAGGGATCTGATAGCTGCTGGCCACCTCAGCCTGTGGTGCACATAAACTCACACAGGTGCAAGCACACACACACACACACACACACACACACACACACACACACACACACACGCTAATTAGATATTTTAAAATATATTTTATTAATTTATTTATATTACATCTCAATTGTTATCCCATCCCCTGTATCCTCCCATTCCTCTCTCCCTCCCATTTCCCCCTTACTCCTCTCCCCTATGACTGTGATTGAGGGGGACCTTCTCCCCCTGTATATGCTCATAGGGTATCAAGTCTCTTCTTGGTAGCCTGCTATCCTTCCTCTGAGTGCCACCAGGCCTCCCCATCCAGGGGAGGTGGTCAAATATGGGGCACCAGAGTTCATGTGATAGTCAGTTCCCACTCTCCACTCAACTGTGAAGAATATCCTGTCCATTGGCTATATCTGGGTAGGGGTTCAAAGTTTACTGCATGTATTGTCCTTGGCTGGTGTCATAGTTTGTGCAGGACCCCTGGGCCTAGATCCGCCCATCATAATGTTCTTCTTGTAGGTTTCTAGGACCCTCTGTATCCTTCTATTTCCTCATTCTCCCATGCTTCTCTCACCTAAAGTCCCAATAGGATGTCCTCCCCTCTGTCCCACTTTCCTGGTAATTAGATCTTAAAACTAATAAAAGAACAGTGAACAAGATAGAAGTGATTTCCAGTAAGCATTTTGAAGAACCAGAGACACAGGACAGCTAGCCAGTCATATTGAAGATAGCTAAGGAAGAGCAAGTCCTATGTACCAGGTTGAGGAGGGGAACCAAGATGCCAGCAGCCATCAAGGTAGTAAACTGTATGTGCCCTGTCACTGGGGACTCAACATTCACTGCCATGTTTGGAAGGCAGAAGACATGTCTGCTTAATAATGTTGTTGGCAAATTACATGCATGTGCTAACCACATATGAGAAAAATCCAAATCTGGGAGCAGTAGCATGAACTCAAATCTCAGTGCTGGCGAGATGGAGACAGGGTCATCCCTACAGATCAATGGCCTGCCACTCTGGTCTGCTCACTGAGACCAAGATCGGGGTTGTCCTCTGGCCTACACACACACACACACACACACACACACACACACACACACACACACACACACTCAGAAAATGATTTGGAAACACGCTCTTTCTAAAAACATTTTAATTAAAAACCTTTCCCCCAAAGTTATAAAACTATGTTTTCTCCCACTATGCACTTGGCGAATCCTCTTTGCGCAAATGGAAGAGGCCGCTCCCACTGGGCGCTGCTGTATACACCTCGAAGGGGAGGCCCAGGGCGTGCCTACCCTGCTGTTCATGGGGAAAATGGCTTTTGCTACAGCCTCTTGACTTGCTTCCTAAAGTATAGATTTGGAAGTTCAGTGATTTAGTCAAGTAGTTGCATTGGTTGTACCCCGCTTAACTAATTAACACCAATTCCATGCTTGAGGTTTCCCCCATTAGCTGAACAAAAGCCATTACTAATGAGGCTAGCACAGAATGCCATCTGACTGGCTTTGTTGGAGAGATTTAAAATGAGAAAAAATTATAAGCATGTGTAGAATTGGAGAGGGGCAGGCATGATATTCAATATATTTATTAATGGGTGCATAAGGGCAATAACCAATCAGAGCAGACCACGGAATGCTGGGTGTTTGGGAGAATGGAGGATACCCCATTCTAGCTCCAGGCAGTGAGGCACATGGGCCTGACACAGGGCTCATCATAGGAAATATCTTTCCTTTATTTTAAAGAAGCGGAAAGAAGAGAAATTATCACGGGAGCTCGGTAACCAAGGGACTGTAGTAGTGGTGGATGTGAGGGTACGTGAATTCGAGGAGAAGTCTGGGCATCCTAACAGAATCAGCTCCAAAGTGGCTTGGTCACAGGCCAGCTTGTGTACATTTGCATGTAATAATCTGTGGGTTGCATATGTGACTCGTCACTCAGCAACGTCTTGGAATACCATTTATATGGTAGTCAGTGATGGTTTTGGTTTTACAGATTAGAAGCATGCTGAAATGTATTCAAAGGAGAAGGGATTGTGTGTCCGGAGACCAGGCCTTGCCCTCCACAGGACAGACTTTTCTCTTTATTGCTTTGTCTGTAAGCTAGCGGCTGGCTTTGCCTTGAGCCATCATTCTGCTTTGCTCTGAATGGCGCTCAGATGTTCCCTTGTATCACGGCGGTTGGCTTTCTTGGTACTTTTTGGTACATGGCCAGGGACAAGTGATTTGTCTGCTGATGAGGGAGGGCGCGAGTGCTGTGTGCAATATCTAGCTCCAAGATCACACATCCAAACATGGTCAGGTAGACTCGTGGCTACCAGGGAGCTGGGAAGTCTGGCTGAGTAGCCTAGCATTGTGGACTGTCTTGTGCTTTTCAGGTTGTGAATGAATGGAAGAATCTATATTTTGGTAGACCATAGGGAGTTAGTATAGGCAGGCTTATGACTGTCATTGAGAAGTCAGCTAACTGGATATTGGAGTGTGGAAGCTGCAAGCATTCCGGGGGGGAATGCTCTGTTCTTCATCTTTTACCGGAAAAAGAAGACACTTTTCTCCTGTCTCCTAGCCATCCTCCTCCAGTCTCCTACTTTGGCTCAGACTTCAAATAGTGTCCTCCATGACTCTATACTTGGCTGTCTAAATCCGAACAGTGTCTTGCTTTGGTTGCTATGACTTGGAGAAGACTTGATCGCTCTGCCTTAGGTAGTCAAGAACAACTGGCCACAGCCACCTTGAGGGGAGGGATCCTAATCATTTGCTTATAATGGCCCAACAATATGAGACTCAGCAGATGAAAAACAGTATATTTTCTGATTCATCTTTTCCCACACTGACCTAAAGATGACACCAGTACCACAGCTATCAGCATGGGATATAGATTAGCATTGGATGTAAGTAGTAGCATAGGGCATAGATATTAATATAAACATTAGCATAGGACATAGGTATTAGTATATAGATATTAGCAGGTGCTATAGATATTAGCGTTGGATATAGATATTGGTATAACAGTAGATATTAACCCAGGAGAGAGAATGCATGGAGCTGGTCAGCATTAGACGTTCTGCCTCATGAATCTTTTATGCACAGTGGCTTGTATTTGGCCACCATAACTTTGTGCTTGAGAGGCCAGGAGGCCTGAGTGCTGACTTCACGGCTTCCAGGTCCTTCCACCTGTGAGCTGAGATGTGGGACAGCTCAAGGTTGAGACCCAGCACAAGCTGCCATTGTTCTCGTGCTCAGACTGCTCCCGAGGGTGTATGAAGAGGCAGTGAAGGTGGATTCCAGCCTGACCCATCCTGTCTGTGAGCCAGAGTGAGTGAACGCATCCTTATCAGTTCTCAAAAACTGATCATCAGAACGTCAGTGTCTTCCTGAGAACTCTGGGCTGAACTCATCATTTTCTCTAGCTTATTCCACAGGAATAAGTTTTAAACAAATTATTTTAGCCAAATCCAATCACAGGCTTTATTTATGGCATCGGGCACCCTGGAATTCGAAGGCATTGATTTGAATTCTGGCTCCTGGGGTCCCTATGCATGTGTCTCTAGGTCAGGCCTTTTTCTGGTGTCTGGAGTTTCTGTTGCTTCCTTCACAGACAGCGAGGATGCTGCCGCTCACTTTGTGGAGTTGTGAGGGAGAGAGTGAAGTGATGCACCTCAAATCTTTGGCCAGGAAGTGGCACATGCCCCTGTTAGAGCTACGGCTACTGTTAGGATGTGAACAGAGTCAGGGGATGTTAAGAGAACCGGGGATATAGCTCTCCAGACAAGGTGTAGGTTTGTGGAAGCACAAGTTTTCTTTCACCAGAGGGATCCTGGTGAGCTAGGACAACCTATGGGGGGCCGAATCCAAGTTGGCACTGCCCTCTGAACTTGGTGACAGCAAAGTTCAGACAGGCTGAGAAAGAACGCCTTTAAAAAGTTGCCAGCATGGTGGCCCATGCCTGTAATCCCAGTACTCAGAGAGGTAGAGGCAAGTGTATCTCTGTGAGTTTGAAATTTCCACTACATGTATATATTCATATATATGTATGTGTGCACTTATAAATCATGTATGTTATTATATATAATTATATATCCATATATATGAATTCATATATAAACGAATATGAATCAACCTTCTTCATTCTAAGCATTCCTGAAAGAACAATTTGATTTAATGTATCTCAGAAGTTGTCACCAGCTTTTTAAATGTGTTTTCTTTTTTTTAAAGCTTTGAAAGAGAAACAGTTGAGGCACAAACAGGGTGGAGGAAGAAATAAGTCACGCAGCCCCTTCCTGTCTTACTTCTGCGGGCGCTGTGGCTGAAGGTTCAGGGCTACTTGGTGTGAGCACTCATTGTCTCTATTCACCCTCTGGCAGCTTCCACTTCCTTTCCCAAGACTTCTAAGGGAACATTATCCTGTAAGGGTGGGTCACATGTGGATGTTCAAGTGGCAGTCCTTGGGGCACAGGGGTCACCATGAAGCTAGTTCAGGGATAGCCATGACTTCACCTCATCTCCCCAGCAAGGAGCCCTGGTCATTTATCTGTACCCTGAGGAAAGGAAACTTGAATGACCCTGGAAGCCATACAACTTGTTCCACAGAGTTCTAGCATAGAGAAAGATGGGAAAGTTGAGACCCTGAGGTAGGGAGAGTTAGAGAGCAGATTGGGAAAACTTCTGGAGCCAAAGGCCAGGGCAAGGCTTTTGCTTTTTTTTTTTTTAGCTATGAGAGTCCAGCATCTAGAGAGATGGCTGAGTCAGCAAAGGAGGCAGCCACAGAGGAAGCAGGAGGACCTAACTCAATTGTCATCACTCGCTTGAAAAGTTGGGCATAGTAGTGGGCACCTGGAGTCCCAGCTCTGCTGAGGTTGAGGCGGGTGAAATCCTTGAGGCTCACTAGCCTACCAGCCTTGCCTGGTTGGCAGATCTGAGGCCAGTGAAAAAGCCCTCCTCAAAAACAAGATGGATGGATCCTGACGAATGATGACATATGTGATAACATATGTGCTTGTCCCTGGCCTCCTATACACACACACACACACACACACACACACACACACACACACACACACACACACACGTGCACCTGCAAATGCATGAGCACGTATAGATTTTCTAGGGTCCAAGGGGAGAATTTTTCTGAACAGATCCAGATGATTTTAATAGGCATAGCCTGGCACATCTTAACACAGACAGCTAACGTCTCATTGCACAAAGGGTTAAAACCTAGAGATGCTGAGGGGCCTCCCTGGGTAAGTCAGAGTCACTCGGCTGTGGATGTGGCTCTTCCACTTCCCATTACTTTTGCCCAAGCATGGCACGTAGGTACTGGTGACAGTGGACAAGTGACACTCTCATCCGCTAGGAATCTGGGAGAAACGAGGCTAAAAGAAGTCATGTGAAAGCCAGGTGGTGGTGGCACACGCCCTTATTCCCAGCACTTGGGAGGCAGAGGCAGGTGGATTGCTATGAGTTGGAGGCCAGCCTGGTCTATAGAGTGAGTCTAAGACAGCCAAGAGCAACCCTGTCCCAAAAAAATCAAAAAAAGAGAAAAGAAAATGAAAAAGAAGTCATGTGACTTGCTGAGCACCACACATCGAGAAGCAGAAGCTGTTGGGCGTGAAGTCAGGTGGTCTTAACCCCTCTGTCCTCGCCTTTCAGTGTCTTACATGTCAAACCTCTCAGAGGCCTATTACTCTCTGGGTATTGTATCTAGCCTGAGCATCTAGTGTGTTAAAGATTTAGAAGCATAAAAGGCAACCAGCCACGTCTCCTCTACTGCGTGATCTATTTCTACAGCATAGCATGATGTCATTAGCTCCATGACCTTGATGAGGATAATATCCCTATTGATAGGACAGTCCATCTTCATTACTTTTTTACTTATTAGTTAAAGACTAGCGTCATTTAGAGGGAGACTAAATTATAGGATGCATTTTGGTTTATTACTTTCAAACACACCTTAGCCCTCCTCTGCCAAATCACGTAAAGACGTTCCTTCCAGACACTCGCTTTGATGACCTGTGATGACCATTAATATTACTTAATATGTAAATGAAAAGAAATTTTAATATGAGCACCTGCCTTGTTCCTCTCTGCTCTCATACATCCCACCCAAGAACCAATCGGGCTGCTTCATTATTGCTTTTCCATTATGGCCCCCAGGTTCATCGGTGTGTGCCTTCCCAATCTAAGAGCCTTTTTTTGATGTAGCTGCTGTTCAAATCCACAGAGCTACCCATCTACACTTTAGGCTACTTAGTAAACTCCCCCTCTGCCCTTTTCCACCATGTCCCTTGAGCCTAAGAGGACAGCTTGCCTTCCTTTGTCTTCATGGCAGTTGGCATAGCCAGTTGATCCAGGTCGACCTGCCCTTCAGGGTATCTCTCTGGAGTTCACCTCTCACTGCGTCAATGTTCCCTTTGTATTCCCTTAGGGTTTTGCCAATCAAGACTTTAGGCCTCATGTGGGTCAAGTGTTTGCTTCTCTTCTTTGTTAAGACTATGAACTTCTTGAGGGTTTCTATTCCCACAGGCTTGAGCATAAGCACCTACTACCTGGGTGCTTTGTAAACCCTTAACTAGTGGTGTGTGTGTGTGTGTGTGTGTGTGTGAAGACGTTTGGCAAAAGTAGGCCACTGTATGGATTCATGACTGTAGACTATAGAGCACTACACCCCAGTTTGGGGCCTCTGTATCACCCACCTAAGAACCTTGCAGGTTGAAAATAGATGCACGTGTTTTCCAGCTTATCCAAGACCTAGCAAAAAGGGTTTATGCATGTGAGGTCTACACAGTTGAGGGATTGTCCCCAGTGATTCCTCTGTCAACACTCTGTGGAATGTGCCTGCATGGTAGAACGCAATATAAAGAGTTCGGTATCTGCACTTAGCAGGAATTTGAAGAGACAGATGATTGGGTTAACATTCGGGCGATCTTCTGTGTAGACAGTATGACCTTAGGAACAACTCTGTCAGACCGCCAACAAAACCAAAAGCCACCAAACAAACTGATGGGGACCTTAAATTTGAGAATCCCAGATCAGAGTTTACCTAGGCTCGCCACTGGCTGTGTGGAGGGCTTGGGCAGGGAGAGCCTTTACCAATGCTCCCTGTGGTGACTTCTCTCCATGCCATCAGTATTCCAGTTGCATTGTATGTATTGTGGGATTAGCATATTCTTCCTTACCCATTCCATGGCACAGAGCCCAGTGATCAGAAGGACCAGGCTGTGTGCCACCGAATGAAAAACCGACATCCCGCAGGGTACATGGGATGTAGACCTCCTGGAGGGAAGACTGCTCTAGCAGCCAGGTTGTGATTATCATGAGTGAGGCCTCTGACTAGCTGGTTAGCGTAGCTGATAGAGACCCTGACTGTACCCCCGGCCCGACCTGCCAACTTGAAGAAGGTTTGGGTCCTAGACCTTTATCATTTGAAGAACCTGAACGCCCTCCACTCACAGGCAGTGAGGAGAGAAGGAACATTTCCATCACGTGCTTCTCTGGAAAGGACCTTCGATGGGTGGAGTCTGCGTTGATTGAAATGGGCTTGGCATGCCCGTCAATTGCATTACCCTGCCACAATGCACCCCTCCAGAAATCTGTACAGACGACTAATGATATCAAAACTACCAGGAACCCCCCCATACCCACTTTTCTTGCCAAATGGTTGAGATTCCAGGCCAGCTGGGTGTTTGCTTATTTGCATAATTAATCTAGTATGAAGTCTTTATTTGTCCCTCCTCAGCTCTCTCTTTTCCAGGATAAATAATCCCCAATTCCTCTATCCATAAGCCTCGATTTTACAACCTTTTAATCATTTTGGTGGTTCCCTCCTGGATTTTCTTTTGGACCTATTTAAGCCTTATCTAAATTTAACAGACATGCTACAAACTGCAGTTATGAGAGACAAATCCATCAGAACCCAGGACCGTCTCTCATTTGGATCCCGGCCATCTTCTCCCTGTCTCTGATTTTGACATGGAGGATTCTGGACACTCTTTTTTTCCCCTAAAACTTGGGTGCTGTTGGCCACCCACCCTGATATATCTACTTGCCTAAAGTATATCTTCTAAGATCCCGAAAAGCCAGTTGCCATGAAGGTGAAACCAAAGACCACATGAGAGCAAGAGGGAAATGTTTATCCACGGGGTCTTGTGGGTGGTGTTCAGTGAATGGGGATACCAGGGCCGAGGAGCAGAGATAAGATGTTGGCAATCCACATTGTGTGGTCTTGAGAACCTAGACAGCACAGGGACTCACTAAACACTCCCTGAGAGATTGCTAGCATCAACAAGACCCTCAATAATATCATTTTACTAATATTAGAATCTATTTAAGCAGTGTGTGTGTGTGTGTGTGTGTGTGTGTGTGTGTGTGTGTGTGTGTGTGTCTCCAGGCTGTGCTCAACCTATGTCCTGATGAGTGGCAGAATCCCAAGGGAGCTAAGGGTTGCCATTGAGTCTCTGACAGTGACAGCTTTTGTAGTCTCCTGAAGCCAGGTTGGTCCGAGGTCTTATCTGACTGCTGCTGGAAAGCCATGATCTTATCCAACACCAGGCTGAGCCAAAGCACCAAGCCAGGCAGGCCGACGGCACCACAGTCAACTGACTCTTGACTTCTTAGGTCTAGTGGCAGCCAGCACACACCTTAGCCACCACCGAAGAGCCCATAAAAGGCACCTGGGACAGTTCTGGCATAGCCAAGGAAGGAAGAGCATCACTCGAGTCCTCATATGGAAGGTTTGCTAGGCAGTGGTGTTTTGAAAGTGGACAAAAAGAGAAAGGTGTTGGGGCAGGGCTGCGCTGAGGCCACGAGCTATCATTGGAATGACACAACCAGACACTCTGTGTGCTTTGTTTTGCAGATGCTTGTGTTCTCCTGGGTCTAATCTGTCCCCATACTGGTTTGATTTCTTTTCCCCCTTCTCTTCCATGGCGTGGCTTGCTATTTTCCAGGGACTGGCTTGACAGGGTGTAAACAGTGGAGTGTGTATTTAAGGAAGGATCAGCAATCTAGACATTCCTATTTGTCTACCCTGTCAACAGTTTCATGGTGAAGCTCCTACCCACCCACCCACTCAGCGGCTAACTCGGTGAGGGAGATTACCGCTCAGTGAAAAAAAAAATCAAATACAATCCTTTGGGGGGTTTTCTTAGGCAGTCTTTCACGTCGTTCTGGTTTGGAGATCAACAAAGTAGAATCTACTCCTCATTACATAGTAATAGTGAGTGAGCTGGAGCCAGAGCAAGGCAAGAGACCTACCAGAGAGATGACCTGGCTTTGTTGTAGACACTGCACAGTGGTATGATAACTTCCAAGCTGCTCTACTGTAGCCACAATTGACTTAGCCTATGGGGTACAGAAAAAGGTACCTTTAACCACATGAGAGGCCTTCTTGGGAAGGCTTTGCATCTTCAGAAAAAGCCATGCAGCACTTCAGGAAAGTGTGCCAGTGTGCTGGCTGGCCAGACATTCACGGAGTAGGTTAATCATGAGTGGGAACAGATCTAGGAGCCGTCTTCGATCGCAAGTGTACGCCAAAGACCAGAGGC
The DNA here is from genome assembly GCF_903995435.1 of Acomys russatus. Lineage (NCBI taxonomy): Eukaryota > Metazoa > Chordata > Mammalia > Rodentia > Muridae > Acomys > Acomys russatus. The sequence goes on from NC_067162.1 coordinate 42,735,814, forward strand.
TTAAAGGCTTGCTTCCCGGAGTGGTGTGAGTGGAGCGGATGGCGCCTTTAAGAGGCGGGGCTTAATGGGAGGTCTTCAGATGATTGGAGGCCTATCCTTAATGGGCATAAGGAGCCTTTCTTTCTCTTTCACATCTCTGCCATGGAGTGAGTGGTTTTCTCCACTACCCAGTTTTACCCCATGTTGCCTCATTCTTACATCCGCAACAACAGGACCATTTAATCAGCGATAGGAACCCTCAAAATTGTTAGCCAAAGTAGACATTTCCTCTCCTAAAATTTAACTGTCCTCCCTTTATCACATGAATAATGGGCTTCATTATGACATTTCTGCACATGGATCCTATGATAATATTTATCTCTCTTGTCTCCTCTCTTGTCTCTCTAGCAGTTTCTCTCTCCTAAGTTCACTGACTCAGGTGTAGGCGACAGTGACAGTAAGCTGATTCACACACTAGGATTCTTACCCCCGAGGGCTTCCTAAGGCCAGACCTCTGGATAACTTCGGACCCAGAAGTAGAGGGCAGCTTAGGACTTTGCATGATAGGCCCAGAGCCACGGGAACAAAGGGTCCCCAGCTGGTGGTTTTAAACACTGGAACTGTATCTCAGAGTTCTAGGCACTAACCACTTGAAACCAAACATCAGCAGGTTTTTGTTTGTTTGTTTTGTTTTGTTTTGTTTTGTTTCTGGAAGCTGTGCGTGCGAATGTGTCCCCTGCATTCCCCTCAACTTCTGCCAGTGGCCAGTAGTCTTTGGTGTTCCCTGGCCCAGGGCTGTGTCACCCAGCGTCTACCTTTATCATCAGACTTCTCTATGTGTTGTCAACCCTCTCTCCTTATAAGAATACTGGCTAGCAACACACACACACACACACACACAGACACACACACAGACACACACAGACATCCACACACAGACATACATATACATACACACACACACACACACACACAGACATACATACACACACACACACACACACACACACACACACACACACACACACACACACTTCAGCTCCATGTGAGCACCCGCTAATACACATTTGGTTCTGAGGCTCAGGGCATTGACAGGTGGTGTTAGTAGGCGGGATCTAACCCTTGATTGTTCAGAAGCTGACTCCAAGGCGGTTCAGCCTTGGGTGAGGGGGCGCAGGAGAGGAATGAGGCACCATGCCAAAGTAGAAGACACTTTCAAGGGCATATGAGTTTCTTGCAGACTTCTGTAAAGAGGTAAGCCACAAACTTAGGAGCTAAAAACAACATTGTATTCTCTTCTGTTTCACTGGGTGTTGCATAGTTCCTGCCCTCTGGGGAAAAACCACCACCATCTGCAGAAGGTCAGTAGTGCCATGAAAAGAAGCTGTTACCAGCCCAGCCAGTTGTCCCCGTGGCAGCTGAAGCTGAGTCCCTTTGGTAGACTCCCGAAGATGGCACCAAGATGTCTCACAGCTATTTTCACTGGCCTCCAGCAAGCCACACGTTTTACTGACTGCTCCCATCTGTCATTAATTGAAGGCTATTTCTGGAGTGGTTGCAGGTACTTCTTGGAGACAACCTCTGCCAGGAAGGGTGTGTGTGGTCTTTATGCATGCGTTCGTGCCTCTGTGTGTGTGAGTGAGTGAGTGAGTGTGTGTGTGTGTGTGTGTGTGTGTGTGTGTGTGTGTGTGTGTGAGAGAGACCATGACCAGCTGTGATATAGGTCTCTCTGCAGGGACCTTCTGGATGATAACCTTGGGATGAAGGGGGTATAGGTAGCTCCCCATGGGAGAGGAAAGGAGGACAACACCCTGAGTGAGGTGGCCATCGTCCATTCTTGAGTGCAAAATTAGTTCACTAGGGAAGGCCTCACTAAGATCCTGGAGCTGGCAGGTGTGCCCTGGTATGGCCCTATCACCTGTGTTTGGCCAGTGTGTGCATGGATTGATTAGTTCCAGCTGTAAAAAATTGTCAAATATTTTGAATACCCTCGGTGCTGAGGTCAGCACAGGCTACAAGGATTGAGTTAGAGGTTATATGCGACAGCTGTTTGCAATTTGTTTGCAAGTTGCTGTTTTGTTGCTGGGCTGTTTGCGGGGCTCTATGCCAGAGCGTAGAAAGAGTCCAGGCCCAGGAGTCTGCATGAATAGGACACTCCTAGGTGGCTGCTGTTTTGGTCTGAGGCTTTCTGGAGCAGAAGTATGTCGAGACCTCCTTTCGTGACAGTGCAAAGCTGAAAATTAAAATTCCATGCAACCTCTGCAACTGGGTGGTCCTGGATTCCAGTCCAGCTCCAGTCTCATCACTGACTGTCTTGGGTAAGTTTCTGAGCCTCACTTTCCTCCTCCGTAAAGTGGGGGGTAACCATGGCATCCTCAGTTTCCTGAGGCATTCATGCAATGAGAGACTGAAAGCAGGGCACGGGGCCCTGTCTGTTTAAGGTGCAGGTTGTCAGTTGTCAGCTGCACCATCCTGTGAACTGTTCTGAGTCTCTCTGTGAGTGGCAAAGATTGGCACACCGACTAACCTTGAACGCCATCATTAGATCAAAAACCCGGAGTACCCCATTCTAGAACGTGTGCTAGTGGAACAAGACTGGGCTCAGAATCAGCTTCTCATCCAGGGTTTCCAACAATGTCAGGTACTATGAGGCCCTGCTTACTTGACCAAGCAAACCTGTGCCTGTCAGTGACAAATCTGAGGCACATCACAGCGTTACACCCACAGAGCCAAGGTACATCTAAAACCAATAAAACATTTTCCTAGCCTTTGATAAGCCCATGGTCTTGTGGAGGCTTCAGATGTATTAAAAATGCCTGCATTACAGCAGGTCATGACTTAATACCAGCACACACCATATGCAGAAGGACGGCAAGAGGAGAGAGTCCGTTCTGCCTCAGGGCCAGTGCACAGACAGGGGAGTTACATTTAGAAATCTGGGGGATAGAGATGTCAGGAGACCCTCAGGCAGCAATAGAAGGCATGGAAAGAATGGAGCCATGGTGGAAGGTCGCGAAACTGGATTGATTGCTTCATGAGGTAGAGCACGGGGCAAAGGTTTCTGCACTTGATTATCTGAGTTGAGAAAAGTGTGTCCCATGTTGGCCCAGCAGCAGAGCGATGGATAAGTTTGAAGAATGGGAAGAGAACCTCTGGAATGCAGGGGAAGTGGCTAGAAAACACTTTGGTACCCAGGCAGCCAGGCAGAGCTGGCTGGTTCCTGTAGATCATGGTAGAGTCTTGGCCTTATCTAAATGCTTAAATACTCATTCAAAATACTATGCATAATCAAAGCCACTAGGAATTGCAAGCAGGTGATATTTTGGAGTTGTGTTTGGGGTCAGCCCTTTTTACCATGCTGTGGCAGAGGTGTCCAAGGAGATAAGCCTTCAGAAGGGCAGAAGGTGCAGTCCATTGAGGCCGGCAAAGCTGAAGGCTGTGGGGAGGGAAGGGCATATTTGCATATGGTGCCTCCTGCCTTGGTTCTGTATCCACCCTTCCTCCTCCTCCTCCTCCTCTCAGCTGTGCACACCTGTAGTTGGGGCATCAAGAGGCAGAGACCTGGATCAAGGCAGACTTCTTCAAAATACAATGAGTTTTTCACAGAATCCCAATTTTCCAAGCTTTATCTCAGCTTACTTCAATGGGCATTTTGAGATATATTTCCACAGTTTTCTCAATTTCAAGGGGTGAAGCTTCAACTCAAAATGAGAACCATACAGTTCACGTACAGTCCCCAAGAGTCCTGCTTTAGGGACAACTGGATAGAAAAGCAGGGATATAGTCACAGGAACTCTTTCTTGGCTGGCTGTTTTCTAACGTGATACCCACACTGTCAGGCAGCATCCATCTGTTGACAGTACTGGGTCATAGCCACAGTCTTTCCCAACCCTAATAGAAAAGAGAACTCCTCTCCAGGAAGTGATGCATCCAGCTTGGGTCCTGTGAGCATCTCCCACCCAGGCTCTGTACCAGACAAACTGCTGGGATTGGCTGAGCTAGGGCCACGTGACCATCTCCACACCTCATAATGGAATCTCCCTTAATTTCATGGCGCAAATATGGAGAGTGGGGTGACAAGCTGGTTCGCTGGACTGTGGAGATTTTGGGTGTGTGGGTAGGGGGACCTACTACTGGATGAAGCTCTATCTACCCAGCTTTTCCCGATGAGTAGCCAAGTCCCCACCCACTGGTCACACATATGCATCTGGCCTGTAGAGGCATAGGAGACACCCTCTTTAGCAGAAGTTTGACCTGTGATATGTGCCCCGCCTTAAGAGCTCTTGCACTGTGAGGCTGTAGCTGCTTATTTGACTATGGCCAGGGGCATCATCCACGCTTTCTCATGTTTTGTATTTTAAAAGTCAATAACTAGTCTCTGGTACCATAACTAGGAACTAAATCTGAGTGGCTGTTTTCATATCTCCCAGTGACAATGAGAAGATCTAAAGTTGGGTCTGTGCGAGCCAGTATCTGAGAAGCTGCTAGTACTCTTGGGAAGCAGAATGGGCCCTCCCAGGTGTGATCAGGAAGATGGCCATTCGCATGGGAGTTACCCACAATGAGTAGTGAGCCTCCAGCCCAAGAATGACCACTGTGCTGCTTCTTTCAGCCCAGATACTTCATGTGAGCCTTCCATGTGCCCCGTAGATGCTCATGCTATTTGAAAGGCCCTGTTAAATGTGGAGCCAAGGACAGCAAAGTGTCTTGGACCCTAGGCTGAGCCAGAGGCACCTGTGAGCATATGTCCTGTTCCAGCCCATATCCACACTGTCCCTGAGGCCCCAGCTTTGCCACCCTGGACATAGAACATGTCCGTCTTGGTCTGTGTATGGGGAAGGGAGATCATGGGCCTTAGGCCTACAGCTGCCTCCGTTTACACACAATTTGGCTGCCTATCAGCCTTGTGCCACTGCACAAGGAATTTAACCTCTCAGGACCCAGAGTTTTCGAACTAAAAATGAAGCCAGAGCTACCCCATTGAAGGATCTTTGAGATAACCCACATGAAGTCCTAAGACTAGTCCCCAGAACATGGTATCTGTTCAGTGAACACTGCGTGTTCCCATTAGGCTGTCAGACACACCCTTTCGTCATAGCTTGACACTTCTTGAAGATACATTAATTATGTGCGTGCACATGTGTGTGTCTGGTATAAGTAAAATTACCCTTGGAGGCCAGAAGAGGGCATCAGATCTTCCGGAAATAGAGTTACAGACTTTTATGAGCCATCCTTGTGGGTGTTGAGAACTGAACTTGGGACCTCTGCAAGAGCAGCAGGTTCTCTTAACCACTGAGCCGTTTCTGCAGCCCCTGCATGGCACTTTAAGAAAATGACTTTTACCTATGTTTTCACTTAGGCAAAAGCTACTTGCCACCCACCGCCCACCACCACTGTATCGCGTTCTTGATTTAGAAACTTAATTTGACACCATCTCCATTGCAGAGAGCTCCCTGAGAAAGGCTTGTCTTTAGTGAATACGGTGGCAGGACTCACCCATTAACTGGGTTATTTTAGGCAAGAGTGGTTTTTAACTCATTACCAAGATAATTATTGTGGATCTCTAGTTGTCTCTCTATGAACAGACTTAATAAGCCCCGCCGAGCACGAGTGGTCGAGTTTTCCTGCCTGAGATGGGGGAAACTACAGAAGCTCTCAGGTAAAGGCGTGACACATTTGATCTACCAGAGAGGGGCTGCACCGGCCCGGCTAACAACACCCCTGCGGCACAAGGGGTTCACTGGCATGGGACTGGTGCAGGATTTCATCAATTATGTGACATTTCCAGAGTGCTGGGAGATGTCACTTAGAGCAGAGATGTTAAGAAATCAAAGTGTGAGTGTGTGCACATGTGTGTGTAAAGAGTAAGTTCCAGAAGCCGGGAGTGGTGGCACACACCTGTAATCCCAGCACTCGGGAGGCAGAGGCTGGCAGATTGCTGTGAGTTCGAGGCCAGCCTGGTCTACAAAGAGAGTCCAGGACAGCCAAGGCTACACAGAGAAACCCTGTCTCGAAAACAAAAACAAAAACAAAACAAAACAAAATAAGCCGGGCGTGGTGGTGCACCCCTTTAATCTCAGCACTCGGGAGGGAGAGGCTGGCGGATTGCTGTGAGTTCGAGGCCAGCCTGGTCTACAAAGTGAGTCCAGGATGGCCAAGGCTACACAGAGAAACCCTGTCTTGAAAAACAAAAACAAAAACAACAACAACAACAACAACAAAAAAACAAAAAACCAACAACAACAACAAAAAGAGTAAGTTCCACACCGATGGGGAGCTGGGGCCTTACCACTTAACCATTGCCTCTGAAAGTACCTGATGGCCAAGTTAGACTTGACCCAAACTAGTTGCTGGGGGTTGGGGGAGGGGGTAGGAGAGAGGGCAGGGATGTGGGAAACAGGCTAGGGGGGCAAGGGGTTAGTGGAACCAACATGTCCTATTTATGTAGTAAGTCTCTGGGAGAGGGGAAGCCCCACCCTGAAGTAGAGGGCGGGGCATGCCAGCCACGCCCTGCAGCAGGACCTAACACTAGTTAGCTGGGTTTTAGAGAGCAAACTTTCTGGAGATTACCTTTATCTTTGTGGCTCATAGGGCCCAGTTATGGTTGGTCAGCTTTGGTGATAAGAAGAAAGCACTAAAGACAACAGTCAGTGGGTGTGGCCGTGTCCCAGAGGGATTGGCCCGTGGATGTGGGAAGTTGAATTTCATATAACTGTTATGGCCCACGGAGTATTATTTTCCCTTTTGTGTTTGTAATAGTTGTCCCTTCTTATAAGCTGTGAAAGAACAGACAATGGTCGTGGTCTTGCTGGTGAGCTTGAGCACCGACCCTTGGGGAGGCTGCACCCTTCTGCATCTGAACCCTTAGTGTGTATCCTGGCTACTTCTTTTGTGATTTAGCACGTGACTCGAAATCTCCTTCTTGAGTCCTCCATCCCCTCATCTCCTCATGTACAAAGTTGACGAAATGCTAATTGCGCCTGCATGGGGTGGCAGAGAAGCTGACGGGTTTGAGGAAGCCAAAGGAGAAGATAAAATATTATGTGCCCTTGAAGAGCATTAGCTTTTATGTCTTCAGTTGAAGGACCCCACTGGGCACAAGAAAACATGCTCGCCTTAAGGAAATGGAACTGAAGCATAGAACCGTTCTGTCGGTTGTCTAAAGCCAGAGTTAGACTAACACCAGTTGGCACAAATCATAAAGACTCGTCTTGGGTGAGCGACATCCTAACTGCTTTAAAAACTTCTCTGTGTATGATGTACTCTGTGTTTATGATGTGTGTACACGTGTGTGATTTTGAGTGTATGAGTACGGTGTGCATGTACCACAGCATAAGTGTGGTGGTCTGAGGTCAACCTTAGGAGTCCACTTTGTGCCTTTTACCTTCTTTGAGACAGAGCATCATTTTGATGTTGCATGCAGCAGGCTAGCTGCCCCATAACCTCTTGGTGATGGCCTTATCTCTGTCTCCCATACCACCTCGAGACTGCTGGGATTGCAGGCATGTGCTACTGCGTCTTCTTTCTATTTGGTGGTGGGGGTCTGAACTTAGTAGGGCTTTGCTCTTGGGTGTCAAGTATTTTGCCCATCTTTTAGTGATATGCAAGGTTCTCCCATCCACTGGGCTTAGACCACAGCTATTAGAAGCTTCCATAGTGGAGAGGGGTGGCAGGGCCAACAGGTGGTCCTGAGGAGAGAGAAGCAAATGATGGGGTGGGCACCAGAGCAGCAGGGGCTGCGATTTTGCATTCCTTCCTGTCCCCTCTTTCTGGTCCCACGGTGGAATTTGCATGAGGTGTGCCTGTGGGGTTTGCAAATCCCTGGAGGTGACATTTGTGAGATATGTGCTTATCCACCCCCCCCTCCAGATCACATTTTCTTCTTCCCTAATGCACCAAATTAGAAGATTGTCTGATTTTCATTCTCTCTTAAAAAGCAACATTTCAACTTAAATCACAAATGTCTGCGATGCACTTTGCAGCCATGACAGCCTCTAACAGGCATTCATTCCTCCTTATTCCTCCTCTCCCCAAGAGGGTAATCACATCTGTGATTGAGAGATGCATTAGCTACACTTAGAGCTGAGGAACCAACCTCAGCTCCTGAGGAAGTTACCAGGACTTAAGTGGTGGGAGTCCATCACGTTTAGAGCCTGGCATCTCCTTCCTTTCTCTTCTTGCTCCTGTCACTTACGGAAGTACCAGGATAGATTGTCAAGGGATTCACCTGTTAGAGTATACAACAAGCATGTAGCTGGTTCATTCTGTCAGTTTCTGTGTGGTCCAAGGCCTCCTTCCTCTTTGTGTAAGGCTGGATCTCTCTGGCCGGCCAGGCAGCCCAGGACATCCTCCTGCCTCCACTGCTCAGTGCTGGCATTACAAGCAGGCAACAGCAGGTCCTGTTTTTCTTTTTTTATTCCTTAAAATGGTTTCTGATGACTGAGACTGAGGTCCTAGAGCTTACAAAGCTTCACCAACTGAGCCTTTACCCAAGTACCAGGGCACGGAAGTTCACATGCATGCTTGCAGACCACCCTGTCTCTCTGCAGACTCTGATTCCCTTGGGTGGGATAAAAGTTAGAATCTTCCCCACATACCAAAGACATGTTGTTCACGAAGCAAACTTTGAGTGAATTGTTTAATGGCTTATTCTAGTCTTAGCTCCCTGCCATGGGACAGGGTAATATTGAGACCTACTTTTATGGGTTGTTATGAGCATCACCATTGGTGACATGTCTCGAATTGTGCCTAACACGTAAAACCACTCCAAGGAGCATCTGTGCCACTTACAGCCTCAGCTATATTTGGATCTGGGAACAATCATGCTGCTGTCCAACCAGAAGACTTCCTAGTACCCTACTTCTTAGAGGATGGGGTCTCATCTCTTCAGCCTCTTGCACATTGTGTCTGAGTCCTGTATCAGTTAATTTTCTGTTTCTATGACAGACTGCTCAGACAAAAGGCAGCTGAGACGAGAGAGGACTTACGGGGGAGGCATGGTGGCAGGAGTGTGAGGCTAGCCTGGCAGCAGGGAAGCAGAGATCACATTGTATTCCCGCAGAGGTGGCAGAGAGCGAAAGAACAGAACATATGGTCAGGTTAGCAAATCTCAAAGCCTGTCCTCAGAAGATGTACTTCCTTCGGCAAGCATCCCAAAAACTCCACCAACTGGAGATCATATGTTCAGATACATGAGTCTATGCGGGATACTTCTCATGCAAATCACAGCTCTCCTGGCCTGCTTTACTCCATCCGTCCATTCATCCATCTCTGTATCCCACACACGGACAGTGTCTCCCTCTGGTTTAAGGGGAGATATGCCACCTTGCCATATTCACCAGAACCTTGCAAACTGTCACAGACAGCCAATTCAAGCCCTATTAAAATGAAAATACGTAACTTCCACCAAACTCAGTTGGATTACAAACAAGAGTAAATACACATCTCACAGGCATCGCCACTGAGACATCTCACTGCTCTTTTTGCTCTTGATGTTAATAATTCCGTTTCTGTATGATGTAGTTGAAGGGGAATCTACGCCTTTCGTCTTCTCAACGCCTCGCTCAGTGACCCTCGTAGCTTGAAATCAGTCACGAAGTATTTATACCACAGGAATTGCCAGACGCTGTGAGTCAGGATGTGACTTCTTGTTTTGGTGATGATTCTGACTGCTGGCCTGCCAATATTCTTGTACACAAAGCTCTACAGAGCTCGATTGTAAATATCACAGGCTTGGCGGGTGCCAGACTCTTCGGCCGCAATTACTCCTCTGCGGTTATATAGAGAGAGGCTCTGACTCAATAAAACTTTATTTACTGAAACAGCAGAGTCATGGTTTGCTCGTATCTTGTCTAGATGTGTCAAATTGGAAAACTGATGGGAGAAATGTTAATAATATGAGCTGGGATCTGGCTCAGTAGTCCTGTGTGCTTACCTAGCACGTGCAAGGCCCTAGATTCAGTGGTCATCACTTCAGAAATGCTAATGGTCCTGTTTCAAATTGAAAATGTGCCGTCGCGTAGTAGATGTGCTATTGTATGTCATCCCTTCCTCAAATAGACAGCCAAAGACATATTCTTCTTCCAGTGTTCAGAATTTTAAAATTCAGCGGAGATGCCACCACATCACTGGCAAGCAAGGGGAGTGACTCATTGCTGCACTGTTACCCTGTGTGGTCACTTAAAAGAACCAGTCTCAGGACTGAGAGCTGGCTTCATGAGTACAGGTGCCTGCTCTTCTTGCAGAGCACCTGAGTTCAGTTCTCAGACCCCACATCAGGTGGCTCACAACCACCTATAACCCAAGCACCCTCTTCTGCTCTTCTGTCCTTGGTGGACATTTAACTCTCTCTCTCTCTCTCTCTCTCTCTCTCTCTCTCTCTCTCTCTCTCTCTCTCTCTCTCTCTCTCTCACACACACACACACACACACATCTTTAATAAAGAGATAGGCTCACTTATATGGGAGCTGTGTTTGCTCACCAGCTATGATCTCAGATTGTCAATGAGTACACGAAGTTTGAAATAAATAAATAAATAAATAAATAAATAAATAAATAACACGCCAGTCTTGAAAGTCAACTGGCTATGCCTAGAGTTTTCTATGGGGACCATTAGATAGTTCTCTGTTGTTTGTAAAGTATGCGGCATCTATCTTCAGTATTGGAAATGTGTATAATGCATTTATATGTGTCTAGCAATGAACCTGGTGCTTTCCATCAAGCACCAGTTTCTTAAAATATATCTTTCCTATATTTACCGTTGCCCTCCAGGCTTCAGCCTCTAGACCTGAGTCTTCTGGAGATGAGCCCTCTTCCCTCTTGCTCCTCCCCACCCCACAACCCTCATGACTCACAGCTTCACTGTGACTTCCTTACAGGAAGACAGCCTTGGCCTCTCCCAGGACCATGCCAGGCCCCTCCAGGAGCCACATGTTTTCTGGCAACATGTGCCTTAATTATACTTGAACGATGAATTATGTGCTGGCTTTTTAACCAAAAGAATCCAAGTGTCGTCAAGCAGAGGCAGCCCATCTTCCTCATCACTGCATCCCCCTGAGTCGCATTCAGTCTCTTGAAAGTAGTTCTCACTCGATATTTTTGCAGCTGGACTGAACTGCCATTATTATTATTTTTTTTAGAAGAGGTCTATATTTTAAAGTTCTTGCCTCGGTTTGATCCAGCCAAAGTTAAGTGCAAATTCATCAAGTTAAGCAATCAGCGCCTTCCACCGTACCACTGTGTACTCGAAATCTAGTTCTGCGGCTCTGGTAGCTGCCAAAATCAATGCCCACTTTCTCCAGGTATAGTAATTATTTCTCATATTGTTATTGACTGCCTCTTTAAAGATCAGCCAAGACGAATCTATTTCTCAAGGTGTTGTAAATGATGTCAGGCAGGAAGAAGAACAGAATGGAACAAGGGTTGTTGGGGAGAGATTTATCCGTCTTCACCCCAGCTGGAGAAGTGAGTGGCTGGCTAGCTTGCTAGCAACCCATCCTAGGCAAATGCCAGGGACTAGCTAATTTTCTAAGCCATGAGCTGTTGACCACAGTGATCTCACTTCTCCTTTCTGAATGTTGGTTGCGGTTCTGACAAACAGCCCACAGTTTCAGATCCACTGGGGATTCAGTTTACTCACTAAGATATAATGCCAGAGGCTGGGAGATGACTCAAGGCAGCAGTGGGCTTGCCAGGCCTGTAAGAGGACCTAAGGTCAGGATGTGAGGGCAGTAGTTATAAATAGGAACAGTGCATTGGTAGGTAGAGGATAAAGTTATGTCACGACATCTAAAGGGTGGACACTCCTGACTCAGGCAAATGTGGCGAACTATTCTTAAACTATGGTATGGACCATGGCTTGTATCACAAATACAGTTCCCCTTTAACTCAGCCCAGTCCATTCGGTTACACATTGTCTGTGCCTGTTTTGTGTTAAAATGACAAAACTGGGTCCTAGAGAGATGGTTCAGCAGTTAAAAGCACTGGCTGCCCTTGCGGAGGACCCAGGCTTGGCTCCTAGCACACACCTGGTGGCTCACAACCACCTGTAACTCCAGTTCTAGGGGATCTCATGCCCTCTTCTGACCTCTATAGGCACCAGGCAGATATAAGGTGCATATACATTCATGTAGACAAAACATACACATAAATAATAATAAAGCAATTAAAAAATGGCAGCCGGTCTGTTGTGACAGATACTTGGTGCCCCCTTTGCCATGCCAAAGCCTGAGATGCTTTTTGAAAGTTTTCTGGACAAAGGGAAGAAGCAATATGACAGTGTTGTGATGAAAGGCTTCCAGTGTTAGAGGGAGCGCATGTGGCAGGGGCAGAGTAAGTCAGGGGCTGTGGGAGGCGGGTGTGCAAGTTGGAGGCTGGACCTGAGAGCTGCCTCGAGGCCTTAGAAGAGAGGAAAGGGGGTGGGGATTCCAGAGGATGCCGGAGTCCCAATCACAAACTGGAGTGGACCGGGAGCCTAGAGATTGCTGCAGACTGCGGCAGCAACTCTGACTGGGAATGTAGGGGTCAGAGGAGATCAGGAGCTTTGAAAAGCAGGGACAGACAGAGGGAGATGCTCATCCAGGATGCAGTCAATTGGCTACCCTAACCCTCACTGCCTCTTGGGACCCTGGACCTGTTCTGAAATGATCTGAGGTATCCAGGCCTTCCCACTCAGCCATTGCATGCATGTCTTTCGGTGTGAATAATTATGACAAAGAAGCAACACTGCCCAAGTGGTCCCCAACAGGATAACCATGAAGAGCTGCCTGCTGTCTATGCTCCCAGCAGCTGGAGCCCTGGGTCCTCACTGAAGTGGGATCTTGGTGGTATAATCTGTTGCCCATCACATAGAGGGTCAGGGCAGCGGAAGCAAGGCTCACAGGGGGGCTACCCCCACAAGCTGGCCAGGAAGTGGGGTGAGGTAGTCTAATCCTGAATCTGCATGTGTATGCTTCCCTGAGTAGATATATACACAGTGCATGTGCATACACAGAGGTATGGGAACCAGGCATCAGTTCTGGCTGCCGTTCAGCAGGAGCCATTCCACTTCATTTATTTATCTATTTATTTTGAAAACCTGGGGCTTGCCAAGGTGGCTAGGCTGGTTGGCCAGGGAGTCCAGTGGGCCTCTCCAGTATTCAGTCATATGCCACCACATTTGGCTTTTTTTTTTATGGGTCCTAAGGGTGGGACTCCAATCCTTACGCTTGCCCAGCAAAGCACTTTCCCAGCTAATCTCTCTCCCCAAGCCCCTGAATAGAAAGAAGTTTCACATATTATCGATGACCTAAGATTGCTTCAGAGAGGCACCCTTGAGAAGGGAGCAGGAAGAATAAGGCCATTTCCAAGGATTTGATCTATGTAACCAAATCGAATCTGCCACCCATGGTCTGCAGATGGCTGTGGTGGTTCCCTCCAACTCCACCTCATCCTTGTCCATGCTGTGGCGAGGAAAGATTGGTATTATCACAAATACTCCAGTCACAGATGCTTTAGTGACAGAGATAGGCCCTGTCACAGGAGACAGGGCATGGAAGTCCTTGTCCTACAGTGGCTCCATCCCAACAAGGACTGTGCTATTCATAGACCAGCCAGGGAGACTGCAGCGCTGCTAAACTTGGCACGCAACAGTGCGGTTGTTTATGCGTTGTGATGCCACCGGGTCTTGCTGTGTGGGTCTGGATTCTGTTGCAGTACCCGGAGCGGTCAGATCAGGAAACTGTTCTTGCTAACGTAGTATCCCCAACCCGACTGTGTCATGTGCCAAGAGTGAGTAGAGCATATAGATGTTAGGGCATTCACCGCCTCCAGATGTTGCTTGACACAGTGCCTATGGGTGTCTATGAGCCACACGGGGTAAAATGGAAGGTGTAAATGGAGTCCAATTTCATTATTCCATTGCAAGCTGAAGAAAGCAGAGACCACAATGTTTCCACCCAGTAAAGCACTTTATTAAATTTCCGCCTGGGCTAAACAGCTCTGCACTGCCAAGGAAAGCTATTTGCCTGGGGGCTAGTGGGGAGGCAGGTGGGGAGTGACCCTTCATCAAGTTGTGTTTTTAAACTCGGGTTCCCAGCAGCCGGTAAAGGCTCACAGGCTCTGCCTTCTCGCACAAACGTGCTTGGCTTGGCTATTTGCGTGAGATTGACAGAAAGAGAAAAACCAGACTCTGTGCTCCCCAGCCTGATTTAGAGGCTTCTCTGCTCATTTGAATTCAGCGGAGCTGGTCAGTCTGGCCCTGGGAAAACCCACAGGAGGAAATGGAGAGCCAATGGGAGTCGCTCAGGAAAAAAAAAAAACCTGGAGTGCATAGGAAATGAGTCCTGCTGAGTTTTGGCACTCGGGAAGCCAGGCTGTGGTTTTGCGCTTTGCCTTTCTCATGGTCTGAGAGGCTGGTGAGAGTCTAGAAACCGCATGGTGGTTTGGTTCTCTTTCTGCGATGGAGTCTGGAGGCGTACCTACTGGGGTTAGGTGAACACTGGAGGAGCACACCTCATTCAGTCAAAAGAAGTAGCATTTAGGATAGAATCCTAAGCCAGGCCTATAATACCAGCACTCAGGAGGCTGATGCAGGGGGATTGCAGGTTTGAGGCTAGCCGGAACAACTCCGTGAGACTCTGTCTCAAAATAAAAAGTAGAAAGTGATATGGGTTGTAAGTCATGAGCAGAGTGTATTTGGCTGGCATGCACAAGGCTCTAGGTTCAATTTCCAGAACTGAGGGGAGAGGGTGAGAAAAAAAGGGTAGGAAAAAAAAAAAGAGAGAGAGAGAGAGACCGGATCTTATGGACCATAAAGACAAAGGGCTGTTCACTCAGCAAAGACAGAAGATTTCAGAAAGCTGAAAGTAGGCATCATGGTGTATTGCCATGTGGACCAATTACCCACTCCAGTAAGAATAATGCCTCGGTCACCAGCAAGCCCACAAAAGCAGTGTCTGCATTGCACTGACTATCTGAGGATTGCTACACTTCCATAAACACTACTATTTCAGCTTTGTGAGGTCAGGAATTCTGAGACCTCAGGTGGGGTTTTTTTTCTGCCTATCCTTGCTTTGTTTGTATAGGATGGTGGTGGTTTGGATGAGAATTGTCCCTCATGGGCTCATGTACTTGCACGCTTGGTCCCCAGTTGGGGCTGTCTAGGGGGAGATTATGGGAACCTTTAGGACTTGGATCTTTGCTGGAGGAAATGTGTAACTGGGTGGAAGCTAGCTTACACTTCCTGTTTGCTCTCTTCCCGTTTCCTGTGCATGGATGAAAATGTGATCAGCTGAGTTCCTGCCCCTGTCACCATCTCTTTCTCACCATCATGGACACTGTCTCTCTGGAACTAAGAGACAAAATAAACTCTTAAGTTGCTTTTGGCCATGCCGTTTTATCACAGCAATATAACAGTCTTCCCGTGTTTGCATATGAGTTTTGAAACTGGGGGACTCAGGTGTGCTGGGAAAGTGCTCTACCGCTGAGCCACCCACCAGCCTGTTCTTTCAGGCTGCTTTTCTTGACTTGCTCCTCAGCTTTCTCACTCAGCTGAACACTCCCTGATGTAAGGGAGCACAGTTCCAGGTTCCGTCCCCGTGTGGTTAACTGCTGTCAGCTTGCTCCCCCTTTCCCCTTCTCTTGACTCCAGAACCCCTCATTTCAGGGCATTTTCAGTCTCCTGTAGGAGCAGTCTATGCTGAAATTTCATGACTTAGGGGTGCCTTCTACCCTCCACTTGTCGCCCGTGTCTCTGACGAACATTTATCCACGAACACATGTCACTTTCTCTGCTCTATCTTAACCTCCAGGCAGGCACTGCTAGGTCAGTAATTGCTGTGTCCCTTATGCTACCCATGTCCCAGACCTTTCAAAACCATCTGATGGACCACCTCATCACAGAAATGAATTGAGAAGCAGTTAGCAAACAGTATTTATAATTAATTTTTTTCCTCTAGAAGCAAACTTGTATCAGTCCTTATTCCGAGGAACTGTGAACCACACTGATTACTATTTTGAAATGATATTTGCCTGGCTCTCATTCTTCAGTATGGTCAAAATTATATAGCATGTTCTTTACATAAGGACAATTTATTTATAGTCTAGCCCAGTGGGATTTAACTTATATTTTGGGAGAAGGGTGATTTTGTAAGCTCCTTTTCAGGTGATGCACCCCTGTGGTTCATTTTGAGGAACCAGGTACAGATGTAGAGAGCATCTTTGAGAACACACTGCTAGAAGACCCATCCCAAGGGCTGAGGCCCAGCTGAATGGGCAACGCGTTCCTTATACCAAGGGTTTCCTTTGAAATCCAAACTCAAGCACTTTTAATTCCTGAATCTCGCCATGTCTTCCGTCTTGGGCATTTGTAAGTTTTCATCAGGAAACATACTTTAGCTGTCACAGCAAACTGAAATCTGAGGAGAAGATAGAGTCTCCATCACAGAGGTAGGAAGTCCCAGAAGCCAGCGCATAAGCCCTCTAAAAATAAGATTCTCTCTCTTTCTCTTTAAACATGCTGGAAGCAGAAGCACTCCTTCAAGCTAAGGAGAGGCACTGGATTTGCCCCTCATTATTGGAAATGTTTAAATCCCAGCTCCATAGTGTCTCCAACAACACATGTCTCTACAGAAAGGGAGACTCAGACTTCTGTCAGCTCTTTCAAAATATTAACAAGTTATATAAAAAAAATTGAGCTAAATTTATGCCACCGTGGTATTTACCTGCGGTGTGTTTTCAGAACAGAATATTGTTGAATCTGCTTTAACTTTCAAAGAACCTTTCTTTTCCCTGAAAAGATACTTGAACTTTCGGTGTTGACTACATATGAAAATATGTCAAACACACCAATTCTACATCTCCTGATAGTCAAACTAATTATCCTTTAATTTGCATGTGAAAGAAAATTACCACCTAATAGACTATTTTCCTGACAAACCTTTCTTTATCTTAATGAGCAGAATGAGGGGCCTGTAGCAACCAGATTAAAATCCCATATGCCACTCAGTAAGTTACTGCCTGCCCACCACACACTGGGATGAGGCTGCAGGGATGGTAATGTTCTTGTTTCAACAGGGAGATCAGTTCACATCCATTTTACATTTTACTAAAATGTGTGTCAGCTCCATTGACTCATTAGCTGACTGAGTTCTTTCTGTTTTTAGGAAGATTTATTTATTTTTATTTTATGCATACGTGTTTTGCCTAAGTGTACCGCATGTGTGCTCCATGCCAACAGAGGCCAGAAGAGGGTGTTAGGTCCTTGGAATTGGAGTTCACAGATGGTTGTGAGCTGCCCACATGGGTGCTGGCAACTGAGCCCAGGTCCTCTGCAAGAGCAGCCAGTGCTTTTAATGGCTCATTCCAGCCTAGCCGATTGATTTCCTGTATGGAATGTGAGCACGTTAGCACTGATTGGAAATCCATCCATAACTATAGCTGATGAGATGACACTGTAATTAATTAGAAGACCTGGGTTTCACATTGTCATCACATATTTTTTTATTTTAGAACTCTGCTTCCTAGATAGTAAACAGGGTATCAGTCTAACCAAAAAATTTTTGGAGTGTATTTAAAGTCATGACTATGTCTAGGAAAGGAATGGATTATATCAGTACATCCATTAGCATGTACACGGTAATGCTGCGTAACAAGCATACCCTAGCTCAGTGGCTGAGGAGTTGACTGAAGCTGGGCTCAGGTGGGTCTAGCTCCAGATTGTGTCTGCCTCATACTTCTGGAGACACCAAACTGCTGGAGGAGATTACGATTCCCCAACTGGTACATTTGAGAACTCAAAATACTTTTTTGGAGTATAAAGAAGGGGCCTGATGCACAATCCTGTCTACTCATTGGCCAATGAGGGACTTCTAGTAAAGTCACTGTTGCTCTGAATGAATTCTGATCAGAAGAGCTGCTAAGAAACATGGCAAAGGATTATGGGAACTAGCAAAAAATTGGGAGAAATGATGTCTCATAACATCAGTGTGGTTTTAGGGCTGTTTGCAGAACCTTATCAAATGGGCTACCTTCTCCTGTGCCTATGTTTTTATAAATAAATATTTCACTCTCCATAAAGTAAACTAAGCTCATTGTCTTGTAGCTGCCCTGGGTCTGATAAGTGTTTGTGCTTGTGTGCACACATGCTGCTTCTTTCACTTTTGCTCCCCAAAAGACTCTAAATATTGCTTCCCTTCCCTTATACTTTAAAGCCCCAATGTTTACTATGCCTATACTCTCCTCAGAAATAGGCCACCAGCTCCCCCAGCTGCCGCTGACCTAGCTGAGATCCTCAGTTGGTTTCATAAAGTCCTTCAGGAGACATCATCATCGCATTCAGCTGTCCTCAAGTTCACAGCCCTGTCCTCTCAGGACCTGCCTTGTTTTCAGGGAGGCTCTTTCCTCTCTGTCACCTGCCTGGAGGGTTCTTCTGTCAGGGCTCATCTCAAGATCCCCAGTGTCCACACTGACCCCTGGGGGGTTTTCTGCTCCTTCTTGCCTGTGGGGTTTTTGGCAAGTTATACAGACATCCACAGAGCACTTAAACACAGACTGGGATTAGACATTCACATGTGTGTTTGTACTAAACTGTGAAGGTAGATGGAATGCAGTCTCATTCATTTGTTTACTCATCCTGATCTCTGTGCCTGTGGCTTGGTAGCTGTTGGACAGTGTGGCTGGATTAAATTGGAGATATTTAAAGTAAGATGTTTAAGAGTGTTGGGGCAGGAGAGCTGCCTTAAGCTTAAAGTAAGTTCCAAACAACTACTTTGACTCATAATGATGTGAGACCATGCCCTCAACTGAGAGAGAAATGGGGGGTGGGGGGGCAGAGGAAGAGAGAGAGAGAAAGAGAATAATTAGAATAATTAATAAAAAAAATATCCACAGCACAGGTAGGTATGTTTGATTCCATGGGGAAAAAAAGAAAACATAAACTATAAATTATAGGAGATATCATTTTTACTTTTCAAGTCACAACCTATGTGTTTCTTTTAACCAGATGAAATTAGGGCTGAGGCTATAGCTCAGTAACTGGCATTTAATGAACATGCATAAGGACTTGGATGTAATCCATATATCATGACCCCCAGCCCTATACACACATATACACTCTCCAACACACACACACACACACACACACACACACACAGAGAGAGAGCGAGAGAGGAGAGGAGAGAGAGCGAAGGAGGATGGAGAGGAGGGAGAGAGAGCGAGAGAGAGAAACAGAGAAGAGACCACACAGAGGACGAGGACATGGGGAGATGAGAGATGGCGAGATGTAAAGAGACAGTACAGGAGAGAGAAGAATGAAGGAGGAGAGAGAGAGAGGAAGTGAGAGCGGAGAGAGAGAGAGGAGAGAGAGAGATGAAGGAAGAGCGAGGAGAGCAGAGAGCTGAGAGAGGCGAGAGAGAGAGAGAGAGAGAGAGAGGATGAATAACATGCCTTAAGTCTGGGCCATGTGGATGGGAATCTGAAAGAGAAAACATTTAGACATTCCTAATATGTTTTTTGCAAATACTTCAGAACATTCAAGTGTGCTGGCCCAGAAGTTCAATTTTAAATGATTCATCAAGCAAAATAACGATACAAAAAAACCCCAACAGTTCTCATAGGTTTATTGATTGTAATGTCATCTGTAATTGGGAGAATGGGAACATTATACATTTCTTAAGAGTCCACGATGAGATACGTCATAGTGTCAGTAGGACATTTGGCAAAGAATCTGTAGTTAATAAAAAAAACGACAGAAAATTGCCTGTATATTTTCTAATGAACAAATTAGTTTATAAACAGAAGGTTTGGGGGCTGGAGAGAGGAGCCAGTGGTTACAAGCATTTGGTGCTCTCCCAGAGGGCCTGGTTTAGTTCCCAGCACTCCTGTCAGGTGGCTCACAACTGCCTGTAACTAACCTCCAGGGCAGATGATGACTCCCAGTCCTGGCCTCTGCAGACCCCCCCCCCCCCACTCACTCGCACTTATCAACACACAGACACAAACACATAATAAACCATGAAGACATCTGTAAACCAGAGAGTTTCAGAACCAATAGTACAATACTGATTCTATAAAAATTGAATAAACTGTTGCTATTTATATCCTATGTGAGCCAGAAAAGTTAAGTGGACTGGATGCAAACAAGGCAAAATATTACCTGTGACAGTGTCTGGCTTCACTGTACTCGGGGTGCAGGGTGGCCTTGATTTATTTTTGTGTTTTGTCTATTTTCTAAATATTCTACATTAGCATATATAACATTTTAAGGAAGTGAATAAGAACTAAGTGCATTTTCTTAACGTGCAATTATGACAGAATGACTTGTATTCTTTAGTGGGGTAGCAGAAACTAAATTATTGATCAGGCACAATACGATACATGTGAGGCTTATTACTTATGAGTTCCTAGTATTGCTTTTCTTTTTCCAAGACTAGCTTCCATTTTCTGTTGTAATTAACCAAGAACTAGAAATGAATTCTCTGTGTAGAGTTGTTGTTAATATACACACAGCATCTTCTTTTCTCTAGCGTAATTGTACCTGAGCAAAAAGGAGCTGCAACAAGGCCCGGAGAGGAAGATGAAGTAGGAATGTGATTTGTAATTTCCCTTTGCATAATTGTAACTCTGCAGAACGCATGCTCCTGGCAGAAAAGTAATTTAAATTATATCACAACAAATGCCATATTTTAAAATAGAAACTATCCATCATGCACTGAGTAAGGCTGGTAGCAACCCGGAAGTCTCAAGGATACAGTGAGAATTTCTCCTCCAGTCCATTAAAAATAATTTGATTGGCCTAATTCCAAAACACACGGAAGTATGAGTGATGTCATGTAATTTTTTTAGGGGAGTAAAATTACTAATTATGCATTTAGAAAAAATATGTAGGAGAGCAATCATTACCTTTTTATTATAGGAATATTAAAATCTATACCATGTCAACAGAATAATTCATCAAGCCAAAATGTCTATCATCTGTACTGTTTCTGTGTGGGTGTGCCCCAGTATATAGGTGTGCATGAATGTTCATGCATGTCAAGGCCAGAGGTTGACATTTTAGGTCTTCCTCAGTTGCTCTCTAACTTGTTTTTTTGTTTGTTTGTTTGTTTGTTTGTTTGGTAAAGGTCTCTCACTGAGCTTGACAGTCCCTGATTTGTCTAGACTGCCTGGCCAGTGAGTTCCAGAATCCTCTTGTCCCTACCCTGGGCTCAGGGTTACAGAAATGTGCGGTGTCCTGCTCACTTTTAAAATTTAATTAATTAAATCTGCCCTTTCACAGTTCCATACGTGTGTATAATGCCGTCACTTCATCTCTCACCTCCCTCCATCCTGTCAACTCCCTGTCCTCTTTACAAGTCCCTTCTCCAGGGTCATGACTTTAGTTTTATTTTCTGGCCCATTTAATTAAGCCAGGGACATGTGTTTGACCAGTTTTGGAACTGTCTCATAGAGACTGGTAGGGTCGGCAGTGGGTAAACACTGGCCAATCCTACACAAATTCAAGTCTGCGCTTGCACTGGGAACATTTTACTCACTGAGCCATCTCTCCAGGCCACATTTACTTGTTTTTCCCCCTGATATCTTCTTTGAAGAATTTTTTTTTAAATCTAAAATTTAGTGCCTGATTCTGGCTTTGCCTACTGAGCAAACACTAGTTTTGGGCCATTGTGAGCATTTTAATAACTGTGGACTTCTGCTTACAGCATGTATTTTTGAGGCATTATCTGGGAAGTTTGGGGAAATTGTTACAGCATGAATAGATTTTTTTTTTTCCGTGTAGATAAAGGACAGACGTGTCTTCAATTCATTTACACAATTTAGAACACACACCCAAATGCTGGGCGTTCTTTTCTTCGGTCAGTACAAACCATACAGATGTAGAAAGCCTGTTGAGTGGTATTCTGCCCCTGTGAGTGTTCGCACGCGCCTCCCTGGAGATTCTCTCCCAAAACCTTAATAGACCATAATCCTCCTATGCACTTACTCTCAAAAGAAAAACATTTCGATTCACAAATAAAGCGTATTTGGTTAAGAGAGAAAGAGAGAGAGAGAGAGAGAGAGAGAGAGAGAGAGAGAGAGAGAGAGAGAGAAAGACAGCTGTTGAGATGCATGTCTCGATCTGTGTGTAGCCACACATCAATGTGTTCATTCAACAGGCACTAGTCACCTTTTAGACCTTAGATAAATGATCCTTTTAGAGATGTTAGAGATAATAACGGGCAAAAGAGAATGGGATTCCATCTTCACAGTGTGGTTTTCTCCAGCTCTTTCTTGTGTGTGTGTGTGTGTGTGTGTGTGTGTGTGTGTGTGCACGCGCATATGCGCATGCGCGTGTGTGTACAGGGTAGAGTGGCAGAGTGTATTCCTCACACACTGTCTGCCTAGATCTTTGGAGAGAAGATGTCACTGAAATATTATAAGTAGGCCAGGCTTGCTGGCCAGCAGTCCCCAGGGATCTGGCTGTCTCTGTCTCCTCACTGCTGAGCTTAGAGCATGCACTATGCCCAGCACTATGTGTGAAGTCTAAAAAGTGAATTCAAGTCACCATGCTTTTGTGGCAAGCACTCTGCCAACAGCCATCCCTCCAGAGCTCTCCAGATGTTTCTTAATGGGGATGGGAATAAGAGAACCATTCATCTCAGAATATTTGAGTTTCTTT
Organism: Acomys russatus; assembly: GCF_903995435.1. Taxonomy (NCBI): domain Eukaryota; kingdom Metazoa; phylum Chordata; class Mammalia; order Rodentia; family Muridae; genus Acomys; species Acomys russatus. The sequence continues at coordinate 42,758,426 of NC_067162.1, forward strand.
TGCCTCTTACCTGAAGGTTCTCACTTGGTCCTATAGGCTCAGCGGACAAGAAAGCAGCACACACAACCCACATTCTGTTTTCTAGAGAATTTGCCAGCAACTCTCCAGTTGGGCCAATCCTCCAAGCAAAGAAAAAGGCTGACTGTTAGACTAGTAATTATAGTGAACACTGAAAAATGGTGTCTGTCTGGGCTCTAATTTCTTGCCCCTTGAAGTTATTTTTCACATTCAACACTTCTTGTTCTGCAGGGGTTGGGGCGCTGTGTGTGTCTGTCTATCTGTGGGTGGAGGTAGTTTGAATTTGGGATGGTGTCTCTGGTGCCTAGTGACTTCCTTCTCAACCTAGGAGTGGGTGAACTGACCTCAGTTGGACTGGTTGATTTATTCAAGCCTCATGCCTCTGTCTCTTCAGACATAAATCTCTAGGCTGCCTTCCCTAGAATATTGGGTCCTTTGCTTCCTCAGAATGTACAGCAGGGTGAAAAATGGATACTCCCCTTCCCTAAGACTTGTCAATAGACAGGCAATAATGGCTGCAAATTGAATGCAGCCTGCATGGGAGGAGCCATAGGAAATGCCTCTAGATATGTTATAATCTATTTTATGGGCATCTATTTCCTTATGGCGTTGAAGAAGAAACCAAGGCAGCTCATAGGAACATCTGATTGTATCACTTTGCTGTGGCTTGAATGTGCAACATTCCTCATACACCCACATGTTTGAACACATGGTCACCAGCAGGTGGCGCTGTTTTGGAAGATTGTGGAGCCTTTAGGAGGTGAGGACTCAATGAGGGAAGTGAGTTGCTAGAGGCAGGCCTTGATTTTGATAGTTCAGCCCCACTTCCTGTCTGCTTTCTGTTTCCTGGCTGTAGGCACACTGTGATCAGCCACCTCACATTCCTGTTTCCATGCCTTCCACACTATGATCAGGACATTAAATATCCCATTGGGTATTTGATTGTGACAAGAAGAAGCCACTATGTACTCTAGTCCACCAAACAGGCTTACAAGATCCCCGAGTAGCTCTGTATCTCATAGACAATGTCATTAAAGAGGACAGAGAGCAATGAAAAAAAAAAAGAAATACAGCATCTCTGACAGTAGAACATTGCAAAGGGGTAGGAGGCAAGATTCAGGTTCCAATTATCTTACTTTGAAAAGAGATTGTGTGTGTGTGTGTGTGTGTAAATATGTATGCAGTGTCAATGGAGGCCAGAAGAGGGCATTGTCTTTCCTGGAACTGGAGTTACAGGCAGTTGTGGGCCACCTGGCATAGGTATTAGGATTCGAACTCAGGTCCTCTGCAAGAGCAGCAAGCCCCTCTAGCTGCTGGATCCAGCTCTAGAATCTCTGTCTTCAGCATCCATCTTCCACAGAACCTAGAAATCAAAGCAGCAGCTAGGATTGGTCCATAATATGACTTCTGTGATAGAGCCACAGCCCTGACTCCTTTTCTTAGGATGCTCTTTATGGAAGATGGTCAATCAGTGGAGCCCATCACCAGCATCTTCTCTGTGTGCAGGCTTCATAAAGACAGTGACACTAGAGTGAAAATAACCATTCCCAGATTACAGAGCATTTATATGGCTCCTCAGTTCTTTTGGAGCATGAAGCTGCTAGACTCTGATGTAGCCCTGTATTGTTTTATATCTAGAAGGCGATTTCACAAGGTAAGATGGCCAAGTCAGTTAGCAACTGTTGGATTTCTCATGCTTGCTGATTGCCAGCTGCTTCCCCCAACTCTGGAGACGTTTGCTAATACCACCAAAGTGTAGCCACTCACAGGCTTAATTACATCGTTGTAAGCATTAACTGCTTTTAAACATAACTGTCAACATAGGAGAGGAATATATATATATACATATACATTGAGCCAAATACATGTACAAACATGCTTATGTATATGTGTGTCCATGCTCTTCAATCATCCTAAAATGGAATGTGTTGTGGTTTGCTTTTCTGTTGCTGCGAAATACCATGTCCAAAACCCAACAGGGGAAGAATGGGTTTACTTCATCTCAGAGGCTGCAGATCACAGTTGAGGGACGTCAGGGAAGGAACTCAAACAGGAACAGAGGCAGGAACCATGAAAGAAAGCTGCTTACTGGCTTGCTCCCAGTCTCGTGTCAGTTACCGTTTTTAATACACCCAGGCTACCCGAGTAAGGATGGTTCCACCCGCAGTGGGCTGGGCTGTCCCTCATTGGTTAACAATCAAGAAAGTGCCCCCCACTGACAGGGGTACCCGCCAATGTGATGGAAACAGATCCTCAACTGTGATTTCCTTTCCTAGGTGTGTCAAGTTGATGACAAGACTATGACAGGATGGGGAGGGGGAAAGGCCTTAGGAATTCAAATTAAAGGTGTGTAAGGAGTAACTGTTGTGTTTAGGGCTGGCCTGTCACTTTCATTTTTGTATCTCTGATAGTAAAAACTCTGTTGTGAAGACATTAGTAATAGATGCCAGAATTATGTTGAACATAGCCATCTTTATCTATCTATCATCTATCATCATCTATTTCTCTATCTTCTATATATTTATTATCTATCAATCCATAATCTATCTACTTATCCATCATATATCTATATATTTATTATCTATCAATCTATAATCTATTTCTCAATCTATCATCTATCTACCTATCTCTCTATCTCTTTATATCTATCCACCCACCCATCCATCCATCCATCCATCCATCCATCCATCCATCTGTCCGTCCATCCATCCACAGTATCTCATGTAGCCTAGGTTACATTCAAACTTTTTATATACATATGGGTCACCTTGAACTCCTAATCTGCTTGCTTCCACTTTTCTTGCACTGAGGTTACAGGCGTGTGTCACCATACCCGGTTTTATGCAGCTCTGTGGACAGAGTGCAGGGCACTGTGCACACTAGATAAATACTCTCCCACTGAGCTATATCCATAGCACAGCATATAACCGTCCTCTAGGCAGAGGACTTCCCAATTGAATGTAATTGTTTTGGAATTGAAAATATGCTCCCTCCATACGAGGTGCTTGGCTTACAGTGGGGACTGCTTAAGCAGAATGAAATATTGTGCCCCGGAAGAGTGGCCTGCCTTCAGATGACAACAGAGCATGGTCTCTGTGGACCTGAGAGTGGCAGAGTCCACAACATCACCTGGGAGTGAACAGAAAACCATGCTCTCAGACCCCACCCAAAGCCTCTTGAATTGGGATCTGTATTCAACAAGATCCCTGGGATACCTGTGAGGCAGCGGAGTTGGAGGACTCCCTCCTCTGGGATTTCTGCTTTCTCTGTATGCATCATTGGAGCAAGGAAAGGGTTGTATTTTTGTTTGTTTGTTTGTTTGTTTACAGCTTTGTAGAGAAGTGCTTTTTTTTTTTTTTTTTTGGCAGACTGATTTTCAAAGTGGGGTCCTTAGATCAACAGTATTAGGAAATCGTGAAAATGTGTCAGAAACGTAAATCCTCAGTATTCTCCTAGATTCACTACACCAGACATGCTGGAGAGTGCACAAGTGCTTAACAAGTCTCCCTGGTAATGCCATGGGTTAGATTTTCAGAGTCATTGTCTCCATACTAACTAAAGGGCCCAGTTGTTAAAGCAGAAATCTTGGAGGTTTTTGAGTCCATTTACAAATTAGTGTCTCCAGGGCATTTTCATGGTTGTTGACTATCTGTGTGGGGCGAACATGTGAATTAGGGTTCCTCTAGGGACTTGGGAAAAGCAGCAAGGTTGGCACCCTGAGAACCGTTGGGATTGCCTTTTCTACTTGCCTCCTCTCTCTAATAGGCTGTAACTGGCAATATTCTGTGTGGGGGGTGGGGTGGAGTAGGGGGTGGGGTGAGTGTGTGGGTGTGTGTATAGTGTGAAAAAGCATGTGTGTATGTGTGTGGTTGTGCAAAGTGTGTGCATATGTGTGTGGTTGTGAAAAGTATGTGCATATGTGTGTGCTTATGGAGATGAGTATAGAGACCAAAGGTCATTGTTGAACATTGTCCCTTGGGAGCTCTCCTCCTTCCTTTTGGGGGAAAGTCTTAGTACCTGAAGCTGGCTGATTTGGCTTTCTGAGCAGCAAGTCCCAGGATCCTCCTGTCTTAGCCTCCCCAGTGCTGCAATCACAGCCCTGCGGTGTATGCTCAGCAGTTTTGAAACGCAGGTGTTGGAGACCCAGTCTCAGGTCTTTATTCTTGCCTAGCAGACACGTTAATATGTCTTTGGGTCTACTGAGTTTTCTTGTATTCCTCACATGCAGAAAAGTACAGATGAAATATCTTCTTTGGGACCAGGATTTCTTCTGTGTCCTCTTTAACTCTGCCTCCCCCCCCCCCCCCCGCCACTGCCATCTGACCCAGAAGCTATACTGTCATATGTGACTCACTGGCTTTTTAATGTCCCAGCTAGGGACTCTGCCAAAGGCCTGGCTGCTTCTCCACAGTGTGACGTACATCTGCTAAGAAAAGAGCCTGGGTTCAACGGTCTGCAGGAAATGACTCTCATTATTGTAGCCTGTCCGTGTTCCTATCCGGAAGAGGCCTTTGCTGTGCAAGGCAGTGAATCCGCTAAGTAGAGCGTGTTCCACACTCCTTTTCTTCTGCCTCCTGGAACAAGATGATGGTTCTTGCCCTTAATTGTGTGTGCAATTTGTCAGTGAAAGTGGGCTCTGAGTAATCTCTTGGTGGTCCCAAGTGGAGAGGCAGTTCTGTGCATTGAACTCTGAATAAGAGTCTGGGCTTCTTTGAGTTTTGTTTTGTTTCCTTTGGATTATGACCTCAATATGAGTCAGCAGTGTGGCACCACTGCTAAAAAAGAAAAAAAAGAAAGAAAAAGAAAAGAAAAAAGAAAAAAAGGGGGGGAGAAGAACAGATGAAAGAGATCAGTATAAATGGCTGGTGACTGTACAGCACACAGGAATGAGGTACATTGGCCAATTGTTCTGTAAGAAGCTAGTCACCCAGAGAAGGTTCAGGAAATAGAATAATAATAGCCAATTCCTTTTCTAAGGCCAACCTACTTTGAGTCCTGTGTAGACTTCAGATGTCTTTGTTGGCCACCACTGTCTTCTTTCTGCACCATCCACAGGGGGACAATTCTATATGAACAGTCTACTGTGTGACCCTTACCCAGCAAATAGTGTTCATCTTTATTAAGTCTAATACATTAGACTTTTTTGTGTGTAAACAAATGCTTGACAGAAATCCCTTTCTTTCCACTCCTTTCTCATTTTTTTTTCTCCTCACACCTTCATCTCTGTACCATCAGGCACATAGGCAGATCTATAATGCTGTTTTGTTTTTTTTTTCTCTAGTGACTATAAGAATGACTATATGGTAAGGTAAGGGTTCCTTGTCCCTAGGGACATGGAACTAAAGTTTCTGGCTTCCTGTTTAGACATTGTAGAAGACAAATCTGTGCACTGAGACTTCTCAGCAACCTCTTTCAGCCAACTCCCTGTGGAAGCGTTGCACTCACAGGAGGCACTCACTCTAACCATCTGAGCCTCTGTGATTTTTGGAGGTCAGAGTTACACAGGGTGAGTGGAGAGTCATTCCCCAGGCGCCAGTGTTTGGTGAGCACTGTAGACAGAAATCAGGAAGCAGAGGGTAAGGAGGTCTCTGGCCAAAACTAAGAATATCTTTCTTGCTAAGTAAACAGGCTGGGTCTTGATCTAAATGACCAGAACTTTCCTGAACATCCAGGAAGGATGTCTGTTTTGGGAAGCCAGCCTCACAGATCTCGGCCCAAGGGTGCATTACAGCCCAGATTCCAAATTTATCTTGCGTTTTATTGTATTCTCTTTGTTCCTGGGGATCTCGCTGGATTTTCTTCTTACAGACTCCATAGTAGAAGATGGAACCACTTCTGGTCTGTATGTCACTGTCTAAAGGACACAGTAGGAAAGTGAAGTTGCTTGCCCAGATATTGCCCAAAAGCTGAGCTCATGTTTCCTCTCGCTGTTGTCTTAAGAAAGTCTCTGGCAGAGATGGAAGATGTTACGTGACATATTTTTATGATTGTGATAATGAAAAGAAAGACAAAATCTATCAGAATGCTTCCAGCCAATGGGGGTTGGAGAGACCAGTATGAGCAAGTCTCTCCTAAGTGCACCTGGAGCTTGGTGACATCTAGAATCAAGAGCTTGGCTTAAGTTGCCTCTTCAGGCAAAGACTCTGATGTCCAGGTTTTGGCTTTGGCTCAACACACGTGTTTAGTAAATACGGTAGCTAGCACCTTCTATGCTATGCCTGGCCACATGAAATGAGTGCCTTAGAACATTGCTCGTTCAGATAAAAGCTTCAGGCTCTAGGAAGGATGGGGTGGTGAGCAGCTACCAATTGTCTGCAAGAATATTGGACCAGTTCTCTCCTTAGTCCTGTCCCTGCCTCTTCCCACCCTTTTCCTGTGCTCCCTTCTTTCTCTCTTTCACCTGCCATTTTTACTGCATGCTATGACATGGAACCATGTGGTGTGTGTCAACTGCCACCATGCCAGATAGCACAGGACAAGTTTACAGTTAAGAGTAGCTTCATGGATGTGAGACATTAAGGATTGCATGATGCCCTGGGTACACAAGACACATCCATATTTATAGCATTTATAGCATTGTAGCCGTGGCTGTCCAAGACTTTCTTTGTAGACTAGGTTGGCCTCGAACTCACAGAGATCCGCCTGCCTCTACTTCCCCGAGTGCTAGGATTACAAGCGTGTGCCACCGCGCCCAGCTCCTAATTTATTTTTAAGAGTGTTCTACACATGATGTTTAATGGAACAATGAGATATGGGCTGGAGTCTGTAGCTGCCCTGCTTTCCTGGGACAGGTTCATACCCAAATGCTCCCTCATCCAGCCTGCTGTCTCAGCCCCTTCCTCCAGCATGGGCCAAAGTTCTGAGACTAGACAGGTTAAGCCAGGCATGGGTTCAGCCCAGGCAGAGCCACAGGCAAGTGCCTTTTGACTTTCCATGTAGTAAACACACACACACACACACACACACACACACACACACTCTCTCTCTCTCTCTCTCTCTCTCTCTCTCTCTCTCTCTCTCTCTCTCTCTGAACTGAGAAAAGAGAAAAGCCAAAACTCTCTGCCTGCATTTAGAACAAGGAACCCTACATTTTGTCTTAAGTCTATCCCTGCAGATTTTGTGGCTTGGTCTGGCTAGAGCTTTTAGTTTTTGCTGGTACTCAGGGCTGCCAAGTGGAGGGAAATCTGAACCTACCCAGAGGTGAGCCTGGGAAAGCACTCTCAGGTGAAAATGTACAGGAAGCCGCGGATAGAGATCCCACTACTCAGCTCCCGGAAACTTCGGGGCTAAAGCACCATGGACTAACACCCATGTCTCTTCATCTGAGCAGTTCTATGAAAAGCTCCACAACCAAACTGGGGTTGGGGCGGAGGGGAGGAGATGATAACTAAAATGAACGGAACATCCCCTCCGTCTGGGACCGCAAGTGTTATTTACTGTATCCCCTAACGAGGCAGGCTGGTGACAATCGACACACACCCCTCTTCTCCAGCAGATTCTCCTTCTCATTATGGAAGTAGGATGGCCCGAGGTGTGAGTGTGACGAATAGAATACTGACTACCGATGTAATAGGACAAATAACTGATTTCTCAGGACTGTCAGCCCCTGCGAAAAGACCTTGGCAGGGGAGGATAGAAAGGAGAATGCAGAAGGGAAGTTTTCACTCCTCTCTTTGCTATGGTGCCTCACACCCTGTGCTACCCTCCATCTCTCTCTCTCTCTTTCTCTCACTGCCCTACCTCCATACTCCAAACATCTAGAACCCTTATCCTGTACCATCTTGTGTGTCCTAAATGGGTTCTTCTGGTGCCTGGTTTTAATAGCCATTGTACATTTCTGAATGGCTGTTGCAACTCTAAAATGTATTTTATTTTTGAGTGTGTGTGTGTGTGTGTGTGTGTGTGTGTGTGTGTGTGTATTTGTGTGCATATGTATGCATTAGAACACCCTGGAGGCAGAGTGTTGGTGAACTTCTGGATGTAGGAGCTGGGACCCGAATATAAGTCTTCTAAAAGAACATGATGCACTCTAAATATTTATCTACTTTTTATGAATTTATGCTTGCATGCCATGGGAATTTATGTGCACTACATGCATACAAGTTCCCCGGGGAGGGCACAGGGCATTAAAGTTCCTGGAGTCACAGGTGGTTGTGCAGTTCCTGATGTGGGTTCTGGGAACTGAACCCTGGTCCTCTGCTAATGTGACTGCAAATGGCTGCAGGCTCTGACTTTAATACCTGTGCCTTTTCCAACTCTGTCACCCAGTCGCAGTTTGCACAGTGCCAACATTTCCTGAAGCAAGTTTTTAAAAAAAATGGGGGGGAGATGGGGGAGGGCAACACTTGTTGAGCACAGAGCAGGAAATCTACATGGGAAAAATCCACCCAGGCCTTGCAGAAAACATGAACCAGAGGCATGCTGTGGCATCCTGGGGAATCTAGCCAACTTATAACAGAGACCTGAAAACAATGGTTTGTAGGCTTTAACTATTTTCATACAGTGACTATTCCCACAGGGTTGATTGCACACTGCATCCCTAAATGCAGATCTGGGGGGACATGTGTGGCTAAGTGGCTGGGGACACAGCTCAGTGGTAGAGTGATCGCCTAGCAGCCATACGGACTTCAGTTAGATCCCCAGGATTACCACAGCTGAGACCAAGCTATGTGGTTGTACCCCGTTACAGCCCTTCTGCCCTCTGGACATTTTATCTACAAATAATGTCATGGGCACAGAGGAAAAAAATGTAATTAGTGAGTAATCTATTTGAGGTATTTGCTGCTTTAAGGTTATTTAATTGTTAATGCCAATAATTTCATCTTTAAAATTGGCATTTAAAATTGGCTCATTCAATTCTTGAAATTGTAATAATATCCCTTAGGAATTGTACACATGAGCCTCATGTATCCCATTTCTCCCCTCCTGGGGGCTAAGACACAGAGATAGACAAAAGAAGAGACACACAGAGAAAGAGGGAGGAGAGGAGAGAGAGAGGAGAGAGAGAGAGAGAGAGAGAGAGAGAGAGAGAGAGAGAGAGAGAGAGAGAGAAGAAAACAAAAGGCCTTTAATCTACCAGACTTTCAGGCTTTCACTGCCCGTGGATGATGTACATGGGCTGTTGTCACCTTTGAACAAAGTCCACGGTGACTCCTATGCCTCAGATCAGATTTACATCTTGTGTTCAACAAGAACTTTCCATGTCTGCATCTGCCCCAGAGTCCTCACACATAAATGTTAACATCCCATGCTTCTCCTGGGTGATCAGTCTCAAACAGAAACAGATCTGCATTAATAATCATTGTTGAATAAATGAATACATGATTGTTAAGTGAAGGACCAAGAGGGAATGTTACTGTTTGGAGTTCGTCCTGGGGCCGGAATTTTAGGCCGTTGATATCTGTTGCTCTGTCAAAGGCAGCACCTGTGGAATCCCTCTGTTTCCTGGAGATGGAGTAAGTCCCTTGTGGCACAGCACTATTTCTCTGACTCCGAATCTTACCTGGCAAAGCCTGGTTTCTGCACAAAGGGAGACAGTGGGTTGTTCGCTCTCCAGGGCAGCTGGATCGATATCTACGTAGCAAGGCTTATTTATTAATTTATGCAGATTTCTAAGCAGCTCTATCTCTTGTGATGACACAGCTGAATGCCAAGCAGCTGCCCACAGGTCTCGGCTAGCCAGGCTTCTGATGGCGATCTCTAAAAGCCAACTCATTTAGTGTGCTTCCTTTTATTATTAATAACGAAATACCCTGAAACCTCAACTAGTGCTTTGTCACAGGGTGCACAGGAGGTTGTGTTGGTTTCATTATTGAGTTTCTGTAATTGAAATGACATTTTGGGAGAGTAATCGTGCATTTTAGTGGAAACTCAAGCAAGGGAGTTTCAAAGTTCTTTGAAAATAACCATAAAAAGCAGGCTTGTTAGAAGAGAGAAAGGGACATAGACAGACAGACGAGAGAGAGAGAGAGAGAGAGAGAGAGAGAGAGAGAGAGAGAGAGAGAGAGAGAGAGAGAGAGAGAGAACACAGGCCTCTAGGTGCACAGGGCACAGGGGGCCCAAATATATTGACTTGGGTATACCTGGGTTTGACCAAATCCAGCCAGTTACAGATGCAGAGACTGGCAGTCAGATCCATTTTTCTTTCCTCTCTGGCCCTGGCATATGACCAGCAAGGCCCATATGGGATGTGTCTCCTGTTCTCAACCCCACGTGCTGCTCACAGACATAGAACATTGCTACTTAGATCGTCCTTTCTAACCTCCTAACTCCACATTTTATGCATGAGAACAAAAAGCATCACTGAGGTTGGTGGTAATAGAATTAGGGAAAGAGGCACACAGGGTTAATTTGGAGCCCCTAGGGAGTTAATCTCATTCAAACATTATGTCTTCCTATAACTATTTTGTTGAGGTAGTTGTTCATGATGGGGAATCTTGAAAAATTTTCAGAAAACTTCAAGTTTAGATTTGTCACTTCAAGTACCTTGTTCTTATCCTCTCATTTGATCTGTTATTCATTTGAGCCCATCATCTGTCTACTACCTGCCCATCCACCCACTCATCCATCATCCATCCATCCATCCATCCATCCACCCATCCGTCCATCCATCCCCCATCCCCCATTCATCCATCCATCCATCCATCCATTTTTCTGATATTTACTGATGATTAAGATAAATAAAGTCTCTAACTTTACATTGTGAGGCAAAGCTGAGCCAAATTAAAGTGAGATGCTCCTAGGATCCCTTATGGCTAGATTGGCCATTAGGGGCTATTTGTGTTCTAGAAGCTCATTGGACATGTTGACCTTAGCTCTGATTGTATACCTTCTCAAATTTTCCATACATTTAAATTATGCTCAGGCCATGGCAGTGACATGAGCACAGTGAAGGGAATGTGAGCACAGGGCCAGGTGACTTTGCAAGCTTGATGGCTTTTGCCTTATGCAGAAGTTACATGGCCGGGCTTCTATCTGGAAACAGCAGAGCTCCTTGGGTGAGGACTGGAAGCAGAGGAGCAAATGTTGTTCTCAAGGTAAGGCATAGCCACCAGCTTACTTCACGGGGTTCGATGGGGAGGCATGTGGGGGAAGGCTGTGGAAGAGGTGGCTGTGAGAGTGGACTCCATTGCTGCTGAGGGACTTGATCAAGAAACCATTGATGAGGTTAATGGGTGTTGTCTATAAGTTAGGAATAGACAAAAAGTGGGAGGAGGTCAAAAAGAAAGTCTAATGTTTCCAAGAAGAGGATTCAAAATGGATGCCCTCTTGTCAGGGGGGAATATGATTCACAAGTTTGGCCAGCTGTGGTCATACCAACAGAATCATTTGTTCGGTACATAACACAAACCAGGGGCTGCATTAAATCTTTCTCACAGGCCAACTGTCTCCTTTAACATACCTGCCAAGTCAAGCTGACTGGCAGCCAGTACAGCAGTTTCTTTAGCCTCTGTCGGCCTCAGTTTCCCTTTTGAGTAACGGGATCATATAAACTGAGACGATGCTTCTTTGTGTGTTTAGCACAGTGTTGGCCAGTGGTGTAGGCCCACCACTGTGCCCACTCACCATCTAGGAAAGAGATACTCTGGAGAACTAGAGACCCAGGGGTATTTTCATCTCAGATCCACCTTCCCCCAAGAGAATGCCTGACCTTTGGTGTTGCCTTTTTATTTGTCTGGAAAATTCTTACTCACGTCCATCAGGATCCATGGGACCTCATGGCTCCTCCTTCACCGCACCCTCAATCCATATCATTCGACCCTTGCTTCCCACAGGTCTCTTGGTTTGCTAGAGTGGTCAGATCACAACAATGTCTTTATTGTCACGTACCTCTCTCTTCTATGTGTGTTCCTATGAGAGAGAGGTCAGAGGTCATCCTCTGTGTGGGCTCCTCAGGTACTTTCCACCTTCATAAAGTCCCTTAGTTGCTTGGAACTTGCCAGCTGTGTTAGCTGGGCTGGCCACTGAGCCCCAGTGATTTACATCTCTTTATCTCCAAAGTATCAGGCTTACATGTGTACACCAGTATGCCTATCTTTCATATGTGGGTGCTAGGGATTGAAGTCAGGTCCCCTTTCTTACTTGGCAAGCATTTTACTGACTGGTCCTTCCCTCCAGACCCCTGTGTCTACCATCCTACTTAGAATGATGATCCTAAGGGGGCAACTATGTACCCCTGGCTCCTTGTTTGAGGTTGGCTTTAAGTAGGCATTTTGCAGATACTCAAATAAATGACCAAAATCCCATTTGCATCTGTGCAGTTTTCTTAGTATTTGAAGTTCCCAGCCTAAGTCTAAGCCAAGACAGCTCTACTGTGAGCTTCCAGGTTTTCAAAGAAAGCTTAGCCTGGGGACTGGTCTGTTTTCACTTGCCCAGAAGGAAGGCTTAGAGAGCTAGCTCTCAAGGAATTATGTCAATATTGAATTGCAAGCAATAGCTACCCTACCTAGAGGGCTTGTAGAGTAGCTTGAATTCTGGTTTAAAGCTCAACTTTCAGGTAATTGATGGGCTGGGAGCACGGTTGACTGGTGCATGTGGGAAGTGCATGTTTTGGCAATAATATTGTAACTTCTTAAAATGTCACTGTTGAACCATTGCAGGCCAGCCTTGTGGGCCGGATAAAGTGGAGCCACATAGTGAGTGCTCACACCAAAGCCCAAGAGAGGAAAAGCTAGAACTACGAGCAGCCAGGGGTCTTGTGGGTACCCAGATACGAGAACTGGGTACATTGTGCACAAGGCACATTTTCTTTGTACTTAGTAGGCAAAGATTTGTCTGAAGATTTGGACAGAACTGGGGGCTTGAGAAACACTCAGATATGGGTCAGTTGGCCTCTTTCTGGGGCAAGCAAAAGGGACACACTTGATTGTGTCAGAGTCACAGGGCTTTGAGAAATAAGGGTGATGTCAATCCCAGAGAATTTGTAACAGCTGGGCTCCTGCACATCCAGATGTGGAAGTGAGTAAAGGAGGAGATGGAAAATTTAGGTCACACTTAGGGCATTGTTTTCAGCCATGTGGACAGGTGGCAGCATCTGCCCCCCGCCCCCCCACCACTATCTCACTCTCACTCTGCTCTGTCTACCCGCTTCTCAGAAATTGGAGCTCCTTGAGTAGCTAATATACTGATCCTGGAAGTGGGGAGGTTAACTTCCTAGGGTGCCCCTCGACTGTTGGAAGGTGTTGCATGAATGCGCCACTCCCCCCCTCAGCCTCCCCTGAGACCATCTTGAATCAAACATCACCTGCTTTCTCAGAGCCAGTTCTTTGAGGCTGAGCCCTAGCTGTCCAGAGCATGAAGCTGCTCAGTAATGTCTGACGCCTATGCATGTGTTAGGTCATACTGGTAAATTAACAACACATGTGCCTCCCTCCCCTGCCTCATTTTCCCACTTAGTCACTGGGGTAAAGTCCCAAATATATTATGTATGGCCCAGTCCTTGTCTCAGGTTCTGCTTTGCGGTAAACAAAACCAAGACAGTTGTTTATTATTATTATTATTATTATTATTATTATTATTATTATTATTATTATTATTATTATTATTATACTGTTATAGTAGTAGTTATCATCATCATCATCAGATCATGAGGCCATGTGTTATCATCTTCATCCACACAGGATCTTCTATAGAGCAAACAAGCTCAGAGGCCATTGGTTCAGGAGGGGATATCAGTATGGTGTGAAGCTCCAGAATGCTGCGTTTGTCCCATCTAGAAGCAGAGGCTGCAGTATGCCAACATCACAATGCTCTGAGTTTGCTGCAGCCTAAAATGTTCTCTGCTGTCTACATGGGCCCTGTGTCGATGTGTATGGACTAAGTCTCCCAGTTCTCAGCACACCATATGCTATTTTCCATAACTCCCTAGTCTCAGCCTTTCCCTGCAAGCCTCCTTCAAGCTATATTCACTCTGGTGAAGCAAAGAAGCACCGCCTTGACCCAACTTTTAGTTATTAAAAACGGACCAGAGCTAGAGAGATGGCTCAGTGGTTAAGAGCCCTGGCTGTTCTTATAGAGGACCTGAGTTCCATTCCCAGCACCAACATGGCTATTCCTATCTCCAGTTCCACAGGATTTGACATCCTTTTTTTTTTTTTTTTTTTTTTTTTTTACCCTCCATGGTACTTAACAAATGTGGTGTACAGATACACACATGCAGGGAAGACAGTCATGTGTGTGTGTGTGTGTGTGTGTGTGTGTGTGTGTGTGTATGAAATACACCTTTAAGACATCACATCTTTCTAAGTGTGTCAATTAAATAAACAAACAGCAAATACTGTGACAGTTACTGTTTGTTATGGTCCCTTGGTTTCAAACTTGCAAAATCAGGAGAATTCTACCTTAATCAGGTATTTTAAAGAAAAACAACAACAAAGAAACATGTTCATACTGCAGGCTGAGCACTACTTTTCTGGAACATAGACATTTTCAGTGGCTTTTGTTTCATTCTTGCTCCAAGCAGAGGAACCTAGATGTTAGACATGACCACACATCTCGTTACTGGCTTCCCAAATCTCTACACATGGCTGTGACAGTGCTGTACAGTTAGAGATGATGAGACGAACAGGTGGTTGTTACTCTTGGTCTTCTGTTTGAGCTATCACCAGAAGAGTGGATGTTGGATTTTTCTTATCTATTGGGCAGTGGGATGGGACACTGGGTTCAGGAAACAGGCACACTATGATCTGGGGGTAAAGTCAGCTGGATCTATTGCTCCTGATTTCCTGAGTGTGTAGACCAAGTAAAACACTTAGACTTCTGTAACTACTATGTTACTGCAGCCCTTTGATATAAGTGATTGGTAGTTGGACATTTTAGGGAAGGGTTTCAAGTTTTATGGTATGGATTAAGTGTCTACTGATGGCAGGACCCTTATGAGAGAGCCCTGTGTGTCATTTCCACATGACTTGCATAGAATCTGACCTGCTCAATACCAGCGGTTCATTTTTTTTCCTAAGAATGTTGACGCTCTGAGCATATTCCAGTCTAGCCACGCCCTGGCATTCCAAGGCAGCGCCATGCAAACAAGGCCCTCAACATTCTCCCCCCCCTCCCCTCCCCAAGCAGTTGCTAAGTCTTTGTCTATTTCCTGTGGCCACCTGATTCCTTCACACAGCATCCTGTCAGGCACACGGTGGATGATTTACAGGGACGGAGCCAGCCAGCCGGGAGCTAAAGTGCTTATGATCTAGACAGGATTAAAAGTCACACAAACACTTTTAAAAACATATTCTTCCTTTGTCTCATATCTCAACAACTCCCATTTGTTTAAGTTAGTGTTCTTCCAAGTTGTGAGGTCCCGAGCTTAATGGAACATATTTTTGACGGGGAAAAGAAAAGAGAATGATTCAGAGCTGTGAAACTGGAAGCAATGCCTAAAAGGTTTTCTTTCCTCCTGACTTATGTGAACATATCTAAGCGCCTTTTTTTTTTAATAGAAAAAAATATCAAAATGTAGCAGCTTTAGATAACGAGAGAAATGGTTTCTGTTTACGCTGGGTTCTTGCAGGCAAAATGGACATGATGTGTCCTGAGGCTAAAGACTAAGAAAGATGGTGGTGAAGCCTTTAAAGGATGGTGGATT
Organism: Acomys russatus; assembly: GCF_903995435.1. Classification (NCBI taxonomy): domain Eukaryota; kingdom Metazoa; phylum Chordata; class Mammalia; order Rodentia; family Muridae; genus Acomys; species Acomys russatus. The sequence goes on from NC_067162.1 coordinate 42,774,027, forward strand.
CTGACAACATCAAATACAGAGTGAAGAGGACCAAAATCAGGGTGTAGAACAGAGGAGCTTGCACCAGGAGGACCCTGGGCTGCTGTGTTTCTCTCCTTTTCTCCGAGTGACCCACATTTAGCCTTCCCCTGCATTCCTCTCTGCCCCCCACCCCAAGTAGCACAAAGACGATAAATGGCGTGATGACGGCCAGGATTCTCCCTCTTTTCTCCCCAAATATTTCGTGTTGTAAGGCTTCCAAGGGTTCACTGCCATTAGAAAGGATTAGCTTAAAATCGTTATGTACATTTCATAAAATGAAAATTATTTAAGCTTGTACTTTTTGGCACAAAGTATGCTCATGAATTTCTAAAACATTATCTCCTAATACACACAGTTCTCAAGCACAGAACCTAGCTGGAGCTACCACAGGGGATTAATAGGAAATATATGCGAGAGGGTGCTATTTAATAAACCCCGGAGTCTGTAATTCTCAGGATCCAAGCCAACCTCAACTTTCTGCTTATTAGCAGCCAGATTCTTCAGCTCTGGCCCTTTCTCTCCATCTCCGCGCAGCTGGCTGTGCTCTTGGCTGGATTGCAGCAGAGGCCGTGGGCTATCAGTGGACATGGGGGAACTCATGGAAGCCCCAAGCTCAGACATGGGTGCTGATAGCCAGGATGAGACGTGCTGGAGGAAGAGGCGAGTCCTCTCTCTGCTCTGCACCCATTTGTACATGCCTTTCTGATCGGCAGGCTCCCGGGAACATCCTGGGTGGTTTGTCTGTTCATCCTTCATTATCCAGGTCATTTCTATGAAGTGACTGAAGAAAATTAATGATTTTTTTTTTGAGGAAAAATAATGATCCCCCGTGTACTTCTGGAGGTGCATAGACTTGTTTAAGATCTCAGGTACAAAGCCTGCCATCTGTGGCACTATTGTGTGAGAAGCTGACCTTGACCTCTGCACGTTTCATTTAGGTGTATGGAAGGGGCTGCAGCTGTCCCAGCTTTCTCTCTAGTTCCCCATGTCAGGTACTACAGGGCCTTTGCGTAGGCTATCCTTATTGCTTGGAACACATGAGCATGGTGCCCCAAGTCCCCTTGGCTTGTCACAGCTGGGACTTGGAATCTGATCACATTGGAATCTGACCACACACTATTTTAGACAGGCATCATCCAGTATCAGTCAGGGCCCCACTTGTCCCCTGCCACTCATGCTATTAATGCACTCTGTTCTTGAGAAGTTTCATGCATGCAAGCCCAGTCATAGCAGGAGAAGGGTTCCTCATGTCACCAAACCCCTAAAACGACAACCTTGCATCTGGAATTTGGGATGTCACCAATTGTCATCCGTCCTCTTCTTTACCTACTAAAACCTTCCTCCCTTCCTCATTCCCAAGAAAGGTTCTCCAACTTGGAGGACAAAACTGGAAGAGGCAGAAAAGCAAGGCTCACTACATTGAGTTTGGGCCCACCTCCTCTATGACGAAAGCTGTGCACTTTATTCCAAGGACACAGTCAAGTTGCTTAGCCATCTGCCCAGTGCCTGAGTATGCACACTACAAAAGTATGCTGAATAATGAGGGAGTGGGAAGTCATTTGGGAGTCAATTTTGTTTTCCTAGTTACATCCTTTGATCTCACAATGCTGGGCCACACATAGTCTCACTTCATTCATTCTTCATGCTTTGATCCCTTCACCTAATCCCTCTTGTCTCTACATGGGTCATAGATGTGACTGGTCAGACTAAAGGTTGCATTCCTTCCTCAGTTTTATTTTACTTTGAGGTAGAGTCTCCTGTAGCCCAGGCTGGTCTTGAACTCTATATGTAGCCAAGATGACTTTGAAGTTCTAATCCTCCTGTCGCCACCTCTTGTGTGCTGAGGCCACAAGGTATACACACAATGCCTAGCTTATTCTTTCCCTTTAAAAATGCATCTTTGCGACCTTTGATTCCAAATGTCATGATTCTGCCAGCAGAGCACCCCGCCCCCAACAGAGACTCTAGTTAAATACTAGAGACCCCAGGGGAACCACCAGGGTGCCCTTGGAAGGACACTGTTGTTACTTACACATCCAGTGGGAAGTCTCTTCATCTTTAGCTCAGTTCAGGAGGCCTTCACTGAGTGCTCAGTGCTAAGTATCTCAAATGGATCTCCTTCCCTTATTCCTTCTATTTTAACTGTCAAAAATCATAGTCCATATTGTTTCTGACTGAACGTTCACCAGTATCTCCCACCGATAGTCCCTTCCTTCCATCCTCGGTGGGCTCCGATGATGCCAGCACCAACGGAGAGCTATATTGTGAGTGGGTATTTATTATGAGAAAATCAGGTGCCATAGAGAAGAGCAATTGCCTTTGTAAGTGTATAATTTTTTATACGGTGAGCTTCTCCCTGGAAAGGCATTCTTGGGGAGGTCTAATTGCTAATTCTTGGTGCTAAGCATACCTCTGAAGGGGATTTCATGGTCCAACTCTCTGACTGCTGTTTCTTCACGTGGACCAGGGGAGGGAGGGAGTCAGAAATAAAATTGCATCCAGCCTCTACACGGGCCCGAACCTGAGCATTCCCCAACATTGGTTTCTCCTCATAACGGCTTGAGAATTACATAAAATTATCCCCATTATACGAGAGCAGAGTTCTCTGCATTATGTCAGTAACTTTTCATGCGAGAGTAACTTCATCAGTCAGAGTTTGGGGGTCAGACGCTGGTCTGTGTGATGATACGGTATAAGCTTCAAGGGGGGCGGAATATACAGACTTTTACAATATGTCTTGATGCCAAACTTAAGAATAAGGTGCTCCGTGGTGAATAATTTGCAAAACTCATATAGCTGAAACTAGATGACCACCAGGTCCAGGCTGTTTTCAAGGATTAAAATGGCTTCCCTCAACTTGGAAGAAAATAGAACAGTGACCTGGCTCTCAGGGACACTGCATTGCCAAGGCTAGCCACACAGTGTTGTGGTGATGAACAGAGATGCAGATCGGTTCACCCCAAGCTCAAATTCTTGTCCTGCCAAAACAGTCATTCCCCTCTTGTCTGAAGGTGTGGGTAGTTTGAAACCCGTAATATAGGAATATGATACGTGTTGTTTATGAATTAGACACAGTATGAGCTCAACAGTAACTAATAATAAAATACAGCTATTGTGACAATGTAATAGCAGGTACTTAAGGGGCTGGAGAGATAGCTCAGCAGTTAAGAGCTCTTGTTGTTCTTGTAGGGGACTAGGGTTTGGTTCCCAGCATCCACATCAGGTGACTCCCATCACCTCTCACTCCAGTGCTGCAGTCATGTGCACAGGCCGAGCCCCAAAGTACATATACACAAATGTAGTTTATTTTAAATAAAAGTAAAATTATATATATATATATATACATATATATGTTATTTGAATATATGAGTTGTTTATTTCTGGGTTTTTCTACTTAATGTGTTTAAACTGTAGTTGACTTGATAACAAATGATACCATGAAAGCCAGAGTCTACTGATTCCCAGTCAACCTGACCCAGCGTAAGACCACTTTCATTGGTGAAATAGCACAGTGCCTAATGGTTGACACAGAGCAGTGGCCAACACAGAATAATGCTACTCACCCTGCCTATATAATCTTCCCTCCCTACTGCCCTCTGATTCGTTCCAATAAATAGGACAAAACCTCTCCCCCATTCCTCCTCAGAATTTCTCAGTGCAAAATGTGAGCTGTCTTTTGTCTGTAAAAGTAAAATATTATGGTCTAGATAAAAAATGTTCCCACCAGGATCATGTTTGAATAATTGGTCCCTGTCTGGCAATGTTCTCTTAGGGGACTGTGGGCCCTCTGTGATATGGACGGTAGCTGTGAAGGTAGGTAACAGGATTGAGCCTTGAAGGAGACACGCTCCTCTGGCTATGGCCTATGCTCTCCGCTTTCTGGTTTAGCATACAAGTGAGGGGTCTCCATCTTACTTTCTCACTGCTAAAGAATGACTTTACCATGCTGGCCTGCCATGGTAGACTGTGCCTTCTAAACCATGAGCCAAATAAACCTCTCTTTACTCGTGTGTGTGTGTGTGTGTGTGTGTGTTGTGTCTGTGTGGTACATGTGTGTCTATGTACATGTGTGTGGTGCATGTGTGTGTTGTGCATGTATGTATTTGTGCAGTGTGTGTTGTGTGTGTGCACATGCATGCCTGTATATGTACATGTGCATGTGTTACTTGTGTGTATGCATTTATGTGTGTGTGTGTTTATGTGTGGGGTGTGTGTGTGTGTGTGTGGTGTGTATATGTGAGCTTACATGCATACAGGTACATATGTCTACATTTCAGTGTTTGTGGAGACCAGAAGAGGCCACCAGCTCTCTTTAAACTAGAGTTACAGACGGTTGTGAGCTGCCCAGCTTAGGGGCTACGAACTGAACTCGGATCCTCTGTAAGAGCAGTAAATATTCAACTGCTAATCCATCTCTCCAGCTCCTAAGTTGTTTTTATCAGGTATTTGCCATAGCACAGATAAAAGTAAAATGGCCCACTCATGCCCAATACAGTTTTGTGTTTCACACCTAGGGCAAGTTAGCTTTTACAGTGTGCATTTATGTATCCACCAGCTCAAGTCAACCAGCAATGCCCAGCTCTCCTGTTGCCATGTGGCACAGGTCTTTCATGGACAAACTCCATCACACTATGATATATAAAACCAACATTCCTTCTGGGTTGGTGAAAACTTTCGTTGTGTTTGAGTCGGGTTCTGGTGGGCATTGGCCTGATGCCAGGTTCCCTGCCCCAGACCATTATGTGCCCTCCAAGCCTGGCATTATACTTCCTTAGTGAAGTATCTTCTCCTCCCCAGCTTAGCATACCCTGCCCTTTCCCAGGGGTCCGCTCATGTGGACCATCTTGGCCATGTCTGCCTACACCCTCTCTCCTTTGGGTGCCGAATTGATTTCTACACATTTGGGGTTTTGTGAGTGATGTTTGGTCCTTCCATGAGGTCTGAGGGAGAGAGGGGTTGGTGCCTGGGGCTGAATCAATGAAGAATGAGCGGTTGAGGCTGGAGACTCAGGAGAGCAAAGACATCTAAGAGAGGGAAGCTGTGGAGAACAGTCCTGTGTGTAAGTACCCTAAATGCAAAGCAAACATACTTCTCATGGCTGAGGGGAATGCAACACTTTCAAACAGCATATGTCTTTTATTTTAGGCTGAATAGCAAGTCAGAGCCTTGTCCCTACTGATGGGGATGGCATTTTATAAGGTGCTTGTTTTTTCAGTTCCTTCCTGTGATCTGCTTGTGGGAGGTGCCGATAGATAGTGCTAATTGCCAATGGTGACGCTCACCTGGCCCTTCATTGCAGTAATTAACTTTATTGATATTCTGAGATCGGACTTAGTGTGTATTTGACTAAATTGATCATTTCTGCCTGTCAACTTGGAGTCCCAAAGAACAGGAGATTTCTTACATTTTATTTCTAGCCACAGCATGACACCATCCACCGGTGGTCATGGTGGAAGGTGCTTCTTACGTCTTCAAAAGGACGCTGTTGTTTGGATGCCTCTGTTTATTTCTTGTCACCACACACTTGAGTCCTGTGAGTGCTGGCTGTATGCACAGGGGCCAGAGGTCACCGACTGCCAGAGCATGGGCAACCCACCAGTGGCTACACCATGGAGAAAAAGAGTTTCTGTAGCCAGAAACTCAGGTAGAGGTGGGCCATCATGAGGTGGGCCAGTCCACGAGGGAATACTGACTGGCTTAACCTTGTGTAGATCTAGTGCAGGCAACCACACCTGCTGAGAATTCGTGAGTGCAATAGCCATGCCGTGACCTGAAGGTAGCACTTCACAGTCATTGTCCCCATTCTCTGGCTCTTCCTCTTCTTTGATATCCCCTGAACATTGAGGTTTTGTGTGTGTGTGTGTGTGTGTGTGTGTGTGTGTGTGTGTGTGTGTGTGTGTGTTGGGGGAGTTATGACGATGTCTCATTCATAGGGCTGAGCACTAGCTGTCACTTATCCTGAGCACAATGACCAGCCATGACTCTCTGCACTAACCACTACACTGCAAACAGAAGCTTCTAGAACCATGGCATAGGGTAGCGCTAATATATGGCTATAGCCAAACATGGTTAGAAGGCATTTTGAGAGCCTGTCATTCAATATTGCTGCTTTTCTTGTTCTTTATCCCCTCTTCAAACTCCCCATTGAAAAGAGCCCTGTCCACCAGCCCTCTAGCCTAATACTGCTTATAGCCAGCAACCTGCCCAGCATGTCAAATAGAGGTGGGATATGGATGGACACAGAAGGAAGATATTCCCTGTCCCTCCCCCTACCCCCATGTGTGTGTATGTGTGTGTCCATGTTTGTTGGGGGACGTGTACATGCATCTGTGTATATATAGTCAGAACACAGCCTCAGGTGTTATATTCAGGAGCCTTTCAACTTTTATTCGAGGCAGGATCTTCTTGGGACTTTGGTAAGAAGGCTAGATTTGCTGGCCACTCAGCACTGGGCTCCACCTGTCTCCACCTTCTATCTTTCCATCACTGGTGTCACAAGGGCACACCCTTGTACCTAGCTTTTTTCTTGGGTTCTTGTGCTTGCAAGGCAAGCTTCGACTGACTGAGCCATTTCCCCATGCCCTACGACACCTCTTACTGTCTCCTACCTCCCTGAACCAGCAAAAGTTGTCATTGAGACAGAGTCTAACTCAGTTCAGTGTTTACACCTTCAGAATTTTGTATCTTACCATTCAAGGCAGACCTTGGATACACTTTGCTTTCTCCTAAAGGCTAGGCACAAATGTTCTAGGGTGATCTTTGTAATGACATTTTGCAAGACAGCCAGTAAAATCAAAGTAGAGCATCAGCCCCTGAAACAGCTTTAGCAGGAATCTATTTTGGCTAGATGTAAGCTTTTATAGGGTCACCATGTCGCCTTCGACGAGTCTGACCATTTTACATCACTTAGATTGAAACAGGCCCATCATGTCACAGGCAAATGGCTTTATCATATTTAATTAACCCAACACCATGTAATAATCTCCTTGGTAATTATCCCTCACCGGCGCTTGAAAGCACACTGCAACAAATACATCATCAAAGTTGCAGCTATACTTAAACTGATTTGATGCAGCACAGAAAGGAATATTGACAAGTTGCCTCGCGATGCTAATTATACTGAGGGAATGTAAACGGCTTCATCAGGAAAAGAAAGAGCCAGATGGCAGGTTTGTAGATACTGTATGTTCACATGTTAGGAGATGGTGTGTTAAAAGGCATCCTGCCCTCTGCATTAGGGAGAGATGAGGACAGGTTATCTGTTCCTTTATTGATGCTAAACAGAACCTCCCTCGGCGACACTATCTGGGAAGTGGCAGTGTAACAGTCTGCCCATGTCACACACCCCTCCCCCTGCTCCTCTTCCTTCCCCCTCAAATGTGTAATGTATCTCTGTATATCACAAATGCAGGCTTTATAACATGGCACTGCATATGTGAGAAGGCACGCACAGTATTTCTCCCTCTTAATTCTCCAGATTATTCTGTGAGTCCCCATCCCCCTCTATTTAGACCTCTTCTTCCTACGTAACTCTTCCTTTACTTTGATATTGTGCTTGTATATACATTTTGCTTATATTGTTTATGTTTTGTGGCTGGTTGTGTATATGCTATATGCATGTGGGTTCTCACAGAGGCTGAAGGGAGTGCTGAGCCGCCAGTGCTGGCGTTTCTAGGTAGTGGTGAGCTGTCTGATAAGTGTGCTGGGAACTGAACCCATGTCCTTCCGTAAGAAAGAGTAACAAGTCTCCTTAGCCAATGAGCCCTGTCTCTATTTATATACTAAATCTGTATTCTGAATGTGAGAGAAATTCTGTGATTTTTTTGCCTTTAGATACACATTCAATGGTAATGGCCATTGAAATTTACATCTCACAATGCCACCCTGAATATGAGTGAGTATTGTTCGGTGTCAATGTGATGTTTTTCCTATGATGGCTCTGCCCCTGGCAGAGTCAAAAAAAAAAAAAAAAAAAAAAGGTGATGTAGTCTGTGGTGCCCCAGTCTGTCCTTCGTGTTTATCGATGAGGGCTGCTCACAGAAAGACAGATTCTTACTAGTTGGGACATCAGCGGGGTCTTCATTGAGTGACCTTGTCAAGTCATCGGCAAGAGCACAGTTCCCAGGATGCGCTGCAATTAGAAAGCAAAATTGAGCTGGAAACAACGGACTAAAACCCAAGGAATGTGACAGCCTCGGTCAGAAGAGAAATTTGATTTCCAAGGTGAGATTCGGCAAGCCCTTGAATGCCACTGTGTAAACAGCAAGGAAGACCGAATTGGATTTCAATACGCTGAGTTCTGAGTCCCCTTGCTGTGGAATCGCACACTTTGGTGGCCAGCTCCTGTCCGCAGCTAATTTTGCTGCTGCTGAAGTGTCACCTGAAGAAGCATCGCTATGGCTTGGACAGTTCTCATACGAGTCAGATTTTTTTGTGTGTGTCAGGTTAAATGGTACTCATCCCTGACATGGCTGCGACTTTAGCCTTCTTAGAAAACAGTGAAATGAGAGCGTTTGAATAGTAGTGGTGATTGTTTTTTACTTGTGTGTTTATGTGTGTACGTGTGTGTGTGTGTGTGTGTATGAGTGAGAGAGAGAGCGCAAGAGAGAGCATGCACATGTGTGCTCAAGCATACATACCTGTGGGTTCATTTACATCTACATGCACGTACATATGTGTGCGGATACAGGTACATATGACTGCACATGAACATGCATATTTATGAATATGGAGGCCAGGAGACAGCCTTGTGCATTATTCCTCTTGCACTATCAACCTTGTTTTTATTTGAGACAGTGTCGTTCATTGACCTAGGGCTTGCCAAGTAAACCAAAACTGGCCCACCAATCAGCCTCAGGAATCTGCCTGTCTCCACCCACAGCTTCTTCCCTCAGTGGAAGGCAAACTCTTTAACAACTAAGCTATCTTCCCAGCCCCTCCTCTCTTTGTGTACATGTGTGCTTGTGTTCATTGCACTGTTGTAATTCAGTCAATTAATCAGGCTGTTTTTTTATTATAAAAGCAATTCTTCTTACTTCATTAAAAATTGAAACATAAGAAAGAAAGAAAAAAAAAAAAAAGAGGCTACGGTGGTTTGAATAAGAATGAGCCCATAACAGGACATTCCCCACAGTTGAGTGGAGAGTGGGGTCTGACTTTCACATGAACTCTGGTGCCTCATATTTGACCATGTCCCCTGGATGGGGAGGCCTGGTGGCACTCAGAGGAAGGATAGCAGGCTACCAAGAAGAGACTTGATACCCTATGAGCATATACAGTGGGAGGAGGTCCCCCTCAGTCACAGTCATAGGGGAAGGGAGTAAGGGGAAAATGGGAGGGAGGGAGGAATGGGAGGATAAAAGGGATGGGATAACAATTGAGATGTAATATGAATAAATTAATAAAATATATTTTTAAAAAAAGAATGGCCCCATAGGTTCATATATTTGAATGCTTAGTCAGCAGGGAGTTGACCTGTTTTAAAGGATTAGAGGGATTAGGAGGTGTGGCTTTGCTTGAGGAAGTGTGTCACTGAGTGAGCATTGAAATTTCAGAAGTCCACTCCGGGGCCCTGTCTCTCTCTGTGTGTCTGTCTGTGTGTCTGTCTGTCTCTTTTTCTCTGCTTTTTGATCAGGATAAAGCTCTCTGCTCCTCCTCCAGCACCATGTGTGCCACCACACTCCTCTCCATGATGATAACAGACTAAAGCTCTGAAAGTATAAGCAAGGCCCCCAACTACATGTTTTACTAGTTACCTTGACCATTGTGTCCCTTCACACCAATAGAGCAGTGACTAAGACAGGGGCTGAATAGATGGATCCATGTTAAAAACATTGTCTGCTCTTCCAGATGATCGAGCTTCAGTTCCATGCACCCATATGGCAGCTCACAACTATTTGTAACTTCATTCCCAAAGTATTCAGCACCATCTTTTGGCCTCTGTGGGCACCAGACAAGCACAGTGTACATACATGTATGCAGACAAAACATCTAGACATATAAAACATTTTTAAGTGTAAATGTAAAAAAAAAAAAAAAAACCTTCTTTTAAAGTGGAAAGAAAGAAAATTACTCAAAGGTTGCATCCCAAGAATGTTCCTGTGAGAAATCTCCCGCAGCTACTTTGAATCTTACTCGTGTATACGTTTTTGAGTTGTTGATTTAGTTTTTATATTGTTTGATATATCACCAATTGGTGATCCTGCTTACAAATCATCGTGAGGTTGCCTATGTAATTCCATAGGCACTAACTGTGCTTTGGGCTGTTATTACCATCCCAGAGACACAAGTTGCTTCTCAGTTACTCCATCACATCTCCTGCTATATTTTAGTTAAATGCTTCCTTATTGTAGCACGTTTATTTCCAGCAATTCTGAACTTTCTTTCTCTGTATATTTTTTTTTAAAGATTAAGCTGTGATTTTAGTGAAAGTAACATTTGTTCCTAAGTGTTCATAAACATTTGTGCTCATTTTGCTTTGAAATTTCTTATATATATATATGATATTTTAACAGCCATAGACCTTTTCAATAAATGCCAACCCCAGAAAACTTACCTATTGTGTTGTATCTTCCCATGAATATGGAGTATCCTTTCAAATTATCACAAAGATACTCTGGCTGGTGGGTTGACCAATTAAAATGCATTATGCAGTGATTATATGCACAGCCCTGTGCTGACATGTTTGTACATGGCTTTCTGAGTTCAAGAGTCTTTACTTAGGAAGATTATATTAGACTGACATCAGATCCGGTGTTGTTGATGATAAAGTAGGAATTAGCTGATAGCTTTTGGAAAGGGTGCTAATGTGCTACTAATCTGTTTTACTACCAAGCAACACACACATACACAGATACACACACATATGACATAACTTACATATAATCATGCAATATGACATATTATAAATCTAATTCCATCCCGTGCTACTATATACAATATAGTATATAGATAACATATTAATAAATATTATATAAGTGCTTACTTACCATACTTGTACTGAGTAATTGATTCCCCAACCCTTCACAAGAAGGTAGAGACAAACTAATAAGGATGTTGAAGAAATAGACTCAGAGAACTCAAAGAAATTTCTCAAGGCCTCCAGTTGATATCAGAAGTTGGACTTGAATGCAGGTCCAGCTTTTGAAGACAAACCCTTAAGCACCATCTTACATGGTTCCCCAGACAGTAGCCCTGGGAAGAGAATTTGTGGGCCATACCATCGTAGCAGAGTTTTCAAGAAACACTGTAGAGCGGTGGGTAAGTCCCAGAAAGGGCTGTGGCTGACAATAGCTTGGTGTCAAGCAAGTCCCATGATGTCGTTTTGGCATTCTTCTCCATGGGGACTAGCTAGAGGTGATAAATTCACACTTCAGCATTGAGCCCATCAGGAGTAAGAGTACATGAATTCCTGTCCCTTTGAAGTCACCAGTTAGGGGATCTATTGGGCTAGAGAAACATCCATTCTTAGAAACGTTTTTTGGTCTTTCGAGACAGGGTTTCTCTGTGTAGCCTTGGCCATCCTGGACTCACTTTGTAGACCAGGCTGGCCTCGAACTCACAGCGATCCGCCTGACTCTGCCTCCCAAGTGCTGGGATTAAAGGCGTGTGCCACCACGCCCGGCTTCTTAGAAACTCTTGAACTTCTTAACTACAAGCAAAGCCAAGCTAGGCAACCTGATGCAGTGTTTGTTTATAAAAGGGAAACACAGGTGCCCTTGGTGTGTTTTGGTGGTAATGATTGTGAGAACTGGCTGTTAAATAAATAGAATTTTGTGGGCTACTTGGTCTGACATGAGTAGCTTGGAAAAAAAACTAGTGGGGAGTGCTGACACCAGGGGGAAACTGGCCAGTGTTCTAAACTAGGACTTCCTCTCACTGAATAGGAATGGTTGTTAAATATTTACTAGCCTGCTATTGCAGGTGCTGGCTTTCAGGAACAAAAGCACGTTGGGAGTCTGTATTCAGCAAAATGTCAGCGAGATTCAGGGGGATGGGCTGCAGGTGGAGCATGGCAGTGTTTGCTGCTCCTCTAATCTATGATGCCTGTGAAGCAACATGAAGCGCACACTTGGCCATCTGCACACACAAGGCGGGGGCGTCAAAGGGAGGGAAACTGGTGAGAAGAGCAGCCTGTTAGATTCCAGGTCAAGGTCTCTGGACTTGAGCTGTCTGGATATGAGCGGTGCTCAACAGACGAACGTAGGGATGATGTTAATGCTAGCACAACTAAGCTATTGAAGATAGGAGTAGTAGGGGTGCAGTTATGGATCATCTTCCTGGAAATCCCAGGAGGGAGATTTTGTTTCTGTCATTGTCATCACCTTTGTGAAGGTTAGCGCTAGTTGCCTAGAACTGCCTAGAAAGAGAGTCTTAGTAAGGGTTTGTCTATGTTGAGTTGGCCTGTGAGCATCTCTGTAGGGGACTGCTTTGATTCAGCTGACTGATAAGGGTAGACCCAGTCCATTGTGAGTGGTGTCACTCCCTAGTCAGGGAAACCTGAACTGTGTAAGAGTGAAAACATGGAGCAGAGAGCAAAGTAAGCATACACAAATCCATTTCTCTCTGCCTTTGACCATAGATATGATATGACTAGCCATTTCAAGTTCTGGCTGTGGCTTTCCCATAATAATAATTGAATATAAACTGTATCTGTAAGCAGAAAAAGACCTCTTCCTCCTCTAAGCTGATTTTTGTCAGGGTATTTTATGACAGTAGCTAAAATGAAACTAGGAAAAAAAAAACACAACCATCATCTCCATCATCCCTCATTAACAGATGATGAAGTTAAGACCTGGGTAGGGAAATAGATGCAACATCATAGTTGGAGAGTTTATCTTTGAAATCATTAAGTCCAACTCTAAAGGCCAAGTTCTTAATGACCATATCAGCACATTCCTCTGATTCTACTTCCTATGGACTGCATTCACATTGTAGTCACAGAGGTGGCCATTGAGAAGAGCCAGGAGTACCATGGTCTAACACGATCCTGGTTTGCCCCAGACAATTCTCAGAAAATGATTCAGAAGAGGTATGGGAACCCAGTATTACTGGTGTGGTAGGAAGAACCATTACTTAGGTTGCATCTAGTGGTAGAGCTCTGCGCTGGCTGTTTTCATCTCCCAGAATCAGCTCAGGTTGGACCAAAGCAAGGAAGCAGAGACAGAGAAGGCTGGATGGACCAAACCAGCAGAAATAAATACATACAGTCAAGCTCAGTGATGCTTTGTGGTTCTAGAGATGATAGCCTCCCTCTTTGTGATCTTTCTTGGCCACAAGAGCCCCACTTTGTACAAGTTCCCATCTCTTCTCTCTAGTTTTCACACCTGGACTATCACCACAATAGAGGCCATTCTAGCTTCCCAGAAGGCACTGCTGTTGGGAGCCCTACGGGGGAAGTGTTGGTAATTGGAGGGTCATGACCCTGTGACGTATTAGAGTACACTGAGAGGTCCTCCTTGAACACTAGGCACTTGCAACTCTGTGTTTTAAGGTACTCTCACTGTCTAGGGATAATTTCAGAAGTCATAAATCTCCAGCAAATTCTAGATTTCCCTCTAGGTGTGTATATTCATGGGAATGCACGGCCCTTACCTTCATGAAGAGCAATGGGACCAAGGAGTTCCATTTGCCCAAGGTCAACTCTGGTTCCTACATTGTTCTGTTTACAATCTCTTACTCTCCTTGGCTTATACATGAGATTTTTTAAAATCACAGGCAGACATGTATAGGAAATGCTTGGCATCTAGCATTCTGTACTATCTATATTTGGGAACATCCATTGTAGGCCTATGGTCCCTAGAGCTCAGAATGACAAGCTCACTCAACTGAGGCAAACTGAATAGAAAATTTTGTTTATTGTGTTCATTTCTTTTTCTGGTTGTCGTGACAAAAATGCCCCACTGGAACTCCTTAAGGGAGGAAAAGTTTATTTTAATTCACAGTTGAAAGGTACAGTCGCCCTAGTGGGAAAATCAGGGCAGCAGGGCCATGAGGTAGCTGGTCACACTGTATCTACCACAGTCAGGAAGCAGAGAGCTGAATAGAGGTGTCTCATTGGCTCCGCTGTAGTCAGAACAGGAGCCCAGCCCATGGTATAGAGCCATCTATGGTTGGGGCGGAGTCTTCCCATGGCTATTGATCTAATCTACATGTTCCCCCAAAGCTGTGCCCAGAACCTTCTTTCCTAGGTGATTCTAAAACCTGAGGAATTAGTAATCAATGTCAACCACACGTCTTAGATTGCAGACATGGCGTCTTCTCTTCTTAATCCATCTAGAGATACTGCTTCTGTTTAGATGCGTTGAGTCATGCATGCTGATCCCCTAAAACACTTTTTTTTTTATCAACTGTCTAATTATCTGCCCATGGAGAGGCTCTGCTGTGGTGAGTGGTCAAGGGTGGGTCTTTGTAGCACACGGTTCTTCTCCTTCTAGCTGTACAGTTTGAGCACAGCTGCCCCATTTGCATGCGCCCTGGCCTTCCCATCTGTGCATCATGGATGTTTACAGTCCCTGCTCCCTAAGTGTTTGTGAAACATACTAGGCCTGTGTACCAGCCCTTAGAAGGTCTGCATGGTGCAAAGGAAACAGTGTTCACTGAGGTTTAAATTAACCTTCCGAACAAGATTATTTTCTATTCAACAGCATTTACCGTGAGCCTGTTTCTGTGCTATCCCTTTTTTGTGGCTTTTCTCTCACATGGCACACCTTTTACCATCGACCTATATTAAACTCTCCTCAGTTTCTGGACCCATCATGAAAATACTGCGTACTCCCTATTTCAGTCAGGAAAGCCGTGAGCTGGAGTGCGATCCCAAACACACACCCAGAGGCTGAAAATGACTCAGGGTTAATGTTTGTGGTCATGAGTAGGCCTCTGAGTCAGGAATGGTGTGCCTAGGGTTATCCTTCTTGCCAGGCTGCCTGCCTCCTCAACCATGACAGGTGGCCCAGCCGTGCCTACTGTTGGGGAAAGAGTTTTAGGGTCTTGGCAATGACTTGCTTTGACATAGGCATGAAATGGATTATGCGTCTCTACACCCATAAGTAAGGTTGAGGGACAGGCCCTTACCTGAGGGTCCGAGACATTCAAACCCTGTCCCAGGCAGTACGATGATAGAATGGAATGCTCCACATGCTAGCCTCCACTCCGTTGTGTCTTTCAGCATCCTTTTAAGTCTCAGGTGCCTCACCTGTGACTCCTGGGTGAGTATCAAACAACTGCCTGCAATGGCCACAGCACGGGAAGCAGTCAGAGCACAGCAACTGTAATCATAGGCACTATCCATAAGAAAGTCAACACAGCCTTGGAACATAGTGATGGCAGCTTTGGGACTCAGTCACACACTGGTTCAAAGTCCAGCTCTGCAGCGTTGCCGTTGTATGAACTGGGAAACTCGCTTCTCTCTGACTTTTATGTTTCTCTCTGGTAAGATAGAGTTAGATCCACCACACCAGCCAGGGCCAGGGGTAAACTCCTCAGCTCTTCTGAGCCTTTAGTAAGAGGAATGGTGTAATAAAGCATGGTGGCTCATTTCATCTGTGAGCGACTGGGCTATGAGAGAGAGTGTGTGTTAGCCCCCCTTTCCAGGCAAGAATAAGCAACAGCTTAGGATTTAACTGACGAAAGAGTGATGAAGCAATAGGGAAAACTCAGGCAGTCTGGCTTCTTGGCTAGCAATTTTAGGAATATGTACCACTGTCTTCCATAATTTCAAGAAAAACCCAGCATAGGGCTGGGCATGATATTGACTCTTCAAGTGTTAGCAGTTAGGTGCCTGCTGATGGACCGGCCCTTGAGCCTGTGACTATCCTTCCCTGCTATTTGGATGAGAACAGATAGTTCTGTTCTGTGAATGGAGGGAGGGAGTAGAAGAAAGAGACTGATGTTTAGTACCGTATCCCTTCTGTGACGTCTGTATAATACATACTGCACAACAGCATAGAGTTGGGGCTCATTTAATTGAGACCCTAGGTTGGTCTTAGGAAGTAGTCTTATTAGGTGTGACTCTCCAAGACGGTGGCTCCTCTTATAATAAATGTGCTCCATAAAGGGACCAGCTGGGCCCACTGGCAGCTACTGTACTGTGCAAACGGTCTGCAATCGAGCCTTCTTTTCCAATTGCAATCTCAGTGCTGTCACTGGCGTGTGTGGGTGTGGAGCCCTGGTTCTAACTGAATAAGGGACTTAATCCCTGCTCCTGTCTGGTTTGGCTTTCATTGCACCAAGATGGGCTGCTGATGGGATTGGGTTGCTTTCCAGATGGAACACCTGGTACTTCACGGTGTAATCAGGTGCTTTGGGGGAACTGCTGTACTAAAGCTAGGCTGTTTGCGGTGGCCTTGTTCCTCTTGTCTCCTAGCAGAGAAAAGGTAGGAGGTCCCAATTTATACTGGATTGAGCACAGAACTAGACACACCCCACACAGCTTCAAAAGTGAGGAATTCTTGGCTAGTCGTGGAGTTCATGGCTAGATTCTACTGTGTGTGAGACTCAGACACTGCCCTTCATAACGCCCGGTTTAACTTTCCAGGAAAACAGGGAACGTGGAGGCTTTTTATACACACATTACAAGTAAGAGAACTGAGAATCGAGGAGGCGAGACTGGTATGGGACAGAATATATCATAGAAAATTAAGTGCAAGTGTCACAAGGACTCAGAATTTAGGGTAGACATGGCCATGAGGCTTTAATGCTAGATAACTTTGCATCATGTCCTCTATAAATGGCACATCACAGAGTTATGCATCTCAAGCTGCTATGGCTGGATTTGAGTGGAGTCACCCAGTAGATACAGCAAGCATTCTCATTCCTGCAAATTCTGTATGCGCGCGCACACACACACACACACACACACACACACACACACACACACACACGTTTGTACCAGTTATCTATCTATTGCATGTAACAAATTGCCCTCAAGCATGGTTGTTTACATGGGAGCCACCCAAGGTTTCTGGGTAATGTTTCCGGGTATCAAGACTGTCAATATAGCTTAGCTATACCCAAGACTAACAATAAGGTCAACTTGGACTCTAGGCTTCCTTTGTACAAGTCTGGCAGGCTAGCGTCTGAATATACCCATGGGGATGTGGGAAGGAGTTTGGGGGCTGCATGCTTTGGTTGCTGCTTGGCTGTTGGAGGAGGAAAACCCTCAGTCTCTTGCTCTGTGATCTCTCCCAGAGGGCAGCTTACCTCACAGAGGCAAATGAAGGAAAAGAGGCAGAGGGTTGGCTGGGTGCCAGTGACTCCGAAGCTCGGTCGTTCCATAATTTCATCACAGAAGGCCATGTTCAGTTGCTTCAGAGCAAGTCACTAAATCTTGATCCAACTTCATGATGGGGGCGTGGGGTCCCCTGGGGACCAAACAGCTGGGAAGGCAGCTACTACTGAGAGCCAGATGCTGCCAGGTGAAATATCCGAGGCTGCGTCCATACAAAGCAACACCATCAAGTTACTTGTACTGAGTAGAGATATCTCTGCCAAAGAAAATCTTGTCTGTCTTAAGAATTCCTCCTTGCCCTGGTAGCCCTCTTCCTAAAATGAAGGTGTGTTGGTTTGAAAGCCCCAGGGCAGAGGCAAGTTTTCATGGTCTAGAAGTACTCATTCATATATTGCTTTGGATCCACTCTCTTTGACCCTTGATGATTAATCCTACATTGATGATTTTCCTACATGGAATATGGTGGAGGTTTTCCCTGGAGGCTTCTGTTGGTGCTCTGTACAAATAAGGGGTGGCCTTAGAAGCCATCTAATCGGCATAGGAAGCTTTATGTTCATATATGATGCAAACTTAATTGAAGACCTGGTAGCTGGAAGCCTCTCTTTAAAAGAACCACTTTCAGATGCCCTCCCCCTCCATCTCTGGATCTCTGTACACCCTGCCCCACCTCTCTCTTCTTTTACTTAGTATGAGATCACCATAACTTATGAGCTCTGGCCAGACAGAAGGCATCTTACCTCCTCCTGATTGTTTCCAAAGCTAGTGGATTTGAACTCAGACCTTTTCTAAAGCCCTCATTTGTCTTACAATGTCTAATACAGATATTTAAAAACAGTATCTCTTTCCTATCCCATGCAGCACAAAACACTGCACGTGCTCATTTAATTTAGTTTGATGCTAGTGCCACCGCTTCTTTTGACTTAGGCAAAGCAGCAATAAAAGCTAATCTAAATTATTAAAAAGGAAAAATGCTAATCAAAACACTCTCCCCTTTCACAGACGTTGTCATTCATGCCTGCGGAGTTACGGTCACAGCATTGTGGCATCCTGTAATTCCCTTTACTGCATCATTTTCATCATGCAGGTGCAGCGTTGTCTCCTTGAGTTAGTGCCACACGTTTCCCTGCATTTCAACATTTAGACTTTCTTTTTTTAAATTATTCTTGTCTTAGATGGTATTTAAAGCAATTGGTTAAATTATGGCATTGTCATACATGGGTGGTTCTCAATGTGTACAGTGTGGGGTTTGTGCATGTATGTTTGTGTGGTGTATACACAGGCTCACTTGAGTATGGGTGCACATGAGCATAGGGGTGTATCATGTGTGTGCATGAACGTGTGTCTATGGATGTCTAAAGTTGACACTGGGCGTCTTTATAGATTGTTGTCCACTATATTTATTGAGGCAGGGTCCCTTCTTAAACCAAACAGCTTGCCAATTCCAGCTAGTCTAATGCAACGAGGTGACCATCCTACCTTCCAAACTGCCCCATCTTCATAAAATCAGCTGTGCCTACTTTTCAGGGTCCATCTTGAAAAGGCCCATGGACTGTTAGCTTTCTCTCCCATCGAGAGGTGTCATGGTGATGCTCTGGACCCTAGCCTGAGGATACAGTCCCTCCTCCCAGCCATTTGTATGCAAATCTGTTTTAATCGAACATGTCCTTAGCGGAGGCAGGGGCGCTTTTTTTTTTTTTTTAACTTTTTAAAAAATTAATTTATTCATATTACATCTTGATTGTTAGCCCTTCCCCTGTTTCCTCCCATTCTTCCCTCCCTCCCACTTCCCCCCTTCTCCCCTCCCCTATGTCTGTGACTGAGGGAGACCTCCTCCCCCTATATATGCTCTTAGAATATCGAGTCTCTTCTTGGTATCTTGCTATCCTTCCTCTGAGTGCCACCAGGTCTCCCCATCCAGGGGACATGGTCAGAAAAGGGGCACCAGAGTTCGTGTGAGAGTCAGACCTCACTATGCACTCAACGGATAGGGCTTCCTCAAGACCCAGCTATCCCACTCCTTGGAATATACCCAGAAAATGCCCTACCATACAACAGGGACATATGCTCAACCATGTTCATAGCTGCTTTATACATAATAGCCAGAACATGGAAACAGCCTAAGTGTCTCTCAGTAGAAGAATGGACCAAGAAACTGTGGTACATTTATGCTATGGAATACTACTCAGCTATTAAAAATAAGGAATTCCTGAAATTTGTGGACAAATGGATTGATCTAGAAATTATCATAATGAGTGAGTTCACCCAGAAGCAAAAAGAAACAAATGGTATATACTCACTTATATCAAAACACTAGTCCAAGGGATACGTACCATGAAAAACTTTACTTACCAAGAAAGTGGGTCAGAGGAGAGGACATCATATTGAGACTTTAGGCAAGAGTAGCATGGAAGATTGGGGAAATAGTAGGACCCACCGGGTCCTGGAAACCTACAAGAAGAACTTTATGACAGGCAGATCTGGGTCCTGGGGTCCTCCTCAAACTAAGGCACCAGCCAAGGAGAATATAGGCAGTAAGCTTCGAACCCCTACCAAGGCAGGGGCACTCTTAAAGGATCCCCAGGATATGGTTTGGGGTAAGAGAGCTTCAACTACATTGTTGTGAGAAAACCATCAACCACGCTAGGCAAATATTTTCCATTGGATGATTCGAGGTCACCCATGCACTGTAGGTAAGCCCTATAGATGCACTGGTCCTCAGGGTGGACTGGTAGAACTGTACTTTGCCATGCGAGGCAGGGATAGACATTGTTCAGAGCTCTTAAAAGGAAGGAACTTTCACAGCACTGAAAGAGACAATTTGCCTTGGGGGTTCCTGAGGGCTGTGATTACAGAGGGGGGCACATTTATACAGATTTTACATAGGTTCTGAGGTCCAAGGTCTAGCCCTCATGCTTGCATGGCCTGCCTTTAATCTATTGAGCCACAGTCGTGGTCCCTGTAGTGTGTTTACAGTACACAAAGCTATTGGACCACAGATAGACATAGACACACGGTGGCCAGCCTCATCCCCAGGAGCTGAAGTAGAATTGCTCTTATGATTGTAAAGTTTTCAGTACAAGAGTAAGTCTGAGAAGAAAGTGACCCGGAGTTATCTCTGGAGGCTGCAGTAGGCATCGATCCCTCTCAGATGGAGGGACCAAGATCCTAGCAAGAGAATGGTCAGAATTTGTGAGAGGGACAAGAATCATGAACCCCAAGATAGAATGGGATGGGAGAAGGTAAGACCCAAATCATCAACCTGTCAGGTGAGGGGCAGCATCCATCTCTCAATGATGCCTACCTTTCCTGTGTTTGAAACCATTAGTCAGTGTGGTAGGCATGTAAAATGGCATTTACAATATACTAAGCTCTTTGGAAAATTCGGTCCCTTACAGGTAGGTTCTACTCCCACCCTCAACTTTATCAACAAGGAAACTCAGGCACAGACAAGGAGAGGGTTATATCTAAGGTCACTCAGTCAGCAGGTGACAGTTTGCTCTAATGGAACTAAAGGCCCAGGAGACAGCCCAGTGTAAATTCTTGGGTAGACCCAAGGTGACTCATGTCATGGCTACAGAACAGTGGGAACCACAGCCTGGTGTCCCACAGACAGTATTCCTTCTTCCCTTGGGACAGGAGAGATGTGGAACAGATTAGGAGACAGGCTGTGGGGCTGGGTACAGAGCATTGGTGGCTCACTCCAAGGGTCAGGGATGAAGAAGCAAAGTCAAATCCGAACTACACGGCACATGTGCTCGGCCCTAGGCCACTGTCCTGCATCCTGCCCCTGGTGGACTCGTGGGTCACATAGATCAGAATGTAGATCTGGGATGTTTGGGGTCACCCACACCTCTTCCCTACCAGGAGGTGGCAGAAGGATCCAGACTCTTCTGAGAGCTCTCCCCAAATCAACTAGTCCCCAAGAAGCCAAATGCATTTACGCTTGCATGTCGCAGTTTTAGGGATGCTGTCTCAGCCCTTTGGGACAAAGAGCAAATCCATATTGCCCTGACTTTCAGGTATGCATGAGTATCAGGTTACGCTACACCGAACTTCTGCCCTTTTGCTTGTAGGATTGGAAGTTAGGACAGGCCAGAGACATATGTTTAAGGTCCACCCACTCGCTGTAGACCACAAGTGGCCCTGACAGAGTTTATTTGAAAACTATGCCTGCCTGCAGAAATTCATTTGAGGTCCAGGGCCTTCCAGGAGAAGACGTCTCTTTGATGAGCCTTCTTTCACTCCATGATAAGGGCATGGCAAACAGGCTCGAAGTGACTGCCAGGTATTGCAGAATATGAAAATTCGGTCCCAACAGTTTCCGAAGGATGAATGACAGCAGCCCATGCTGCCTATGTTCCGTGCATCTTCAGGCGGCTCTTCCTCCGCAACTCGGCTGACACACGAGCAAATTGATTCCAGGTGATGCCGACATTTTTGTAATTACCACTATCTGTAATTTTCATCGTATTCTGCTGAATATTTTGATCATTTAAAATAGAGGCGCAAACCTAATAGTGGGGTCATTAGTGT
Organism: Acomys russatus; assembly: GCF_903995435.1. Lineage (NCBI taxonomy): Eukaryota > Metazoa > Chordata > Mammalia > Rodentia > Muridae > Acomys > Acomys russatus. The sequence continues at coordinate 42,795,808 of NC_067162.1, forward strand.
AGCTCAAGAGAAAATTCGCAGTTTAATAAACTGACATCAGAAATGACTTAGCTGAGAGCCCAACTGGCATGATTAGTTTATTTTTTATAATAATAATAATAATAATATTTTTTAAAATGGGATGACTTTAACCAAACTGACAGCCTTTCTCTCCCAGACTGGTTCGTTATTCTATCGTTATCTCTGAGGAAGCAAAGACATCTATAGTAATATAGTTGGTAATAATCAAAAATGTAATAACCTGACTCAAAGCAAGGGTTATGCTCCGTCCTACAGTTGACAGTAGCTGACTGATGTCATTGGTCTAGTTTCTGACCAGTTGTGGCTGCAGGGAGTAAAACCTGGTGGCCTTAGAAGGAGGTCAGGGCCTGGGCCCTGCCTTCCTACCACCAGAAGGGGCTGTTTTGTAACGACTGCTGGGAAAGTGGGTGGCTTTGAACTCGACTTTCATCTTCTCCTCTGTGTCAATTTCTGTTCCATATGTGCATCCCCTGTAGCTTGCCTCTAGGTCCATTTCAAAGAATAAAAGCTAAATGGAGCAGTAGCCAGGGATGATATTTTTAAAAATGTAACGAAGCAAGTCTGATCATGGCTATGGCTAAAGCGTGTGTGTGTATGTGTGTGTGTGTGTGTGTGTGTGTGTATGTGTGTGTGTGTGTGTGTGTGTGTCAGGGGGAGGGGTCCACTTGGAAACACTGCACCCATTCGTCCAGAGTGTGAAATCACAGCACCCTCCAGATTCCTCTGGGTCTGAGGCTGGAGGCTACTGAGTCTCGACCACCAAGTGGCCTGCTGGTGGCCCAGGGTTTATAGGCCTACTGATGGGCTTAGTAGATTCTTTTCCTTCCTTCCCTCCTTCTTTTCTTCCTTCCTTCCTTCCTCTTTCCCTTCTTTCTCTCTTCTTTCTTTTCTTGTCTATACATCCAGCCATTTATTAATCCGCTTATTCACTTACTTATCAATGCTTCTATCCAACCATTCACATATCCACTCTCCTACCCATCTGTTACACTCATTCATGGACCAGTCCACCTTTAATTCAGAACAGCCACACTTTAGGCCTGGGTGACAAAGAAGCACCCCAGTATAGTCATACGGCCTCAGGGCTCAGAGGCTAACTCAGAAGAAACAGCCAGACTGGCAAGCCGGTGCAGAGTGCTGGCTGTGAACACAGAGACTGCAGCGTAGCTGTGAAACACAGAGAAGTGACCTCGATATAAGCAGGCAGAAAGCATCTACTATACAAGGCTGGTAAGGGGGTGGCCGCCGACGCTGAGTAGAACATGGAAGTCTTGGAGCTAGGTGCCCACAAGTGTGTAGATTGGTTGTTAGGGAGAAATATATGTGTGTATATATATATATATATATATATATATATATATATATATATATGTATGTATGTATGTATGTATGTATGTATGTGTGTATATGTGTGTGTGTGTGTGTGTGTGTGTGTGTGTGTGTGTGTGTGTGTGTGTGTGTGTGTGTATGGCCTGGGATGACCACAGACCATACAGGGGACTATTGGTGTTCTCGGCAGATGACAGTACCGAGAAAGTGATTCAGGAAACATCCAAATAACCTCGGTTCTACATGAAATAAATGAAACAGAAAAACGCAAAGGGGACAGGTGAACACGTAAGTGAATGGGAGGTAGTTCAGTATGTCTTGGGGACAAGTTAAAACACATGGAGATTCAAAAAGTGTAGGAGCTTCCACTGACCATGCTCACTAACACCCGGGACCAGGAAATAGTTCTATCCAGAGCGTGAACCTCAGCCTACCTGCTGTCTGCCTGCCCCCTGTTGTTGCTGTCTGCACGGACCGAGCAAGAGCAAACTGTTTTTTGAGCCTGGCTTTCCTCTCTGCACTACAGTCTGCCCAAACTTCTTTCCCAGAAGCCTCTGCGTCTCTATTGAAGCATAGCAGCTGTTACTGGGGGCAACGCTACCCTCTCGAACAAGAGCACGGGCTTTGTATCTTTCCCAGGTGCTGTAGCCCAACATTGCCAAAAGTGCCAGAGACCCACACAGTCCCCTCCCTCCACCGAGACTAAATAGATTGGAAACAAGAGTTTGTTGACAACAGGTGTGGCTCAGTGAGAGAAAGTGTTCTCTTCGGATGTCGTGGAGTTGGCATCCAAGCTCATTTCCTGCCTAAGGGGCAGGCTTTAGGAGCATGTCTCAGAGACAGGGCACACTCTGTGCTGCCCCTTTAGGGCCAAAGACAATCAGCTCTGAGAGCAGGTGGCATCTAGGGCACAGGTGGGGGTGGAGCTCCAGCCAGCCGACTGACTAGGCTCTTGGTGTGGGTGGTGGCGGGACTGCAGCATCTTTATCTCAGCTAGGTTAACTTGTAAGAGAAAGCAGGCCATCAAGCCTGCCTTCCTCAAGGCTTGAAATCAAGAGCTCAGACCCTGTGGGTACAGAGAATCGGCTCTGGGACGCGCCCCAGTCCTAAGAACTACTGGATAGAATGCCTAAGGGCAAAAAGGAGAAGAACGTTTACCTATTGTAAAGCAGATTTTTTTCTTTCCTCTCTCCTGGAGCTGAACTCAATGGAATTGCTTGTCTGGTGAGACTCCCTGGCCTTCTCAAGGCCTTGGGAAACCTCACCCCACAACCTGGGAGCTTTTCCATGCCAGGAGTTGGCGCTGCCTCACTCAACATACAGAAGACAAGGGAGGGAGGGCCCTAAGAAGCCACCTAGATGTCTTAAAAAGGAACTCAAGCTCTCAGGATCTGTGGCTGCTTGCAGGTGGCCTCTAGCTGCACCATCTCTTGGTCACTTGATCACACCTGGGAAATATAGTCCAGTTGTGCCCCCCCGCTCCACCCCAAAACCCACAAACTTGGTTTTGGAAAGCAGTGGTGATCTTCTCTGAATATTCCCCATCCCCCATTGGTTACATGGCCACCCCTGCCTGTGAGAGCTATTGGGAAATGTAGTCTAGTTGTGTGGCCAGGAAGGAAAGGTAGAGGCTAGGAGACAGCTACTGGTCTTTGCTACCATCTGCTTTTATGTTGTATCACTCTTGTAAGCCCCGTGTTTATGGAGAATCCGCTGTGGACCTGTCCTTGTCCTAGGATTGATGCAGCTGTTAATGGCACTTCCATTGTGGTGCTTTCTACAGTCAGACTCCCGGAATGGCTAACTGTAAAACTAACTACAACTTTGGTGCTTGGTGTAGTGGAGACTGCTGGACATCCTAGGAGCTCCTCAGGATGCAGGAAGCAGAAAAGGCTTCCAGGACAGAACTGAGATTCAGTCTGGGGGGTGGGGGCGTGGAGGACATCAGTGTGAGACAGACTCAGCCAGGCAGAAGTATGGCAGGGGGCATTTGAAGACGTGAGACCAGCAAGTGAAAAGTCCTTCGGAAGAAAAGATATGTGAGCATTAGATCACCAAGTGCTGGTGTTAGACTTACGTGGCAGAGCCACAGTCTTATAAAGAGGCTGGGGACGTGCCCTGGCTGGGACCTAAACAATGTCTATGGGCTGAGACTAGCCACAAACAGAAAAGACAGCCAAGGTCAGCTGTCCTTGAAATAAAGTCCCCTCTGCTTCAGAAAGCCACTGTAAGCCTCAGACATCCAGGACTGCCTGAGGGGCTGGCAAGTGACACTGGGGAAGTAGGGAGAAGGAAGGTATGTGGCTCTCTTATTGAGGTGAGGTCAAAATGACACAGGTGTGTAGACTAACAGCTGGCTCACAGGAGAAGAGAGGGGAGGGGAAGGGAAGGGAGAGGAGGGGAGGGGAGAGGGGAGCCCAGAGAAGGGGAAGGGAGGAGGGGAGAGGAGAGCGAGCAAACTTGGATGTCATGGGTTCTCCCTTTTCCTCTGTGGGTCTGATGCCTTTGTGACTTCAGGCCTGTTTAATAAAAGCTGGCTCTTTAAGATAGAGGTTGTGGCACTCAGACCCCTTCCAGCCCACACTCCCATGGACCCTGATTAGTATGCATGCCGGAGCTGTACACCTGATGTCCACAGCAGGCAGCTCTAACAGCAGTGGGGAGAAGTACAAAATAAATCACTCATAGTAAATGACTAATTAATCACGCTCTTTATTTCAATGACACATACCATCTTGCTTAAGATTTGTCTGTTTATAATTTTTTGCATTCTATTCTACAAATTTGAAAATCGGTAAAACCTGTCATGGATTCCTAATTGAGGAATATCCCCCTTCCCTTCCTTTGAGGAAACTAAGAATTCAAGGGCTAGTATTTTAGTAGCTGGAGGGAAATGAAGGAGTGGGGAGGGGGGGGCGTGCTGTTGTTGTGTTTGTTGGAGACCAAGTCTCTCTGTGTAGCCCAGGCTAGCCTTAAATCAAGCTGTTGACTACTCCAGTGCCACATCCAGCTATTGGTTTGTTGGTATTTTGTTTTAATTTCAAAAAGCATCATAGGCATCTTATAATATGTAGGACCAAGTTGACATACTTCGTTGAAAATATAAAATCACTTCTGAGGAATGCCTTTGCCCAGCCCTGCTTGCAACACAACTGTGCATCTCAAAACCAGAATGCAGCTATTTTAGGGGGTGGTGGACAACAGCCATAAATATTCAACTGCCAATCCCGCCCCCACTTGTGAGCCAATCAGTCGGAAAGGGCCCACATGAGGATTCACAATTTTCAGTGATTCGTGATGACACTTATTTAGAGCAGTCGGTACAATAAAATACAATCACTTATTTAAGAAGACAAAGTCTTCCTCTTGTCTCGTGTGAGAAGATGGGCCCCATGATCTGGTTACCAAGGCTGTGCTCTGTTTGGGCTGATCTCTAGCCGGGCAAGGTGAATGCCTTTGTGTGGAATCCTCCGGGAATAGACTCCGTGCTTTTTAAAATGACTGGTTCTCCTTCTTCATTTCGCCTGTTGTATATGGGCAGACGTGTCCAAGCTATTGGCACATATCACAGTGTCAAAACAAAATAAAATGAAACTCAAAATAGATGAAACAGCACAGTTTATGTTCCGGAGTCTGAATAAATGCCCCATTTACCACATTATATTATTTGAAAGAAGTTACCACAGCAGAGGACCAATAACAACAACAACAATACGAGTAACGACAGTGGCAATGGAAGTGTTCTGAGCACTTGTGTACAAATGACATTGTTGTATTGGTCTTTAATCATATGAATCTATGAAAAACAGTGCATATGTGATTTGGTTTTTACTGCATGATAGGCATAAACATCCACCAACTCAAGCTCCATACTTAGCTTAAGAAATAGGAATGTTATTGTCCTAAATGGGTAAATGGGAGCAAAGCAGCCCAGGGACCTTCCAGGACTTCCATAGGATCTCACAGCCAGTGGCGGAAGGCAGGGCCTGGTCCCGTGTCAGTGCCGCAGGAAGTCACACGTTGATTAAAGGCATCTGCTGTTTAGATTGAGATTCATTTTCTTCCAGAAACCTGATAATCAGTGAAAGTGCCTGTGGATCCTAATCTAGGAAAATTAGGGATGAAAGCATGAGGGATGGAGGGAGCAATATGCGCTTTTTAAGCTTAAAGCCAACCATGGAGGTTGCAGGATTCCCCGAACATTGAAACCAGAAGTTCCAGGGGCTCACATACAATCCTGTGCCAGTCCTAGGATCCAGTGAGTAGGAGAAAGGTGTCAACTGAAGCGTGCCATTTGTCCATGTGAGACCTGTAGGATTCAAAAATCATCTTTGAGCTTCCCATTTGAATGATCAATCAGGACACTTCTGGAGAAAATGGCTAAATAGAAATCAGCTTATGGACCAAGAAGAGCCCATGCCTAAGAAGCCAGTAGGAAGCATGGAGGAAGTAAATGAAACTGTCCCAGAAAAGCTCAACCCCCAAACAGGCCAGGAGTGTCCTCTGCACGTGTCTTCGGACACTGGTTCCCAGCCTTGTAGTTACGGCTTTTCCCAGAGCTGAAAATCTCGTCACTGCCACAACATCAGCCTGCACCACAGAGCCCAGGAACCACACATGGCTTCTAGATACTTCCTGGATGTGGCTCATGGTGGCTGTTGCGCAGTAGCCCCACTTCCCCATCAGGAACCAGCATCTTCCAGCCTCACTCTAAGGGGAAAGAGAACTCCCCTCTGTGCATGCGTGCATTTGCCACCTCCCGTCGTCTTAAGGGCCCAGCTTGGGGAATCAGACTGAATGAGCTCTTTGTGTTATTAAGCAGCGGCACACTTACATTTCTGACATCTCTAATCTTGGAGCTCAAGGGAGAATTTGCATGAAATTACCCCCTCATTCTATCTATAGGTCTAGCTGCCAGTGTTCGCAAATTTGGCACAAGGCTGCACATCTCACAGCTAATGTCTGCCTCTCCTGCCAGGCTTTTCCGAATGGGGTGCACTAAAGTGCCTTGTGACAAAGAGCCCGACGGATCCTGGGATGTGGAGCCCAGGTGATGTTATTTGCATCCAATTAAAGAAGTGGGAATCGGTGGCATAATTCACACGTGAGACTCTAAAATGCCTTTTGGCTCATTAAGCCTTTGGATCAACTCTTTCGTAGGCGGATGCTGGAAGGAACACAGACAAGGTTTGGGCACAGGTAGAGACGAGCTTCCAGGTCAGGTACCCTCCAGGTTGCTCTTCAATTGTACATTTCCTTTTTGGGCTCTCCTCTGGGTTCCAAAGGAATTTTCTTTCGTGGTATTGTTCGTTTCTGGTGATTCCGAGAGCCAAGGAGCTGCGTTAGACTCCAAGCCCATACATAGAACTGCTGCTGCCCAGGCCTGCGCTTGGCTTCCTCCAGTTTCTCTCGGAAGTGTAGCACCTGCCCCAGCCCTCCCAGAGACCCTCTAGGTACCCTAAGGGCTTTGGAGGCAGCTGGTGGTCATTCCATTTCTGTGTAGCTAAAGTGCTGGGAGAAATGAGAGATATCACAAAATTCTTTTAAGTGTTCCTCTGGTTAATTACACAAAGAGCTAATTCTGTCCTGAGCTGGGAGTTAATGACAGCAATTGCAAGGCCATCCAGAGAGCGTGATCAGGAAGAAGCTCAGGGAGGGGCTGTGTGCTGTCACAGAGCTTGCCCTCAGTCTCTGGGTCATCTCAAGGAGGTCCAAGAGCAACTGGCTTAGATGTGGTGTGTTGATGAACGGCCACTTCACCTCTTGGTGGTCAGTTTTCTTCCAACTTTTCTTCCCATGTGTGTGTGTATGTATGTGTGTGTGTGTGTGTGTGTGAGTTTGTGTGTGTTGTGATTTTTTAAATGATGCTATAATTTTGTTTTTCTTTTTATTAACATACACATTTATATTATTACACATATATACAATAAATACCTACAGCAAGAAGAACCAGGAAACAATCAGGAATTATATGTGTTACAGTCATAGTGTTTTGGCTATTGGTATTTGGCAGTCTTGAAGAAAACATCTTTCCTATCTTGGCGCATCTCAAATTCTGAATGTAAATCAGTATCTATCATATCTCATCATTATCAACTTAAAACATCAATGTAGACCTAAAAACATCCTAACCCTCAAACAACTAAGCTTAATTGTAAAACTAAACTATCTAGTCTTCAACCCCATCAGAGACTTGAGAAGGAATAAAATTAATTGCTTGAGTAAATAGGAAGTGCAGGTTAGAAACTTTAAGAGAATGACACCCCATTTTTCTTAAGGGGGGTTAGGTAAGGTTTTTGGTTGCTTTCTTGGGCTATAGATGTTTATTTTCATTGGGAGTTGGTTATAAATTATTATTGGTCTTATTTAGAGAGAAAACAAGGTTAGACTCAGATACAGAATTCCTCCAACTTTTAGTGAATTAGAAAAGCAAGGAAGATTTTCAAGGAACATTCTGGGGTGCATATGGATGAGGGATGGCTGGGTGGTCTAATGGGCAGGACACGCCTATTTGTATTACTACCAGAATATACTACTTTTTTTTTTTTTTGTTAGTTTGTTTGTTTGCTGGCTTGCTTTGTTTGTTGTTTCCCTGTCATGAAGGAAACATCAAAGAGTTTCTTTAAAAATCTTAATATTTAAGTTTCAATTATTTAAAATTATTTTTTTTTTTTTTGAGACAGGGTTTCGCTGTGTCACCTTGGCTATCCTAGACTCACTTTGTAGATCAAGTTGGCTTTGAACTCACAGCGATCCACCTGCCTCTGCCTCCCAAGTGCTGGGATTAAAAGCACATACCATCATACCTGGCTAAAAATTAAATTTTTAGAAAATTTAATTACTTGCTATTTTAAGAATGGGGCTTTCTGATGTTTTGAAAAGAGTCCAGCTCAGGAGTGCATGTGGGTTCTTCCTGTTTTATGAATTTCTAGGTTATCTTCAGGTCTGAGTGGTCTTTGCATCTGTCCTCTGAAGAATCCCCAAAATTCTGTTTCTCCTCCAAGGGCATGCTCTGCGGAGGGAGGCAGTGCCAGGCATCTCTAGTGCTCTGTGTCGTCCTAGGTGTGGAAAGTGCTTCTCCACCTTCTGGTCACTAGGTAAGGGAGGACTGCTTTCTGCCTAGGCAGTTCTGGAGTTTAAAGGAGATCTGCCCAGTAGACTCAAACTATGTCACATACACACTTGCACAAACACCCATACACATACACACACTGCACACATGAACAAACATGTATACAGGTACATACTACACACACAAATGTGCACACACTAAACACACACATATACAAACATGTACACCCTACTCACACATGCACACACATGCACATAATACACACACACAAACATGAACACTACACACACATGAACAAACATACACACACATGCATACACATGTACAAACGGGCACGCACTCACACATTCACACAGTACGCACACACATGCACAAACATGTACACACAACAAACACACACACACAGTTATTTATAATATGTTTGATCTTCCAGAATTCTTTAGATCAATATTTCTTAAACGGGGCTTTTTGATATATTAACAGTCATGCAAAACCTCTTTGGCGAAGGAAGCAGGAAGAGGAAACAGTGTCTGTGTACCACAAGGGTGGCTGTCACCATTCCTGCATTCCTCAGGGTTGAGGCTGTGCCCTCTGTAAACCTTTTGTTTGGGAGTAGGATCACTGCTAAGCTTCTAGCCAATATAAACTATGCCCCTCTCCTCACCTGAGCTGCCCAGCTTGGCACCTTCCCCAGTTTTCTAGCTTTGTGTTATTGCAGCTTCTGAAAGGTGATGACTTCATCATCTCTTTGTCCTGGTACCACAAGGTTGCTGCTCCCTGGGCTGGTCTGTCTGCCTCGCAGCATGGAAGTCAGACGTTATTCAAAGGGCTGTTCACCATTCATTCATTCACCACCTAGTCTCATGTTCTTGGGATTCACCATGAATAAAAATACTGCCCTAACAGGGCAAGGGGTGGGGGTTCTTAGATCCCTCTTTGAATCTGATAAAATAAATAAATAAATAAATAAATTAATTAATTAATTAAAACACACATTGATCTATTATCCAGAGGTGTCTTCAGCTTATGTACAATTCTGGGGGCTTCTAGATTTTCTGAAAGCTGTTTGTTAACCTGTTCCTTATGAGTCCTTAACTCCCTGCTCTGGCTCTAAGCCCTATCCCCACCCCAGGCACATCTAACCTTTTGACAGTCTGACATGACATTGTCATCTACAGAGTTTACACTCAAGGGCTATCCAATTGAAAATGTTTTTTAATCTCGTAATGTTTTAAGTACATTTATGATTTTTGTATTGGGCAACATTCATGGCTATTTTGGGGACTCTTATAGCCCATGGGACTTGAGTTGTAGTCACCTGCTTCTGGATAGGTATCATGTGTGTGCCAGCAGATCGTCAACACAAAGTCAAAGCCCAGCAGAGGTTAGACCTCAATTCAGGTGAACCAAAATGAATTAAATGTGCACTCTTGGGATGGGGATGTAGATCAGTGGTGGGCCACTTGCCAAGCACATGCAAGGTCCTGGGCTCTGTCAAAATTAAAATAATATAAATGAATAAATGTGTGGCGTTTCCCGAAGGAGCTTTTTATCTGTTTCTTGTGTTCTTCATTTCACACTCCAAGAAAGAGAGATGAGTCTTTGCCCAGAGCCCGACAATACATAGGTCATATAACATAACAATCCCTAACTTGTCTACAGGAAGTCCACAAGTAGAATAGATCACATTCTTACGGCCTTACTGGGCTCTCGTGTGCTTGGAAGGACTTCAGCAGTGAACTCCTAAGCTAGGAAATATCCCCCTTTATGGCCCAGCTGGGGCAGGGTGACATTCTGACTTTGGGTTTGAGCTTGCCCCCATGGAGTTATTCACAGACGGCTACGCTCAACCCAACTTACACAGCATTTAAGACATTTTAGAAGCAGCTGAGCAAGTGGCCCATGAAATGGAGGCTTCAGAAGCTTCTGGAAGCAAAACTCATGCATCACCCAGCGAAGCCGTTGTATAGCTCGTTGGTAATGATCATTTCTGGGAGCAGCATGGTGAATTGCCATCAACCTGAGATGAGACAGGGTGTGTGTGGGCGCTGTGCACAATGAGGGGAGTAAAAAGACAGTGAAAAGAAGGAAAGGATACCGGCCTAGGGCCAAGAAGATACTTTGGGCAGAAAAAGCAAGGGAGGGGGGCATGAAGGAAACCCTGTTCCACCCCTCCTGTCCAAATGAAAAAGAATTTAATTGAATGGTCTTTATAGAGGTGAAAAAATACTTTGTGGAGTTCCCAGCATTTCATTATCCAATTGAGCCTGATGCCTCAAGTTGCAAAGGCCATTCTCCTGAATGAATGTTCTTATTTCTGTGTCAGTCTGCCCGTGCTCAGTCAACTCCTGCTAGGCCACGTCATTTAAAAGTCAACCCCCTGGAAGTATTTTTATACCCGATATAGTAACAGAGCAAACCCTGGTATCACCCATTTTATTCTGCATAGGCTCTTCCCTCCTGTTTGTCCTGTAAATTACTGAGCACTTCAGAGGCTCTGAATCAACAGGGCTACTTCCCAAACCTGTTCTCCTTGCCTGTTCTCAAGGCCTGTGAGGGACTAGAAGTCTTAGTTGCATCTCTGGGCAGCCATTTAGGCTGTAAGATGAGGCCTCTCAGTTTTTCTCTTGAAGTCAGAAATGTAAGGAACAGTGCGAGGCAGCAGTGAGTGGCCTTAAGTCAGAGCATGTGCAGAGCAGGCTTTGCAGGATTGCAAGGCAATCACTGGCTGGAAGCCCCTTAGGTTAGCCAGACAGAAAAGCGGGATAAGTGACAACAAAAACTCCTCAAAAGGAAGGAGGGAAGGAGGGAAGAGAGAAAGAGAAAGAAAGAAAGAAAGAAAGAAAGAAAGAGAAAGAAAGAAAGAACTGCATTCTAGAAACATCCTTTAAAAAAAAAAAACTTTCCCCTGGGGAAATCTAGGAGTTGGGGTGAAGATCTTTTCACTCCAGAGGCAACTTCCTTTTGAGGTCTGACCCAGGCCACCTCCAGCACACTTTGGTTCATTTAGAAATTCCTGTGGAGCCTGAACGCAGTTTTTTTTTTTTTGTTGTTGTTGTTGTTGTTGGTTTTTTTTGTTTTTTGTCTTTGTGGCTTAATTTCTCTTTGACTGAGCCGCACAGTGCTGTTGTCACATCTTTGCAAGCACCCTGTGAATGCAAAGCCCTTTCAGCCTACGTGTTTCAGAACTTCAAAGCAGTTACGGTATTTTATCTAAGTTGTAGAATAATTTAAGCCAATTTTTCCGACTTGAGTTTCTTCCAAGTGGATCGTTGTGCCTGCATCTTCTCCCACGAAGCATGTAAACTCGCTCCTCTCACCTGTGCTGACACAAAGACAATCTCTTTCCAAGATTCAGGATGTAAAAAAAAAAAAAAAATAGTCACAGAACGCTCTATGGTGCCTCTTCTACACCAGAGTTCTCACCCCATTCTACAGAGGAGCCAGGGATGGCCTCAGAGTAAAGAATCCCCCTCCATCCTTCCTTGATGGCTTGTCAGTGTCCATTTGCAATGTCCATCCATGTGGCTCATACACTTTTGTAGCCAGAGAGGACAGTAGCAGGCTGGGTCCTTCAGTTAGCAAATCCAGTTCTAGGCGTGGAAGAATTTTTAAAAAACATTTTAGTTTATTATTATTTACTTTTTGTGCATACATGTGTATGTGTGTTTGCACACGCACGTGTGTATACATGTATGCACACTTGTCACTATGTTCTCAGGAGTTGCTTCTTTCCTGTCCTGTGGGTCCTAGGGAGTAGAACCCAGGTTCTCCAACCTTGATGACAAGTGCCTTTCCCCGCCAAGCCATTTCTCTGACTCTTGACTAACAATTTTCAAAAATGCATGTGAGCCCTGGGATGCAGAATCTGAAAAAGATGCCAAAACTTTTGTCCTCTCGATGTGTGTAGCCTCACAGTGGCTTCATCTGTGTGGCGTGGTATGTGTTCCTGTCCTGGCTCTCTTAGCCTCCCTGAGAAAGAAGCAAACATACCTTCTTTCACAGGGGAAGACCAGCTTCCAGGACGGGGGAGTGGCAGGGCCCAGTGCTATTCAGCACTCAATTGTGAGAATGGAGAGACGCTGGGTCCACTAGTTCTGTAGCTTCTACTGCCCCCTGTGGCCCTGTGGAGGGAGTGTGTGGAATCAACTCCACTTCCTGTTCAACTCTTTTCTTTGCTTTTGGTTTGAGACCCCCTGTGTAGCCCAGACTGGCCTCACACTTGTAGTCATCTGCTGCTCCTACCCCCACCCCCAGCCCAGGAGCTGAGATTTTAGGTCTAGCCTCCCATGCTCAGCACTCTGCTGATCTCTTAATTTTAGGGTAGCCCTGGTGGGTACCCATGAATAACCTGCACATTCACTGGTTCATAGAGCATCCAGATAGAGACATTGCTGTTTTGGGCCTCACACTCTGGGCGCTATGCGCTAATTGGGGCCAGGGTGGGGGTGGGGGTGGGGCTGGTAAGTCTCCTTCTGATGAAGTTCTCATTCTAAGGTACATTGCCCTGTGTTGATCCTTCTTAGCAGTTCTCTTTCCATCCTTGACACTTGGGCTGGTGTGCACTCTGAACTTGGGCTCTGAGTGTTTGACAACTGGCTCTGTTAAAATGGACTCTGTCTTGGAGCCTCAGGGTCTCCTGGAGCTTTCCTGCTGTGACAAGTATTTTTTCACCTATGAAGTAACTATGAGCTGTAGGTGACCTCAGAAGCAAGATTGGGACAGGGGAAAAGCTGGGGGCTATGGCACCTGCTCCGTGCATGGCTGATAGAAGCATGTCCGGTTTCTGTTATGGCTGTGTCTACGTGTGCTGTGGACCGTCTACCCTTTGAGGATGAGTGTGCATCAAGACTGCGTGGTCATTGGAGACAGGATGTCATCAACCTTTCCCTACATAGAGAATGGGGGTAAGATGGCGCTGACTCACCTGTGACTACATGCTTGGCATGCGTCATTGATCATTGCTTTAAATTTTGGTTTGGAAACTGAGCAAAGTACAGATTAGATAAATGCCTACTTTTCTACTGCAATGGCTTTCCCCATGAGGTGAGAAAGAATGGCGATGCTAGCTGCGGCTAACTAAGGTGTGCCATCCACTGCTCACCACCACAGTGCTTTGAGAGAACCCAGAGTTTATAGTCTCCTGTGCACAAAGCTCAACAGGGCAATGGTGGTTAAAGAATAGTGCAGAGCAAGGACAGCAGTGGCCACAGGACAAGCATTGCCACTATGCGCCATGAACACAAAGCCCTAAGAATGAACAAACTCTGCTGCAATGGACCGTAATGCAGTTCAGGGGCAGATACTAATGAAGAAATATCTAACTCAAGATCCTAGAAAATATATGTGTGTGTGTGTGTGTGTGTGTGTGTGTGTGTGTGTGTGTGTGTGTAAAAGTTTATTATTAAAACACTTTCATTAACTTTATATTTATACATTTAATTTTATATTTACGTAATATGTATGTGCATCCATATGTGTGTATGTGCATGTGTATATATGTACATGTACAAATATCTTTGAATGTGTATATCTTTGTGTTTATATATTTATATCTGTTTGTAAGCATGCATTGTCTGTGTTAATGTATTGGCATCTAAGTGTGCATGCAATGTGTATATGCATGAGTGTATTTATATGTAGTGTGTGTATGCTTCTCTGCCTAGGTTAATATGCATGTGAACACACACACATACACACACACACACACATGTACTTTTTAACCCCATTGTGGTATTTATTTATACCTGGTGATAGTTTCGGCCTCCTCAGCAGACTGGTTGTGTGTTTTCACTGCTGGTTAACCTATGAATGTCCAGACTAAGCTAATACTCAGCTGTTCCACAGTAAGGAGGGGCGTGCTCTCCCCAGGAGCCGTGAGCTGAGACGACTGTCTTGGGTGATTACACTAGGCCAGGTCTGTGTTTTAAGTGGCTCTTACTGACTGTACCTTGTTTCACGTAATACCATCCCGCTAATGTGAACCATCTCCCTGGCTGTGCTTCCATCTTCTCCACTTTCAGCTCTGGAAAGCAAAGTGCATCAAGCAGTTAAGCTGGTTCGCGGGAGTGGCGCAGCCCATAAGCTAATATTAGGGCTCAGGACTGTCTGATTTCAGATCTCTTTCCACACTACTCAAAATATTCATGTGCCGATGAAAGCTTTTTTCCCTTTTCCTGGGAACTCGGGCTGAAATGTGTTGCTCAGCTTTCTCTGTGACGTTTTCTGGAATGGGTTGAAGATTCCAGTGATCACTCCCCACGTGCTCCTCCAAAGCAAATGAAGACTAGAAGCTGCAGGGGTGTCATTGATGTGAGCTGTAAGCACAGGTCAACCTTCCTAACAGCGTATGGAGGATGTCTGCATCCCTCAGGACCATTTGTAGACGTTGATGCTGCATCGCAGGATGGGAGTCAGTTGCGCTAATGTCAATGGGAGCTGGGGAGATGCTATAATTAAGTACCCAGGCTGGCCTGTGGCTGGAGGCCAGCAGTGGGTTTGGGAAGCTGGTACGGCTATACTGGGAAACGAGCTTCGGCTAGACAGGGGTGTATACTTGATGAGGAAGATTCCAAGTTCCCAGAGAGGACTCTGGCAAGATTCCAACAGGGTCACCACTTCCCACCCCAACTGGGTCATGGCAAGGCCACTAAATGAAGAATCTGTTTATAAAGTAGGCACAGAAGCACATTCCATCAGTTGACCCTCCTGCCTTTCTGCAGTTCCCTGCTGGTGTCCCAGGTTGGGATCAGGAGGGATTTTGGGGGGTGGGGGCCAGACTGGGATACAAGGAAAAGTCACAGTGTTGGCTGAGGTCTAAGAGCTACATACACAGCTGCGCAAACAAACAATGCTCAGCATTTAAAGACACACCAGCTGTGTTTTAGTCTCTATGTTAGCTGTGGGTTTCTTCTGGAAGAGACACTGACCACTAAGCAGGGCCCTGGGTCCCGGAACTAGTGGTTCCGTGGCTGGCTAGCGTGGCTCTTGAAAGGCAGTTTGGAATCTGATGTTTGCAGAAGTGATTAAAAACAAAACGACACAACACAACAACCACCAAAAAGAATGACCCTGGTTTCCTGGGAGCTGCACCAGCTCTTTCGACTCTGATTCCCTGTAAAGGCTTCCTTCCCAAGCGTGACCATGCTTGGCTTCGATATCTTGCCCCTTATAGACAGCTCGCGTAGGTGGCTCTCCTCGCTGTGCTATGATAGCCGTAGACTATAAAGACAATGTGTTTACCCCTCAGTTGGTTCTAATAGTGTCTACTGGGCTGTGGCGTGTTCTTTAGACCTGTGTATTTGATTGCATGTAACAGACAACTGCTCAGGAGATGCTTCCTTTCTGTCTATTAGCCCTGATGTTCCTTCTTGTCCTCTCCAGTGCTGGATGAGGTACCCTGCCCAGCATTTATGGATCATTTGTATGTGCTAGGCACCAGTCTAAGTGTGCATGCTGGGTACTGAGCTAAGTATATATTTCACAGATATATAGGGCTGGGTGTACATGCTGGGTACTGAGCTAAGTATATATTTCACAGATATAGGGCTGGGTGTACATGCTGGGTACTGAGCTAAGTATATATTTCACAGATATAGGGCTGGGTGTACATGCTGGGTACTGAGCTAAGTATATATTTCACAGGTACTGGGCTAAGTGTACATGCTGAACACCACTACCATTCACATACTGCTAAGTGCTCACAGAGACCACCTTTCTCATGGCCATAACTGTCATGGATGAGCACAATTTTAATTTTTTCTTTTCAGGTGAAAAAACTAAGGTCTAGACAGGTAAAGTGGTTCGCTCAAAGATGTGCAGTTATTTAGGCCTTTATGGGATTCCAATCCAGGCTGTCTACAAGCAGAGTCCTCACTGAACCGTGAAATTTTGTCCCTTTCAGCACTATTCAACAGAACAGCAAATGGCATGGATATATATGACAAAGTCAATACCATCTGCCTTTGCCCATGTGCTTTGACGGTATTGAAAAGTGTGATACATCCACTGTGTTTATAAAAGAATGAATCTAGATAGTGACCAAAGAAATGTCCAATACATGGTATTTTGCGGTTGTTTGGTTCAGTTGCTTATGCAGAATTCATTTGTAAACTGATGCTAATGAAAGTCAATCTTGAGATATTTTCTGAAGCCTAAATTAGGAACTTGGCACCAAATCCCCACTTGAACCACAAATCATTTACTCTTGCCAAATTAGAGTGTAGCGTAATTTACCATAAGATGGGCTTTTAACCCTAATATCAAGATGCTCTCAGCAGTTTGCTCTGCGAGCTCATTAGCTTCTGGAGGTGGCTTGTGGAGGGGACACTATCAGGGCACACACTCCACTGTCCCCAACATTTCTAACCCCTCCTTATAATAGAGAGAGATAAAGGGAAGCTCTCACAACTGGTTCACTTAGACCTATCTGCCTCCATCAATAATGTCTGAGTCTCCTCTAATTCACTGTGGCTTTGTGTTTTTATAATTAACAGAGACATCTTTCAAACGGGAACAATGCTTTGTGCTTTTTAAGGAGGGGAAAAAAACATTGAGGCTATTGAATTTGATTTTTTTTTTCAAATTGAAATCCACACAAACTGCAAATTTTTCATTCCAACATATGTCTCTGTGTCTCTTGATGGTATAGATTTTGGCTTTATGGCAGCTGCGCACGAGGCTTCTAGCTGTCAGAACTGAACAATTTATTGGCTCCTAAGTAGAAATAATGAAGCTGCTGTGTTATCTTGATACACTGGCATGAGCACACAGCATCTATTTTCAGAGTAGATGCTGACCCAGGCCCAGCCCAGTGCCCTGAGATGGAATTCCAGAACCACTTAGTGAACACGGCAGCTGCCACGTTGATTAAAAGACAGGCAGACTCTTTGGCTTATTTTTAATGATTATTGTTTTCCCTGTCTTATCAAGAATAATTTTCTGAAGATTGCTTTTTATTTATGTCTTTCATTTTGTGCTAACCAAATTTGAAATTACCCCAAAAGCTTTTCCTTAATGAGCTAGGAAGTTGGAGCTGAGTGAGACCTCTTTGAAGACCATCTCCTCATGTTCTAGCAAGCCAAGTTCATGGCCTGGAGGTAACTCAGGAGGTCAAATGCCTGATGTGCAAGCATAAGGAATCTAAGTTAGCTCTGTCTTCAGAACACAGAAAAACAAGAGATGTGGTAGCACATGTCATCCTAGCACCGAGGAGGAAGACATAAGTGGATCCCCTGAAAGCTCTCTAGCCAGCCTAGCCTACATGGCGAGTTCTAGACCAATGAGAAACCCTATCTCCAAATTCAGGGTAAATGACACCCAGTCATCCCATATACACATGCGCATGTACACATATGTACATACACATGGAACTTGTGTATATGTACACACTCACAAGCATGCATGCACACAAAATTCCAATAGCCTTCAAGGTTATCTTGAGGTAAGTGGCAGCCATGCACCTCACAAAGGACTCCTTATTCATGAAGACATTCCAAAGTGACCCTTCCCTATAAATCAGGGGTTTTAAATTCAGATCCATTGATTCAAGACCAAGTATGGACTTTAGGGGACCTATAGCCCTTCTAATATTTGCAGTGAGATTTCAGATATGGACATATTTCCCAAAAGTGCCATCAACAAACAAAAAGACTTATGACATACAGGTTAAAAAGCATTCATCTTGGATGATTCCTTGAAATAATGAGTTTGTGGTCAGATATACATAATTTTTATATATTTACATATATTTGCATGATGCTTGCCCTTGGCCATGCCAGTAACTACTACTACATGTCTCGTTATATAAATGAAGAAAGAAAGATTTACCTAAAACCCAAAGGAATACTGATCCTGGGCTAATTAAAGTTTGTTCTGGGATTCGAGAGTCTCAAATGATAAGCCCAGAGTCACAGGGAGTTTGGTTATTTCACTCATTTATTTAAATAAAGCGCGTGCATTTTCATGCATCTTATTCCCTTATTGTGATTCTGCTTGGCATATCTGATGCCACTAAACCACGGAGGAAATGGAAAGGGCTCCCTAAAACTCAGTAGGCAGCACCAAGCTCCTTCTCTGTTACCTCTATGAAGCCAAGATGGATGTCAGTGCTTAAAGTTCTTTCTTTTGCCGTCTCAGGTGTCCGCGAAGCCTAAGAAGTATGGGGTATATTAGGTATTCTCAAGAAACAGCCTGTGCCCAGTCCTGCTTGTCTTCCTAAATCCTCATTATTCACCCTTCAGAGAGCCTTGAGAGGATGGCTGTTGGCGCCTCTGAGTTTGCACAAATTTATTTCCAAATCATTTCTTTCCACCCACCAACCGACTTTGCTGCCCATTCCCACGAAGCCGGCTGGCGAATGCATACACCTCATCTCCTTCCTTAGTACCTGTTGAGGGAGCTCTTGCTCCCAAGGTTTCAGCTGTGTTGAGGGGAGACCCTGCCTAATATAATCTACCCTACCTCCAGTGTGCGCCAGCTCAGGGCTTTCTCTCGCAAACCGGAAGCTATGGGGTTTTAGTCATGGTCCACAGATGTGAAGTTGCAGAGGACAGTCAGGGTCACGAGTCACGAAGTTTCTGCTAAATAGGACTTAAAGGTAAGAAGTGGAAGCATGGGACATGTGTGTTCTGGGGCCAACAGTGAGGACCCTGTAAAAGCTGATTAGCACTAGGAACTTGGAAATGTTCGATTTGCCTCCTTAACCAATCCATATACAACATGTGAAAGGACTACTAAGTACTGTGACATGTTTGCCATTCTTCCTGGTTGGCCATCTTTACCGAGGGAATAGAGAGGTGAAACTTGCTATCTGCATTTATAAAAATTCCCGGAGACTTGGGGTGATGTCATAAGGCTCTCAGTGAATGGCCTATAAGGTGATGCAGGAAGGCCCGAGAGGAAGTGGGGAGTAAGACGGGCATGTCCTGGGTGGATAGACACATCATTGCCATGGGAAGAGGAATTTCCAGTACAACAAGGGGACCTCTTGGAGACTGGCAGAGACAGCCTCCATGATGTGCCACCCAAGGGGCAGGCAGCTGGGCACCCCTGTCTTACTTGTTGAAGGTTGCCCCAAGAAGGCATAGTCCTTTGGAACATCCAACCTGCTGTTGTAACAGGTGGAGCACATGCATGCTCCTCTGGTCCAAGGAACACTCAGGCAGACTCGCAGGGGCTTCTGGGAAGGAGACAGAATGTCAGATTTTGGAATGCCAGAGGATCTAGGCATTCAACCTGTTAGCATTGAGCCTACCAAGATTTGTCCCCGAGGAATGTGGCAGCTTTGTCAGCTGTGCAGAATGCGCAGAAGCACACTGAGGAAGGATATCCATGTCAACGTTGCCAAACAGAGGGGACTAGGGAACCTGTTGAGAGGGCCAGGGTGGCTCTTTGTCTCTGGCTGTACACCATCATCCTAACTGGTCCCTAAAGCACGATGAAGAAGAGGACTGTCCTCCCAGCACACACATGCACTTAGAAGGATGCTCATGACAAGGGAAGATGCACCCCATTCAGGCTTTGCACACTGGGCTTCATTCTCTCTCCCAGCTGCATCTCCTAAGAAATGCACACCAAGCGAGAATACACTAAGGAGAAAGAAGTGAAGATTTGATGGGTATCTTTTTTTGGTCTCATCCTAAAGATTTTTTATATATGTATAATGTATTTATAGCATTTCCCATGTCCTCCTCCTTCCAGTCCATTCCACACTTGCTACTTCCTCACAAGTTGATGCCCTCCTTTTTCTTATTGTTATACATATATGAACAAATTAATACATAAACATAACACACTGAGTATTTAGTATTACTCAAATATAGTTGCTTTTAGGCATAATTATTTGGTATTGGTAACAAATTAGGGGACTCGATCCCTGGGCAGGCTGCTCCTTCCTCTCCCAGTCATCATTAATTGCTAGTGGGTCTTCATGTAAAGGTGGGGCCTTCTGAGGTTTCTCCTATCCCTGTTGGTGTGTCACCTCGTGTTGTTGTTGTTCAGGTTGTTTAGGCAACTGTATTTTTGAAACGTAATGGGTGCAGCTTTTGTATCATGTATAGACGACACCATTTCACAGCAGATGTCGTGGTCCTCAGGATGTCACAATCTCACCCTCTTGTGGATGGATGCTTCAAAGTTGACTGTACAGAGAAAAGTGAAGAGTGTGACCCTTGCCAAGGTGCCCAGGAACATTCCAACCTTCCCTTTGGGGTTGCCAAAAAAAAAAAAAGGTACTTGAATTTGCAGGAACAATCTAAGTGCCTTTCCCAATGGTGACAGACAGTTTTCAGCCTCATTACTCTCATCTGTGTCCTTCACCTTTACCCTCTCCCTTCATTAACAATAAAGAGCCAGGAAATCTGGGGACTCCAAAGCATCCCTTTGGATCCCTGGAATGGATTTGCCGAGTCCTGTTTGACTTTCTTTTTCCCTCGTGCTGTGTTAGAAGCATAGCTGGGCCATGCGGTTCAGGCAGAGTGAGATTTACACCTCTATGAAAATGCAGGGATTTCTCTGAAGTGTTTGGTTTTTTTGTTGTTGTTGGCTGGCTCTTCTCGCTGACCCAATACCCAGACTAAGATGAATACTGTGACTCTCAGCTCAGCTAGCATATCCTTGGAAAACACAAAGAGCCCGTGATCAATGATGCTCCAACTTCGAGGCATTGTTTGTTTGTTTGTTTGTTTGACTTTATGGTTGTGTGTGTGTGTGTGTGTGTGTGTGTGTGTATGTGTGTGTGTGCAGAAATAATATGTAACAAACACAACTGGAATTTTGATTCTTTTTTTTTTTTTTTTTTTTTTTTTTTTTTTTTTTTTTTTTATTAATTTATTCTTGTTACATCTCAATGTTTATCCCATCCCTTGTATCCTCCCATTCCTCCCCCCCCCCCATTTTCCCATTATTCCCCTCCCCTATGACTGTTCCTGAGGGGGATACGTCCCCCTATATATTCTCATAGGGTATCAAGTCTCTTCTTGGCTACTTGCTGTCCTTCCTCTGAGTGCCACCAGGTCTCCCCCTCCAGGGACATGGTCAAATGTGAGGCACCAGAGTATGTGAGAAAGTCGTATCACACTCTCCACTCAACTGTGGAGAATATTCTGACCATTGGCTAGATCTGGGAAGGGGTTTAAAGTTTACCTCCTGTATTGTCCTTGGCTGGTGCCTTAGTTTGAGCGGGACCCCTGGGCCCAAATCTGCCTATCATATTGTTCTACTTGTACATTTCTAGGACCCTCTGGATCCTTTTATTTTGCTGTTCTCCCATGCGTCTCTCATTTAGAGTCCAATAGGATGCCTTCCCCTCTGTCCCAGTTTCCTGGTAAGTGAAGGCTTTCGTGGGACATGCCCCTTGGGCTAGTATGCAGATATAAGTGAGTATATACCATTTGATTCTTTCTGCTTCTGGGTTAACTCACTCATTATGATCATTTCTAGCTCAATCCATTTATCCACAAATTTCGGGAATTCCTTGTTTTTTAATAGCTGAGTAGTATTCCATAGTGTATATGTACCACAGTTTCTTTATCCACTCTTCTACTGAGGGACACTTAGGCTGTTTCCATGTTCTGGCTATTATGAATAAGGCTGCTATGAACATGGTTGAGCAAATTTTCTTGTTGTGTGCTGGAGCATCTTCTGGGTATATTCCAAGGAGTGGGATAGCTGGGTCTTGAGGAAGCCCTATTCCCATTTTTCTGAGATAGCACCAGATAGATTTCCAACGGGCTGTACTAGTTTGCATTCCCACCAGCAATGAAGGAGTGTTCCTCTCTCCCCACATCCTCGCCAGCATGTGGTGTCGCTTGAATTTTTGATCTTAGCCATTCTGATGGGTGTAAGATGGAATCTCAGAGTTGTTTTGATTTGCATTTCCTGATGACTAAGGAGGTTGAGCATTTCTTTAAGTGTTTCTCAGCCATTTGATACTCCTCTGTTGAGAATTCTCTGTTTAGTTCCAAGCCCCATTTCTCAATTGGGTATTCGGTTTGGTGGTGTTTAATTTCTTGAGTTCTTTATATATTTTGGATATTAGACCTTTGTCAGATGTAGGGTTGGTGAAGATTTTTTCCCAGTCTGTAGGCTGTCGCTTTGTTCTCTTGACAGTGTCTCCTGCCTTACAGAAGCTTCTCAGCCTCATGAGGTCCCATTTATTATGGTTGACATTAAGGCCTGGGCCGTTGGTGTTCTGTTCAGGAGTTGTCTCTGTGCCAATATGTTCCAGGCTCTTTCCCACTTTTTCTCTAAGTGATTTAGTGTCTTGGTTTTATGTTGAGGTCTTTAATCCACTTGGATTTGAGTTTTGTGCAAGGTGACAAATATGGGGTCCAGTTCATTTTTTTACACATAGACCTCCAGTTAGACCAGCACCATTGTTGAAGATGCTAATCCTTTTTCCATTGAATGGATTTGGCTTCTTTGTCAAAAATCAAGTGACCATATGTGTGTGGATTCATATCTGGGTCTTCGATTCGATTCCACTGATCAACCAGCCTGTTGCTGTGCCAGTACCATGCTGTTTTAAGTACTATTGCTTTATAGTACAGTTTGAGATCAGGTATGGAGATTCCTCCGGAGCATCTTTTATTGTACAAGATTGTTTTAGCTATTCTGGGTTTTTTGTTTTTCCATATGAAGTTCAGAATTGAACTTTCAATGTCTTTAAAAAATTGTGTAGTTATTTTGATAGGGATTGCATTGAATCTGTAGATTGCTTTTGGTAGGATGGCCATTTTTTACTATGTTAATTCTCCCGATCCATGAGCAAGAAGATCACGCCATCTTCTCAGGTCATCTTCAATCTCTTTCTTCAGAGTTTTGAAATTTTTTTCATACAAGTCCTTCACTTGCTTAGTTAGGGTAACTCCTAGATATTTTATATTGCTTGTGGCTAATGTGAAGGGTGTGGTTTTCCTAATTTCTTCCTCTGCAAGCTTGTCATTTGTGTATAGGAAGGCCTACAGACTTTTTTGAGTTAATTTTGTATCAGCCAATTTGCTGAAGGTGTTTATCAGCTTTAGGAGTTTCTCTGGTGGAGTTTTGAGGGTCACTTATGTACACTATCATATCATCTGCAAAGAGGGATAATTTGACTTCCTCCTTTCCCATTGGATCCCTTGATCTCCTTTTGTTGTCTTATTGCTCTGGCTAGAACTTCGAGTACTATATTGAAGAGATATGGAGAGAGTGGGCAGCCTTGCCTTGTTCCCGATTTGAGAGGAATTTCCTTGAGTATCTCACCATTTACTTTGATTTTGGCTATTGGCTTGCTGTATATAGCCTTTATTATGTTGAGGAAAGTGCCTTGTATCCCCGATCTCTCTAAAACTTTAAACATGAATGGGTGTTGAATTTATCAAATGCTTTCTCTGCATCCAAGGAGATAATCATGTGGTTTTTTATTTTCAGTTTGTTATATGATGGATTACATTGATGGATTTCCGTATATTAAACCATCCCTGCATGCCTGGAATGAAGCCTACTTGGTCATGATGAATGATATATCTTTGATGTGCTCCTGTATTCGTTTTGCAAGTATTTTATTTAGTATTTTTGCATCTATGTTCATAAGAGAAATTGGTCTGAAATTCTCTTTCTTTGTTGAGTCTTTGTGAGGTTTAGGTATCAATGAGACTATGGCTCATAGAATGAATTTGGTAATTTTCCATCCATTTCTATCTTTTGGAGTAGCTTGAAAGAGTATCGGTATTAGCTCGCCCTTAAAGCTCTGGTAGAATTCTGCCTGAAACCATCTGGCCCTGGGCTTTTTTTGGTTGGGGACCATCAATGATTGCTTCTATTTCTGTCGGGAAATGGGACTATTTAACTTGTTTATCTGTTCTTCACTCAACTTTGGCAAGTGAACTGATCAAGAAAATCGTCCATTTCCCTTAGATTTTCAAATTTGTGGCGTATATGCCTTCAAAGTAGGATCTTATGATTCTTTGAATTCTTCTTCAGTGTCTGTTGTTATGTCTCCCTTTTCATTTCTGATTTTGTTGATTTCAATACTGTCTCTCTGCCTTTTAGTTAGTTTGGCTAATGGTCTGTCTATCTTGTTGATTTTCTCAAAGAACCAGCTTTTGGTTTTGTTGATTCTTTGGACTGTTTTCTTAGTTTCTAATTTGTTAATTTCAGCCCTGAGTTGATAATTTCCAGGCGTCTACTCCTCTTGGGTGTTTCTGCTTCTTTTTTTCTAGGGCTTCCAGTTGTGTTGTTAAGATGCTTATGTGCGATGTTTCCAATTTCTTTTAAAGGCACTTAGTGCTATGAATTTTCCTCTTAGCACTGCTTTCAATGTATCCCACAAATTTGGGTATGTTGTTTCTTCATTTTCATTGAATTTCAGAAACTCCTTGATTTCTTTCTTTATTTCTTCCCTGACCCAGGTGTCATTTAGCAGAGAGTTGTTTAGTTTCCAAACGTGAGGCTTTTTGTTATTCTGTTGTTGTTGAATTGCAGCCTAAGAGCATGGTGATCTGATAGGATACAAGGTATTATTTCAATCCTCTTGTATCTGTTGAGGCTTGCTTTGTGACCTACGATGTGATCAATTTTGGAGAAGGTTCCATGGGGTGCAGAGAAGGTGTATTCTTTCTTGTTTGGGTGAAAGGTTCTATAGATATCTGTTAGATCCATTTGACCCATGGCATTGGTTAATGATGTTATTTCTCGGCTTATTTTCTGTTTCAATGACTTATCCTTCAGTGAGAGTGGGTGTTGAAGTCTCCCACTATTATTGTGTGGGGATCGATGTGTGGTTTAAGCTTTTTTAGGAGATCTTTTACATATGTGGGTGCCCTTGTATTGGGAGCATAGATGTTCAGAATTGTGATGTCATTTTGGTTGACTTTACCTTTGATGAGTATGAAGTGTCTTCCTCATCCCTTTTGATTAATTTTTTGGTTGAAAGTCTATTTTGTTCGATACTAAAATGGCTACACCTGCTTGCTTCTTGTGACCATTTGCTTGGAATATTTTTTTCCAACCTTTTACCCTGAGGTATGCCTTTCATTATGGGTGAGATGTGTTTCTTGGATGCAGAAGAATGTTGGGTCTTGTTTATGTACCCATTCGGTTAGTCTGTGTCTTTTTATTGGAGAATTGAGGCCATTGATGTTGAGAGATATTAATGACCAGTGACTGTTAAGAGTCTTAATTTTGATGTTGTTTCCAGTCGAGCGTTTGTGTAGTTGTGTTTTTGCCATGGGATAGTTATCTATTTCCTGGGTAGTTTTGGTTGTAGCTTGACCCTTTGGATGGAGTTTTCCTTCTAGTACCTTCTGTAAAGCTGGGTTTGTGGATAGGTACTGTTTGAATTTGTTTTTGTCATGGAATATTTTGTTTTCTCCATCAATGGTTATTGATAATTTTGCTGGGTAAAGTAGTCTGGCCTGGCATCTGTGTTCTTTCTGATAGGTTTACCATTAAATGTTATTTGGCCCTTTTCCCTTGCAGCTTTTAATATTTTTTCTTTGTTCTGCATGTTTTGTGTTTTGATTATTATGTGGCGGGCAGTTTTTCTTTTCTGGTCAATTCTATTTGGTGTTCTGTAGGCCTCTTGTATGTTTATAGGCATCTCTTTCTTTAGATTGGGGAAATTTTCTTCTATGATTTTGTTGAGAATAGTTTCTGGGCCCTGGAGTCTGATGTCCTTCTCTTTCTTCAATGCCTATTATCCGCAAAATTTCTTTTTTCATGGTGTCCTTAATTTCTTGGATGTTTTGTGTCAGGAGTTTTCCAGATTTGGCATTTTCTTTAATGGTTGATTCAATATCTGTGATTGTATCTTCTAGCCCTGAGATTCGTCTTCCATCTCTTGGATTCTGTTAGAAAAGCCAGCTCTGTGTTGCTCGCCTTCTCTCCTCTGAGGTCTCACAGTTCTCGTTTTCTTCTGTCTGTGTGTTTATCATTGAATCCATTTTCATCATTTTCAGTCTTGAACTGATTTTTTGATTTCTTTCATCTTGATTTTTTGTATATTCCTGAGTTTCTTCCATTGCCTCTTTATAGGTCTTCAGAGCTTGAACCGTTTTAGCTATTTCTTTCATCTGGTTGTTTGCATTTTCCTGCAATTTTTCCAGTTCCACTCTATGTGCTTCTTTTATGTCTCTCACTGTTTGTCTGCGTCTTCCCTGCATTTGATTACGAATTTTATTTGTTTCCTCCATTATCATCCTCATTACTAAGGATTTGAGGTCATTTCTTGTATTTCCGTTGTATTTGAGTTCTCTGGGTGGTTTTCTTTGGGATAGCTGGAAACTGGAGACGCCATGTTGTTTGGGTTTTTTGCGTATGCTTTTTCGTTGTCCTTTAGACATCTTGCCGTCTTTGTTTTTGTTGGGTAGCTTCCAGAGTTGAATGGAGGGTGTCTGATGATAGATTCACTTGTTTTCTTACGATTTCCCTAGGCTGCGAGCTCAAAGCTTCACTGGTGTGGATGTTAGGAGTTAGCCCTGTTGTTCTGGTCTCTCACAGCCAGTGATCCTCAGTCCCTCTCTGCTGTGGATCCTGCAATTGTTCTGGGTCTCTGAATGAGCGTTGGGTCAGGCCAAGGTATCCACAGCCTTCTGTGTTCCCTGCCAAGTCCAGCCAGGAGCACTGGGACCGAACCACGGGCAGAACTCAGCTAGATTCTCAGGGCCAGAAACCGTCTGCCAAGCTCAGCTAGGGATTTTGGGCCCAAAATGCACACAGGGCCCAGCCAGAATTTTTGGGCTGGGACTACGCACCAAGCTCCACTAGGGCCTTTTGGCCCAAAGTGCGTGCTGTGGTCAGTTATTGACTCAGGGCCCGAACTGACCACCAATCTCAGCCAGGAATTCTGGATTCAAACTGTACACTGTGTCAACCAGAGTCTTAGAGCTGGTGGAACCGAGAGCTCTGTCCAGCCTGTGCCACAGCAGGAGAACTGCGGCTGCTCTGAGTTAGCGCCAGTGGTGGAGCAAGTGCTCCGCCCGGACTGTGTCCCCGCAGGGGAGCTGCCGCTGAGCTGAGGTGGTGCCTAGGATGGAACCGAGCACGTCACCAAGCCTGCGCCACAGCAGGAGAACTGCGGCTGCTCTGAGTTAGCGCCAGTGGTGGAACAAGTGCTCCACCCAGACTGTGTCACCGCAGGGGAGCTGCCGCTGAGCTGAGGTGGTGCCTAGGATGGAACCGAGCACGTCACCAAGCCTGCGCCACAGCAGGAGAACTGCGGCTGCTCTGAGTTAGCGCCAGTGGTGGAACAAGTGCTCCGCCCGGACTGTGTCCCCGCAGGGGAGCTGCCGCTGAGCTGAGGTGGTGCCTAGGATGGAACCGAGCACGTCACCAAGCCTGCGCCACAGCAGGAGAACTGTGGCTGCTCTGAGTTAGCGCCAGTGGTGGAACAAGTGCTCCGCCCGCACTGTGTCCCCGCAGGGGAGCTGCCGCTGAGCTGAGGTGGTGCCTAGGATGGAACCGAGCACGTCACCAAGCCTGCGCCACAGCAGGAGAACTGCGGCTGCTCTGAGTTAGCGCCAGTGGTGGAACAAGTGCTCCGCCCGGACTGTGTCCCCGCAGGGGAGCTGCCGCTGAGCTGAGGTGGTGCCTAGGATGGAACCGAGCACGTCACCAAGCCTGCGCCACAGCAGGAGAACTGCGGCTGCTCTGAGTTAGCGCCTGTGGTGAAACCAAGTGCTCCGCCCAGACTGTGTCACCGCAGGGGAGCTGCCGCTGAGCTGAGGTAGTGCCTAGTGTGGAGCAGCGTGCTCAACTAAGCCTGCGCCACAGCAGGGGAGCTATGGCCACGCTGAGTTAGTGCCTCAGGCAGAATTGTTTGCTGGGCCGGGCCAATACCCGGGACTCTGGGGCCGAACTGTCCGCCGAGTCCAATCTGGGTCCAAAGGCTCCACGCGACCCAAATCCTGCCCCTAGTCCCCTCTCCCGCAGCAATTCCCACCAGCCACCACACCAATCGCCTCCACCGGAAGGCTATGAGCTGCAAACCTCAGCCGCCGCTGCTGGTGCCGCTGGTGCTGCCGCCTCTACCGCTGCCGCTCCGATCAGAGAAAAACCACGCTCCTCCCGTGTGCAGGGGCACGCAGGTCCTCCACACCCTGGTCCCTCCGAACCGTGGAGCACTCCCGCTGCCGTGATGTTCGGACCTCGGTGTTCCTGGCTCAGAAATCTGTGCAATTCCCTGAATTGTTCACTGGAGCCTCCAAACGCGGTCCACACTGCTCGCCGCCATCTTGGATCCTCCCGGAATTTTGATTCTTAATCCATGTTCAGGGTGCTCAGGGACTCCTGGCAGTTGAGCTGTAGCAGCAAGCCTTGTCCCTCAGTCAGCTGCACAGTCATGAGGGCAAACATCCATGCTGTATAGAACTCCATGCCACTGAGCTGTCATGTTCAGTATGTAGGCATATTGCATCTGTATATTTGATTGCAGATGATAGTATCAACCTATGGAAGTTATTAGTCACCGTCCTCATCTGACTGGAGGCCCTATATCAACACTCCATCTTCCGGGAGCAGCTCTCTGAGCCCAGGGTGAAAAAGATGATAGGTAGCTAAAACTTGGAGGATTTCAGTCCACATTTATTTGTATTTGCTAGTGCATGCATGCAAGCATTCATTTTTTGTTTACTATGCCTTCTGTCTTGCGTGTGTATGCATGTCTATGTTCTTGTGTGTAAAGCTGTGTGTGTGTGTGTACACACACATACATACATACACACACACACACACACACATGTAGAGGCCAGAGGATAATCTCAGGTGTCATTCCTCAGATACCATCCAACTTGGTGTGTGTGTGTGCGTGAATTCAGCTCATGTCACGGCACATGGGTAGAAGTCAGAGGACAACTCTGGTATCAGGCTTCACCTTCCACCTTATCTGAGCCTTGTGCGCTGCTGAATATGCCAGACTACCTTTGTCATAAGCATCAAGCGACTCCTGCCCTCAATCCCCACAGTATGGGTATGCTGTGAGTGCAGACACTTGTGCTGCTCCACACTCAAGTTGTCAGGTTTGTGTGCAACCTTTCTAGCCCCTACCTTTTTGGTGGATGAGGGGAACCAGATCTTCTCATTGGCTTGGAGCTTACTGATTCAAATATCCTGCCTGACTACCTAGCAGGAATCCTCCTGTCTCTGCTCCATCCTGCCCCCCAACTCCCAGAGCTGCAATTGCTACAGGTGTACACTGCTGTGCCTCACACAAGTTCTGGGGATCAAACTTGGGTTCTCATGCTTGCAAAGTGGACAGTTTGTTGACTAAGCCATCACCTCAGGCCCCACAGAAAGCACGAGGTGTAGTCTTCCATAGATCCTGACTTACACAACACCCAGGCTGATACCCACAGTGTCTGTTTGGAAACTCTAAACTACAAAAGACTTGATCTTTAAAGTGCCAACACATTGGCTGGATATGGATTCTTCTTCATTTCTTCTGAAGTAGAAATGTAGAGAAGAGCTGATGTGCTCCCATGGTTGCTGTCAATCTTTCAGGTGCTGTGTAGGGTTAAGGGGGGGGGGCATATAATTAAATATTGTGTTCCCCTACAAAGGATGGCCTACCATCTCTGATGCCATGAACAGGCCTGGAGATGATTATGCAAGTGAGAAAAGCCAACGCAGAAGGAATAAGACCACAAGTTCCACTTATGTCAGAATCCAGAGTGGTCAAGTTCATATAAGCAGAAGTGGAAGGATAGCATCTTAACATTTCAGTTATGAAACATGATAAAAATTCTAGAATTTTCTATGTGACAATGTGCTTATAATTAACAATACTGAATGGTGTACTTAAAAAATATAAGTCTAGGGAATGGAAGAGAGCACTCAACAGTTAAAAGCACTGACTACTCTTCCAGAAGACCCATGTTCAGTTCCTAGCACCCACATTTACAATTATCTGTAATTGCAGTCCAAAGGGATTTGGTAAGTTCTTCTGGCTTTTTCAGGTACCACACATATACCTGGTACGCAGAAATTAATGCAGTTCAATCACTCATATACATACAGTTTTAAAAACTAAATATAGTGCTCATGTGCAATGTTCTTATGCATGCATGCACGCGTGCGTGCGCACGTGCGTGCACACACACACCATATAGTTACAAGAAAACATTTAGAAGTGATGGGTATGTTTATTACCATGACAGTAGTAATGGCATCAGAGATATATGCAATGTCAAACTCACCAAATTCTAAATAACAAATATGCAGGGGTCTTTTTTGTTTTTTTTTTTTTTTTGGTTTTTTGTTTGTTTGTTTGGTTGGTTGGTTTTTCGAGACAGGGTTTCTCTGTGTAGCCTTGGCCACCCTGGACTCACTTTGTAGACCAGGCTGGCCTCGAACTCACAGCGATCCACCTGTCTCTGCCTGCCGAGTGCTGGGATTAAAGGCGTGCGCCACCACGCCTGGCTAAATATGCAGTTTTTACTGTCTGCTATACCTCAGTAAAGCTGTTTAAAAAGAAATAAAACTCTACTTAGATTTCTTATTCAGTGATTCTGGAGGTGCAGTCTACGTCTGCTACGTGAACCTTTCCTCAGTTTCCCATATTGGTAATAGCAGAGATACTGAGGCATGACTCATGGAATCGGACACTCACTGTAGACAACATCCTCCCTTGGTATAGACGAAGGGAAACAGTTCTGCGATTGAATTCAAAATCCCAGTAGGCATCCAATGCTGACAAAAAAAAAAAAAAAAAAAGACTGAAAGTTGAAAACCCATGAGTGTGGTGGAAGGGTCAAAGAGCCATCTGGATACTAAAAGAAACGCTGAAAGATTTATTTCCATAGCTTGAGGCTCCCAGAGAGTATGCAAGAGTTCCTCCGATTTGATCTTCCACCTTACAGAAAGCATATTTTCCAGGCTCCTTTGAAGCAGCATTACTCAGTCATCCACTCACTAGGTATCCAAGGACAGTGCACCTCTTCCCTTCCTTCCGTTATTTCTGCTCCAAGGGGAAGCCACACAGTCTGTGGTCCCTGTTGAATCACAGACAACACTCAGTGTCAAGTGTTAGAGCAGGAGGTGGCGCAGATTCATTTCTACTCACAGGATGTCTGTATCTCAGGGGGAGCCTGCCTCTAGTAGTTCACGCCACTGTAACTGCGGTTGGTCAAGTAGACTCTGGGACCTAAGAGGGAGGGGGCCCCATGCAGAAGAGTAGCTTGATTGGGTCACAAAGTTGATTGGGACTTTAAAGAAGAAATTAACTCCTAAAATAAAAAACCTCTGTGGGAGTATTTGTCCTTTTCTTTTACCAGGGGACTGACCCCTACAGCTCTCCAGAGTCAGCCTTTGCTTTATCTCAGCTATGCCGAGTGACAAGTCCAGTTCGTGTGTTAGGAGAGGCAGATGGATAAGGTCCAAAGTTAGCAGAGTATTGAATGTCGGGGGGGGGGGGGGGGGGGGGGGGCACTGGATGACAAAACAAAGTTCAGGAGGTAGGGCATCCTGGAACTGAGGCGAGAGTCAGTGGCAGACAGTTTGGGACTGCAGTGAAGATGACCAAATACAATGAGGATAAGAGGGCATTCCATTGTATGAGTCGCAAGGTCAAAAAGGCTGTGAAAATAAAATCTGGGGACCAAGCGTGAGAACCTGACCTGGAACTTTACCCACAGCCCAGTGATTTCTAATGGCGGGTGTGCTGACAGGCACCCTGGGAGTTCCCAAGCTCTATTTTAAAGCTGGGCGTTGCCATTCTGCCCTAAGCACGCAAAACCATTCTGGAGAACAAGGAGGATATGAAGAAAATGGTATTTGTGAACAAACTCTGGTGGCCAAATAAGAAGGCAGTCTCTGACTCCTAACCTCATCCAGTGCATCCACTCTGACCACCCATTCTACCAATCAGTGGAAAGTGTCGGCGGGGTCATCCATCACTTGTCTGACACCACCCCCAAGCATCCATCTAGCAAATACTAACCTTCTACGGCACCAAGTGGTTTGGGGACACCTGCATCTGCTGAGATGCTAGTGAAAAGTTTGTATCCAAGCTCAGATGTGGCTCGGGTATCTCACTGCACTGCACTGTGTCAACTCATTCCCACTCTGTGTAGGGCCCATTCTGTTGCTTCCTGGATGCTCTGGACTTGGCTATGCACTTGGCAGCTCTTCACTGAGGAGCCGACAGCATTGTGATCTTCTATCTGCTGTGCTTCTCATCTCTCAAGCCCAGGGAGTCACTGTGGGTCCTAATCCGTTTCCCCATGGTCTACGACACACACACACACACACACACACACACACACACACACACACACACACACACACTTCAGCCCTGGATTCCTTCAAGGGTTGGGATTTGAAACACAAAAAAAACTTGGTCTCTTTCAAAATAATAGCTTAGAAATAAATCTCTGAAACTGAGACTTTAAAAGGTTCTGACTAGCTGCCTGATTTTTATCAACATCATCTCTTTCTTGGGGTGACCTAATGATGGAAAGTAGGGAGAGAAAAATTAAGGTCTCGTTATTTTCCACTCAAACACCCACACAGTCTGATTATAAGCTCAACTGCCTCCCCCAGCAGAGAAGGTTCCCAGGCACTCTCAGACATAAAAAAAAAATTGGGGAGTTTATATATTTATCTTGGATTATGGATGGGAATATGATGGTGAAACTGGTTTTATGTTTTTAGGTTTAGGCTTACAGAGATGCAAGGTTTTTATTATGGCCTGGTAGAAATTCATAAGGAATACAGATAGAAAATGGAATTTTTGGAGAATACTAAGTTCTAGTATACGCCAGTGGATACTGACCTAGTGTGGGTGTAGTGATCATCAGGAGGGGAAAACCAAAGGCATCCATCTAGATAGAGGTGGGTGGCAGGGAAGAGGCCTGTCTGCAAAGAGACCAATAAAGTTCTTTGTATAAATGACAAACACATTCATTTTGGATTTGGAACTGGACTCCTCCAGTTATTTTTTTCAAACAAAAGTTCTAAATTGCTTTTTACCAACAACAGATATTTTCAGATTTATTTGCACAGTGGTCCAAACACTACATAAAAACCCTGTGATTAGCAAGATTCTTAAGTAACCTGCTCCAAAAGTGATTGTGTTTGTTTTGATCCTTTTGAACAAACAACCTTTTACGGGATTTTGCTGTTTTTGTTGAAAAACAAAAGTTGAATTTTTTTTGGTTATCCTTTTTGTAGAAGACAATAGATGTGTTGATTGAGGGAGGTGTTGAGATGCTTCTGTGTAATAGGTGAGGGGGGATAACTGATGGAGAGTGGCTTGAGGACCAGAAAGAACAGTACAAACAAGTGAGGGATTCTGAGGTCAAGGTCAAGGGTGAGGGACCCGGGATTCGCAACTAGAGGAGTAAGAGAGGACAGCTGGCACACAGAAGAGAAAGAAAGACACAGCTAAGCAGGTAAAAAGAACCCACGTCTTGAGTCTCCTTAAGGCCTTCTCAAAGATGGGACCTTGGCCGCATCTCTGGGGATCCTCTTGGTGGATTCAGGGGTGACCCTCCAACTAATGGCTTCCTATGTTTCAGAAAGAGAAAAGGCCCTTCTTGTTTATTAGGATTTAATCCTTCATTCTATTCCACTGCGCGCGCGCGTGTGCGCGCGCGCACGCACACACACACACACACACACACACACACACACACACACACACACACACACACAAGACCATCTGTGTGTGGATAGAGATGGCTAAATTGCTGAGGATTTTAAACAAACAACCTTTATTTAGTCTCCCAAACTTTAGACATAGTTTTCAATAGTGTGTCTTGTCTGGTCATTTTCAAACGTCGTGTTCTTTTTCCTTAAGATGATCAAAGGGAATTGCTTATTATCCAGGGTCAACTTATTAACTGGAAAGAGGATATTCACCAATTACAGGATCTCTTGAATCCAGTGCTCTCTGTGCTCCAGGCTAGGGGCAAGAGGAGGGAAGGAGGAAAAGTACTGTCTAAAACTCCCAGGCCCTGACTCTGGTCTCCATCTAATTAGCTCAGTGACCTTGGGCAAGGCCCCTGCCCATCCCATATGCTTCCTCCGCGACTAGACAAGGTAAGACGCTGTAACTCTAACAGTCCTTACTTTCTGCTTTCTCTAAGTTTTTAAAACGGCTAAATAATTGCCTGCGTGAGATGATTTACGCTCACCCTCTTTGAAATTGTGGGCTCATTTGCTAGGATCTCTGGCTTCTTGTATTTCTCCTAAGCAAGATCTAACAGCCTTTGATATCTTTATGTCTGCTTTCTTGGGACTTAGAGATATAATATCATTTGATTGCACCGAGACACTTGGTCAAAAGCTGTCACTGAATGCCTTCTGCTTCCCCGTGCTATCAGAGCCGAATTCTACAACAGACAAGTGGAAGATGAAATAAGAAAGATTGACAGGAGGAAAGCTTATGGAGACAAGCTTTTTTTTTTTTTTTTTTTTTTTTTTTTTGAGAAAAGCCACCAGAAAAAAGGCTCCTACTCCCTCCTTGAACATCTTAATATATTTTTTGTGAGATGATTGCAGAATAATGACAAGGTAAGCGTGTCTTGTATTTGCAGAGCACCTGCTGTATATCTAGCATGGGTTAGGCACCCTTACACAAAATGGGCATGCTTGCCCCAGCTTTGCAGATAAAATAAATCAAGACACAAGACAACCAAACACGGCTGAAAGTCACCCCGTGAAATGAATAGCACAACAGAAAGTTCCAGCCAGGAATTCAAAGCAGAGGGCAACTAGAAATTAACAGTCACACCTAGCGCTCCTATCGCCTTTTGCAGCTGCCCCCTCCCTTCGTTTTTACATCATCTCACTGAGCAGTGCGTGCAGAAATATCCTGTTCACTTGTACAGCTGCGTATATATGATGTATTGTCAACTATAATGCTGACTGCTTCCCTGTAGCAAGCTTCCTCATATATTTCTGTGTTCACACATAAAGAGTGAATTTTGTGAGTATAAGAAACTTGAACATGCACCTGTAGAAATGTGCACGCGTGTGCTTGTACACGGGCATGCATGTATGCACATAGCCTTGTGCTATATATATATGTGTGTGTGTGTTTGTATTATGCATATGTATATCTGTGTGTATATGTATGAATGTACATGCATGTATCTTTGTGTGGAAGTATGCATGTGATATGTGCAGATGTGTATGCATATTTGCATGTGTGTAGATGCATGTGGGTATACAAGAATGAACATGAATATGAAGGCCAGAGGTTAGTGTCCAGCAAGTCCTCAGCAATAGCTCTTCACTTCATTGGCTGGAAAACGAGCTCTGGATGAGCCTGGACCTCACTGATATGGCTGGTCTAACTATCCAGTTTGCCCCAGGGATCTGTCTCTTCTTCCTGAATGCTGAGCCAGGCAGCTGCTACACCTGCCTGGCTTTTAAGTAGGCTCTAGGAATCTTATCTCCAGTCCTGTGTGGCAAACACTTTCTCCACCCAGTAATCTTTCTAACCCTTCAGATACTTTTCAAGGCGTCCTGCCAAATTGTTCCACCAGATGACACTGTCCACCCCGAGCACTTCTTGGGAATGTCTGCTTCCTATACCATCACCGAAGCTTTTAAACATTTGTTTGGCTATGCTCACATCCCCATTATGTGTGCACAGCACTGGTCATGCGAGTCTCAAGGGCCTTTTGAGTTGTCCTCAGTTAAGGTTGCAGAAAGTGAAAGAAGGGACAGTGGCCAGAGAGAGAGAGAGAGAGAGAGAGAGAGAGAGAGAGAGAGAGAGAGAGAGAGAGAGACTTTCTTCCTGATGAGGATGTTGTGGGGTCACGTGACTTTGAGATCCTGAAGTGGGGAGGTGGGATAGATCTCATAGTCATTCTAGGGGCTATAAAGGAGGCTAAACTGCCTCTTTAAGCCCTCAAGTGATGACATTCAAATCTATCAGAATCCTAACCCTGAAATCAGGTCAGGATTTACAGCCATAATATCTATCTTTGGATTTGGCTTTTATGTTTTTACCCTTGATTTATGTAGGTACCTTCCTTAGCATCCCATATCTCAAGCAACATAAATGTATTAAAGTAATGGAATTTAGCAAATATGTTACGGTTACCATCTTTGTTCCCAAGAGGGAATTTGGAAATCTGACAACATTATAGCTTTCATTTTCAAGACCCATTTTCTGAGCCGTTTCACTAACAAGTCCTCTGATTTACCACACCATTAACAAAAATAATTCTTTCTGGACAGCAGTAAAAGGAATGGGTTAGCAAAATTTATAGCTTTCTCAAGATACATATAGGGGGCCTGTTTTTTTTAAAAGGCAGGTTTTTTGATTAACTGATACATTGACTTGCTTTTAAGATACCGGGGTTCATTCTCCCACAGAGAGGAATCCCACCAATGCCCAGTGTGCAAACACAGCCATGCTTGCCAATGGCGATAAGCAACTGCCTAGCTGCCCATGCCCACATCAATGATTGAAAGGGAAATCTTCTCCACTTCAAGGTGAAGTGCTCATTTCCCTGTCTAAGTGAAAGGTTATACAAGAATGACCTTTCAGATCCATGCGATAGTGCTCACAGTTCAGCCAAAGGCGCCTCTGACGTAAGCAGAAATAGGATGGTTGAAAGGCTAGACAGAGGCTCCTTAGCCAAAAGTCTGTTTCCATCAGTGAAGTCAGGGAGGAAGCATAGTCAGCAGATGGGAGGAAGTGAGAGACTTTTACCAGAAAAAGTATGTGGCTAAAAGGAAACACATTAGGACACGTTCCATAGCCCCTAGGAAATCTAACTCTTCAGTGATGGTAAATATAAGGGGTGTTTAGGGTTCCCATGAAAAGTTCTATGGTGGTTCCCCCAAAAGATGCCCAATATAAGAAGGTTCCCATTTGGTCACAGTGTCAATACTGTGGCCACTGGTAAGGTGACTGTTTTATTTTATGGTTAGGGTTAGGAAGCAACTCTGGGATCACAAGGCAAGACTTTAATGTCCCTTGAAATCCTGAGATAGGTGCTCATCCCCTTGAGCTCAGGGGATTCTGAGCCCAATGGTATTCTGATGAGGTCTTAGCCCCATGAGGTTCTGGAGTAGGCTCTCACTCCCATAGCTGCTCATAAGGTCAGCCAAATAAGTTGTTCTCCAGTAAACAAAGTTGGGGTGTACCTTAACCCAAGGAAGACAAGGGGAAACCCTCCAGTTGGTTCCAGGCTGTGTGTGCAAAGAGCATGACACAGCAGAGGGAGAGCGGGAAAAGTGTGGCCATTCACCCTTGTAATCATAGGAAACATTTGGACTTTATCCTAACAGCATCAGGAGACCATTAACAGACCTCACCATGTATATTATGTGTCTGGGGCAAAGGAATCATGACATGAGGGTGACAGTCTTAATTAAATTTCTCATTGCCTCTAGGTTCTGATAATAGCCAAGTTACTCAACCTTTAATGTGCTATGCATCCTCTTGTCTACCTGGTGAAGCTTGTGGTATTGTGTCCCATACTGTGTTCAGTCACACAGATGAAAACATTTGTGATTGTGCTAGATCCCACTTTTAGTTTTATCCGATGATAGTCTCAT
Source organism: Acomys russatus (assembly GCF_903995435.1). Lineage (NCBI taxonomy): Eukaryota > Metazoa > Chordata > Mammalia > Rodentia > Muridae > Acomys > Acomys russatus. Next base: position 42,833,726 of record NC_067162.1, read on the forward strand.
GATAATTGTTAAAATATTAAATTAAATGATCATCTGCAGCAGAGTAATACACAATCATACAGCTGAGCTGTAACAGCTGGTAAAAGCTGAAAGAATGAATTCCTTTTTCTGGATTCATGTTGAATGGTGGCACAGTGGGATCTCAAGTGAGCATTTACATCATGGGAATTGGAAAACCTTACAAACCAGAACTGCCCTCCTGCGTGCTTGCTCGCCCGCCCTCCCTCCCCCCTCTCTCTCTCATTGCTGGGACAAAATATCAAACATAGGCAAGGGAAGAAGGCTTTGTTTGGGCTCACAGTTTGAGGGGATATGGTGGAAAGGCATTATAACAGGGGTTGAGGTAGCTGGTCATAGTGTATATGTAGTTAGGAAGGAGAAAAAGAGAGAGAGAGAGAGAGAGAGAGAGAGAGAGAGAGAGAGAGAGATGAACACTAGGCACAGTTTGTTTCCCCCACCTCCCCTTAGCCCCAGATGCAAGCCCTTCCATTTCCTCTTGAACAGCCTCCAAGACAGAACAGCCAAACAGAAAAATAAAATAGATATAATAAGACAAGGCAAAAGCCCTAATATCAAGGCTGGACTAGGTAACCCAAAAGGGGGAAAAGAGTCAGAGATGTAGCCACTCCCACTGTTAGGACACCTACAAAACACCAAGCCAACAGCCATAGAATCACGCAGAAGACCCGGCGCAGACCCACACAGACCTTGTGCTCTCCTCTTCAGTTTCTGTGAGCTCATATGTGCCCTGCTTAGTTAATTCAGTGGGCCATTTTCTCCTGGTGTTGTAAGACTGAGATCTCTTGAGAGATCTCTAGTCTATTCCTGGAGTCTCCACTAAGAGATGGAGTCCATTGTCGATGTAAACACATAGGAATTTATTGAACTGAAACAACGGGGTCTGCTAAGATCTTTCGAGCTGGAGACCCTGAGAAAGTGAGGCATGGGCCTTTTATAGGTTTAGACAAAGAAATGAGTTTTACAGTATGTGATTGGTTGGCATTTGGGTAGAAAAGCTGCAAGCAGGGAGTTACAAGCCTTGGCATTTTGTGGTTGGGTAATGGGTAGAGGGACAAGTTGACCTATGGAGAAGATTGATTGAAGCAGTCACCGGGGGCGATAGGAAATTTCTTAGTTGGGAGGGGTAAGTACATTCCTGGGAAAGTGGAAATTTTAAACACAAGCTGTAACACAAAGTTGCTGTCCTTGAGTCAAACTGGACTCTTAGCACAGGCAGGCTATCCTTGGGACAAACTGGACTCTCCAAGCAGATAAGATTTACAGACTTTGGTCTTAATGGGGGTCCTTAAGGGAGGACTGGGTAGGCCAGCTTTTACATTTCCCCAGGCTTTGGCATTAATGGGAGTCCTTATGGAGGCTGGTTCCTTTAGTGTCTTCCATGTGCTCTGACTCCTACAGTCTTACTTCCCCTTCTTCTGCAGGGTTCCCTGATCTCTGAGGGGAGGGATCTGTTGTAGACCTCCAATTTAGACTCTCTCTCTCCACTTAATCTCTGGCTGTGGGTCTTTGCACCCACTCCCACCTGCTGCCAGAGGAAGCCTCTCTGATGGTAAACAGATCAATGAGTATAAGAGAATATCATTAAGATTCATTTCATTGATTTTTTTCTTTTCTTTTTTGCGCCACTATCATGTTCAGTTCTGCCCTAGGGCTCTGTGCTAGCCAATCTCTAGTTCCTGGCCATCTAGGCAGTGTAGGATGTGAGCCTTAAGTTAAACCAAACATTACTTGGCCACCCCTACAAGCTCTGTGCCACTGTTGCCCCAGCACATCTTGCAGGCAGGATAGATTGTAGGTGGAGGGTTTTGTGGCTGGGTTGGTGTCCATGTCTTTCTTCCCCTAGCATGCAGAGTACTTTCTTATACCTAAGAGACTAGAACTTAGTGGTGAAGCCTCCAAGCCCACATCAGCTTGACCACTCTGTGTTCAGGACCACAGTCCATGGGATGGTATCACCCACAGTTAGAGTAGATCTTCACTCCTCAGGTAAATGCAAACACCCTTCCAGACATGCCCAGAGGTATGTTTCCATGGTGACTCTCAAGATGGTTAACTTGGCAAGAAAAATTAACCATCACATTAATCAACCAGGTGTCGAATATTTATCCTCTTGGTGTTTACATTTCTCTACTGAAGCCTTAAATAACAAGGTTAGGTGACAGGTTTAGTCACTATCATAACTTTGAAGTTCTGATGAGCATAAGTCATGTTTAAAGGCAATCTGCCACTAAAGCAATGAGATATAGCATTTGTTTCTGTAATTGAGCAAATTGGAGTACTGCTAATAATAATTACGATGAGTTGCCATTATTCATAGATAAAAGAAGTATTCAGACAGAGATAAATATAAGGAAAATTTTCTCCCTACCTATAAAGTTATTGAACTACAGTATTCAGAAATGGGAAAGAGCAGGGCTGGAGCTGTGGCTCAGATTGTAAGAGTGATTACTGTGGGAGCATGGAGAGGCCATGTTTGGGTCCCCAGCACCAGGTACAAAGTCATATGTGGTCATGCATACGTCTGTAACTCCAACAGTGTGAGAGGCAGAAACAGGAGGATTCCTGGGTCTTCCAGGCTGCCAGCCTAGCTCCAGATTCCTCGAGAGGCCCCGTCTCAAGGGAATAAGGCAAAGAGACACCTGAAGTCCTTATTTGGATAGACAGACAGATGATACACAAAGAAAGAGAGAAAGAAAGAAAAGAAAGAAAGAAAAGCAAGAAAGAAAGAAGGTAAGGAAGGATAGCTGAGAGACCAATAAGTAGATTCCAAGTGAGAAGTCATGGGGTCTTGTCCTGCGAGGAGGTGCAGAGATGTGCACAGTGTTAAGAGATGGTCAGGGGAGGTCTGTAATAATGAGCCATGTGTAGATACAAAAGTTAAGGCAGTGACATGACTAATGCCTAGGACTGTGGCCTGCACTACTGGATTCAATAAGGACAACCGTAGGTCTCGTTAGGACCTGTTGATTTTGATGTACCTCTAATTAATAAAAATGCCGAAAAGACATCTCTTTAGATGCATTTGGGATAGAGAGATGAGCAGGTTGTAACATTAGTCTTGGGTAGAGTCAAGCTGTGTATGAGGAGACAGGCTCTCTGCACCACACAAAATCGAGCCACTTCCTTCTGATGGGTGTGTTCTCACTGCTTTCCATGGACCATTTCGCAACAATCCGTGATCCCATGGGACTTTGTAGAACACTACAAAGTGGAGCTGGCCCCACAATGGGGGATCTTGTGTGATACAGTATTTATGCTTGAAACTGCCCTGAAGGAAAGGGCTAAGTGAAAAGAGAGCTAAATAATAAGTCTCAGACTGGTAGAGATGGAGCCTAAAGATGAGATTACAGAGGGAACAGCCAGAGAGGGATGCTTGCCAGTGAGGCAGGACCAGGTGAGACAGGAGGAGAGCCACTGAGAAGAGGCGAGATAGGTGCAGCTGTCAGGTGACCTGAGAGACCAGAGCTTCTTCACTGGCTCTGTGACACAGAGGACATTCATTTTACTGAGGCAGTGCTAGTGGAGGGAAGTGAAGGCAGCAGTCACTGGTACAGTTTTTAAGGAGCTTGGCTGGCAAGAAGCAGGAAGATTGGACTATGGAGATGTCAGTCAAGTATTGGCCTTGCAAGCAGAAGGACATGAGTTAAACTCCCAGAGGCCACAAAAACAAACAAACAAACAAACAAACAAGCAAAAGCCAGGCAGGCATGATGGCAAATTCATCTCAACTCTGGAAAAGTGAAGGTAGGCAGATCTTTGGGGGTAGACTGGCCAGCCAGTCAGGCCTGTTTGGAAAACCCAAGGCCAGTGAGAAATGCCTCAATAAATAAGGTGGATGGCACCTGATAAAGAAGAGCCAAGCTTGTCCTCTGGCCTCCATGCTGGTCTGCACATGTGTGTGTATGTATACACACACATGCACACACATATACACAGAGCTAGAGATGCACGCACAGAGAGATCTCACACACAGATCTCTGTCTCTCTCTGTCTCTGTCTCTGTCTCTCTCTCTCTCTCTCTCTCTCTCTCTCTCTCTCTCTCTCTCTCTCTCTCTCTCTCTCACACACACACACACACACACACACACACACACACACACACATACACGGAGGCAGATTTGAAGTAGTGGAAAGCAGGTGTAGAGTTGTGTGACACTACTCCTGAGGATATGTGAACAGGTATCTAACTGCCTCAGATGACAGACCAAAGGATCAGTCCCACCAGTGTCCAGCATGCGGAACCAGTGAGTTTTACTGGGGTTACTTACAGGAATGTGGGTGAGGTGTTTCAGCGAGCGGCTTCAGTAATAGCCTGCCACAGCCAGGGTGAAGGCTCAGGGAAGCAGAAACCTGGAGTGCAATGTACAAAATGCAAGCAGCTCCGCAGGCTGGCAGGTGTCCTCTCCCAGCTGGTCTGCGCTTCTTTCAAACACTCCAGCTGGTCTCTGGTTCTCCTTCTCCTCCTCTGCCTTTACTCTTTATTTAATCTTGGGGAAGGAGGGGCCCAGTGATTCTGATCAGTTTCATGGACTTCCTGAAGTTCTTTTGAGCTGTTTACTTCCTGTCTTAATCACTTTCTCTACAGCACAGACTGTTTTACATCTCCTTAGAGCATCCTCTGCTTTTACCTCAGGTCATACTGTTTATTTCCTTTTATGTCCTTTGTCTTTGGTTTCCTTTCAAGATGGAAGGTTTTAACCTCAGAGAAAATTGCTGCACACCACTCCCTTCCTCGCCATGTGTAAGAAGGCTCTGCTTGAGACAGGGAAGGCAGAGATACATGAAAAACAAGGAATCAGTGACGGCGTAAAGTTCCTGGAAATATGAAGGCAGACTTCAGAGCAGTGTGTGTGTGTGTGTGTGTGTGTGTGTGTGTGTGTGTGTGTGTGTGTGTGTGTGTGTGTGTGTTTAGGGTATTAGGTTTTTCAGCTGGGAGTGGAAGGAGTGAATATTTACAGGCATAAACCAGCCACCTTTAAACAATGCTGTTTACTGTCCTTATCTTAGACAGGAGTCCCTGTGGCTTCAGAAGACACCATTCTGCTTACATCTTACACTGTTGCTATGAAATCTCACTTGTATCTCTTAGTCTCTGAAACACACATGGTGACACTTCTGGGGCTTTTACAGTCTTGAACAGCTTTACATACCCACAGGGCCTGTAGGGAAATGTGTCCCTGAAGTAAGCAGGAAATGGAAGTGTTTTATGGATGTTCTCTGAGCAGGTTTCGAAATTGAGACTAAGAGTCATTTTTCGGGCATGAGATATACGAGCCAAGGGTTCTGAGTGGTCAACACATAAAGGCGCTGTCTTTGGGGCAGGAATCTGGGATGTAGCTGGCCTGGGGATCAGAGGCATGGTATCCCCAGGGCTGCTGAGCCCTGTTTGTGACCCCCTATATCCAGCCAAGAGCTGCCTGCCTCTCAAGACCCAGAGACAAAAGCCTTATTGACCGACATGGGCTTTTCTGCATCAAAGGCTCAGAGAGGTATTAGCTGGCAGCTCTTTTTATGGGCAGAAAGTGCTTCTGCATAGATAGTGCTCCAAGCTACCTGGGGCTGAGATAAAAGGCTTCAAAAAAGGCGCCCGCTCCTGGGAGCTGCCCCTGGCCACTCACTTTGCTGTGTTGGATGTGCTGACGCTGGATTTCTGTGCCAGCCTGGGCGTCTCTCTCTCTCTCTCTCTCTCTCTCTCTCTCTCTCTCTCTCTCTCTCTCTCTCTCTCTCTCTCCCCCTCCATTGCCTCAGAGCCCAAGAGACCAAATTTATAAGGTATCCCCAACTGAAGGATTGCAGCCGAGCTTCTGAGCAAAGCCTTCAGCACATCCACCGTGTTGTGGAAAACACATTTGGAAGCCCAGCTAGTACAGATCTCAGGCATCAGCTCTGATTGGCTTTGGGACCATACACTCATCTCTTGCCCTCTCAGAGAGTTGCATCCATCATCCATGCAGTCACAATGATCTCCCCTTTGTAGAACCATTGCAGAGACCCACCCATCTGGCACATGCCTGAGCATCTGCTCAGACATTGCTGTATGGCCAGCCCGAAGACTCTCACCCCAGGAGCCTACAACGGGTGAGTAGGCAAGCTGAATGCTTAGCTGTGACACTGCAGTGTATATGTAAATATATATTGTATATGTTACTATATATATAAATCTCCCCTCTAGGTACTTATAGTTGGTCTTGGTATAGGGGGTATATGGATCTCAGCTCAGATGGAAACGGGCCTGCCGTTGTGGTCAGGAGCATTCAGGTGCTGAAAGCTGTGGTCAGGAGCATTCATCTAGCCCTTAAGGGTTTCTGAGAAATGCATTTGGTTTCTGTTTCCTAGCAAAACCAACCTCAGGTTGAGGTTGAGTCATTGTCATCAGCACTGCCACTTTAGGGATCTTGCTTTGTAACCCAAAAGACCCCCAGTTCCTGACACAGATCTCCTCAAATGTCTTTGCATCCCCTTGGTGGGAGAAGCATCTTTGATATTAAGAAGTTAACTCTTGGCAGGTTTCTCGATAGGGTTCGAAAAACAGGATGGCATCTCCCTCCCGACCTGAAGGAAGGGAGAGGGGCCGAAGGTCTTAGGGATCCTCAACAGCCAATGATCAAAGCAACTCTGTCCACTGAGGCTGCCACATAAACTCTGAAGCACCAGGATTCTAGACCCTGAACACACAAAAGTAACTGAAATAGCTCAAACAACAAAAACAAAGAGACACAGTGGCCCTAACCATGTACGCTTTCTTCAGGCGTCCCCACATGCCTGCTGATCTCTATGAATGCTGTTAAGTGGAGTGAATTATTAAATGCTGTAAGCCCATCTAGCCAGTCAATGGATGCTGAGGAGTTGTGGGAGTTACGTCAGTGGAGTTCTAGAACACACTGCAGCTCAAGGCAAGGCTGACTTGTAGGACTGAGCCACTCCCCTTTGAAATCTCACCCCAACTGCATCAGGTGGCCGCAGCTGGCAGCAGCTGGACAGCTGCACACGGTGAGGAGAAACAACTTCCTGGCCTGTCAGACATGTTGCATTGAGTGGGGTGGGGTAGATGTGACATGTCGGGTTTTCAAATCGTAAACACTGGCCCAGACATCTTGCTTAGCCAGTCTTGTATTCCTTCCTTTTCTTGTCCCTTGCACTCTGCTGGAAGCACACTGTGACCCAGCTGATATGCCGTGGGGCGTGAGATGGTTCTGCATGCTTAGCAGACGATTACATGAGTAGGTGAAATAATGAGGCCATAAGACCAAGGGGCAGAGAGATGGAGAGACTATAGACACCAGCGATGGTGGCACATGGACAGTACGTCACAGTCTCACCTATGGCGAAGCACAGAATACAAGAATTAATATTGATGAGTTGACATGGCAGAATTTAGAGTCACCAAAATGACGAACCACTGGCATAGCTGTGAGGACATTTCTACATTAGGTTCACGGGGGTGGGAAGTCCATTCTCAGTGTGGGTGGCACCAGGGTAAGAACCAGTGTCCCTAATAAATAGAAAAGGAACAGAGTTGAACGTCAGAGTTGATTGCCCTCAAGTTTCCTGACTGTCGGTTCCCCGTGACTAGCTACCTCACACTCTTTCCCCACCATGATGGGTATTCCCCTCAAAATATAAGTAGAGAGAGAAGTAACACACAGGACCACAGACAATTGATTCACCTCCTGCTCTGTGCCTCAGTTTCCTCACTTGTGTCTCTGAGAGAGGTAGTGTTGGGCAAGCAAGCTAGAATGCATCAGAAGCTCACAGCAGTGCCTGGAACTTGGAAAGTGCTCAGCTGATGTGTTAACTCCATTTTTAGAAGTGAGTCACCCCATTATAGCCTTACCAGTCACATGAAGAAGTCACTGGGGACCAGCGATGGTCTAAGATTGTTCACCCAGGCATTTCAGGATAATGGTGCATTTGTTGTCTCCTTTGCTTTCCAATCCCAAGTGTCCCCTGTGGGTCTCCCGCTGCGAACCAGCATCCCTAATAACACATTGTCACTTTGCTGGGTATGATTTGTTGACCGCTCATTACGCTGTGAGGTCTCCACAAGCTTTAATTACAATAATTCGAGGTTTGTTCAAACCATTATATTCCACATAGTTCATGGATGCTTTTAATTTAATTATATGCAGTTTAACACCACAGATGACTGCTGGGCAAAAGGGAAATGATGTTGTTTTTGGTAGTGTGTGCCCCCTCCCCTTTTCTCTGAATGCGAGACACGTGTTGAGGACTGATAAAACATATTACTGGGGTTTGTTTCGGATTAGGAAGAAATGTGTTGCAAAGTGTGTGTGCCTCAGTAGAAGCTGGGGACCTAAGCTCTGAACAGGCTGGCTCTGGATGAAAGAAGGATGCAGGATGTGTCTGTGAATGAATATAGTAAAGACTGTAGAATGAAGGAAGTGGTACTTCCCTAGGGGAGAGGGTGTGTGACTTCATGGGACTTGAGTAGGGATAGTCTTGCTAGGGAATCGACCTAGCAAGTCTTGAGCTAAGTCTTAAGGATGATGCAGTCACTGTCCCTCCAAGTGGCAGAGCAGGGGGGCTGCTGGTGTGATAGGAAGCCCACAGAGGTCCTCAGGAAGTGTGGGTGCACAGATGCAGGTGGAGTGAGGAGGCAAAAGACAGGGAAGCTGTGTCCATCCCTGAAGTCCATTCGTAAGAATTCAGATTTTACTATGGTCATTCTCATCAAGATTGTTCCTTGTCCCTTTAGCTCAGCTTCTGTGTCAGGTCTGCAGGGGCACATTAGGCAGTCTCTGCTCCCCTGAGTCCCTGCAGAGGACAGGTTATGGTGCTGTGAGTGGAGTAAACACTGGTTATGCAAACCCAGGGATGGGCACAAAACACCGTCTAGTGACTGAGAGCAAGGACAGAGCCCTGGAGAGCAGATGGAATTATCTAAAGCCAGATCTCTGGGAGGGTGGAGGTCACCTGAGCACGTTGGTCTGAGCACAGCTAAGTTCTGTGCCACAGAGCCCCGCCCTCCCATCCCACTCTGCAGTGTCTTGCCTCTATTTATGTTTCTGTCCAAGTACACAGCCAGAGCCCATTCTTTTATCCAACCATGACTCTGAGCTGATTTGCTCCTATGTCCTGTGACCCAGCTCTGCTTCCCACTGCCCTCTGGGTCTGTCCCTCTTGGATTAGCACACTGACAAGCAGCTCTTTTCAGCTCAGCGTGTTCACTCTCTTCAGAAATATATTTCTGCTAAATCCATTGACTCTGAACACGTAGCCCTAGCAAATCTACACTCTGGGCTGGAGCTGCCTCCAAGGATTAAGGGGTGATGAATAGAAGAGGAATGCTCATATCCATGTATGGACACATAGTTATAGTCAAAGGAATGCATATACACATGTTGTTCATGTGTATAGTTGATATGAAATGCATGCAGGCACATGTGTGGATATATACACACGTTCATGTTTTTATATGTGTGCATTCACTTAGAATTATAAATGCATACATACACACGTATATGTGCTCACATAAACATTTATAAAGACACAGACTCATACACAAGAATATTTGTGTACGTGCCTCCATAACCATTTATGCCCAAAATCATAGCTATGCACGTAAGAAATTGTAGATTTATATCCTATTTACATGCACACTCATACAAGTGACTCTATACAACATATGTATGTGTTCATCCATAGATGCATACATGTGTGCTTGTGTGTGTGTGTGTGTGTGTATGTGTGTGTGTGTGTGTGTGTGTGTGTGTGTTAGAAAGCCAGAACTTGCCACTTTGCAATGGTCTGTCTTTTTGTGCAACACTGCTCTGCAAGCACCTCCATTTTAATTTTCCTGTTACATGCACCAGGTGTTAGAGACTCTAGACATTGAAATTTCTTGCCAGAGGTCACATGGCTGGTAAATCCCAAAGCTGGTATTCGCACCAACACTCAGAGACAAGCTAATTCACCCCACCCTGATGGTTACAGATGTTAATAGAAAAGCAAAAAGATAGCAACACAAATGAACTCAATGCACACCCAGACCCTGAGCTCCTCCCAGACAGGCTGTGAGGAGAAGTGGACAGAATGAAGGACTCTGCAATCCTCAAGGGGTAAGCGAAAGGTTGTAGGGAGCATGTGCAGAAGAGGGCATGACGTTCACAGCGTCTGGAAGGAGCTGGTGTTTTGTTGAAAGGAGTGTGTGTGTGTGTGTGTGTGTGTGTGTGTGTGTGTGTGTGTGTGTATCTGTGTGTTTGTGGTGTGGTATGTGTATGTATTGTGTGTGTGGTGTGTACATGTCTGTATTATGTGTGTATCTGTGTGTTGGTGTGAGTATATGGGTTTTGTGTGTGTGTTTGTATGCATTTGTGTGTGTGTTGTGTTGTGTGGTGTGTTTATATAATTTGTGTATATGTTGTGCATGTGTATGGTGTGGTGTATGTGTGTGTGGTATGCTTTATAATGTCTGTCTGTCTGTCTGTCTGTCTGTCTGATGTTAGGTGCTCACCTCTATTGCTCTCCACTTTATCTTTTGGGGCAGGGTCTCCCATTGAACCTGGTACAGATTGAACCAGTGCAATCGCTGGATTGCACTGTCTTTCCAGTGAGTACCTAGGACCTTCCTGTCCCTGCCTCAGTGCTAGGATCACAGACAGGAGCTGCTACCCCCATCCTTTACATGGGTGTTGGATTTGAACACGTGTGTGCACAGGCAAGCACTTTACCTAGTGTCAACCTATCTTCCTAGCCCAGGGCTAGGGATTTTTAAGCATCCTAATGATGGCATGGGTTCCTTTTTGTGGGGCTCAAAGGCTCAACAAATACAGGAATGTTGCATTTTATGACAAAAGAAAGTGGGGCACACCACAGCTGGCCACTGGCATCTCTGGGAAGGGCTCTCTCTATTGCTCCATTTGCGTATTTATATATCTGCCTGCAAACACCAGATCCTGCCCTTTGGTGTCATGATTTCAAGTAAGCAAGAAAACAGGGCTGTGGGCACAGTGAATCCTGCATTCTAAATCTCTGTCAGTTGTATCAGTTGGCCTTTGCCCAGCACTTCAAGATCTGGCAATCACAGGCCCCAACTTTGCCATGAGGTGCCCTGGAAGATGCCCTGGATGGTGGACAGAAGTGCCCATGCATTGTTGCTTTATTTACTCAGAGCTAAGCAATACAAGATAAAACTCTGTGTGTGTGTGTGTGTGTGTGTGTGTGTGTGTGTGTGTGTCCACTCAGACTGGGTTGTTTCCATTGTCTAGTGCTCTTTATTGTTCAAACTAATCTTCTCACTGCTAGATGAGTAATCCTGTAATTACAAAAACCAATCGATTAATTGATCTAAATTAATTGGATAACATAGTATATCCTGCTAAGCATGAAGGTAGAATTCAAGTTAAGTTTCCAGTTCGAAGAGGAGAAATGACACATTGAAACTTTCCAGCCCCTGGCCAGTGGATGACAGAGATTCTAGTCTCAAGTGCAGATTCCCAAATCGGCCGAGGTGCCAGTGAATTAAAGAGACCCTCAGGGTCCTTCTCTGCAAGCCTCCTGGACCACACCCGTGTTCCTTCCCACCTACCCTCGGCTAGCCTTGTGCCCTCTTTGGCTCCCCTCACCATCTCTAGCCAAGCAGGATTCCATTGATGGCTGGTGGCATAGTGTGGCAGTTAAATAAATGGTGGCAGCTACCCAGGGCAAGCTGCTCAGTAGAGACCAGAGAGCACCAAGGGAGGGAGGGATTCTTGTCATCCCTCCTTCCATCTCCTCTTTTCTTCTTCCTTCCCTTCATTCTCCCCTCTCCTCTTTCTTCCTGCATCTATTTGTTTCTTTTCCTCTTTCATCTCTTCTTCCTCCTTATCCCTTTTCTTCTTGCTCCTTTTTGTCTCTCTGTATTACTTGCCCCCTCTATTCCTTTCTTTTTCCCTTCCCTCCTTCCCTCCCTCCCTCTCTCCTCCCTCTCTTCTTCCCTTCTTCCTTCTTCTCTCCCTCCTACCAAGGACACACAGTTTCCTAGATTTCCCAGGCTGGTAGAACCAACTTGGCTAGCAAATCACACAAACAAGAGATCAAGTCACATATTCTTTCAGGGCGTTGGAATGGTACGTGGAATTGCATAAGCACCTGGGGTGATGGGACGAGAGTGGGCGATGTGTTCCACTGGAAAAAAAAAACTTGCTGGTGTTGATAGTCCGGTGAGTGTGCCTGGGGCTGCAGAAGCTGGCTTAGAGAAGGCACAAAGCCATCAGCGAGGCTGGGTCCTTGTCACTTGTGTGAGAGCATCACTGACTGCACCTTGCCACTCAGCTCCCCCATGTTCAAAGTCCGGTCAGGGCTACCTGCTGTGCTGAGAAGGGAGGATTAAATGAGATGTTGAGTTTTTTCCTGCCACAGCTCTTAAAATGGTCAAACCCCACAATGGGTTTGATGGAGTAGTCACTGGTGCTTATAAAGTTCTGAGCACAGGGCCCAGCATGCCCTGGGCTCTCAGTATAGGTGTTCATCTGTCACCTTTGATGATAGCTCAAATGTCTCCTACATGCATCAAGCACTGGCCTAAGCATTGTGTGAGTTCTGCCATGTTTACTCCACACAACCATGGGAGATGAGTGCCATATGCCTAGGCTATAGATAGTGAAGCAGGGCTACAGAGAGCTAAAACAGCTTTGTTATAGTCTGTAACAGCCGTTCAGTGTCAAGGCAAGATCGGCAGCAGGCACACCTTCACTCTGGACCTGCACTGCAGCTGTGCTAAGGTCCCAGGCTATACAGTTAACCGTTTACTCATGAATTTAGTTTATCTAACGGGTGCCAGTTTCATTTGTGTCGGTGGGTGGGTCAGTGGATGGGTGAATGAATGATCATGTAGGTACACATGTGTGTGCAAGCGTGTGTGTGTGTGTGTGTGTGTGTGTGTGTGTGTGTGTAGGTCAAAGGTAGAGGTAAGAGGTCAGTCAATCTTGGGTATCATTCCTCAGGAGCTGTCCACCTTGGTTTTTGAGACAGGCTCTTTCATTGGCCTTGGGTATTCCCATTAGGCTATGCTGGCCAACTAGTAGGCTCCAGGGAGCCTCCTGTTTCTGCCTCCAAGTGCTGGGATTACAAGCACAGTGACAGGCATGATTTTTTTACCTAGGTTCTGGTAATTGAACTCAGGTCCTCATGCTTGCAAGGCACATACTTTACCTATTGGCTGTCTCCTCAGCCCAACAAGCATTATTGGTCCTCTACCATGTGACAGATCCTCTAATAGGCACTGAGAATACCAAGGCAAAGCAAACACACAGGACCCTTCCCTGAGAAACTCAGACTATCACGTCAGACTCACTATTTCTCCACCCTAAGGACTTGAGCCTAAAGAATTTCTCTGATAAGAATGATACAAGTATGCTCCGAACTTCCCGGATGTGGCCCCTGATGATGAAGGATGCGGGCCATTGTTGGACCAGGGCGCCCATGTTAAACGGCAATCACGTGGGTTATCTTTGCACATGTGAAGACGCTTTCCCTGCGTTCCGTGGGGTCCTTGGCTGGCAGCTTGTGGGACTTGCCTCTCCCAGTGTGAGGTGAGCCTTGTCACTTTGAGGCCGCGACTTAATGAAGCCATCAGTTACATCTGAAGCAATCGTCATTCTCAGGCTAGGGCCAGGCACCACAGTCAGGAGCAGATGGGCCCCTGAGGAAGGTGGCACATGACGACTATTTAATACTTGAACTTCGACAGCAGCAATATTAGTTGAAGGTCTGTAATACATTTATGGTTCTCATCTGACATTTCCCCCACATCATTATTTTTGTCTCTGGTTTTACTTTCAAATTCCCTGTGGGATCATCGACATGAAATTCTGAGGGAAAATTTGGAACATTAGTGACTGTTTAAAACAAATGAGGCAATGTCCCTTCCAAGAGGAAATTATCTTTATGATATTGGCATAGGATGGTTTTGAAATTTTATACTAATGAGGATGCAGCTTCAGGGAGATGACTGGGGTTCCTTGGCTTGAACCAGCCTGTGCAGCGGCTGAGTCTGGCCTGAGGGGACCCCATTTGGCCCAGCAAGTTTGGTTCTAGGTGATCTCACTGCCTGCCTTTTCTCATCCTTTTTCCTGGATTGGCTCATGGACAGCCAAGCATGAGCTGGATGCTGGGCTTACACACCAATCATACTGTCTGGAAGCTGGCTACCCAGTCTGTGAGAAAGCCCCTCTCTGTATGGAAAACTTCGAGCTGTCTGACATGCAGATGTGACCAAGAATCTCAGAGGAGGAGAGCAGTGCTCCATGTCCTTGAATTGGAAGGCTCAGGGCCTGTGTGGAGGTTGCTGGCTAGGGAGGGCTTCCCTATGCCGAGTGTGGTGACACGCACCTACAGTTATAGAATTTGGGAGAGTGAGGCAGGAGGATGGCTCCAAGCTTAGAGTCCAGAATACTAACCAACAGGACCAATGACCTCGGGTTCAAAATTCAAGGCCAGCTTGGGATACCAGGATGAGACTTGAGTCTTGAAAGAGCAAAAACAGAGAACCAAACAAGCACGATGTGCTTACGTGACTCACTAGTGAAATTCAGGGACAGGGAGGCAGATGGCTGTTCCAGGAGGAAAGACCATCCAGGGTCCCACTGGCTCCAAGGAACAAGTCCCTAAGGTCAGCTGTGTCACAGCTGAGCAGTGTGAAGGTATGAGAAGGGAGCGGCATCCCCCTCTGGGTTCACTGCATCCCACAGAGCCAGAGCTTGTGTGAGTGGAGGCCCTACTGTGTGCAGACATTGCTCCTATGGGCATATATGAATTCACTCCTCTGACCTTCCAAAGGTCCAACAAGTGACACTAACCATGATTAAAAGGTTATGTATGCACCCAGCGGTGGTGGCACATGCCGTTAATCCCAGCACTCAGGAGGCAGAGGCAGGTGGATTGCTGTGAGCCTACAAAGGGAGTCCAGGATAGCCAAGGCTACACAGAGAAACCCTGTCTCAAAAAACAAAAAACAAAATAAAACAAAAGCCATGTATGTGTGTGCGGGGGGATTCCTTAGAGCAGCATTTCTAAGACATGACATAGAACTCGCAACCCTTTGCCTTCTCTCTTCCCAACAGAAAATGGGTATGTACCACCAAACCAGTTTATACAATCCCAGGGTTCAAACATCCTAGGCAAAGCGTTCCCCTAACAGCCATTTCCTCAGACCTCATATTGCCTCTCCCAATCTGGGATTGATTGCCTAGGCTCAGCACAGTGGCTCTCATTTGGGACTTCTCAGGTAGGGGGCCATCATCTGGAAGCTTTCTTACTCACATACCCTCTGTCTGGTCATGGACAAGCAACCGCTGGCAGAGCTGGGCTCTCTGGGCATCGTTCTGCCTGGGATCTGCAGCTCGGAAGCTCCCACCAGGAGGCTGTGCTTTCCGCAGGTTGTCTTGTGCTCCGCTCGCATGTTCTTGAAAATTTTACAAAACCATCATCATCACAACAACAACAAACAACAACAACAACATAGTTTTAAAACTTCAGTTTTCCCAAAGAGCTCTCCAACCATGATCACAGTGAGTTATATGAGAAAACAATGAGGAATCACAGATATGTCTTGCCTCAGCTTGCCAGAGCAATGAGGAACACCCTGCTATTCTGACATCCTCCAAGACTGTTGTCACAAACCTAACCTCACGAGGGGAGGGGAATAGGGTAAAAAGGGAGGGAGGGGGAATGGGAAGGTACAAGTGAGAGGATAACAATTGAGATGTAATATGAATAATTACTGAAAAGAAAGAAAGAAAGAAAAGAAAGAGAAAGAAAATTCCATGGGGCACTTTTAAATACGACCTTCCTCTTAAGTTGGTGTATATTCATCATGCATAGTGATAGGTTTTATACATAATTTTTTGTCCATGTGTTTTTCACCGCACTTTGACCGTATTCACTCCTACAGCTTCCTCTCTTTTTTTCTTCTACCACTCTTGGTAATTGCCCCTCCCTCTTTATATTTGTAAACAAATATTGGGACCCGTAAGTGAGCAAGCCGTTTTGCAGAGAAGGCAACAGGTTTCCTTCTTTGTGGTT
Source organism: Acomys russatus (assembly GCF_903995435.1). NCBI lineage: Eukaryota > Metazoa > Chordata > Mammalia > Rodentia > Muridae > Acomys > Acomys russatus. Next base: position 42,849,770 of record NC_067162.1, read on the forward strand.
GAGTGGACTAGGCACAACTCCGCTGCACACCACAGTTTTCCATCCAGTCACCTGTTGATGACATTCCAGCAGGTGATGTCCCTTGGTCTCGCCAACAGTGCTGCAGCAAATCTCACCTAATGGGCGTGTCCATTGTGCTTACTTTCCTTCTGGTATGTTCCAGGACATTGCTTTAGCTGGCTTGCATAGCAGTGATATTTTTAGGTTTTGGAGGCACGTCCCAATGTTTTCCTCCCTTTTGCTGTTTCACAAAAAAAGAAAAGAAAAAAAAAAAGCGAAATTTCTCATTAGTTGAAAAGTGTTCTTGATTCAATTTTAAATGTACTCACTGGTGAGGACTCAGTTAGCTTTGGCCTATTTCTCTCAAATCTACCCAATTTTAACAATATTTTTTTTGAGATGCATTGTCTGCTGAGGGAAAAGTGATTCGGCTTCTGAATTACTTTGCTATAAATAGTCACAAAGAGTCAAATGCAAACCTGAAATCAGACGCCGCTTATGCATGAAGCCAGACTATTTTAGGACTGCCGAGCCTCCTGTGTCGCTGGAGGCTTAAACTATACAAGCCAGAATCCCAATTTTAATAATGAATGGTGATGGGGGGGATATAAAGTGGTCACGTGGTTTTGATTTTCTACAGGCAATATCAAAATCGATCCCCGTACTGAAAGCGTTGGTAAAATTTTAAGCATTTTCTGTAATTTTAAATTGTTTGAGTTTGCACATGAGCAGAAATCTCTCCTTTTTGAAACAGGTATGTGTATTTTATTTGTATGTATAAAAGGGTCCCTTCAACAGTGAGTTTTCTTTAGTCGTCATGGGAATAGAGACCTGGTTGCTTCCAGACTAGAGCACTTACCCCTGATGGTAAGGCAGAGCACACTACCCATTTCCATTTGCTTTGCAAAGCCCCTGTAAATTACAGAGAACAGTGGTTCATTTCCTTCTCTTGGTTGCCTTCTAAGGAGCTTGGTGGATTCCCTGGTGAGACAGTTTGAGGGATACTGCTGACTTAAGCAGTGACATGTGGCATTCCCAGACACTGACCTAGAGAAGAGTGAGGTGGCTTTTTGTGTTCCAACAGCTAACAAAGCTGAGATAGGTGGCCCCTAGATTGGGGAAGGTCTACAGGATGGACTGTGGAGCTAATTAGAGAAAAATGCTACGTGGCTGGCTTTCAAAGCACTCACCAAAACCTGAGCATATTCTGTTTAGCCCCTACCCAGGGATAGTGGAAAGTATTTCTATCCAGGAGCACATTTGGACCATAGCTCACTGAGTCCTCATGGCCTCACCATTGTTCATCTGGAACTCATTTCTTTCATATATGTAATATATTCCTAATATATGTAATGCTAACTTAGTAAAATATGCATATTGATCTTTGGAGAGGGGCTAAAAGAGTTAATATTTGTAATTTTCCATGTAGAATGACCCCATTCTGAGAGGTCTGTCCATTTTTACTGTTAGAGGTTCCAGTGCATTGTCTCAGTATAAGAGGATTTAGTATCCTTGAGCTGTTCTCTCTCGGTCTGTCTTTCAGTCTCAGTCTCTGTCTGCCCACCCCGCCCCCGGACTTCCCCTTAGTTTTTGAGACAAGGTCTCTCACTAAACTTAGAATTTGCTGATGTAAGTAGACTGGCTGGGCCATCAACCCCTGGAAATCCACCTGATATCATCATCAGCACCCACCATAGCCGGCTTTATGTGGCTGCTGGAGAATCCAAGCTCAGGTCGTCAGACTTGCATGTCAAGCAACTACCTCACCAAGGAATCACTCCAGCATCATCAATAACTGTCCTGTTTAAGACTCCAAAGAGTCAAGCAAGGCTCTAGACAGGCCGACGAAGAGTGAGTAGGCTGGTGCCATGGTGCCTGCCGATCAAGATTGCCAGGCAACGGTGGCCAAGGACTTCACAGTCAATTTCAGGTGGCAGTGAAGTGAGTGTTTGACTTTGCTGGGAAGGTGGTAGGCCCTGCCCTCTGCAGAAGCATGCTGTAGACCAGAGGAGATCTGTAGGCACAGCTATGCTAACTTCCTTCTGGACAAGTGCTCATCTGTCTTGTCTCTGACACCGAGAGTCACCACCGATGTCAAGAGTCTCTGGCGAGGACATTTATCTGAACACTAACTCTGAAAGATCCTCAGCATTGAAAACAGCATTTATATGAACAGGCCACATATTAGTTGGGTTATTGAACAGCATAATAATGATATGAAGAAAAACTCTGGTGATATTTGATGACGTAGGATGGTTAAATGGTTATACGGGCCGATGGCATCCTGACAGAAAGCAGGCACTCTATCTTGTACAATTGAGATGGAAATAGTGACCAGCCACCCTATTGCTTCTCCTTTTCTCACTGGATACCCTGGACTCCGGGGACACTTAGTTCTGGGCAGACAGAGACGTGTTGGGAGAGAGTGAGGGTGATGCCTATTGCAGAGCTTGGGTCTTAGGCTCAATGTGACTGGTTACAAAAACTTCCACTAGAGCAAGCCACGATCCATCACAAGGCCACTTTCTATGGTTTCGCACAAAGTAAAAAGTGCAGAGGTTAAGAGAGAAAGCTGCTCCATACCTCCCTCTCCATGCAAGCTCTGGTTGTGTCTGCTTCCAGCTAAAGCTAAGAGGGACCAGAACCTTCTGCTCCTGATGCCGGGTCAGGCTCTTGAGGCTAAAATGATTGGCGAGGAGAAGCCATGGGATTTAGGATGCATAGAAGAACAATAGCCAGAAGTCAGAATGGTCCTCGGCAAACATTTAGACAGCGAGGAGAACGCGTTCCTTACCAGAGTCCACTTAAACCGTCTTCACAGGCCCAGCTCAGCTTTCTTTATAGCCCCTCCATCACCACCACCATGCTCCCTCTTCCAGCAATGGCTCTACATCAAGGGAGCATATAACCTTCCTGCATTAGACTGGGATGATAGGAGCTCGCTCTTTCTATACTAGACCATCCCCGTACTCCCTGCTCTTAGAACCTCCAAGGCTGGAGGAGCCCATACACCATTGTATTATTCTCCATGCCACAGAATACAAATTTCTGTGATCACACTTGCCCAAGAGAAAATGACTTGATCTGGGCTTTCACAGGGTAGGGTCGGAAAAAGCTATTGCAACCCAAATGGGGGGTGGGGGGGGGGAAACAACAACAAGAAAATCATTGAGAGGATAGGGAATTTCCCAACTGGCTGCATCTCGCCTACCAGATGAGTTAATGAGATGCCATGCTTTCTGATAGAGTTGCATTGGGTTTGTCCTACATTGTTTGGTTTGTAAAAGGATTTGGCTTTGTGTTACAGAGCTAATTGCTCACTAGATACAACGTGGGTATCAAAATGCACTATAAATATTAATTAATTCCCACCTAATTCCCTGGCAAGCCCAAATAACCAGTGGCAGTTTATTGAATGTGTAAGCAATAATGGAATTCTCAGAAACTTGTTTTTTTCTGCAGTTTTTCTTAACCTCATCTCTCACCTCCTCCGGAAGCCCATCCTACCCCCTTCCACAGTCACCCTTACAGCAGTAGCTAGGAGGAGGATGCCAAAACAAGTGGGCGTTTATTTACTGATCACTCAGCCTTTGCCAGGCCTTGGAGTAAGGAAGTTGGTGTGGTCACCCCCCCGGAGGAGGAAAAGGGGTTGCTATGAGCTGGATGGTGGCAAGACTAAGACTCTACCTTGCTCTGCCTGCCTGTAAGGACCAGGATCAAGGCTGCTGAGAAGCATCTTTCTCTGACTGGCGTACCAAGGAGGCCCAGATGTTTGTACACAAGTTTGTTCATTTATTTTCCAAGACATTTGTCTGAACCCTGGCTCCTAATGGCGCACCATGGGAGGGTCCATGAAGAACTCATGGTATTGGATCCTGAATGCTGATCATGGCCACCAGCAGTTTCTTTCTCTCCTGCCATTCTTGTGGTCCCCCAAAGTACTAGCTGTATTCTTTGCATTAAAGCATCAGGCTTTAGATAAATAAGCATTTCGCACTTTTATAAATTTTAAATATTAAATTTATTTATTAACTTTATTTCATTAATTCTTTGAGAATATTCTATGCATAGGATTTGTTTTTATGATATTCACCCCCTTTGGTAATAATTTGGTAATGATAGACCCCACTGCTCCCCCTAACTTTTCTTGCGTTTATGTCTCATTTCTTCCTAACTTCATGTCATGTTCCATTTTTCCTATAATCCATTGGTCCAGTTAGTTCTGGATGCCTTTATACTCATGGGCATGAGACCACAATGTATGTATGTATGTATGTATGTATGTATGTATGTATGTGTTATATATGTATATATATATGAGACCATTATATGTTTACATATATGCATTAGTGTGTGTATATGTATGTGTAATATGTTGTTGTGTGTGTGTAGTTTACTTGTTGCTTATAAATGGTGAAGGAAAATGTTAAGAGATGAAAGACCACTTTCTCATCTTTCAAAACTCTCTTCCTGTATAGTTACACATGTGTTTATGTTCTCATCTGTCCAGACTCTTCAGACCTTGACTCTCTATGAAAGCAGGGGCGTGTCTTTTTTTTTTTTCAGCATAATATTCTTGTATTTGACATGTTTGTTGAATGATGTGGTAAGTCTCTCCAGACACAGGGAAAGGCCCATTAAAACTGTGCTCCATGCACTTAGGGGTGTCTACGGAAACAGTCTCATTCAGTGGTGGTAGTTTGATGCTTCTCTCAAGTCCAGACCCTTCTGGTGATAAGATGTGAAAGGAGCCAGTGCCAGCAACACCATTCCACTCATGTATTTCATACAAAGTGGTCTCTGGTGCTGCTGTGGGCAGGGCACCAGAAGATGCTTAGCAAATCTTCCTGGGAACTGAAGTGGAACCGTGTCTTGTGACCTGCTTTCTGTTTGTTCTCCGTTATCATCCAGGGCTTGCTTTCCAACCTCTAGTCTGTGCACCTAAGAACATATCAGGAAGAGAGATTCTAGCTCACACTCACAGAATCAGAGTGGGAGGCTCCATGCAGCCAGGATCCCAGGCGATGACTGCCATATGCCCCGAAGCTTCTTCCAGGGCCTTCTTTGCAGTCAGGGCTTGGATGCAAAGTTTCAACATTTCACAAGTAGCGACCAAAAGCACATGTTCCTCCGGAGCCAATGTGACAGGAAGTTTCTTTGAGATAGAATTCTACCAACTTAGCTTTGTGGTTTATCTAAAAAGCTTCTGTTTGGCAATTATGTAGCCCTTTGTTGTTGTTGTTGTTGTTGTTGTTGTTGTTTTTTAAGTAGTAGATATGGGAAGGTCCTAGAAATGGTGTAATTATGAGTAAGTGCAGTTTTCTTAAAAGAACAACGTCTTTTGAGGAATGAGGAGTATCAGAAAATCAAGGTGACCCAGGATGCAAGGTCTTCGTAATAATGGGGCAAAGACAAGGACTGTGGCTGAAAGCCACACTGCCCAAAGCAAAGCCAGCCGCAGTAAATATTAGAACATCCATACATAGCACCCAGAGATTTTTTTTTTAATTAAGAAACAGTAGAAGAAAAAAACACACGCCTTCTCAGATATAAATATTCCTGTTGGTCAGCATGACACCTTTGGGGTACCACTGCAGAGGGAACCTTCCTGATGATTAACTGGCATTCTCCATTTTGCTCAAGTGCCCAGTCCTTTGGTATCTTTTTTTTTTTTTTTTTTTTTTTTTTTTTTTTTTTTTTTTTATCATACCGGAAGGGCAAAGACGACTCAGGACTATATAATGACTTTTCAAGATGTGCGCACATACGGGAACATCTAGACTCATGGACTCCCACAGTTAACTGTGAAATTACATCCGGGGTGACCTTTCCAAGGGATAAAACTCATTATCACGTGGAATGTAATAGCTATAAAAGATCAACACTCGGGAGCCACAGCAAAATCTCACATATGATAAATTAATTAGAATAGAAGTTACACAAATCCTAGACCTTCCCCGTGACCCTCATCTTATAATTACCTTCCTTTAAAAGCAGACTGGAATCTTTTATGTATGAAGATGTTACTGTTGACCCTAAGTACATTAAGAGTCAAGGAGACATTTTTCACATAGTGAAAATAAGATTTGATTGAGTGCTTGCAAGTGGCCTAGTGAAATCTCATTAAACCACTGTTTATTTTAATTCTGTATAAGTGACAGAATATTAGCCATTAATTATGAGCCTGAAACCAGTTCAAAAATAAATTTTTCAGTGTCTAGAGCTTGCTTTCCCACTCTAATGAACACCAAGGCAAAATCCAGTTAGAGAAAGCAGTCGTTCATGACCGCCTAAGCATAGTAGTTTCCATCTTTTTCCTCCTCTTCTTCCCTTTACTTCTCAATGCTTATATGATTGGGGGCAGGAAACAAGCAGAAAAAATAGTCTATTAAATGTATGTATAGCTGTGAGGCTGTACACTATCCACAGTTATAATTACAATATGAATCGTGTACAATACCCACGGTGAAAAACACACCTTATTCCCTCTTTAAGTACTCCTACCAACAAAGAAAAAGACAAGTCACAACACAGTAACAGTCCTGAAATTGTCCCTGTGTCATTTCCATATCACAGTAGCTCATACATCTGCATTTGCTGACATTGTACAAGAAACTGTGTATTCTGAAATAAATGGATGGGGAGAAAATGAGTCTCCGCAGCAGCTACCGAAAACCAGCCGCTGCAGTCGTATACAACCCTGACTGCAGCGTGGATGACAGGCCGACTGGAATCCAGACAACTCCAATTATGTGGCAGCAGATGCTGAGGAGGCTGTGTTGGACTACAAACATCATAGGGTATCAGCAGTGGATTACCAAGTGCGTCACAAAGATCGTCATCCTTATCTTCTTATTCCTAAAGTAGATAGGTTTGCTGGGAGAAACAGTCTCAGATGGTAATCAGAGGAAGAACTGACATGAGAGACCAGCCTCCTAGGCCCAAAGTTTCCCCTATTTGATAAAGGTCAAAATATGGATAACTGTATGACACGTTCTTCTTGTGTACCAAACACAGCAGTGACCATGGTCTTTAATTGTACGGTGCCGCCGTGAAACCATCAACACTGACTTTTTCACGGATGTTTCAAACTTCAGGCCTGGAAAAGAAGTTGCTTCTGTGGAAGGTGTCTAGATAAATCAGTGGTAGGTAGAATAAAAATTTGATGGCAAGTTTGCCGGACGACAAAGTCTAAACTCAACCTAAGCAGCCAGCGGTTTCTTTGCTGTGTGTTCTGGTCCCCATGGCCTTGTTTTGCTAGCACACTGCTAGTTTGCAGAACATGTGCCCAGTGTATTCCTTCTGACCCTCCCTAAGGCACTCATGGGATGTATGCTGCCTTTGTAGTCACTGGAGAGGGACAGACTCCACTCTGTCCCCTCTTTGTTCTTATCTGTGTCTGGAAAAGAGCCTGATGTTCACTAGTAGCCACCCTATGACGTCTGTCTCCAAGCCATCCCAGAGAAGCCTCAGGGCCATCTGAGCCAGGCCTTGGAAGGAAGTCTCAGAGCTCTGCAAACCCACCAGGCAGCAGCAGTTATTCCTGAGAGAGAATGAGCCCAGCCATGGTGTGAAGGGCTCTTCAGGGTTGATAAGATTATAATGTGAAAAGATCCTACATGGGAACCCCTGGGGGGACGCATAATCATGCAATTGGCATTTTGTATTTAACAAAACACCTTTCTGGAAAAAAAAATGTATACTTGCATCGTGGGTGGGGAATTATTTCTGAACCCAATCAGGATTAGTCGCTGGCCCATGACTATCTCATTTTTAATAAATAATAATTTTCTCAGCTCAGCGCTAGCCTGCTTGCTGGAATTCAGAAGATAGGACCCAATTGCATTGTATTTCCTATGTTAATCAATCCTTTGCGAGAAGATTAACTCTTGCTACACCAAGTCCACTGCCTGTTGTTGGGCCCTTGAATCTCTGTTTCTTCTCATTTAGAGGCTAAACACATCTTTCATACGAATTTGAAAGCAGGGCCTTGTACATGCAAAGCAAGGATGTGCATTAGACAGCCAAGCTACACCAGTCCTTCGTCACTTTGACAACAGGAGAAGCAGTGGACTTCCCTAGTGGAGAGGGTGTGTGACTTCATGGGACTTGAGTTAGTGGAGTCTTGCTATGAATCTCGACCTAGCAAGTCTTGAGCCTAAGTTATTCAGGCGATGCAGTCACTGTCCCTACAAGCTGGCAGAGCAGGGGGCTGCTGGTGTGATAGGAAGACACAGAGCGTTCCCTCAGGACGTGTGGGTGCACGATAGATGCAGGGGAAGGTGAGGAGGCAACACGGACAGGGACGCTTGTCCATCCCTGAAGTTCCATTCGTACGAATCATGCCTTTACTATGGTCATCTCATCAAGATTGTTCCTTGTCCCTTTAGCTCAGCTTCTGTGTCAGTGTCGCAGGGGCACATTAGGCAGCTCTGCTCCATGAGTCCAATGCCAGCGGACAGGTTTTATGGTGTGTGAGTGGAGTGTGTAGTAAACCCTGGTTATGCCAACCCAGGGATGGGCCACCAAAACACCGTCTAGTGCTGCGAGCAAGGACAGAGCCCTGGAGAGCAGATGAATTATCTCAAGCCAGTCTCTGGGAGGGTGGGGGAGGTCACCTGAGCACGTTGGTCTGAGCACAGCTAAGCCTGTGCCACAGAGCCCCGCCCCTCCCACCCACTTCTCGCAGTAGGTGTCTTGCTCTACTTAGTTTCTGTCAAGTACACAGCCATGAGCCATTCTTTAATCACCCATTGACTCTGAGCTGATTTGCTCCTTCTGGTCCTGGACCCAGCTCTGTTCCCATGCCCTCTGGGTCTGTCCCTCTTGGCTAGCACATGACACGCATCTCTTTTCAGCTCAGACGTGTTCCCTCACTTCAGAACTCTATTTCTGCTAAATCCATTGCCTCTGAACACGTAGCCCTAGCAAATCTACAACTCTGGGTGAGCTGCCTCCAAGGATTAAGGGGTGATGAATCGACGAGGACCGGAATGCTCATATCCATGTATGGACACATAGTTATTAGTCAACGGAAATGCATATACACCTGTTGTTATGTGTATAGTGCTATGAAATGCAGCACGGCACATGTGTGGATATATACACACGTTCATGTTTTTATCGTGTGCATCCACTTAGAATTATAAATTGCCTACAGACACCCGTATATGTGCTTCACATAAACATTATAAAGACACCAGATCTACACAAGAATATTTGTGTCGTTGCCTCCATAACCATTTATGCCCAAACTCAGAGCTATCGACGTAAGAAATTGTAGATTTATATCCTATTACATGCACACTCCTACAAAGTGACTCTATACAACATATGTATGTTGTTCATCCATAGATGCATACATGTGTGCTTGTTTGTGTGTGTGGTGTGTATTGTGGGAGTGTGTGTGTGTGTGTGTGTTAGAAAGCCCCAGAATTGCCACTTGCAATGGTCTGTCCTTTTGTGCAACACCTGACTCTGCAAGCACCTCCATTTTAATTTCCTGTTACATGCACAGGTGTTAGAGGACTTAGAATTGAATTTCTTGCCAGAGGTCACCTGGCTGGTAAATCCCACAAGCTGGTATTGCACCACCAACACTGAGAACAAGCTAATTCACCCCCACCCTGATGGTTACAGATGTTACTAGAAAAGCAAAAAGATAGCAACACAAATGAACTAATGCACACCCGACCCTGCGCTCCTCCAGACGGCTTGCGGAAAGTGGATAGAATGAAGACTCATGCAATCTCTTCAAGGGGTTAAGCGAAAGGTCTGTAGGGAGATGTGCAGAAGGAGGGCATGACGTTCACAGCCGTCTGGAGGAGCTGGTGTTTTTTGAAAGGAGTGTGTGTGTGTGTGTGTGTGTGTGGTGTGTGTGTGTGGTGTATCTGTGTGTTTGTGGTGTGTATGTGATGTATGTGTGCTGTGTGGTGTGTACATGTCTGTATTATGTGTGTATCTGTTTGTTGGTGTGGAGTATAGGGTTTTGTGTGTGTGTTTGTATGCATTTGTGTTGTGGTTGTGTGTGGTGGTGTTGTTTATTATAAGTTGTGTATATGTTGTGCATGTGTATGGTGTGGTTGTATGTGTTGGTGGTATGCTTTATAATGTCTGTTGTCCTGTCTGTCTGTCTGTCGATTGTTAGGTGCTTCACCTTATTGCTCTCCATTTATTTTTGGGGCAGGGTCTCCCATTGAACCTGGTACAGATTTTGGAACCAGTGCAATCGTGGCTTGCACTGTCTTTCCAGTGAGTACCTAGAGGACATTCCTGCCCTGCCTCATTGCTAGGATCACAACAGGAGCTGCCGACCCCAATCCTTTACATGGGTGTGGATTTGAACACGCTTGTGCACAGGCAAGACCACTTTACCTAGTGTCAACCTATCTTCCCCTAGCCCAGGGCTAGGGATTTTTAAGCATTACAATGATGGCAAGGGTTCCTTTTGGTGGGGCCTCAAAGGGCTCAACCAAATACAGGAATGTTGCATTTATGACAAAAGAACGTGGGGCAAACCACAGCTGGCACTGGCCTCTCTGGCGAAGGGTCTTCTTATTGCTCCATTTTTTTTTTGCGTATTTATATATCTGCCTTGCAAACACCAGATCATTGCCCTTTTGTGTCATATGATTTCAAGTAAGCAAGAAAGAAAACAGGGCTGTGGGCACAGTTGCATCTGCATTCTAATCTCTTGTCAGTTTATCAGCTTGGCCTTTGCCAGGCACTTCCAGATCTGGCAATCCCCGGCCCCAACTTCCATGAGGTGGCCCTGGAGTGCCCTGGCTGGTGACAGAAGTGCCCAGCATTGTTGCTTTATTTACTCCGAGCTAAGCAATACAAGATAAAAACTCTGTTGTGTGTGGTGTGTGTGTGTGTGTGTGTGTGTGTTGTCCACTCAGATGGGTTGTTTCATTGTCTCAGTGCTCTTTATTTGTTCAACTAATCTTCTCACTGCTAGATGAGTACTCTGTACTACAAAAACCAACTCGATTAATTGATTAAATTAATTGATAACATCGTATATCCTGCCTAAGCACTGAAGGTGTAGCATTCAGTTAAGTTTCCGTTCGAAGAGGAGGAAATGACACATGAAACTTTCCAGCCCATGGCAAGTGGATGAACAGAGAGGTATTCTAGTCCTCACGTGCAGCAGGAACAAACGAGTTTGGGAAGACCGGATTGGGGTCCCATGTGAATTAAAGAGGACCCTCAGGGGACTGCTATGCCAAGGCCCGACGGACCACAACCGTGTGCCATGATACAGACCCGAGGCTAGCATTTGGGAAATCGGTGGCGTCAACGAAAAAGCGCTAGCCCAAGAAGGAGCAATGGATGGCGCTTGGGGGGGATAGTGTGGCAGTTTTGTAAAGTAAATGGTGGAAGAGTAAAAGGGCAAGCGGCACAGTATGAGAACACGAGAGAACAAAAGCGGAGGGAGGGAGTCTTGCATCACTCCCTTCCATCTAATCTTTGAGCGGACTTCTTCCATTCTCCCCTAGCCTGCTGTTTAATGACATCTATTTTGTTTCTTGTCATCTTTAACTGCTAGGATCATCATTATCCCTTGTCTTCTTGCCTCCTTTCTTGTCTTCTGTATTACTTGCCCCCTCTATCCTTTCTTTTTTCCCTTCCTCCTTCACCTCCCTCCCTCTCTCCTCCTCTCTTCTTCCCTTTTCCTCTTCTCTCCCTCCTACCAAGGACACACAGTTTCTGATTTCCCAGGCTGGTAGAACCACTTGGCTAGCAAATCCACACAAAAAACAAGCGATTCAAGTCACATATTCTCTTCGGGCGTTGAATGGTACGGGAAATTGCATTAGCACCTGGGGTGATGGGACGCGAGTGCGGCGCATGGTTGTGTTCCACTGGAAAACAAAAACTGTGCTTGTGTTGATAGTCCGGTGAGGAGTGTGCCTGGGGCGCAGAAGCTGGCTTAGAGACGGCACAACAGCCTTCATCGGAGGCTGGGTCCTGTCACTTGTGTGAGAGATCCATGACTTGCACTTTGCCACTCATCTCCCCCAGTTCAAAGTCCTGGGTAAGGGCTCCCTGCTGTGCTGAGCGAGAAGGGGCAGGATTAATGGAGATTGGTTGTGTTTTTTCGCCCAACCGCTCTTTAAAATGGTCACCACCACAATGGGTTTGATGGAGTGTCACGGTGCTTATAAAGTTTTGAGCACAGGGACCCAAGCATGCCCGTGGCTCTCAGTATAGGTGTTCATCTGTACCTTTTTGATGATTTAGCTCAAATGTCTCCTACATGCATCACCGCACTGGCCACGCATGGTGAGTTTCTGCCATGTTTACTCCACACAACATGGGAGATGAGTGCCATATCGCTAGGCTATAGATAGTGGAACGCAGGGCTACCGCAGGAGCTTTAAAAACAGCTTTGTATAGTCTTGTAACAAGCCGTCAGTGTCAAGGCAAGATCCGGCAGCAGGCAACCTTCACTCTGGACCTGCATTGCAGCTGTGCTAAGGTCCCAGGCTATACAGTTAACCGTTTACTCATGAATTTCGTATCTAACGGGTGCCCGGTCATTTGTCGGTGGGTGGGTCATGTGGATGGGTGAATGATGACATCATGTAGGTACCACATGTTGTTGCAAGCGCTGTGTGTGTGTGTGTGTGTTGTGTGGTGTGTGTGTGTGTAGGTCAAAGGTAGAGGTAGAGGTCAGTCAATCTTGTATTCTGGTATCATTCCTCAGGAGCTGTCCACCTTGGTTTTTGGACAGTGCTCTTTCATTGGCCTTGGGTTTATTCCCATTAGGCTATGCTGGCCAACTAGTAGGCTCCAGGGAGCTCCTTTTCTGCCTCCAAGTCGCTGGGATTACAAAGCACAGTGTACAGGCATGATTTTTTTACCTAGGTTTCTGGGTAATTGAACTCAGGTCCTCATTGCTGCAAGGCCACATCCTTTTACCTCTTGGGCTGTCTCCTCAGCCCAAACAAGCATTTATGGGTCCTCTACCATGTGACAGATCCGATAATAGGCACTGAGAATACCAAGCAAAAGCAAACACACAGAACCTTCCCTGCGAAACTCAGACTAGAACCGTCCGATCACTATTTCTCCACCCTAAGGACTTGAGCCTAAAGGAATCTTCTCTGATAAGAATGATACAAGTAATGCCTCCGAACTTCCCGGGATTGTGGCCCTGTGATTGAAGATGCGGGCCATTGTTGGACCAGGGAGCCCATGTTAAACGGCATCACGTGGAGTTATCTTTGAACCTGTTGACGACGCTTTCCCTGCGTTCCGTGGGGTCCTTGGCTGGCCAAGTTGTGGGACTTGCCTCTCCCCGTGTGAGGTGAGCCTTGTCCACTTTGCGGCCGGACTTAGAAGCCATTCAGTTACAATCTGAAGAAATCGTCATTTCTCAGGCTAGGGGCCAGGCACCCAGTGGTAGGAGAGCTGGGCCCCTGAGGAAGGTGGCACATGACGCCCATTTAATACTTGAACTTCGACAGCAGCAATATTAGTTGAAGGTCTGTAATACATTATGGTTCTCATCTGACATTTCCCCCCACATCATTATTTTGTGTCTCCCTGGGGGTTTTTACTTCAAATTCCTGTGGGCTCATCGACATGAATTTCTGGAGGGAAAATGTGGAACCTTAGTGACTGTTTAAAACAAATGAGGAAATGTCCCTTCCAAGGACGGAAATTATCTTTATATTTGGCATTAGGATGGTTTTGAACTTTTTATACTAATGAGGATGCAGCTTCAGGGAGATGGACTGATGGGGTTCCTTGGTTGAACCCCAGCCTGAGAAGCGGCTGAGTCTGGCCTGAGGTGGACCCCATTTGGCCCAGCAAAGTTTTGGTTTTTTTCTAGGTGATCTCATCCTGCCTTTCTCATCCTTTTTCCTGGATTGCTATGGAAGCCAAGCCTGAGCTGGATGCTGGGCTTACCCCACCAATCATACTGTCTGGAAGCTGGCTACCCAGTCTTGTGAGGAAAGCACCTCTCTGTATGGAAAACTCGAGCTGTTCTGCCATCGCAGATGTGGACCAAAGAATCTCAGAGGAGGAGAGCGTGCTTCTATGTCCCTTGAATTGGAAGATCAGGGCCTGTGTGGAGGTTGCCTGGCTAGGGAGGGCTTCCTATGCCGAGTGTGGTGACACGCCCCTACAGTTATAGAATTGGGGAGAGGTGACGGCAGGAGGATGGCTCAGCTAGAGTCCCGAATACTAACCCACAGGGACCAATGACCTCGGGTTCAACATTCAAGGCCAGAGCTGGGATACCCAGGATGAGACCTGGTCTTGTGTGAAAGGAGCAAAAACAGAGAACCAACCAAGCACGATTTGCCTTACCGTGACTCACTAGTGAAATTCTAGGGGTACAGGGAGGCCGATGGTGCCAGGAGGAACGACCCATCCAGGGTCCATGGCTCCAAGGCACAAGTCCCTAAGGTAGCTGTGTCACAGCTGAGCAGTGGAATGTAGAGAACGGCCAGCGGCATCCCCTTGGGTTCACTGCATCCAACAGAGCCAGAGCTTGTGTGAGTGGAGGCCCTACTGTGTGCAGACATTGCTTCTATGGGCATATATGAATTCACTCTCCTCTGACCTTCAAAGGTCCAACAAGTGCGACACTAACCATGATTAAAGGTTATGTATGCACCGCGTTGGTGGCACATGCCCGTTAATCCCAGCATTCAGGAGGCAGGCAGAGTGCACGGTTGGATTTGCTGTGAGCCCTAAAAATGGAGTCCAGGGAAGCCAAGGCTACACAGAGAAACCCTGCCTATCAAAAAACAAAAACCAAATCAACAAAAGGCCATGTAGTGTGTGCGGGGTTCCTTAAGCGCATTTCTAAGACATGATAGAACTCGCAACCCTTGCCTTCTCTGCTTCCCAACCAGACAATGGGTATGTCCACCAAACAGTCTTATTACCTCCAGGGTTAAATCCTAGGAAATCGTTCCCCTAACAGCCATTGTCCTAGACTCATATTCCTTCCCCCAATCCTGGGATTGATTGCCTAGGCTACGCACGTGGGCTCTCATTTGGGACTTCTCAGGTAGGGGCCATCATCTGGAAGACGCTTTCTTACTCACCTACCTCTTGGTTGGTCATGGACAAAGCAACCGGCTGCAGAGATGGGCTCTCGGGCA
The DNA here is from genome assembly GCF_903995435.1 of Acomys russatus. NCBI lineage: Eukaryota > Metazoa > Chordata > Mammalia > Rodentia > Muridae > Acomys > Acomys russatus. The sequence continues at coordinate 42,864,898 of NC_067162.1, forward strand.
TCGTTCTGCTGGGATCTGCAGTCGAGCTCCCCACCAGGAGGCTGTGCTTTCCGCAGGTTGTCTTGTGCTCCGCTCGCCATGTTTCTTTGAAACTTTTACCCACCATTCACTCATCACCAACCACCACCAACAACCCCAACATAGTTTTAAAACTTCAGTTTTTCCCCAAAGAGCTCTCCCAACCTGATCACAGTGAGTTAATGAGAAAACAATGAGGACATCACAGATTTGTCTTGCCTCAGCTTGCCAGAGCAATGCGGAAACCTGCTATTTGACTCTCCAAACTTGGTCAAACCTAAACCCTCACGAGGGGAGGGGAATAGGGTAATAAAAATGGCGGGAGGGGATGGGAAGGTACAAGTGCGAGGAAAACAATTGAGTGTTTGTACTATGAATAAATTAATGAAAAGAATAGAAAGAAAGAGAAACGAAAGAGAAAGAAAAAATCCATGGGGCACTTTTAAATACGACCTTCTCTCTTAAGTTGGTGTATATTCCATATGCATAGTGATAGGTTTTATACATAATTTTTGTCCATTGTTTCACCCACTTTGACCGTATTCACTCCACAGCTTACCTCTTTCTTTTCTTCTTACCACTCTTGTAATTACCCCTCCCTCTTTATATCTTGTAAACAAAATATTGACCGTAAGTGAGCAGCCGTTTTGCAGAGAAGGCAACATGTTCCTTATTTTGTGGTGAGTGGACCTAGGCTAGGACAACTCCGCTGCACACCACAGTTTTCCAATCCAGTCACCTGTTGGATGACATTCAGCAGGGTGATGCCCTTTGCATATCAAACAGTGCGCAGGCCAACTCTCACCTTAATTGGCCGTTGTCCCATTTTGCTTACTTCCTTCCTGGTATGTTCCAGGACATGCTTTACTGCGCCTAGCGTGATATTTTAGGTTTTGAGAGGCACCAGTCCACATGTTTTCTCCATTTTTGCTGTTCACAAAAAAAGAAAAAAGAAAAAAAAAATGCGAACATTTCTCATTAGTTGAAAAGTGTTCTTGATTCAATTGTTAAATGTACTCACGGTGAGTATCAGTTAGATTTGGCCTTATTTCTCTCAAAATCTACCCAATTTACAAATATTTTTTTGAGATGCATGTCTGCTGAGGAAAAGTGATTCGCTTTCTGAATTACTTTGCTATAAAATAGTCACAAAGAGTCATCAAATGCAAACCTGAAATCAGCGGCGCTTATGCATGAAGCCAGACTATTTAGGACTGCCGAGCCTCCTGTGTCGCTGGCTGGAGGCTTAAACTATACAAGCCGAATCCACAATTTTCATAATGACTGGTGGATGGGGGGTGATATAAAGTGGTTACGTGGTTCTTGATTTTCTACAGGCAAATCACAAACTCGCCCCCTTAATGAATCGTTGGTAAAATTTTAAGATTTTCTGTAATTTAATTGTTTGACGTTGAGTTTGCACTATGAGCAGGAAAGAAATCTCTCCCTTTTTGAAAACAGGTATGTGTATTTTATTTTGTATGTATTTAAAAGTTCCCTTCAACATTGGTTTTTCTTTAGTCGTTCTTGGGAATGAGACCTGGTGCTTCCAGACTAGAGCAACTACCCCTGATTGTAGAGAGCACACTACCCATTTACCATTTGCTTTGACAACGCCCCTGAAATTACCGAGAACAGTGGTTCACTTCCTCTCTTGGTTTTGCCTTCTAAGGAGCTTGGTGGCTTCCCTGGTGAGACGTTGAGGGATTACTGCGTGATTACGCAGTGACATGGGCATTTCCCCGACACTGACTAGAGAAGAAGAGTGAGGTGGCCTTTTTGTGTTCACCAGCTAACAAAGCTGCGATAGGTGGCCCTAGACCTTGGGGACGGTCACAGGATGGGATGTGGAGCTAATTTAGGAAAAATGCTACGTGGCTGGCTTTCCAAAGCACTCACCAAAACCTGAGCTATTCTTGTTTTCGCCCTACCTAGGTGATCAGGTGGAAGTATTTCTATCCAGGAGCACCATTTCGGACCTCCATTACGCTCACTGAGTCCTATGGCTCACCATTGTTCCTCTGAATCTTTCTTTCTACTATATGTAATATCTTCCTATATATGTACTGCTAACTTAGTAAAATTGCATATTGATCTTGGAGAGGGTGCTCAAAAAGCTGTTCATATTTGTCATTTTCCATGTAGATCTGACCCCCATTCTGAGAGGGTCTGTCATTTTACTGTTAGCAGGTTCCAGCTGCTGCATTGTCTCAGTATTAAAGGATTTAGTATCCTTGAGCTGTTCTCTCTCGGTCTGTTTCAGTCTCAGTTCCTGTCTGCCAACCCCGCCCCGGACTTCCCTTAGTTTTGAGCCAAGGTCTCTCACTAAACTTAGGAATTTGCCTGATGTAAGTAGAATGGCGGGCCATCAACACCCTGGCACATCCACCTGCAAACTCCCTCATCAGCACCACCATAGCGGGCTTATGTGGCTGCTGGAGAATCCCAGCTCAGGTCGTCAGGACTTGATGTCAGCAACTAACCTCACCAGGAATCACTCCAGCCTCATCAATTAACTGTCCTGTTTCGACTCCCAAAGAGTCAAGCAAGGCTTAGGGACAGGCCGAAGAGTGAGTAGGCTGGTTTTGCCATGGCTGCCTGCCGATCAAGATCTGCCAGGCGGGGCGGCACCGGTGGCCAAGGATTTCACAGGTCAATTTCAGGTGGCCAGTGAATGAGTGTTTGACCTTTGCGGGCAGGTGGTACGGCTGCCCTCTGCAGAAGCAGTCCGAGGACCAGAGGAGCTTGTTAGGCACAGCTATGTAATCCTTCTGGACAAGTCTCATCTTCTTGTCTTCTGACACGCGAGTCACACCGAGTCACGAGTCTTGGCGAGGACATTTCTCTGAACACTACACCTTGAAGTCCTCGCATTTGCAACTCATTTATATGAACAGGCCACATATTAGTTGGTTTTTGACAGCATAAAATGATATGAAGCAAACTCTGCGGTGATATTTGATGACGTAGTGATGGTTAATGGTTTTTTTTTTTATACGGGCCGTCGGCATCCTGCCAGACCGCAGGCACTCTATCTTGTCCAAATGAGATGAAATAGTGACCCGCAACCTATTGCTTCCTTTCTCACTGGATTTACCCTGGACCTCGGGGACACTTAGTTCTGGGCAGGACAGAGACGTGTGGGAGAGACGTGAGTGTGACTGCCTATTGCAGAGCTTGGGTCTTAGCTCAATGTGAACTGGTTACAAAACCGTCCAACTAGAGCAAGCCCCGATCCATTACAAGGCCACTTTCTTAGGGTTTCCGCAAAAGTAAAAAGGCAGAGGCAAGAGAGAAAGCTGCTCCACACAATACCTCTCCATGCAAATCTCTGGTTATGTCTGCTTCCCGCTAAAGCTAAGGAGGGACCCAGAACCTCTGCTCCTGATGCCGGGTCCGCTCTTGAGGCTAACCCTGATGGCGAGGAAGCAGCCATGGACCTTTAGGATGCATAGAGAACAATAGCCAGAAGTCAGAATTCGGTCCTCGGCCAACATTTAGACAGCGGGAGAACGCGTTCCTTACCAGCAGTCCATTAAACCGTCTTCACAGGCCCAGCTCGCTTTCTTTTCTAGCCCCTCCATCCCACACCATGCTCCCTCTTCCAGCTAATGGCTCTACATAAGGGGCATATACCTTCCTGCATTAGACTGGGATGATAGGAGCTCGCTCTGTCTATACAGACCCTCCCCGTCCTCCTGCTTTTCCTTAGAACCTCCAAGGCTGGAGGAGGCCCATACACCATTGTATCTTCTCCATGCCACAGAATCCAAACTTTCTGTGATCAACACCTTGCCCAAGAGGCACATGCTTGATTGGGCTTTCACAGGGTAGAGGGTCGGAAAAAAAAGCTAATTGCAACCCAAAAAATGGGGGGTGGGGTGGGGAGGAAACAACAACAATGTTTACAATCATTGAGAGGATAGGGAATTTCCCAAACTTGCTGCATCTCGCCTACCAGAGGACGTTAATGAGCTGCCATGCTTTCTGAAGAGTTGCATTGGGTTTGTCCTACATTTGTTTGGTTTGTAACAGGATTTTGGCTTTGTTTACAGAGCTAATTGCTCACTAGATACAAGTGGGTATCAAAATGCACTCTAAATTATTAATTAATTCCCACCTTACTTCCATGGCAAGACAAATAACCAGTGGCAGTTTATTTGCATGTGTAAGCAAAATGGAAAATTCTCAGGAAACTTGTTTTTTTCTGCAGTTTTTTCTAACCTCATCTCTCACCTCCTCCGAACCCATCCCTACCACCCTTCCACAGTCACCCTTACAGCAGTAGCTAGGAGGGAGGAGGCTTGCCAAAACAAGTGGGCGTTTATTTACTGATCACTCAGCTTTGCCAGGCCTGGCGTACGGACGTTCGGTGTGGTCACCCCCCCGAGGAGGAAGGAAAAGGGGTTGCTATGAGCTGGATGGTGGAAGATAAGGACTCTTACCTTGCTCTGCCTGCCTGTAAGGACCAGGATCAAGGCTGCGGAGAAGCATCTTTCTCTGACTGGCGTACCAGAGGGACCCAGATGTTTGTACACCAAGTTTGTCTATTTATTTTTCCAAGACATTTGTCTAACCCTGGCTACTCTGGCGCACCATGGGAGGTGGTCCATCGAAGAACTTCATGGTATTGGATCCCTGATGATGATCATGGCCACCAGCAGTAGTTTTATTTTCTCCTCCTGCCATTCGTTGTGGTCCCCAAAGTACTAGCGTATTCTTGCATAAAGCATCAGGCTTTAGATAAATAAGCATTTCGCATTTTATTAAATTTAAATATTAAATTATTTATTAAAACTTTTTTCATTAATTCTTTGAGAATATTCTATGCATCGGATTTGTTTTTCTGATATTACCCCCTTTGTAATCACTTTTGGTAATGATTGACCCACTGCTCCCCTACTTTCTTGCGTTTTATGTCTCATTTCTTCCTAACTTCATGTCATGTCCGTTTTTCCTATAATCCATGGTCCAGTTAGTTCTGATGCCTTATACTTGGGCAGGCGACCACAAGCTATGTATGTATGTCTGTATGTATGTATGGAGTGTATGTGGGTCTATATAGTATATATAGATGAGTGAGACCATTATGATGGTACCGATAGGCCTTAGGGGGTGTAGATTGTATGTGTAATAGGTGTTTGTTGTGTGTGGTAGTTTTACTGTGTGTCTTCTAAATGGGGCAGGACACATGTTAAGCGATGAAAGACCACTCTTTCTAGCTTTCAAAAAAACTCTCTTCCGTATAGTACACATGTGTTTTGTTCTCATTGTCCAGACTCTTCAGACCCTTGACTCTTATGAAAGCAGGGCGTTGTCTTTTTTTTTTTTCAGCATAATATTATTGTATGACATGTTTTGTTTGATTGAATGATGTGGAGTTCTCTCCCGACAAGGGAAAAGGCCATTTAAAAAAAACTGTGCTCCCTGCACTTAGGGGTGTTACCGGACACAGTTCATTCAGTGTCGGTGGTAGTTTGATTGCTTCTCTAAGTCCCGGGGACCCTCTGGTGATAAGATGTGACAGGAGCCAGCGCTTAGCAACACCGTTCCACTCATGTATTTCCTACCACAACAGTGGTCCTCTGGTGCTGCTGTGCGCCGGGGCACCAGAAGATGCTTAGCAACATCTTTACTGGGAAACTGAAGGTGGAACCGTTGTCTTGTGACTGCTTTGTTTGTTCTCCGTTATCATTCAGGGCTTCTTGCTTTTCCCACCTTCGTCTGTGCACCCTAAGAACTATCAGGAAGCGAGATTATCTCACACTTCACCGAATCAGATGGGAGAGGCTCCATGCGCCAGGATCCAGGGATGACTGCTCATATGCCCGAGCTTCTTTCAGGGCCTTTTTCAGTCCGGGGCCTTGGTATGCAATAAGTCTCAACATTTACAAGTAGCGACCAAAAGCACATGTTCCCTCCCGGAGCCAATGTGAACAGGACGTTTCTTTGAGATAGCAATTATACCAACTTAGTTTGTGGGTCTATTAAAAAAGCCTTCTGTTGGCAATTATGTAGCCTAGGTTGTTGTTGTTGTTGTTTTGTTGTTGTTGTTTTTTAATTAGTCGATATGGGAAGGTCCTAGAAAAAGTGTCATTATGAGTCAGTGCGTTTTAAACGACAACGTCTTTGGGATGAGGAGTTATCCGCAGAAAACAAGGTTGACCCAGGATGCAAAGGTTTCCGTAATACTGGGGCACAGACAAGATGTGGCTGAAAGCCACACTGCCAAAGCAAGCCCAGCCCGCAGTAAATATTAGAACATCCATACATAGCCCCCATCGATTTTTTTTTTTATTAAGAAAACAGTAGAAGAAAAAAAAACACACACGCCTTCTCAGATTATAAATCTTCCTGTTGTTGCCCTCTCAGAGAGTGCATCCATCATCCATGCAGTCACAATGACTCCCCTTTGTAGAACCATTGCAGAGACCCACCCATCTGGCACATGCCTGAGCATCTGCTCAGACATTGCTGTATGGCCAGCCCGAAGACTCTCACCCCAGGAGCCTACAACGGGTGAGTAGGCAAGCTGAATGCTTAGCTGTGACACTGCAGTGTATCTGTAAATATATATTGTATATGTTACTATATATAAATCTCCCTCTAGGTACTTATAGTTGGTCTTGTATAGGGGGTATATGGATCTCAGCTCAGATGGAAACGGGCCTGCCGTTGTGGTCAGGAGCATTCAGGTGCTGAAAGCTGTGGTCAGGAGCATTCATCTAGCCCTTAAGGGTTTCTGAGAAATGCATTTGGTTTCTGTTTCCTAGCAAAACCAACCTCAGGTTGAGGTTGAGTCATTGTCATCAGCACTGCCACTTTAGGGATCTTGCTTTGTAACCCAAAAGACCCCCAGTTCCTGACACAGATCTCCTCAAATGTCTTTGCATCCCCTTGGTGGGAGAAGCATCTTTGATATTAAGAAGTTAACTCTTGGCAGGTTCTCGATAGGGTTCGAAAAACAGGATGGCATCTCCCTCCCGACCTGAAGGAAGGGAGAGGGGCCGAAGGTCTTAGGGATCCTCAACAGCCAATGATCAAAGCAACTCTGTCCACTGAGGCTGCCACATAAACTCTGAAGCACCAGGATTCTAGACCCTGAACACACAAAAGTAACTGAAATAGCTCAAACAACAAAAACAAAGAGACACAGTGGCCCTAACCATGTACGCTTTCTTCAGGCGTCCCCACATGCCTGCTGATCTCTATGAATGCTGTTAAGTGAGTGGAGTGAATTATTAAATGCTGTAAGCCCATCTAGCCAGTCAATGGATGCTGAGGAGTTGTGGGAGTTACGTCAGTGGAGTTCTAGAACACACTGCAGCTCAAGGCAAGGCTGACTTGTAGGACTGAGCCACTCCCCTTTGAAATCTCACCCCAACTGCATCAGGTGGCCGCAGCTGGCAGCAGCTGGACAGCTGCACACGGTGAGGAGAAACAACTTCCTGGCCTGTCAGACATGTTGCATTGAGTGGGGTGGGGTAGATGTGACATGTCGGGTTTTCAAATCGTAAACACTGGCCCAGACATCTTGCTTAGCCAGTCTTGTATTCCTTCCTTTTCTTGTCCCTTGCACTCTGCTGGAAGCACACTGTGACCCAGCTGATATGCGTGGGGCGGTGGGCGTGAGATGGTTCTGCATGCTTAGCAGACGATTACATGAGTAGGTGAAATAATGAGGCCATAAGACCAAGGGGCAGAAGATGGAGAGACTATAGACACCAGCGATGGTGGCACATGGACAGTACGTCACAGTCTCACCTATGGCGAAGCACAGAATACAAGAATTAATATTGATGAGTTGACATGGCAGAATTTAGAGTCACCAAAATGACGAACCACTGGCATAGCTGTGAGGACATTTCTACATTAGGTTCACGGGGGTGGGAAGTCCATTCTCAGTGTGGGTGGCACCAGGGTAAGAACCAGTGTCCCTAATAAATAGAAAAGGAACAGAGTTGAACGTCAGAGTTGATTGCCCTCAAGTTTCCTGACTGTCGGTTCCCCGTGACTAGCTACCTCACACTCTTTCCCCACCATGATGGGTATTCCCCTCAAAATATAAGTAGAGAGAGAAGTAACACACAGGACCACAGACAATTGATTCACCTCCTGCTCTGTGCCTCAGTTTCCTCACTTGTGTCTCTGAGAGAGGTAGTGTTGGGCAAGCAAGCTAGAATGCATCAGAAGCTCACAGCAGTGCCTGGAACTTGGAAAGTGCTCAGCTGATGTGTTAACTCCATTTTTAGAAGTGAGTCACCCCATTATAGCCTTACCAGTCACATGAAGAAGTCACTGGGGACCAGCGATGGTCTAAGATTGTTCACCCAGGCATTTCAGGATAATGGTGCATTTGTTGTCTCCTTTGCTTTCCAATCCCAAGTGTCCCCTGTGGGTCTCCCGCTGCGAACCAGCATCCCTAATAACACATTGTCACTTTGCTGGGTATGATTTGTTGACCGCTCATTACGCTGTGAGGTCTCCACAAGCTTTAATTACAATAATTCGAGGTTTGTTCAAACCATTATATTCCACATAGTTCATGGATGCTTTTAATTTAATTATATGCAGTTTAACACCACAGATGACTGCTGGGCAAAAGGGAAATGATGTTGTTTTTGGTAGTGTGTGCCCCTCCCCTTTTCTCTGAATGCGAGACACGTGTTGAGGACTGATAAAAACATATTACTGGGGTTTGTTTCGGATATTAGGAAGAAATGTGTTGCAAAGTGTGTGTGCCTCAGTAGAGCTGGGGACCTAAGCTCTGAACAGGCTGGCTCTGGATGAAAGAAGGATGCAGGATGTGTCTGGAATGAATATAGTAAAGACTGTAGAATGAAGGAAGTGGTACTTCCCTAGGGGAGAGGGTGTGTGACTTCATGGACTTGAGTAGGGATAGTCTTGCTAGGGAATCGACCTAGCAAGTCTTGAGCTAAGTCTTAAGGATGATGCAGTCACTGTCCCTCCAAGTGGCAGAGCAGGGGGGCTGCTGGTGTGATAGGAAGCCCACAGAGGTCCTCAGGAAGTGTGGGTGCACAGATGCAGGTGGAAGTGAGGAGGCAAAAAGACAGGGAGCTGTGTCCATCCCTGAAGTCCATTCGTAAGAATCAGATTTTACTATGGTCATTCTCATCAAGATTGTTCCTTGTCCCTTTAGCTCAGCTTCTGTGTCAGGTCTGCAGGGGCACATTAGGCAGTCTCTGCTCCCTGAGTCCCTGCAGAGGACAGGTTTATGGTGCTGTGAGTGGAGTAAACACTGGTTATGCAACCCAGGGATGGGCACAAAACACCGTCTAGTGACTGAGAGCAAGGACAGAGCCCTGGAGAGCAGATGGAATTATCTAAAGCCAGATCTCTGGGAGGGTGGAGGTCACCTGAGCACGTTGGTCTGAGCACAGCTAAGTTCTGTGCCACAGAGCCCCGCCCTCCCATCCCACTCTGCAGTGTCTTGCCTCTATTTATGTTTCTGTCCAAGTACACAGCCAGAGCCCATTCTTTTATCCAACCATGACTCTGAGCTGATTTGCTCCTATGTCCTGTGACCCAGCTCTGCTTCCCACTGCCCTCTGGGTCTGTCCCTCTTGGATTAGCACACTGACAAGCAGCTCTTTTCAGCTCAGCGTGTTCACTCTCTTCAGAAATATATTTCTGCTAAATCCATTGACTCTGAACACGTAGCCCTAGCAAATCTACACTCTGGGCTGGAGCTGCCTCCAAGGATTAAGGGGTGATGAATAGAAGAGGAATGCTCATATCCATGTATGGACACATAGTTATAGTCAAAGGAATGCATATACACATGTTGTTCATGTGTATAGTTGATATGAAATGCATGCAGGCACATGTGTGGATATATACACACGTTCATGTTTTTATATGTGTGCATTCACTTAGAATTATAAATGCATACATACACACGTATATGTGCTCACATAAACATTTATAAAGACACAGACTCATACACAAGAATATTTGTGTACGTGCCTCCATAACCATTTATGCCCAAAATCATAGCTATGCACGTAAGAAATTGTAGATTTATATCCTATTTACATGCACACTCATACAAGTGACTCTATACAACATATGTATGTGTTCATCCATAGATGCATACATGTGTGCTTGTGTGTGTGTGTGTGTGTGTATGTGTGTGTGTGTGTGTGTGTGTGTGTGTTAGAAAGCCAGAACTTGCCACTTTGCAATGGTCTGTCTTTTTGTGCAACACTGCTCTGCAAGCACCTCCATTTTAATTTTCCTGTTACATGCACCAGGTGTTAGAGGACTCTAGACATTGAAATTTCTTGCCAGAGGTCACATGGCTGGTAAATCCCAAAGCTGGTATTCGCACCAACACTCAGAGACAAGCTAATTCACCCCACCCTGATGGTTACAGATGTTAATAGAAAAGCAAAAAGATAGCAACACAAATGAACTCAATGCACACCCAGACCCTGAGCTCCTCCCAGACAGGCTGTGAGGAGAAGTGGACAGAATGAAGGGACTCTGCAATCCTCAAGGGGTAAGCGAAAGGTTGTAGGGAGCATGTGCAGAAGAGGGCATGACGTTCACAGCGTCTGGAAGGAGCTGGTGTTTTGTTGAAAGGAGTGTGTGTGTGTGTGTGTGTGTGTGTGTGTGTGTGTGTGTGTGTATCTGTGTGTTTGTGGTGTGGTATGTGTATGTATTGTGTGTGTGGTGTGTACATGTCTGTATTATGTGTGTATCTGTGTGTTGGTGTGAGTATATGGGTTTTGTGTGTGTGTTTGTATGCATTTGTGTGTGTGTTGTGTGTGTGGTGTGTTTATATAATTTGTGTATATGTTGTGCATGTGTATGGTGTGGTGTATGTGTGTGTTGGTATGCTTTATAATGTCTGTCTGTCTGTCTGTCTGTCTGTCTGATGTTAGGTGCTCACCTCTATTGCTCTCCACTTTATCTTTTGGGCAGGGTCTCCCATTGAACCTGGTACAGATTTGAACCAGTGCAATCGCTGGATTGCACTGTCTTTCCAGTGAGTACCTAGGACCTTCCTGTCCCTGCCTCAGTGCTAGGATCACAGACAGGAGCTGCTACCCCCATCCTTTACAGGGTGTGGATTTGAACACGTGTGTTGCACAGGCAAGCACTTTACCTAGTGTCAACCTATCTTCCTAGCCCAGGGCTAGGGATTTTTAAGCATCCTAATGATGGCATGGGTTCCTTTTTGTGGGGCTCAAAGGCTCAACAAATACAGGAATGTTGCATTTTATGACAAAAGAAAGTGGGGCACACCACAGCTGGCCACTGGCATCTCTGGGAAGGGCTCTCTCTATTGCTCCATTTGCGTATTTATATATCTGCCTGCAAACACCAGATCCTGCCCTTTGGTGTCATGATTTCAAGTAAGCAAGAAACAGGGCTGTGGGCACAGTGAATCCTGCATTCTAAATCTCTGTCAGTTGTATCAGTTGGCCTTTGCCCAGCACTTCAAGATCTGGCAATCACAGGCCCCAACTTTGCCATGAGGTGCCCTGGAAGATGCCCTGGATGGTGGACAGAAGTGCCCATGCATTGTTGCTTTATTTACTCAGAGCTAAGCAATACAAGATAAAACTCTGTGTGTGTGTGTGTGTGTGTGTGTGTGTGTGTGTGTTGTCCACTCAGACTGGGTTGTTTCCATTGTCTAGTGCTCTTATTGTTCAAACTAATCTTCTCACTGCTAGATGAGTAATCCTGTAATTACAAAAACCAATCGATTAATTGATCTAAATTAATTGGATAACATAGTATATCCTGCTAAGCATGAAGGTAGAATTCAAGTTAAGTTTCCAGTTCGAAGAGGAGAAATGACACATTGAAACTTTCCAGCCCCTGGCCAGTGGATGACAGAGATTCTAGTCTCAAGTGCAGATTCCCAAATCGGCCGAGGTGCCAGTGAATTAAAGAGACCCTCAGGGTCCTTCTCTGCAAGCCTCCTGGACCACACCCGTGTTCCTTCCCACCTACCCTCGGCTAGCCTTGTGCCCTCTTTGGCTCCCCTCACCATCTCTAGCCAAGCAGGATTCCATTGATGGCTGGTGGCATAGTGTGGCAGTTAAATAAATGGTGGCAGCTACCCAGGGCAAGCTGCTCAGTAGAGACCAGAGAGCACCAAGGGAGGGAGGGATTCTTGTCATCCCTCCTTCCATCTCCTCTTTTGCTTCTTCCTTCCCTTCATTCTCCCCTCTCCTCTTTCTTCCTGCATCTATTTGTTTCTTTTCCTCTTTCATCTCTTCTCTCCTTATCCCTTTTCTTCTTGCTCCTTTTTGTCTCTCTGTATTACTTGCCCCCTCTATTCCTTTCTTTTTCCCTTCCCTCCTTCCCTCCCTCCCTCTCTCCTCCCTCTCTTCTTCCCTTCTTCCTTCTTCTCTCCCTCCTACCAAGGACACACAGTTTCCTAGATTTCCCAGGCTGGTAGAACCAACTTGGCTAGCAAATCACACAAACAAGAGATCAAGTCACATATTCTTTCAGGGCGTTGGAATGGTACGTGGAAATTGCATAAGCACCTGGGGTGATGGGACGAGAGTGGGCGATGTGTTCCACTGGAAAAAAAAAACTTGCTGGTGTTGATAGTCCGGTGAGTGAGTGTGCCTGGGGCTGCAGAAGCTGGCTTAGAGAAGGCACAAAGCCATCAGCGAGGCTGGGTCCTTGTCACTTGTGTGAGAGCATCACTGACTGCACCTTGCCACTCAGCTCCCCCATGTTCAAAGTCCGGTCAGGGCTACCTGCTGTGCTGAGAAGGGGAGGATTAAATGAGATGTTGAGTTTTTTCCTGCCACAGCTCTTAAAATGGTCAAACCCCACAATGGGTTTGATGGAGTAGTCACTGGTGCTTATAAAGTTCTGAGCACAGGGCCCAGCATGCCCTGGGCTCTCAGTATAGGTGTTCATCTGTCACCTTTGATGATAGCTCAAATGTCTCCTACATGCATCAAAGCACTGGCCTAAGCATTGTGTGAGTTCTGCCATGTTTACTCCACACAACCATGGGAGATGAGTGCCATATGCCTAGGCTATAGATAGTGAAAGCAGGGCTACAGAGAGCTAAAACAGCTTTGTTATAGTCTGTAACAGCCGTTCAGTGTCAAGGCAAGATCGGCAGCAGGCACACCTTCACTCTGGACCTGCACTGCAGCTGTGCTAAGGTCCCAGGCTATACAGTTAACCGTTTACTCATGAATTTAGTTTATCTAACGGGTGCCAGTTTCATTTGTGTCGGTGGGTGGGTCAGTGGATGGGTGAATGAATGATCATGTAGGTACACATGTGTGTGCAAGCGTGTGTGTGTGTGTGTGTGTGTGTGTGTGTGTGTGTGTAGGTCAAAGGTAGAGGTAAGAGGTCAGTCAATCTTGGGTATCATTCCTCAGGAGCTGTCCACCTTGGTTTTTGAGACAGGCTCTTTCATTGGCCTTGGGTATTCCCATTAGGCTATGCTGGCCAACTAGTAGGCTCCAGGAGCCTCCTGTTTCTGCCTCCAAGTGCTGGGATTACAAGCACAGTGACAGGCATGATTTTTTTACCTAGGTTCTGGTAATTGAACTCAGGTCCTCATGCTTGCAAGGCACATACTTTACCTATTGGGCTGTCTCCTCAGCCCAACAAGCATTTATTGGTCCTCTACCATGTGACAGATCCTCTAATAGGCACTGAGAATACCAAGGCAAAGCAAACACACAGGACCCTTCCCTGAGAAACTCAGACTATCACGTCAGACTCACTATTTCTCCACCCTAAGGACTTGAGCCTAAAGAATTTCTCTGATAAGAATGATACAAGTATGCTCCGAACTTCCCGGATGTGGCCCCTGATGATGAAGGATGCGGGCCATTGTTGGACCAGGGCGCCCATGTTAAACGGCAATCACGTGGGTTATCTTTGCACATGTGAAGACGCTTTCCCTGCGTTCCGTGGGGTCCTTGGCTGGCAGCTTGTGGGACTTGCCTCTCCCAGTGTGAGGTGAGCCTTGTCACTTTGAGGCCGCGACTTAATGAAGCCATCAGTTACATCTGAAGCAATCGTCATTCTCAGGCTAGGGCCAGGCACCACAGTCAGGAGCAGATGGGCCCCTGAGGAAGGTGGCACATGACGACTATTTAATACTTGAACTTCGACAGCAGCAATATTAGTTGAAGGTCTGTAATACATTTATGGTTCTCATCTGACATTTCCCCCACATCATTATTTTTGTCTCTGGTTTTACTTTCAAATTCCCTGTGGGATCATCGACATGAAATTCTGAGGGAAAATTTGGAACATTAGTGACTGTTTAAAACAAATGAGGCAATGTCCCTTCCAAGAGGAAATTATCTTTATGATATTGGCATAGGATGGTTTTGAAATTTTATACTAATGAGGATGCAGCTTCAGGGAGATGACTGGGGTTCCTTGGCTTGAACCAGCCTGTGCAGCGGCTGAGTCTGGCCTGAGGGGACCCCATTTGGCCCAGCAAGTTTGGTTCTAGGTGATCTCACTGCCTGCCTTTTCTCATCCTTTTTCCTGGATTGGCTCATGGACAGCCAAGCATGAGCTGGATGCTGGGCTTACACACCAATCATACTGTCTGGAAGCTGGCTACCCAGTCTGTGAGAAAGCCCCTCTCTGTATGGAAAACTTCGAGCTGTCTGACATGCAGATGTGACCAAGAATCTCAGAGGAGGAGAGCAGTGCTCCATGTCCTTGAATTGGAAGGCTCAGGGCCTGTGTGGAGGTTGCTGGCTAGGGAGGGCTTCCCTATGCCGAGTGTGGTGACACGCACCTACAGTTATAGAATTTGGGAGAGTGAGGCAGGAGGATGGCTCCAAGCTTAGAGTCCAGAATACTAACCAACAGGACCAATGACCTCGGGTTCAAAATTCAAGGCCAGCTTGGGATACCAGGATGAGACTTGAGTCTTGAAAGAGCAAAAACAGAGAACCAAACAAGCACGATGTGCTTACGTGACTCACTAGTGAAATTCAGGGACAGGGAGGCAGATGGCTGTTCCAGGAGGAAAGACCATCCAGGGTCCCACTGGCTCCAAGGAACAAGTCCCTAAGGTCAGCTGTGTCACAGCTGAGCAGTGTGAAGGTATGAGAAGGGAGCGGCATCCCCCTCTGGGTTCACTGCATCCCACAGAGCCAGAGCTTGTGTGAGTGGAGGCCCTACTGTGTGCAGACATTGCTCCTATGGGCATATATGAATTCACTCCTCTGACCTTCCAAAGGTCCAACAAGTGACACTAACCATGATTAAAAGGTTATGTATGCACCCAGCGGTGGTGGCACATGCCGTTAATCCCAGCACTCAGGAGGCAGAGGCAGGTGGATTGCTGTGAGCCTACAAAGGGAGTCCAGGATAGCCAAGGCTACACAGAGAAACCCTGTCTCAAAAAACAAAAAACAAAATAAAACAAAAGCCATGTATGTGTGTGCGGGGGGATTCCTTAGAGCAGCATTTCTAAGACATGACATAGAACTCGCAACCCTTTGCCTTCTCTCTTCCCAACAGAAAATGGGTATGTACCACCAAACCAGTTTATACAATCCCAGGGTTCAAACATCCTAGGCAAAGCGTTCCCCTAACAGCCATTTCCTCAGACCTCATATTGCCTCTCCCAATCTGGGATTGATTGCCTAGGCTCAGCACAGTGGCTCTCATTTGGGACTTCTCAGGTAGGGGCCATCATCTGGAAGCTTTCTTACTCACATACCCTCTGTCTGGTCATGGACAAGCAACCGGCTGGCAGAGCTGGGCTCTCTGGGCATCGTTCTGCCTGGGATCTGCAGCTCGGAAGCTCCCACCAGGAGGCTGTGCTTTCCGCAGGTTGTCTTGTGCTCCGCTCGCATGTTTCTTTGAAAATTTTACAAAACCATCATCATCACAACAACAACAACAACAACAACAACATAGTTTTAAAACTTCAGTTTTTCCCCAAAGAGCTCTCCAACCATGATCACAGTGAGTTATATGAGAAAACAATGAGGAATCACAGATATGTCTTGCCTCAGCTTGCCAGAGCAATGAGGAACACCCTGCTATTCTGACATCCTCCAAGACTGTTGTCACAACCTAACCTCACGAGGGGAGGGGAATAGGGTAAAAAAGGGAGGGAGGGGGAATGGGAAGGTACAAGTGAGAGGATAACAATTGAGATGTAATATGAATAAATTACTGAAAAGAAAGAAAGAAAGAAAAGAAAGAGAAAGAAAATTCCATGGGGCACTTTTAAATACGACCTTCCTCTTAAGTTGGTGTATATTCATCATGCATAGTGATAGGTTTTATACATAATTTTTTGTCCATGTGTTTCACGCACTTTGACCGTATTCACTCCTACAGCTTCCTCTTTTTTTCTTCTTACCACTCTTGGTAATTGCCCCTCCCTCTTTATATTTGTAAACAAAATATTGGACCCGTAAGTGAGCAAGCCGTTTTGCAGAGAAGGCAACAGGTTCCTTCTTTTGTGGTTGAGTGGACTAGGCACAACTCCGCTGCACACCACAGTTTTCCATCCAGTCACCTGTTGATGACATTCCAGCAGGTGATGTCCCTTGGTCATCTCCAACAGTGCTGCAGCAAATCTCACCTTAATGGGCGTGTCCATTGTGCTTACTTTCCTTCTGGTATGTTCCAGGACATTGCTTTAGCTGGCTTGCATAGCAGTGATATTTTTAGGTTTTGGAGGCACCGTCCCAATGTTTTCCTCCCTTTTGCTGTTTCACAAAAAAAGAAAAGAAAAAAAAAAAGCGAAATTTCTCATTAGTTGAAAAGTGTTCTTGATTCAATTTTAAATGTACTCACTGGTGAGGACTCAGTTAGCTTTGGCCTATTTCTCTCAAATCTACCCAATTTTAACAAATATTTTTTTGAGATGCATTGTCTGCTGAGGGAAAAGTGATTCGGCTTCTGAATTACTTTGCTATAAATAGTCACAAAGAGTCAAATGCAAACCTGAAATCAGACGGCCGCTTATGCATGAAGCCAGACTATTTTAGGACTGCCGAGCCTCCTGTGTCGCTGGAGGCTTAAACTATACAAGCCAGAATCCCAATTTTAATAATGAATGGTGATGGGGGGGATATAAAGTGGTCACGTGGTTTTGATTTTCTACAGGCAATATCAAAATCGATCCCCGTACTGAAAGCGTTGGTAAAATTTTAAGCATTTTCTGTAATTTTAAATTGTTTGAGTTTGCACATGAGCAGAAATCTCTCCTTTTTGAAACAGGTATGTGTATTTTATTTTGTATGTATAAAAGGTCCCTTCAACAGTGAGTTTTCTTTAGTCGTCATGGGAATAGAGACCTGGTTGCTTCCAGACTAGAGCACTTACCCCTGATGGTAAGGCAGAGCACACTACCCATTTCCATTTGCTTTGCAAAGCCCCTGTAAATTACAGAGAACAGTGGTTCATTTCCTTCTCTTGGTTGCCTTCTAAGGAGCTTGGTGGATTCCCTGGTGAGACAGTTTGAGGGATACTGCTGACTTAAGCAGTGACATGTGGCATTCCCAGACACTGACCTAGAGAAGAGTGAGGTGGCTTTTTGTGTTCCAACAGCTAACAAAGCTGAGATAGGTGGCCCCTAGACTTGGGGAAGGTCTACAGGATGGACTGTGGAGCTAATTAGAGAAAAATGCTACGTGGCTGGCTTTCAAAGCACTCACCAAAACCTGAGCATATTCTGTTTAGCCCCTACCCAGGGATAAGGTGGAAAGTATTTCTATCCAGGAGCACATTTGGACCATAGCTCACTGAGTCCTCATGGCCTCACCATTGTTCATCTGGAACTCATTTCTTTCTAATATATGTAATATATTCCTAATATATGTAATGCTAACTTAGTAAAATATGCATATTGATCTTTGGAGAGGGGCTAAAAAGAGTTAATATTTGTAATTTTCCATGTAGAATGACCCCATTCTGAGAGGTCTGTCCATTTTTACTGTTAGAGGTTCCAGTGCATTGTCTCAGTATAAGAGGATTTAGTATCCTTGAGCTGTTCTCTCTCGGTCTGTCTTTCAGTCTCAGTCTCTGTCTGCCCACCCCGCCCCCGGACTTCCCCTTAGTTTTTGAGACAAGGTCTCTCACTAAACTTAGAATTTGCTGATGTAAGTAGACTGGCTGGGCCATCAAACCCCTGGAAATCCACCTGAATACTCATCATCAGCACCCACCATAGCCGGCTTTATGTGGCTGCTGGAGAATCCAAGCTCAGGTCGTCAGACTTGCATGTCAAGCAACTACCTCACCAAGGAATCACTCCAGCATCATCAATAACTGTCCTGTTTAAGACTCCAAAGAGTCAAGCAAGGCTCTAGACAGGCCGAAGAGTGAGTAGGCTGGTGCCATGGTGCCTGCCGATCAAGATCTGCCAGGCAACGGTGGCCAAGGACTTCACAGTCAATTTCAGGTGGCAGTGAAGTGAGTGTTTGACTTTGCTGGGAAGGTGGTAGGCCCTGCCCTCTGCAGAAGCATGCTGTAGACCAGAGGAGATCTGTAGGCACAGCTATGCTAACTTCCTTCTGGACAAGTGCTCATCTGTCTTGTCTCTGACACCGAGAGTCACCACCGATGTCAAGAGTCTCTGGCGAGGACATTTATCTGAACACTAACTCTGAAAGATCCTCAGCATTGAAACAGCATTTATATGAACAGGCCACATATTAGTTGGGTTATTTGAACAGCATAATAATGATATGAAGAAAACTCTGGTGATATTTGATGACGTAGGATGGTTAAATGGTTATACGGGCCGATGGCATCCTGACAGAAAGCAGGCACTCTATCTTGTACAATTGAGATGGAAATAGTGACCAGCCACCCTATTGCTTCTCCTTTTCTCACTGGATACCCTGGACTCCGGGGACACTTAGTTCTGGGCAGACAGAGACGTGTTGGGAGAGAGTGAGGGTGATGCCTATTGCAGAGCTTGGGTCTTAGGCTCAATGTGACTGGTTACAAAAACTTCCACTAGAGCAAGCCACGATCCCATCACAAGGCCACTTTCTATGGTTTCGCACAAAGTAAAAAGTGCAGAGGTTAAGAGAGAAAGCTGCTCCATACCTCCCTCTCCATGCAAGCTCTGGTTGTGTCTGCTTCCAGCTAAAGCTAAGAGGGACCAGAACCTTCTGCTCCTGATGCCGGGTCAGGCTCTTGAGGCTAAAATGATTGGCGAGGAGAAGCCATGGGATTTAGGATGCATAGAAGAACAATAGCCAGAAGTCAGAATGGTCCTCGGCAAACATTTAGACAGCGAGGAGAACGCGTTCCTTACCAGAGTCCACTTAAACCGTCTTCACAGGCCCAGCTCAGCTTTCTTTATAGCCCCTCCATCACCACCACCATGCTCCCTCTTCCAGCAATGGCTCTACATCAAGGGAGCATATAACCTTCCTGCATTAGACTGGGATGATAGGAGCTCGCTCTTTCTATACTAGACCATCCCCGTACTCCCTGCTCTTAGAACCTCCAAGGCTGGAGGAGCCCATACACCATTGTATTATTCTCCATGCCACAGAATACAAATTTCTGTGATCACACTTGCCCAAGAGAAAATGACTTGATCTGGGCTTTCACAGGGTAGGGTCGGAAAAAGCTATTGCAACCCAAATGGGGGGTGGGGGTGGGGAAACAACAACAAGAAAATCATTGAGAGGATAGGGAATTTCCCAACTGGCTGCATCTCGCCTACCAGATGAGTTAATGAGATGCCATGCTTTCTGATAGAGTTGCATTGGGTTTGTCCTACATTGTTTGGTTTGTAAAAGGATTTGGCTTTGTGTTACAGAGCTAATTGCTCACTAGATACAACGTGGGTATCAAAATGCACTATAAATATTAATTAATTCCCACCTAATTCCCTGGCAAGCCCAAATAACCAGTGGCATGTTTATTGAATGTGTAAGCAATAATGGAATTCTCAGAAACTTGTTTTTTTCTGCAGTTTTTCTTACACCTCATCTCTCACCTCCTCCGGAAGCCCATCCTACCCCCTTCCACAGTCACCCTTACAGCAGTAGCTAGGAGGAGGATGCCAAAACAAGTGGGCGTTTATTTACTGATCACTCAGCCTTTGCCAGGCCTTGGAGTAAGGAAGTTGGTGTGGTCACCCACCCCTGAAGAGGAAAAGGGGTTGCTATGAGCTGGATGGTGGCAAGGCTAAGACTCTACCTTGCTCTGCCTGCCTGTAAGGACCAGGATCAAGGCTGCTGAGAAGCATCTTTCTCTGACTGGCGTACCAAGGAGGCCCAGATGTTTGTACACAAGTTTGTTCATTTATTTTCCAAGACATTTGTCTGAACCCTGGCTCCTAATGGCGCACCATGGGAGGGTCCATGAAGAACTCATGGTATTGGAGCCTGAATGCTGATCATGGCCACCAGCAGTTTTCTTTCTCTCCTGCCATTCTTTGTGGTCCCCCAAAGTACTAGCTGTATTCTTTGCATTAAAGCATCAGGCTTTAGATAAATAAGCATTTCGCACTTTTATAAATTTTAAATATTAAATTTATTTATTAACTTTATTTCATTAATTCTTTGAGAATATTCTATGCATAGGATTTGTTTTTATGATATTCACCCCCTTTGGTAATAATTTGGTAATGATAGACCCCACTGCTCCCCCTAACTTTTCTTGCGTTTATGTCTCATTTCTTCCTAACTTCACATCATGTTCCATTTTTCCTATAATCCATTGGTCCAGTTAGTTCTGGATGCCTTTATACTCATGGGCATGAGACCACAATGTATGTATGTATGTATGTATGTATGTATGTATGTATGTATGTATTATGTATGTATGTGTGTATATATATGTATATATATATGAGACCATTATATATGTTTACATATATGCATTAGTGTGTGTATATGTATGTGTAATATGTGTGTTGTGTGTGTGTAGTTTACTTGTTTGCTTATAAATGGTGAAGGAAAATGTTAAGAGATGAAAGACCACTTTCTCATCTTTCAAAACTCTCTTCCTGTATAGTTACACATGTGTTTATGTTCTCATCTGTCCAGACTCTTCAGACCTTGACTCTCTATGAAAGCAGGGGCGTGTCTTTTTTTTTTTTCAGCATAATATTCTTGTATTTGACATGTTTGTTGAATGATGTGGTAAGTCTCTCCAGACACAGGGAAAGGCCCATTAAAACTGTGCTCCATGCACTTAGGGGTGTCTACGGAAACAGTCTCATTCAGTGTGGTAGTTTGATGCTTCTCTCAAGTCCAGACCCTTCTGGTGATAAGATGTGAAAGGAGCCAGCGCTAGCAAACACCGTTCCACTCATGTATTTCATACAAAGTGGTCTCTGGTGCTGCTGTGGGCAGGGCACCAGAAGATGCTTAGCAAATCTTCCTGGGAACTGAAGTGGAACCGTGTCTTGTGACCTGCTTTCTGTTTGTTCTCCGTTATCATCCAGGGCTTGCTTTCCAACCTCTAGTCTGTGCACCTAAGAACATATCAGGAAGAGAGATTCTAGCTCACACTCACAGAATCAGAGTGGGAGGCTCCATGCAGCCAGGATCCCAGGCGATGACTGCCATATGCCCCAAAGCTTCTTCCAGGGCCTTCTTTGCAGTCAGGGCTTATTAGATGCAAAGTTTCAACATTTCACAAGTAGCGACCAAAAGCACATGTTCCTCCGGAGCCAATGTGACAGGAAGTTTCTTTGAGATAGAATTCTACCAACTTAGCTTTGTGGTTTATCTAAAAAGCTTCTGTTTGGCAATTATGTAGCCCTTTGTTGTTGTTTGTTGTTGTTGTTGTTGTTGTTTTTTAAGTAGTAGATATGGGAAGGTCCTAGAAATGGTGTAATTATGAGTAAGTGCAGTTTTCTTAAAAGAACAACGTCTTTTGAGGAATGAGGAGTATCAGAAGAAATCAAGGTGACCCAGGATGCAAAGGTCTTCTAGTAATAATGGGGCAAAGACAAGGACTGTGGCTGAAAGCCACACTGCCCAAAGCAAAGCCAGTCCTGCAGTAAATATTAGAACATCCATACATAGCACCCAGAGATTTTTTTTTTTTATTAAGAAACAGTAGAAGAAAAAAACACACGCCTTCTCAGATATAAATATTCCTGTTGGTCAGCACAACACCTTTGGGGTACCACTGCAGAGGGGACCTTCCTGATGATTAACTGGCATTCTCCATTTTGCTCAAGTGCCCAGTCCTTTGGTATCTTTTTTTTTTTTTTTTTTTTTTTTTTTTTTTTTTTTTTTTTTATCATACCGGAAGGGCAAAGACGACTCAGGACTATATAATGACTTTTCAAGATGTGCGCACATACGGGAACATCGAGGCTCATGGACTCCCACAGTTAACTGTGAAATTACATCCGGGGTGACCTTTCCAAGGGATAAAACTCATTATCACGTGGAATGTAATAGCTATAAAAGATCAACACTCGGGAGCCACAGCAAAATCTCACATATGATAAATTAATTAGAATAGAAGTTACACAAATCCTAGACCTTCCCCGTGACCCTCATCTTATAATTACCTTCCTTTAAAAGCAGACTGGAATCTTTTATGTATGAAGATGTTACTGTTGACCCTAAGTACATTAAGAGTCAAGGAGACATTTTTCACATAGTGAAAATAAGATTTGATTGAGTGCTTGCAAGTGGCCTAGTGAAATCTCATTAAACCACTGTTTATTTTAATTCTGTATAAGTGACAGAATATTAGCCATTAATTATGAGCCTGAAACCAGTTCAAAAATAAAATTTTCAGTGTCTAGAGCTTGCTTTCCCACTCTAATGAACACCAAGGCAAAATCCAGTTAGAGAAAGCAGTCGTTCATGACCGCCTAAGCATAGTAGTTTCCATCTTTTTCCTCCTCTTCTTCCCTTTACTTCTCAATGCTTATCAACATGATTGGGGGCAGGAAACAAGCAGAAAAAAATAGTCTATTAAATGTATGTATAGCTGTGAGAGCTGTACACTATCCACAGTTATAATTACAATATGAATCGTGTACAATACCCACGGTGAAAAACACACCTTATTCCCTCTTTAAGTACTCCTACCAACAAAGAAAACAAGACAAGTCACAACACAGTAACAGTCCTGAAATTGTCCCTGTGTCATTTCCATATCACAGTAGCTCATACATCTGCATTTGCTGACATTGTACAAGAAACTGTGTATTCTGAAATAAATGGATGGGGAGAAAATGAGTCTCCGCAGCAGCTACCGAAAACCAGCCGCTGCAGTCGTATACAACCCTGACTGCAGCGTGGATGACAGGCCGACTGGAATCCAGACAACTCCAATTATGTGGCAGCAGATGCTGAGGAGGCTGTGTTGGACTACAAACATCATAGGGTATCAGCAGTGGATTACCAAGTGCGTCACAAAGATCGTCATCCTTATCTTCTTATTCCTAAAGTAGATAGGTTTGCTGGGAGAAACAGTCTCAGATGGTAATCAGAGGAAGAACTGACATGAGAGACCAGCCTCCTAGGCCCAAAGTTTCCCCTATTTGATAAAGGTCAAAATATGGATAACTGTATGACACGTTCTTCTTGTGTACCAAACACAGCAGTGACCATGGTCTTTAATTTGTACGGTGCCGCCGTGAAACCATCAACACTGACTTTTTCACGGATGTTTCAAACTTCAGGCCTGGAAAAGAAGTTGCTTCTGTGGAAGGTGTCTAGATAAATCAGTGGTAGGTAGAATAAAAATTTGATGGCAAGTTTGCCGGACGACAAAGTCTAAACTCAACCTAAGCAGCCAGCGGTTTCTTTGCTGTGTTGTTCTGGTCCCCATGGCCTTGTTTTGCTAGCACACTGCTAGTTTGCAGAACATGTGCCCAGTGTATTCCTTCTGACCCTCCCTAAGGCACTCATGGGATGTATGCTGCCTTTGTAGTCACTGGAGAGGGACAGACTCCACTCTGTCCCCTCTTTGTTCTTATCTGTGTCTGGAAAAGAGCCTGATGTTCACTAGTAGCCACCCTATGACGTCTGTCTCCAAGCCATCCCAGAGAAGCCTCAGGGCCATCTGAGCCAGGCCTGGAAGGAAGTCTCAGAGCTCTGCAAACCCACCAGGCAGCACTTATTCCTGAGAGAGAATGAGCCCAGCCATGGTGTGAAGGGCTCTTCAGGGTTGATAAGATTATAATGTGAAAAGATCCTACATGGGAACCCCTGGGGGGACGCATAATCATGCAATTGGCATTTTGTATTTAACAAAACACCTTTCTGGAAAAAAAATGTATTACTTGCATCGTGGGTGGGGAATTATTTCTGAACCCAATCAGGATTAGTCGCTGGCCCATGACTATCTCATTTTTAATAAATAATAATTTTCTCAGCTCAGCGCTAGCCTGCTTGCTGGAATTCAGAAGATAGGACCCAATTGCATTGTATTTCCTATGTTAATCAATCCTTTGCGTTAGAAGATTAACTCTTGCTACACCAAGTCCACTGCCTGTTGTTGGGCCCTTGAATCTCTGTTTCTTCTCATTTGATAGGCTAAACACATCTTTCATACGAATTTGAAAGCCAGGGCCTTGTACATGCAAAGCAAGGATGTGCATTAGACAGCCAAGCTACACCCAGTCCTTCGTCACTTTGACAACTGGAGAAGCAAGAAATGAATCCTAAAATCACCCTAGATCCATTAAAGACTCTTGTATATTTCTTCTTCTTCTTCTTCTTCTTCTTCTTCTTCTTCTTCTTCTTCTTCTTCTTCTTCTTCTTCTTCTTCTTCTTCTTCTTCTTCTTCTTCTTCTTCTTCTTCTTCTTCTTCTCCTCCTCCTCCTCCTCCTCCTCCTCCTCCTCCTCCTCCTTCTCCTTTTTCTTCTTTTCCATTTGCCCAGAAACCAAGTGAAGCCAAACATGATGTAAGGGACACCTGATGTAGTCAGGTGGTCGCAGGGAAGATGAGATAAAAGGTGGTTAGGGATGTGTAGCTGAATTTTTACTACTTTGCGGGTTCTTCTTTCTTCCACCCTTCTCCACCCCTTTTCTTCTCTTTCTACCTTGTAACACTAGATAACAGAAAAAAGGGATAGAGAGGAAAGGAAAGAGATCCCTGAATAAAGTCAGGATCAGAAAGGGGATAATGTTGTTGTTAGATTACTTCCTGCTGCTTAGGGATGTCGAGCTTCCTGGGGAAAGTTTGATCCTTGTCATCAGGATATCTAATTTCTTCTTCTCCTCCTCCTCCTCCTTCTTCCTGTTTCTTCTCTGTGCACAACTACTTAACAATGTGTGACCAACAACGCTAACTTAACTAACAACCCACCCTGCCTCTGGAGACCCTAGCATTTATCTACCCTCTGAAAAGACCCTACAATTCCAAACAATGGAACGCAATGGCAGACACTATCGGCTGCTGGCAAAATCCCGCCTCTGCTAGAGCATGAGGCAAATCATAGTCGACCACTGTGAAGTAGCCCATATCCCCACACCTGGGATCAAAATGGGAACATTCTTATATTTGTGTGTGAGTGTGTGAGTGTGTGAGTGTGTGTGTGTGTGTGTGTGTGTGTGTGTGTGTGTGTGTGTGTGTGTGTGTGAAAGAAACCAAAATTCCAAATTCTCATCACAGGAATGTGAGCCTAACATTTCCGTATATCTTGGCAATGGTCCCATCTAGCCCCTGAGCGGGTGCGGCCAACTCTGGGCGTGCCTGAGTCTTAATTTCCTAAGTTGTCCCACACTTGAGAAAACCTTCCTTACATGGGGGCTGGCATGTAGCTGAGCCAATAGAGTGCTCAGCAGCACAAATGGAGAATTGAGTTCTACCCCTAGTATCCCTCACCCCATCCCCACCCCACCCCTATACAGATGGCCATGGTGGCACATGCTTATAATTTCATCACCCCAGACTGACTAGAGGCAGAAATATCAAAAGTTCAGGTTGTTCTTGGCTACATAGTGTCTCTGAGGCCAGTCTGGGTTACAGGAGATCCTGTCCCCAACCATATAAACAGAAGAAAGATGAGCTCATCCAGTTGACTCTAGAGAAACAATAATTTGTCTACAATGAATGATCTGAGCAACATTTTGCCCTAGAGGAAGGTCTGCAAGCTGGTCCACAGTTTAGATCCTGGTGGACACTTGTATTTAGCATACAAACTAAGAATAAGCTTGTGTCCTTAAATGGTCACATTTCAAGCACTTCTCTAAGAGGCTACACAATTCCCACAGTTTTTTCCCCTATTACTCTACAAAACCTTTAAGAAAATGTTTGTGGATTCCTTTCTGAAGAAATCAAAGAAACACATATGATTTAAATGTGTCTGGTAGTCACATTAAAAGATATAAAAAGAAACAGGTCACATTAAGTGTTAATTATAATATATTCTTGAGCCCAGTATCTTCAAAACATTATGCGGTATCAACATGATGCCAATATAAAAGTTAGGAATGGAGCTGGGGTGACAAATGGCTCTGAGGTAAAGAGTTGCTGTTCTTGTAGAGGACTGGAGGGTTTTAGTTCCTAGCACCCATGTTAGGTGGCTTATAAATTTCTGTAGGTCCAACTCTGAGATATCTGACTTCCTCTTTGGGCCTCTTTTGGGATCTGCACACACACAACACATATATAAAAATTAAGAGAGAAAAGATGGGGATGAATTATCTTGAGGTGTTTATATGCTAACTCTTCTTATTCAGGGTGCATTCTACACCTACCAGCACTGTCAAAGTAAGACTCACATTACATTTTCAGTGTTCCACAGACATGTGGCTTCAGGCTGCTGTACTGGATGGCAGCAACTTTGTAGAATTTCGAGCTATTCATGCTCCTTTGAATATTCACAAAGAAAGGGCTCTACATAAATCCCCGTTTCATCTTCTCAAGGTCGCGCCACACCTGGACTTAAACTCGCCATTGCAACCAAATTTAGATGGAGGGATTTCATTCAAAGCCACGGATAAGGTCGACACCCTCACACTGAGCTTGATGTGCGTCCTAGGAAGGGTGAACCCTACACTGTTTCCCTTGAGTGCAGAGATGAAGAGGGCCTCCCTGCTGGTCCTATACCCTGCCTGTCATTTCTGCTGCTGTGTATTAAGCGTGCACATGGCAATTGATGTGTACGGCCCCAGCCTCCTACGTGGCTAAGGACAGCCTGTGTGCACCAGCAGGGCTCTGTTCTTCACTCTGGGCCTCAGGTGGAAGTTTCTGCAGGCTCTAGGTCTCTGCTCACACACGGGAGGAGGCCAGAACCCAGCCTGTTGTGATGAGCATGCCACACACTGAGGGCTTTCAATTCTTGCCTAGGGTTTCATCAGCCCCGTCAGTCTATGACAATAAAATGAGTATATGTCTTGGTCTCCCTAGGAAGTCTTCCCTGCAAGCACCCCAGGAGATCACAGCTCCGGGTCCTTAAGACTCCTCATAGAGGCAAACATCACTTGCTGCAGTAGCCTAGGGCATCGGCTTTTCTATAATTAGCTACCAGCATGTGTCTCTATTAAAATGCTTGAATGACTCTGTCCTTTGTGACTAGAGTGTGACTAGTGCGGGCTTTGCTTGTGAAAGGTGCCTGTCCTGTGTGAGCTTATGGTGTGGGTGAGCAGTAGTGAGGCAGTTGCCTCACATGCTAGAGCCTAAGGACTTGTTGAGTCTTTCACCTCTGGACTCCAGCACCAGAATTTCTGAGTCCAGTGACCAGCATTTCCAACAACATCTTTTATCACTGAGAGAAAATGCCTAACCGTGTAACTTGAGGGAGGAAGGGCTCCTTGGGGTCCACCAGTTGAGGGTACACTCTGTCATGGTGGCAGGAAAGTGACACAGCTAGCCATGTTGCATGCACAGTCAGGAAGCAGTGGGATATTTTTTTTTTTCATGCTCAGAGAGCTTCCTCCTTTTGATGCAGTTCTGCGCCTCACTGTCCAGAGCGAGCGCTGTCACTCATTTTCATTAACTCAGTAAAGATGATCCCTTACAGACATGCTTAGAGATTTGTCTCTGAGATCACTCTAGACCCTGCCAAGTTGGCAGTCAACACCACTGCAGACTTCCAGGGAATATGGAACAGTGGACTCCCAGGGAGCAAACATTTATAACCATTGGTCCAAAATGTAGTTAGACTAGACTTTCTTGGGAGTCCCACTGGATCTGTCTTCAAGTCTGGATGATCTTGCTTATGTACAACTTTTCCCAGAGAAGCTATTCAGTTAAAGGTTCCCCAACTTGACTCTTCTATACGGTTTTGAACACTACAATTGCTTCCTTTTTAGTCTTTACCAGCTTCTATTTAAGTCAAATTATTATGTTGTACGACTATATCTAGAGAGGAAGTTTCCTATCAGCACAAATAAAGTCAATATCCCTTGCTATAAACAGGAGGCAAGCATTAAAAGAAGTCACATCCATGAATGTAAAAGAAATGTTTCTGAGGATACCAGGTGAAATGATCTCACAGACCAGAGTATTGTATGGAACCCATTTGGGGAAACATTGATGAGAAAGAAAGTCAGGGCCAAAGAGATCAAAAGAATACAAACACATTCAGGGTAACAGAGGTTCTATCAGCCAGGATATCCTGCTGCCTCTGCTTGAAGACACCACCAGCCATTGGGAGGCAGCTAATGCCCTCTGGTCCCTGCACTCTCTGATAGCCCTGGCTTGTCTTGGGAGGGCCCTACCTCCTCATCCTTCTTTGTGACAGGCTGAGCAGAATTCAGCTCAGCCAATAATGACCTTCTCATTTGCATTTCCATAACCAGCTCATCAGCTTCCCAGGTATGGCTTTCCTTTTCAGAACAAACTATTCAGTGAGTGGCTATGCAAGTCCCTTTCAAAGGGCCATTTATCACCCTTGAAGAATCTTATTGAGGAGTCTGAGAAGTCGTTCATTGTCTTTCTTCTAACGCTGGCTCAAATTCACTACCAAGATTAAGGGGCAGAGCCTGGAGGAGCTTTGCTGAAGCATCTTGTGATAACAATGGATTAATATCTTAAAATAGATGAACAATCGGGTGGGAATCAAGCAAATAAGCAAAAGCACCCCTGAGTTTCTTGCAAGCAGTATGGGCACTTTGGGTGAGCCCAGAGGAGGAGGAGGAGCAGAGTTGTGAATTAGGTCACCCGAGCTGTCAATCAGGAGAGCTGGGTGACCTTGAGTGGGATAAGGTGGTGTGGGAAAGTCCACACAGCACACTTGCACTTCCCCTGGCAAGGAAGTAAGAAAATGCCGATCTGTCATTGCATCAGGAAAACTGCAAGACCACACCCAGGTTCTGTGACTCCCTACGGGGGCACTCAGTTGAGTTCATGTCTAAGATTCATGGTAGTGACATTATATGTAACAAAACTAGTTCAGGGAAACTGTGTCTAGGGTAGCATCCTGAAGGAACCAGTAGCAAGTTCCCAGGGTCCCCTCTAAAAGACTTACATAGGATGTGTGAACTTCCCCCAGCACTTGGAAGCTCCACCAGGAAACTCACTAGAGACTCAGCGTCCCCAGTGTTTGCTGGGGACTCAGTATGCAGCCACCATTCCTGGACATGGGTTTAGCATGGCTCGTGTTATTTATGCTTGCTTTACATACAGTGAGCTACTCTTAGTGGTTAAGGAGGAAGGAACCTGCTCAAGATGTCAGAATGGGCCCAACCGTGCAGGCTTTTCTAGGCTGTTGGCTCCAGTTGGTTAGGTTAGGCCCTTTCTGCTCAGATTTGTCATCTGCCACAGATGTCCCCTACTCAGCCTTGTGCCTTTTCCTTAGTGTTGGCTATCAAGTCCCTTCCTGTCAGTCCACATGTCCCTGTAGCCAAACCTCTGCTTATAATATATGACTGTCTCCTTCTCCTCCTCAGTGAGGAAGCTCTCCTGAGACTCATGTGATACCCCAATACCTGTCACCCGCCTCTGACTCACCATAACTGAATTCCTTTAAAGTGTGTCTGTATTCACATGTGGGTGTATACATGTGTGTGTGCCCATGGATGTCAGATAAGGACCTTACATCCTTCTTGTTCACCAGTCAATTTCTTTAGATGTTGAAAATCATTTTAAGGTAATATTGAACTTACAGAAATCTCACCAAAGAATATGAAAATGCTGTGGCTTTTCCATTCGTATC
Organism: Acomys russatus; assembly: GCF_903995435.1. Classification (NCBI taxonomy): domain Eukaryota; kingdom Metazoa; phylum Chordata; class Mammalia; order Rodentia; family Muridae; genus Acomys; species Acomys russatus. The sequence continues at coordinate 42,894,971 of NC_067162.1, forward strand.
CTTCCAAAACTTTTCCACATGAGGCTGTTTCACAGAGGCTGAAGAGACACTTGTGGTATGGTTGGTTGGCAGGCAGGGGGATTATGGAGGGTTTCGTTTTCAGCACTTGGCCTAGGTTCACCCAGTAGTTTTCTGGCTCTGTGCTTGACTCCAACAGTGAGGAGGAGTTGCTTTGGCTGTCTGTATGGATGTCCTCTGACTTCTGGGTACCAGTGGCTTTAGTCTAATGTATTGTAATTATTTATTAAAAGACCAGACAGCCAACATTACAGGTTCTACAGACCATGCAACCTCTGTCCCAGCTACTTGATTCTGCCATTCTAGCATGAAAGTGGATGTAGAGAGTAGTCAACTCAACTCTCACTGTTGCTTCTAATAAAGCTGTGTTGAAACAAAGAGACAGTGGGCCAGATGTGGTCTGTGGGCTGTGATTTTCCAGGCCATGGTTCTGCTAACAGGGGATTAGGACACGGGTGCGGAAGATAGGAAGACAATATGGTTCCACAGCATGCCACCTCACACTGGGGTGAAGTAGGGATCAGTTCCTCCTTATGCGATACCTTTTGTAGGGGCATGTCCCTTACCTTACCCCTTCAGACTTAGGTATGGTGACTGTGCCCAGTGTTACAGGGCTGTCCTCTCATCCTCTGATCCTACTCTCTGGCTATGACCACATTTTTACTGTTACTAGTTCCTGTGTCCAGATCCTCTTTTCAGCTCCATTGGAGTGCATTTAGAATATCCTGCTGGGGGTTGGGGCACCCAACACTGACAGGATTTCTGAGATGTGGGACTCTGCACACTCCAGACCACTGACCACCCTAGGACTCTGCCCTTCCCCCTCTCATGTTCCTCCCCTTACACTCTTATTGCAGCCTTAGCACCTTATCCCTGGTGATGGCCTGGGTGGCCACTCAACAGACACAGTGGCTATCATGGTGTGCCTCTCTCTGATAGACCCCACTTGCCCTTGAGAAAAGTCTGTCTAACTGACTTTTGGCTTCCTATGGAGACTCTAGTGGGAAGACCCTTCTTGTTAATGTATCTTGCACTGTGTAATTTTTGAAGATGAGCCCTTCTCCTCCAGCTTTCACTCTGGGAAAGATATGCTATTTTCCCCTATGAAGAATCAGACTTACTTTGAAAGCAGTAGGATTAGCTGAAGCTTTGAAATATTGTGTGAATCTCGTTTGGGTTGGAAGTATCCAAAGGACTGACTCATGAAATTTCAGGTAATTGAACTTCTGGCGGCAGGCAGACATGATAATAATAATTTTCAAACATTCTTTGTAAACTATATTCCAGCTCAGACCTTTTTAATTTTGTCAGTTCAGAACCTGCTGGAAGTTTGCTTGCTCGGGAAGACACTGGATTGCAGGCAATACATGTGGCAGTCTGATAGCAAGAGGGTTCATGACTTAGTGGCTTATATTTATATATCCCTTGTTTGGTTGGTTTCAGTGGCTAGTGGGGTTAAGAGGATGAAGATGAAGATGACATTGGCATGAACTGAGGGATGCCTTTGTCACAAATCTATGCCCTTGAACACATGGGTTAAACAGGAAGGGTTTAAGGCTATGATAAAATTATCGAGTATCGGAGCAGGTAGATACAGGACTCTCAGGAGCTAAAAGTGGGTCAATATGGATGCAGAAGGCTTGGGTAGAGAGGGTGGGTGTGGCCTTACTGTAACATGAGAAGTTTCTCAGCAGCCAATTGAAGGGAGACTTTTGATATGGGTGTGTACCTATACACACGTGTATACACATATTTGTGGGGGTCAGAGGACAACCATGGCTATACTTCTCCAGGTGCTGTCTACCTTGTTTTTGAGGCAGCATCTTTCTCTGGCCTGGAACTCACTAAGTAGACTAGGATATTTGACCAATACACTCCAGGGATCTGCCTGCCTCTAAGTCTTCAGCCACTGCTGGGGTTTACAAGTGTGTGCTACTACAACTCTGTGTGTATGTGTGTGTGTGTGTGTGTGTGTGTGTGTGTGTCTGCGCTCGCGCGCGCGTGCGCTTGGGATATAGAATTCAAGTCTTCCAGCTTGCAAGGCAAGTACTTTAGTGATGGAGCCATCATTAGGAAACACTCTTATCCTATGAGAATTAAGAAGCAATTATAAGCTGGGCGCAATGGCACACTCTGTAATCCCAGCACTTGGGAAAGCAGATCGCTGTGCATTTAAGGCCAGCCTGGTCTACAAAGCAAGTCCAAACCAGCCAATGTTACACAGAGAAACTCTGTCCAAAAAAACAAAGGAGACTGTGCTATCTACTACATCTGAGCAGAGGGTCTAGATCTCACCATGCATGGTCCTTGATTGGTGCACCAGTCTCTGTAGCACCTCCTCCTCTGTCTGGATTTGTTGGCTCCGTTGGTCTCTTTGTGGAGCTCTTGGTACCTCCAGGTCTTCTATTACCCCACTCTTCCATAAGACTTCCTGCATTCCACAGAAGTTTTGCTGTGAGTATGAGCATCTCCTTGGATCCCCTGTTGGGTGGAGTCTTTTAGAGGATCTCTATGGTTAGGCTCCCATCCTGTTCCTTCTCTTCAACTGCTTCCGGTACCTATTCTATTTGTCCTGCTGGATGACAATGAAGCATTCTCCCTAGGGTCCTCGGTGCTATTTAATTTCTTTAGGTCTAAGTATTGTAGTGTGGTTATCCTGTATTATGTGGCTAGCATCTGCTTATGAGTGAGTACATACCATGCAGTTGTTTCTGGGTCTGGATTACCTCATTCAGGATAATATTTTCTAGTTCTATCCATTTGCCTGCAAATTTCAAGATTTCCTTGTTTTTAATAGCTGAATAGTGTTCCATTGTATAAATGTACCACAGTTTCTTTATCCATTCTTCGGTTGAGGGAAATCTAGGCTGTTTTCCACATTCTGCCTATTTCGAATAAAAATGAGGGGACATAATAGGTGAAGAGGACTGGGCGGAAAAAAAATTGATGTAGAGTCACAAATGAATACCTCAACTCACTTTTATGTGGAACGTAAGGCAAACTGGGGTTACACCCAAAGCAAATGGCTCTTGTTACTGGGGACACAAGGACTATAGTCACCTGATGACAGAGCTCTGTCCAGCATGAGTCACACAGGGACTGCTGCCCTCTTTAATTCTAACCTCAGTGCTGTCTAAATTGCAGTCACATTAAGAGAAACTCTTGATATTTAAATGTTATCAGGTAGCTTATGAAATAAAGGCCACCTAGCAGACACTATGGCCCTTGAGAGGTCTCCTGGCCACTACTCTGTAGCCTCTCTTAGTTGGGGAAGGACTTTGGAGCACAGTCTATAGATGGTATTAGACCGGAGGAGGGCAGCATGGCCGGCTCCACCATGTTCAGCACATCAGTAAGGAAGTGTAGACAAACTTTCAAGGTCAAATTGATTATCCTCAGCTTAGCACAGCGGCAGCTCCCTAATTATGTCAGAAGGCAGGATTATCTCTGATCATTTGAGCTAGCACTCTAGGTAATACATCAAAAGCAAGATTTAAATAACACCCGGTCCCGAATCAAGAATTCATGGCATTTCTTTAACTATAAAGCCTGACTGTGGCATCTCATTTTCCCCATTAGTCAATGGGGTTTCCATGCTGTTTTAAACTCATATTAGTGTAATCCAGTTTTCTTTTACAGGATCTCACTGTGGGGTAGCAGGTAGCCTTGTGGTTCCTACTTAAAGACCCTCCAAAATCTGCCTAGACAGTTCAGGTTTAATACATTCCTGCGTACCTGGTTCTGTTGGAGAAGTTTGTTTAAACTGCCAACTGTATACATCTCTCCCCAAACCAGTTGTACTGGCTGCTTTTGTGTGTCAACTTGACACAAGCTAGAGTTGTCAGAGAGGAAGGAGCCTCAGTTGAGGAAATGCCCCCATGAGATCCAGGTATAAGGCATTGTTTCAATTAGTGACCAATGGGAAAGGTCCAGTCCATGGTGGGTGGGGCCATCCCTGGGCTGGTGGTCCTGGGTTCTCCCAAGACAGGAAGCTGAGCAAGCCATGGGAAGCAAGCCAGTAAGCAGCATCCCTCCATGACTTCTGCATTAGCTCCTACCTCCAGGTTCCTGCCTTCCTGCAATGATGGAAGGGTGAGCCAAATAAACCTTTTCCTCCTCAGGTTGCTTTTTGGTCATGGTGTTTTGTTGCAACAATAGAAACCCTACCTAAGACACCAGTGTTCAGTGGTTTTACAACAGTAGCTTGAAGTCAGCCACAGTGATAGCATTTACACCAGAAAAAAACAGGCAGGTGCACAAGCAGAGGCATTTCTTTCTGGGGAGGGGGGGGGAGGGGACGGACTGATTTAAACAATTACCAGGATTTTCCTGGGCCGCTCTCTCTGTCTGTGGCTCTTTTGAGATCTGAGTCTGGTTTACATTTTATTTAAATATTATATTGAAATCTTGGTTGCTGTTCTTAAAATACGAATCAGGTTACAGCCATCAAATTAATTATTTAATTTATGTATGTTGTGGAATTAGAGATTAAACCCAGGGCTTTATGAATACAAAGCAGTTACTCTATCACAGAGCTACATACATCCCAAGCCCATATATTTTCCTTCCTTCCTTCCTTCCTTCCTTCCTTTCTTTTTTCTCTTTTTTTCTTTCTTTTGTTTTTGTGACAGAGTTTCACTAAGATTCCCAAGCTGGCCTTGAACTTTCAATCTTAACGTTTCAACCTCTTATGTAGCTGGAATGCTAGGCTAGCAAACCAGTCGTGGTGGTACATGCCTTTAATCCCAGCTCTTGGGAGTCAGAATCAGACAGATTTTTGTGAGATGAAGGCCAGTATGATCTACAGAGCAAGTTCCAGGCCACCAGACTTGCCTTCAAAGAAGAACGCATTACTTATCTTTGCAAAATTTTCTCACTTTAAACAAAAACAAGGTTGACGGAGAACCCAAGGAATTGTTTAACCATCATTCAGTTTTGAGATGTCTGAGTCCTTCTGGTTGGTAGCCAGTCATTGCTCTGAAGAGTCAGTGTATGGTCCTTTCTAGTAGGTATCTTTTGTTTGAAAGAGAAGGGTCCACAAGCAAAATAAGCCACATTGGTGTGGTCTAAGGTAGGGCTTCCATAGTCATCCTCTTCCCTCCATTTCCTCCACAGCCCTACACCTTCCCCACGTTACTAAAAGTAAATATGTACATGCTAGCCATTCCTATTACTACTCCTGTTCCTTGGAGTCAAGGCCCGTTGTCTTACTGATTTATATTTATCTTAGCACTGATACAGAGCAGGAAGCCAATGAATGTTCCATAGATGAATGAATCCATCAGAATATGAATAATTGGCATCTAAAGAGCAGCCCATGCGCTGCCTCCTGACCTAGAGTAATTTGTTTTTGTTTTTTGGTTTTTTTTAATGTAACAGGATGCACTTAGATTTTTAAGAGAGAAATGCAGATTTTTTTCCCCTCCATCCTTGGGGAAGAGTTGTGGCATACTGAACTAAATAGATCTCTTGCCTTCAGTGCCATTTTTGTCTGTCTCTTTCTCTTTTCTGGAACTTTCTCAAGTGAGAACTTTTTGCAAGGGGAATAAAACCACAGTTTAACAAGATAGACATTTAGTTCAATAGAAGAATTTTCCTTGTGTGAAAAAAATAAATCACCAAAAGGACTTTGCCTCTGAAAGATAATTAATAAAAACCTGCTCATGTGTTGACAGATCTGACATCTTGTCTAATGTCTGGCAGAGAAGAAAGTGTGACACGTCACACAGTTAGAATAAAATGTTCCACTTCACAGCAAGGCCAAGGAGGAACAATAATTATTTTTAAGCTAGAAAAGGTCAGAGTCTAGTTGTTAAATTGACACAACATTGAGTCTGAATTTGTGCCTTTTCACAACATCGAGGTTTTCTGTAGATTCCCCTGATCTCAACAGTAAACATTGTTGGCAACGGGAGGGATCCAAAGGGCATTTTCTTAATTGTCTTGTTGTTTTTATAAAATAGCTGACAAACCCATTTAAAGGAGAGAGAGTTTGTTTTGCCTCACAAGGTACAAGTCCTCATGGTGGGGGAGTCCCTGAAACAGCTGGTCACACTGCATCCACAATCAAGGAGCAGAGAGGAAAGGGAAAGAGGGGGGCAGGGGGAGGAGGGAGAGAGGAGGGACGATGGGATGAAGAGATAGGAGGGATGAGAGAGAGAAGAGATGGAGGAAAGAGGGAAAAGAGAGAAGGAGGGAGAGAGAGAGCCAGAGACACACACACAGAGAAAGAGAATAGGGATGGAGGGATGGAGGGAGGGAGGGAGGGAGGGAGGGAGGGAGGGAGGGGCACTTGTATACTTGTACTCACAGACACACCCAAAGGCTCATCTCTTGGTGACTGTAGATATTGTCGATTATTGTCAGTGAGTATTGCTGCTATTTATCATCATGGACAGTCTGGACTTGCGCAGGACTCTCCGTCAAACTCTGCGTTCCCTCACAGGATCACTTCATGTATTGTAGGCTCACAGCTGTTGCTGTACATGCCTGTCCTAATTCACAGGGTTATCTGTGTATCATCTGCATGACCTGAAAAAGTGAGACTGGTCACAGCAGTCTCTATCAAGAGAGCCAGGTAGCAGCAGGATACAGAAAGCCAGCGTGAAGATCGAGACTCTCCCCAATGGCTTCAAAGATGGAGGAGGGAGGCCTTTAGGCATGGATGCCAGCGGTAGAGCTGATATGGAAAAGGAAACAGATAATCCCAAATGATCACAGCCTGTGGACACATTGTAACCCTTAGGGACTGGACGGTAAACTAATGGTCTCTAAGCCACTGGGATGGTAGTATATTGTCACAATGTAGATAGGAAAGTAATATGCCATCATGGCATTTTAAGTCTGATGGAAGGATTAGATACAGGGATTTTTCTCTGGGAGCTGATCCAGGAAGCTGGGGTGAGTGAGAGGGCAGGAGGGGAACGGGAAATTATTGTAATGTGGATTCCTGACTCCTGCTGGTCCCTACTATAGTGAGGCAGGTTTCGATCCATAGGCACCTGTATCTCACCCAGAATTCTCTCTCAGGATGAAGGCAATGGTCATTTCCCATGGATTGAGGGCCATCTATAGAGAGTGACTCTTCCTTATTCCAACCTCTGCTTGCCCTTACATTATAGCTACGCTCCTGCCTCAGAGCAGAATGCAGAGGTGAGAGATTCCAACAGGTTCCTCTGAACTCTTGGGGAATGATCCCTCATGCTGGAACTGGGGTATGATAGTGGCTGACACGATGGATTCAGGCATCAGCACCCAAAGAAAGATGCTCACCCTCAAACCTCTTTGTTTCCAAAATCTCCCAGCCATGGTCTCTACACAGCCAGGGCTTAATGTATAGATCAGACAAGTTCTCTAGAATCTGATACATGGCAGATTTCCATTACTTGTCAAATTTTGAGTCTACTAAGGCTCACCCAAGACCTCAGCGGGGGACTCTGAGAATCCAGGTCTTGTGTACCATATGGCAGTATTGATTTAGCTCCCCAAATTTCAGGAAGATAGATGCCTGAAGCCATCAAGCGCCAACGCCAGGCAGGCACAGTGTCTACTTTTTCCTCACACACACACTAATGCACATTGTCATGATGCTTATTTCCCTGTTTAGTTTTCCATCTGAGCTTGCTTGATTCATCCAGGGACTTTAAACAGAAAGAGTTCATTCTTTTTAGACCAAAAAAAAAAAAAAAAAAAAAAAAAACTGAGTTGACTGAATCCCCGCTGGCTGGGTTTGAGGCAGACAAGCTTTATCAACCCAATCCCATTTTGAGACAACGGAACACCTTCAAATAATCTTGGAAACAACCTGTAGCTTGTTGTTCCACAGGATAAGTCCTGCTCTCTTGAACTGGCAGCATGGTATTTACACTTATCAACCCCCGCCCACCCCCCACCCCCAGCATGGAACATTCTCTCATAGTTTGCCACTTGAAACATTTCAAATCAATTTCCAATACGGCCTTATCTGCAATGTGGTCCAAGTCTCTCTCTCTCACCTAAGAAATGTGTTATTCCTCCTCCTTCATTTCTGCCCGATCTTGTACGCGCTGCAAGAGAGCAATACAACCAATAGCCATGGGCACGTGGGGCGGAAGCAGAGAGCCACTCTCCGTCCTGAACCTCTTCGTCGAGGGCCTTGAGTTTATACAGTAAACTCCCTTTCTTATGACTTGAGAAAAATCTGTCTAGTCACTTTCAATTAGAAATGAGGTTCAGGGTGTTGGTTTCAAATTGTGCTTCTAAACAGCCATGGGACTCACCAAGGGGGAGAGAAGCACATTCTGGCTTGTCTCCACGGGAATTGCCAACATCATTTCTAAATATCTGTTACCTTAACAGCCAGGAAGTGGCAGCTACCTCTATTTCTGCAGCTTTAAAGCACCATGAATGTTTCGGTGAGCGGGAGGGGGGGGGGGAGATAGACTCCAGCAGAGTGTCAATAATGGAAGCTTATGTGTGCAGTGGGCGTGTGGATGTGGATGCCTGCGAGTGTGAGGGAGTGTGAGTGTGTTGCACGAGGCTCGGGGGAACGCTGTTTTCTTAGGCTGTCAGTGAAGCCTAAGCCTTTATAAGTCCTTCCCAGAGTCAGGGCTTGTGGTGTTTGGCAGGATAAAGACTCACTGGAAATACAGGGCTTTGCCATTTTTGTGTCCTGCAAAGTCAGAGAGTGAGATAGCAGGCTCTATTCCCCCACTAACCTCGGCGCCTCCAAGCTGCTTGCAGCAAAGCCATTCTGACGAGAGCAAACAAGATGTGTTTTGTTCCAAGGAGAAAACACCTGTCCATCCAGGCTAATAGTGAACACTGGGTTAGTCACTACTAGGAAAACAGCGCTCGGGAGACATGGACTGCTTTGTCTGGAACAATGACATCAGGGAACTGGCTGAAGGGAAGATGAGATCTGAGGCTGTCCATGAGATCATTGTTTGTGGCAGGGAGTCTCTTTGTATTTATGCTGCTTTAGAGGCACTGTATTAAGCTGATTCTTTCCAGTTTGCTATTTCCCACTGGCCTTTGGGACAAGTCTGCAGAACCTGGGGCATGGAAGCTCTCTGCCTAGATTCTGTGCCTGCTCACTGTGCAAGCAGCCAGGCCAGCTCTGGTTAGTCACCCACATACATAAGTGAACTGGGCCACAGTGGTATGGTTGCTCCCTGCTAGCCACCTCCCCTGGGGATGCCTGTGTCCCGCAACAGGGACTTAAATCTTTCTACCGGACCATGCTGACATTATAGAGGAAGGGATCCTATGAGATATTTCAGTGTCCAGGCTGAAGTGGTGACAATCCTTCTGTGCCAATTGTATTAGCCATTGATTTCTGGCCAGACTTTTTACATCGGAGCCAATGGTGTGTGTATTTTTGTGGCTCGTGTCCGAAGACTCACATCAAGGAGGGCTCCTAGCTCCAGAGTCTCTACAGACTAGAGTGCAAGTGGGCAACTCAGATACTTGGAAGTTCAAGGGAGAGTACCAGGGAGCAGGGGATGGGACTCACACATACTGATGTGTGTGTCATAGGGACAGCCCTGAGATGTCTTCTCTAGGCAGTATGATTACTCTGCCTTGTGACACACTTCGTTCTGTCTTCGATAGTCATATCTGCTGACCAGGTCCACCCCGTGTGCCGCCAATTGAGAGCTACGTTGTTTTGCTAGAACAACATGCAACTTAAGGGAAAGAGGTTTGTTTTGGCTCACAGTTTGAGGATGCAGGGCATCATGGTGGGGAAGTCATGGCGACAGGAGTGTACAGTATGTGCTCGCATTGCATCTGCAGCCAGGAAGCCTGGAGAAATGACTGCTGGTACTCAGCTCACTTTCCCTCCCCCTCCCCCGCCCCATTTGCTTGGGACACCAGCCTGTGGACCAGCACCACCTATATTTAGGGGGTGTTCCTCCTACCTCAATTAATCTAATGTAGATCATCCCAATTAGGACAGTCCGGAGATTTGTTTCCATGGTGATTCTAAATCCCATCAAGTTGACAGTTAAGATGGACCACCACATATCACAACTGAGAAAGGCAGGGGGCCAGTGGGACCCTGGAAGGAAGTTTCAGAGTTGGCTAGGCTCTTAAAACAGCACCTGTCAGGATAAACCCAACCCTTTTTAAAGAGAGAGTGTATGGTGGGGGGTAAAGGAAGCCAGAAGGGAAACCAGGTGTAAGGAGGGTGACCTGATGACCTGATGACCCCCTCACCTGTTCTTGGTGCTGGAGCATGAGTTCAGGGCAGGGACTCTTGAAGGGAGGACAGAGCTCCGAGACACTGCCACTTTAATGAATACTTGGATCCTTTTTGCAAAAGTAGCCTTCTTTGCTCAGCCAGTACAGGTAAGGGGGCTATCACTGCAGGACCCTTACATGCGCATGGCCGTCTACTACTCTACTCTTGGATACATACATGTCCCTGCCGCTCCTATTCGCACAGTTCTGAGCCATCATCCAATGGGCAGCTTTATAATAGCAACAAGTGGCATTTTAATGACATCCGTCCCCGACTGCCCTGGGAACAACAGCAAATTATGAACTCATTCATTTAAAAAAAAAAAATGAGGAGATAACATTGAAGATGCTCGGGCAGGTGGCGTGCTTCCGTCTCCTCTGCGACAATCTCCTCCCTCAGTCTTCAGAGTGACCTGCAACAGGCCATCGTTTCTCCTGTTTTTCCATCTGGGAAAACCAAGGCAGGAGGGGACTCACCCGGGGTGACTCCAGTGATAGAGATGGAGTTTGCACTGAACTATACAGCTTAGGCCAGTGGCTAGTGTCTTTCCTAGGGCATGAATCTGCTTCCAGAGCAGGCTGATGGTAATTTTCAAATAATGGGTACCCTTTGGTGATTATAAAGCCCGATAGTTGCCATGCTCACGGTGATGCATCTGCACCTATTGTTTGTGCTCAGCGAGCACTAATGCGTAAAGGAGCGCATGAACCACATCAGAAGACGGTTATTGCTGTGGTAGCAATGATGCATTTGTAGTGCTTGCGGGTTCTGCTTGGCAAAGCTCCAGAGGGTGTGGGGGACTGACGGTCTGTCCACGTAGGATCTATGTGCTGGTGACTTTGAGTCACGTTGGAGAAAGGCTTAGCTGGCTTGGGTGGAAAGCCAGGCGTTACTTCTTACAGCGTTAAGTGATGGCGGTCTATGACCTGGCCCACACTTAAAGTCAGACTGTAGGTGGATGTTGGAGGTCCGTGACAAGATCACCTGCAGATACAGGTTTGAGCTGAGAGACATCAAGGGATAATGGGGACATTCTATGGTCATTGAGTGGCAAGGCATCCAGCTTTAGGAAGTGCTAATAGTCTGGATTCTTTTGTAAATGCCCTTTTGTGATTTCAAGGTATACCACAGCACTACTAGAAGGGTATATTGGATTAAGGGATGGGCCTTGGGCTGGGAAGGAGTCCCAGTAGGGGACCCCAGAACCCACAAAAAGGCTAGGAGGATGTTGTGGCCAGCTGAAGTCTCAGCACCCAGGAGGCAGACCCAGGGCTTCCTGGAACAAGCTTGCTAGTGAGACTAGCTGTCAGTGAGCTCTGGATCCAAGTGAGAGAGATTCAAACTCGTGACATACTGAGGAGGACACTCAACATCAACCCCAGCCCCACCCCCAACCCCGCTCATACACACAGGCACACACATGTGCCCATATACATGCAACAATGCATGCATGCACACATAGACCCCCCACAGATACATGGAATAAAAAAAGAAGGGGTCCATTTCTCTCCATTTACCCAACCTCTTTTTAGTCCCAAGTTCAAAGCAGAATGTTCCTTCTCAGGGGATAGATTTGTTTCAGGTCCCTAGATGAGGTTAGACCCTCCCTTGCCTGCTTTTGAAATATTCCCAAAGGATGCCCTGCTTTCCTTTCAACTTAGATTTTCATTTTAGTTAGTCAATTATTTAAATGAGGATTTGCTAATGTCTTTCTCCTTTCTGGACCATAATACTGCCCTAGTTAACGTCTATCGACCGACCGCCTCTCCTGGGCAGCACTTTTCTAATTACATTCCATGAATCATCCTGGTGAGTCCACACACATCTCACTTCTTAGATGAGAAACAGAGGTACAGGGCATCTAAAACCCACACCAAATCCAGCAGCAAAAGGACAGCCACACTTGGATGAGGAAAATGGCCCTGGTGACCACATTCTGAAATGCTAGACTGCTAGACTTACAAGTCCCTGGCCAGGCTGGTTCGTGCTTGTCAGGTGTGTCAGTTTGGTACACACTAGAGACATCTGGGAAAGGGGAACCTCAGCTGGGGAATTACTTTCATCAGATTGCCCTGTGAGGCATTTTTCTTGATTAATGGGAGGGCCCAGCCCATTGTGGACAGTGCCACACCTGTATAGGTGACCCTGAGCTGTTTAAGGAGCAAGCTGCCTTCCTTCATGGTCTCGGCTTCAGTTGCTATTTTGAGTTACTTTGTTGGCTTCCCTAAATGAGGGACATATCTAAGCCAAATAACCGTTTCTTCCTGCAAGTGTCTTTTTGTCAGTGTCTTATCACAGCAACAGAAAAAGACTAATACTCTGGGCCCTGTGTAAAGAACCCCAGGACTCCAACAAACAGCCTGAACAACAGTCTAGAAAAGTAATACCTGGTTCGGCACTATCACCTCACTAAGTCACCCCCTTTGCATAGCAGGTGCCATTTAAAAAAATGTTTACAATCTGTGCTGTCTGGTTTTATGTCACTTGACACAAAGCTAGAGTCACTGGAGAGAAGGGAGCCCAAATTGAAAAAAATGCCTCCAGAAGGTTGGGCTGTAGGAAGCCTGTGGGGCATTTTCTTAGTGATTGATGGGGGCAGGCCCAGCCCATTGTGGGTGGTGCCTCTCTGGACTGGTGGTCCTGGCTTCTATAAGAAAGCAGGCTGAGCAAGCCTTGAGAAGCAAGCCAGTGAGCAGCACCTCTCCATGGCCTCTGCACCAGCTCCTGCCTCCAGGTTCCTGCCCTGCCTGAGTTCCTGTCCTGACTTCTTCTGATGATGGACTATGATCTGGAAGTGTAAGCTGAATAAATCATTTCATCCTAAGTTGGTTTTGATCACAGCCTTTTGTTGCAGCAATACAACCCCAAGTAGTACACAAGCTATTTAATTTTTGACTGGTAGGTAAAGCTGATCCCCCCCCAAATCCACAAATATGAAACAAAGGTCTCCCACTGTTCCAGCGCTTCCTGGGAGTCAGTAGCTAGAAAGGGTTGATTTTTCTTTGAGAATTCTAGAAGTATACTGCAGACACTGTCAGGGAATCAGGGAAGGAGTTGAGCATAAAAAACATGGAGACTCAGGCGGAAATTACTGTTCCTTGACGTAACCAGACTCCCTCCTAAATGATTAGCTCAGTGTCCCCAGGGAAATTGTGCCTTCCTCAATATGTCTGGGGTGACTGGTTGACTGGTCTGGGATTTGAGGGCAGAATTAGCCAATTAGAAGGTTAACGTATAATCGCAGGCACAAGGTGTGACCTTTGCCCATTTCTGTTTAACTGAATTAGCATTAGCGGGTTATAGATTTTCTGCTTGCAACAATGCCGGCAAATTATTCTGAGCTCCGAGTCTGCATTCTGCAAATGTGCCACTTAGGATGTCAGCCCTGCGATGGCTTCAGAAGGCATCAAACTAGAGTCTGATCTCCAGTCACAGGGGGCACTTGCAGGCAGACGCTGAGCTAGACTGTCCTCCCCCTACTCTGATCTGAGACAGATAATGTCAGGTGAGGTGGTGACTTCTCCACCCTAGCTCCTCTGAAGTGGCTCAGCCAGGCCACACCACCAACCTCCTGAGATTGATTTCTTGGGGTTCAGTGCTTCCCAGAAGGCTGACATTCAGAGTGGAGTCCCCACTCCTCAGCAGCTAACCTTTTGTATATTGTTTGGTGTTTGTTGGAATGGAAGAGACATTGCTTTCTTCACCGCTGATATGCCCTGGTTGAGAATTCAAGGTTTCGGAGGTAAACCTTGTATTCTACTTGAGTGTACAATACCTTATATTACAGCAGAAATGTACATAATGCATGTGAAGAATACTCTTAAACTTGAATTCTATACCAATGTATCAAAATTAAACTTACTCTGCATCAATATACAAATATACAAATCTCTATGCCAATGAATTAAATATAACCTGTGAGCACAATTAAGGCCTTAAGTTGAGGAGTCTACTCAATAATCTACTTTTTGTTCTATCATCCCTATATATTTCTATATTCCCCCTTTTTTTCACCACCTATCTCCAAACCTAAGAAAGAAAGAAAAAGGAAAAGAGAGACATCTCTGAGTCCAACCTCATTTTCTCTCTTGATAAGACCAATAGTAACTTATAACCAACTCCCAATGAACAGAAACATCTATAAACCAAGAAAGCAACAACAACAACAAAAAAAAACCTACCCAAACCCCCTTAAAGAAAATGGGCCATCATTTTCTTAGGGTTTCTTCCAGCTGAATACCTTGAAAGTGCTATTGCAGGCTGTTTAGGATAAGTAAGTTAGATAAGTTAATTGTCAGTTGATCAAATCATGGTCATGTCAATTTATATCACAAGAAAATATATCCTAGGCGTAACAGATAGGTATGATTCTATAGACAGATAAGGTAAAATAGTTAGATAAGGTCTTCAGAAACCTCAGAGTCCTACAGAATATGGCATTTAAAGGTGTTTTTATTGTTTTAAGGATTCTTTGACAATAAGACAGGTTAACTCCTAGCAACACCCCGCATAACTCAAAGATGATGATGAACTTCCTTATGGAGATGACTTCAAATGTGGCTAACCAGCCAGTGGGCAAAATGTCCTCATTTTGACCACTGACAGAATTCTTGCTAAAAATAGGCAAGCTTATATGTAGGTAGAGTTGATGGCCAAACTCTGCCAAGACAGGGTAAGCAAGTCTTCAATAGTCCCTGCCTCATAAATATGTCTGTCAGATATACTGGGCCAGAAGGCTGAAGATGATGCTCCAACGTTATAGAGAGTCATGGGTGACTGTTCAGGCAGCAAATTGTCTCTGTCATGTCTTTTTTTTTCAATTTGGAAGCTGCTGACTTGTGCTTCCTGTTTACTCAAGTAATTAATTTTATTCCTTCTCAGGTCTCTGATGAGGTTGAAGACCAAATAGGTTAGTTTCACAATTAAACTTAGTTGTTTAGGAGTTAAGATGCTTTTAGGTCTAGATAGATGTTTTAAGTTGATAGAGATATGATAGATATTGATTTACATTCATAATTTTAGATTCACCAAGATAGGAAAATGTTTTTTTCAAGGTTGCCAAATACAAATAGCCAAAGTACTATGAATGGAACATTAATATAATTCCTGATTATTTTGTAGTTCTTCTTGCTCTATGTGGTTTATTTTATACATGTAAAATAATATAAATGTGTATGTAAAAAATTAATAAAAAGAATTCTAGGTTTCAAAATTAGGTTTCTTTAACAGCAAGGGCTGAGTCTAAGTCTTGAATGCAAATCTTTGGTCTCAGGTAAAAACAAATAGGGCTGGGGAAATCAGCCAAGGAACAAGGGGGCCTAGTGAAAACCAAAGTATCCAGCTAGTCACCCACCAGTGGTGCACAGTGGAATGATTCCAGGTGGGAACCTGGGAGGCAGACCACAGAAAATGACAGGGGTCTGGGCTGTGTGAACTAATTCCCTTCCTCCTCCATCATGGGGAGGCTGTCCCTGGGGAACTTACCTTCTAAGGACTCACTGATGGTCATTACAGCTCAGGTTAGTGAAGCCTTTTATACTTTTTGGACAGTTAGCTGAGAAAAATTAAGACAAAATAAAGTCTCCTTAGCAGATGTTCTCAACCTTCCTAATGCTGAGACCCTTCAACACAGCTCCCTCATGTTGTGGTGACTATAAAAGTGTCCCATTGCTATTTCATAACTGTAATGTTGCTACTATTATGAATCATAATGTAAAAATGTGATGTATAGGATATCGGATAATGTGACACCCACCCACCCCAAAGGGTTGAGAACTGCTGCTCTATGGCCTAGGTCTAAGAGTCAGGTCTGAGCAAGGCGCTTAGTAGAAGACAGATCAAAGGATGTTTAAACTTATACCTGGATCCAGACTCCACCATCCAGGTGTATGTGGATCTTGGGCAGAGTGATTTACTTCCCGGAAGTTTTGGTCTCCTGCTGAATATTGGTGTCTGTGCATCATGAGGCTGCAGCGGAGACTAACCCAGAGTGTGTTCATCACGACCTTGACACAGTCCTTGCTGTGTGATAAGGGCTCAAACACATCAGCTTTGCTTTTAAAGCCGAAGCAGCAGGCCTTTGCCAGTGTGTGAGGTGGATGCTTGGGGTAGACAGGTGAGTCCCAGGCCAGAGGTCTCTTCCTGGAGATGATAGTTCTCTGCTTACTGATCTTCCGTCCATTTTTATCTAAGTTAGACCTTGCCCCAGGGGACATCATGCGGTGTCATATCCCAAAGCGTGTAAGTGACTTCTAGGGGAGTTATGAACAAATGTCTATTAGCCCCACGTGGCTCACTCACATAGCCCACCTAAGTCTGGCTTGATGAGCCAGTGAGAATAATTGGGGCTACGTACAGGAGTGTGTGACACCCAATAAGAGCCCCCCCCTTCTTAGCAGTGGCTAACACTTACATATCCTCCTGGATGAGAGACCTCATGCGCCTTGTGAGCCCCCTAGTACGTCACTTTATGAGCCATGAAACTGCAGCCCGCCCCCACATACATGTTGGTGGGCCTGATGTTCTAAGTGTCCCTTGGGCTAATCATTTCAGCTGTTCTGTTTTCAAAAACAGCAGTGGCCATGTCATGCCTGGGGGAAAAGTGCTCCACCACGGTATAGCCCAGGTCTTAGTTTTGTTTATTCCGAAAGATGGATGCCACGAAATCCAAAGCACGAAGATGAGGCCTTGCAAAGAATTTGTACATTTTATATTGCGGGGAAGTAGCCAAATTTGCAAAAGTGAAAAGAAACCGGTGAAATTAATTAAAACGGCCACTTAGATTTAACACTACATATAAAATATCATAAATTAAAAAAAAAAAAGGCAACAACAACAACAAAAAACCATCATTCCAATGCATAGTTACTGTAAAAATGATCCGTGCGTGGCTTGATAAACACCATGACCAAATGCAGCTTGGGAAGGAACGGACTTATCTGTCTTACATATCCAGACCACAGTCTGCCATCTAGAAAAGCCAAGGCAGGAACTCCAGCAGGAGCCCTGGGGGGTGGGGGATGAAGGGGAGAGAGGGAGGGGTGGAGGAAGCTGTAGAGGAAGGCTGCTTTCTGACTTGCTCCTCACAGCTGGCTAAGCCAGGATCACCAGGCCAGGGGTGACAGGACCCAGGGAGGACAGGACCATTCCACTCCCACATCATCATCAATCAAGACAGTGTCTCTTGAACTTACCCACTGGCCTTCCTGATGTCGGCAAATCCTCGCCTGAGAGCCCTTCTCCCTGGGTGACTCTAGTTTTTGTCAAATTGATAACACCATACCTAGCAATGTCCCGGTTTGGGCTCAACCGGGTGAGTGTCCAGTGGCTACCCTGTGGCTCGTGGCCACCATGGGAGACCAGGGTGAAGAGCCAACAGGCCGTAGGATACGTCTAGAAGAATCTCCAGTGAGAAAGTTCTGGTTTCCTTGTCCTCCTCTTTGGAGATGACGTTGTTACCTTTGCATGGATGAGCATGAAGCTGGTTTTATCTCAGGCGTCACTGGAAATTGGCAGTGTTTGTAATGAAACTTCACACATGGCAACCACAGTGAGATTCTTAGCAGGTGTAAAACCCTTACAACTTTATTTCTTTAACTTCAACTTAATGGAAGTTGCAGCAGCTGTTCCTGGTTTTGCATCTTCCAAAGGAAAAAAAAAAATCCCATTGCCAAAAATGAGCTGTTGGCAGCCATGAGAGAGAGGCACATTAACTTGCCTCTTCATTTAGGGGAAAATGAAATTAAAACCTCAGCTCATTTCTAAAAGTTGTAGATTTGGTTAAAAGGAAGAAAAAAAGTTAGCAGGGCAAACATGCTAGCAGCTGTTAAAATATTGATCGCTGCCTTTCCTCAGGTGCTCCTGGTAACATCTACAGGTGATTTGGACTGCACACCCGGATTCCAGCAGAAAGTGTCGCACATCTACCAGCCAGCGGAATTCATTGAGGACCAGCCCGTCCTAAACTGTAAGCCATTATGAAGCGCTCCGGGCCCACTCATGTGGACCTCTCAGCTGTTTGTAACTTATCTCAGGATGTTGGATCACCTCATGTTTTCTGGTCACATTTCTTATGTCCCTGGCCCTTGACCCTGGGTGGATGCTTTCAAATGACAGACTTGCCGGCTTGCAGAATAATAGAGGACATGGATCTTTTCTCAGGATTTTTATCTCCAGTGAACCCTTCTGCCCCACTCCCAGAAAAGGGAACTACCAGCCTCCAGGGTGATCCTGCACCGTATGGAGGGAAAGAAATCCATTTCCACAGGGCGGGCCCAAGCATAAAACCATCGCCTTCTTTATAGATTGCTGTACTATCTGCCATTTCTCACATAGAGCATTAGATCAAAATAATCGTAAGGGCAGAGTATTGGCGCCTGGGAATTTGTAGTCACAGGAATCGGAAAACTCTTGTTCTCAAAGCTGATAAGATGGCCTTGAAAAAGATTCTAATCTTTTCTGCTGCTTCTGCGGATTAAACCCAAATTCCCCAAATTCCAATTGATTTCCTGAAAACGTGCATCTCTCAGATCTGCTTATGATCTCTCAGTGTCCTTAACACCAATATGATGGTACTGTACCTTTAAGAGAACAAAAGCATGGAGATAAATGCCTAACAAATCAGGGTTTACACAATGGAGTTTGGAATTGGTGGGAGACTGAACCAGTTTATTACAGGCCCATGAGCACCATTCTCTGATGTTTCTGAAGATTTATTTTATTTTTCATCACATGGCTATATTTGTGTGTGTGTGTGTGAGAGAGAGAGAGATGTTGGGTCAGCAACATGAGTGCAGTCGCCTGAAAAGGCCGGAAGAAAGCATTTGATCTCTGGGAATGGAGTGACATATGGCTGTGAGCTGCCCTCTGGAGATGCTGGGGACTGAACTCTGGTCCTCTGTACGAGTGCCTGGTGCTCTCTTTTGCTGAGCGATCTTTCCAGACCCCCATTCTTTAATATTTGAGGATAGAGGATATGCAAGCAGTGACCCAATTTGGCCAGATGCTCAAGGGCACCTGTGAAGAGGTTGATTGCATATGTGTCTGCCTTTGTGGATTCCGGGTAGCCTTTTGTGCTAGGCCCATTCCGTTATTTCTATGGTATATGGCTGGTTTGTGTAAAGAAAAGAGAGCACATTTGGCTGGTTGGAATATTCTGGGAGGTGGGTACCTGTTATAAGAGTTGAAAGGATCGCGACCATCAGGGTCTCCAAGGTGGAGCCTGGGAACACCCTGACACAATTACACCAATAAGATCATCTGACCAATTTGAGTCTAATGACAAGGGACAAAGGAAATGACTCCAGATAAACGACTTCCTAGTGACTGTATTTCTGATTGTGATTCTGGGGTCAGGCCATTGACAGAACCACTCATTTGTTTTTTAGTGTCTGTGCTGATAAGAATCAATATATTTCAAGCAGCACTTGATTGACGACAAATATCCTCCTCGTCCCTCATCTCTAGATCTGTCCATCTGTCTGTCTGCCTCTGTCTCTTGCTTTCCTATTTTTTTTTTGTTGTTGTTGTTGTTTTTGTTTCTTCTAAGTGATTACTCCAAATGTCATCAATGTGAACATGTGGGGAAATACAAAGCCACCCTCAGTATGTAAATTAATAGAGCTGCTATGCAAAGAAGGTCCATAAATGCGATTGCTTCTATAATCTTCATGACACCAAACAGCTTTCAATTCACCACCAAGAATCTGGGAACAATCATAGTTTACAGGGTCTTTTTAATTTAAACTGCAACATGTTCTACATTCCAACATCAGAGGTGTGTGTGTGTGTGTGTGTTGCGTGTGTGTCTTAATCCCTTAAGTAATTAACTTGGTTATAGCTCTTGCTCCTGTGTAAGCTGCTAAATGCTAAATGAGACTGGGCTTATTATCTATAACAACGCACTCAGGGAAATCCAGTGATATGGGAATCAATCACAATTTAAAAAAAAAAATTTTTTGTGTGTGTGTCTGTGTGTGTGAGAGAGAGAGATGTTGGGTCAGCAAAATCTAATTAGCCCTTCTGGTGAAACTGCTTGCCCATGCCTGTTACTAGGATGAAATATAAAGAGCAGGACTGGTTAGGTACTTGGAAATTCATCTCAAGGCGACAACAAACAGAGTTTGTTTTGAGTACATCCTATGGGTGAGGTTAACTGTGCCTAGGTGCAAAAGAAAGTTTGTGGAGCCTGCAGAGTGCCTGTTGAAAATGGTTTAGGAAAACCAGAGTCTTCAAGAGGAGCAATGCCTGTTCTATTTACCCAGAAGGAGGAAGTCAAAACTTAAAATATTAAATGGAACTATTCATTTAATATTTTTACTGGTATTTTCCCAGCCACTTCTACCCAAACGCGCTCTTCTTCTTACTCCTTATCAGTTTTCTCCTGTACAATTTTCAAGATTGCAGAAGCCCACTGAGGCCAGAGAAGGGGGTCAGATCCTCTGGAGCGCAGCTTCTTAACCTTCCTAATGTTGCGACCTTTAATGTAGTTCTTCATGTGTGGTGACTGCCAGCCATAAAAGTATTTCTGTTGGTACTTCATAGTTGTGGTTTGCCTGCTGTTATGAATCATGTCAGCATCTGTGCTTTTTGGTGGTCTTAGGCAACTTCTATGAAAGATCATTGGACCCCAAAGGGGGTCGTGACCCACAGGTTGAGAACCGTTGCCGAGGGACTCTGCTGGCACCTGTGAGCCACCTGATGTGGGTGTTTGGAACCAAATTCAGGTATTGTTTGTTTTTTTTAAACTCAGGTATTTTGAAGGAGCACTATGTGCTCTTAACTCCTGAACCATCTCTCCAACCCCTTCTATGCATCCCACAAGTTTCAACAGAAAACTTTTTGTCTCTGAAAAATTGTAAAGAACCAATTATGAGAGGTATATGTGCTGTCACGAACTAACGCTTGAATGATAGATGGAAAAATATTGAAGAGAGCCAGAAATTTAGAAAAAAAAGATTGGGCATTTGAGTTTATGTTTTTTTTTTCTTACCTAATACTTTTTATTATTATTTCATAATAGTTCTTACTGTATATAATTTTTTTCTTTTTTTCCATTCTTTAATTTTATTAATTCATTCATATTACATCTCGATTGTTAGCCCTTCCCCTGTTTCCTCCCATTCTTCCCTCCCTCCCATTTCTCCCCTTCTCCCCTCCCCTATGTCTGTGACTGAGGGAGACCTCCTCCCCCTATATATGCTCTTAAAATATCAAGTCTATTCTTGGTAACTTGCTATCCTTCCTCTGAATGCCACCAGGTCTCCCCATCCAGGGGACATGGTCAGAAAAGAGGCACCAGAGTTCGTGTGAGAGTCAGATCTCACTCTCCACTCAATGGTGGAGAATATCCTGTTCGTCGGCTAGGTCTTGGTAGGGGTTCGAAGCTTACTGCCTATATTCTCCTTGGCTGGTGCCTTAGTTTGAGAAGGACCCCAGGACCCAGATCTGCCTGTCATAAAGTTCTTCTGGTAGGTTTCCAGGACCCTGTGGGTCCTACTATTTCCCCATTCTTCCATGCTACTCTCGCCTAGAGTTTCAATAGGATGTCCTCTCCTCTGACCCACTTTCTTGGTAAGTAAAGATTTTTATGGTACGTATCCCTTGGACTAGTGTTTTGATATAAGTGAGTATATACCGTTTGTCTCTTTTTGCTTCTGGGTGAACTCACTCATTATGATAATTTCTACATCAATCCATTTGTCCACAAATTTCAGGAATTCCTCGTTTTTAATAGCTGAGTAGTATTCCATCATGTAAATATACCACAGTTTCTTAGAGATGAATGAAATGGTTTGGGATATTCCAGAGATGCAGAAATAGAAGCTGGTATTGTGTGGGCATAAGAAAAAGCAGGTCAGTGATGTGATATGGACCTGCTCATGACACCTACACTTGATGTGCTTTCTCTTTTCTTTGTAATATTTAAGAAATTTGGTTACAGGCCAGCATTGTAGCACAATAGGTAAAGACACCAGCTGCCAAGCCTGAGGACCTAGGATCACTCCCCAAGATCCCTGTAGTGGAAGGAGAGAACTGATTCCTATTAATTGTCCTCTAACTTTTACATATGAACCACACTGTGTATACATACATACATATAGAGAAAGAGGGGGGAGAGAGAGAAGGGAGAAGGGAGGGAGAGAGAGGAAAGAGGAAAGAGGGGAGAGAGAGAGAGAGAGAGAGAGAGAGAGAGAGAGAGAGAGAGAGAGAGAGAGAGAGAGAGAGAGAGAGGAGAGATAAAATGTTTTTAAAAATTAAAGAAGTTTGGTTACAAGTCCTTGTGAATTTCTGTTAAAAAGGCAGAGTACAGCACAGTCCATTAATGGATTGCACACTGGAGCATTTTACGAAGGTGCCTGTACCTGATGGGTAAAGCTCATCTCCTCATAACCAAGGCTTGCGTTCAACCACTTCCGTGCTTGGCTTTCTGGGGTTCCAGGGTGTGTTTATTCTTGTGCCAGGATCCCTGCTTTCTTTGTTCTGACAGTACCATTTCCTTTTATCCTTTTTCATCTTCCTCCTTGCTTCCTGGTGAATTGCCTTTTTCTTCTTTAACTGTTACTAATGGTCACCCCACTCCTTTTATTTCCCTAATATTTTATTCACTGCTCACTGCAATACATTTTCCCTTCAGTTGTTCTGAAGCCTTTTATTTCCTTCACATCCAAATAACCCTTTATTCTACTCCCCTTACTGCTAACTAGACTTGCTTTCTTCTTTAAAGGGCCATTTTTCAACAAGCTCCCGGGATCAAAACATGGCATCCCACTCTCCCTTCTAATGGACCCAGCAGTGTTCCTTTACTGTATCTTTTTGAGTGCAATGCAAAGCCCCCACTCATCACAACTTGGCCAAAACTTTTTTGGTTTCATCTCAGTCTTGAAAGAGGGGTTCTTCCCAGTGTCCAGTGAGAAGTACAAAGAAAGGGGGCAAAATCCAGTTAGAAGGCAGCTCCCTGGACTGGCTGCCCGGGTACCTCTAACCAGGATGGGAAACATCAAGTTACCAAGTACAACATCCTGCTGTGTTCACATCAGCTCAGACAGACCTTCCTGACACCACAGGGATCTGTGGTCATTGAGTTCCCCAGGGAAAACCATGTCTGTGATTTCCCCCAGCCTCTGTTAGTAGGTAAGTCCGGCATCCAGTGTCTAGAACGGGCACCCAGTTGGCCACACCCAGCCACTACGAGGACTGTATGTTTCCTCATACTTTCATTCTTTATGGTTTATGCCTCTTAATATGTACACACACAAACCAATGACAAAGATGCACAGAGTGATTGCCACTCCAAAATGTACCCACAGTCCAATGCATATTTGCCCTATTAATCAAGAGCCTGCATCCCTAGCAGAAAAGGCTATGCTAAGGCTGAGGCATTGAGCAAGCCAGTAACCTCACATGGTGGATTTTTATTTCTAACCCTATCATGGAGACACAGCTCAGGGTGCTTGTCTGGGTGACTCTCCTTCCACTCTGCTAGTCAGACTGGAGGCCAAAAAAGAGTGAAGGGAAGTACATTACCCAAGATTTTTAATTGTCTCAGATTGAAAGTGATATGTGCCATTTCTACTTTGGTAGATCAGCATACTTGGTCGTGTAGCCAGCTTAGCTGCAAGGTAGGCTGGGAGCCATCCCTATGCAGATGCTAACAAGATAATATTATTCCATTTTTAAAAATACTGACAAAATAGACCACAGAGGAGGCAGCTTTCTCAGTGGAAACCAGAGTCCCTGGAGAAGATTTGGTCCATTTAAAAAGGGAAAGCAAGGACAATGCTCCTGTAGTTCCCAGCAGAAAGCACTTTCTACTTTAGCAATCTGTCTTCCTCACCCTGTCTTGGAGATATACAGGGGACAGTCCTCACTTCTTGATGGCTGAGACAGGGATGGGCTCCTGAGATATAGTCTGGTTCAGATCACATAGTTTTAAGCTCACGCCAACTATGCATTAATGGCTCATGTAATCACACACTAGTTGTGTCACCCCAAGTCCCCAAGTGAGTTTTTTTTTTAGTCCTCCAAGTGTGAGTAGGCTCATTTCTGTAGAAAGGACAAACATAGCTGCTGCAAGCACTGACTCATGGTGGGGATCTTACTCAGCGCATAGCTGTGTGGCAACCAGAGCTGGTGTGACACCGCTGTCACCACTGCTGTTGTTGTCATCATCGTTTTAGGTGCTTTCTTACCCTGACCATGGCCTCTACACTGGGAAAATCTAAGATGGGGGAATAGATCATGGCCAGCCAGAAAATCAGAACAGAGGGGTCAACATCTGGAGTGGTGGGGCTCTAAAACTTCATGATGGAGTTGATTTCTTTCTTCTTAATCTTGTATTGATCGCGTCATATCTAATTTTGTTTGCTAATCCTAGATATGGAAAAACATAAACAAAGGAGAGGTAGAAAATCATTTGCTTTTATCTGGAATCTTCCTTTAAAGGGTAATTTTGTTTGTCATCAAAGTAGAGAAGCAGGTATAAGGGAGGGTGCCTAATTACTAGGGAAAAGACATTTAGTCTTTGAATAAATTATGCTTCAATAAATACACTGAACACCTCCAGGGACCATGTTTTAGGAGAAATTGCTGCTGTTTATGATAAGAGCAGAACCCTTTTTCCTCTTAGCTTTTCTGCTCTACTGCTGAAGTTAAATGTATTCATTTTTTGGGGGGGGGGGCGTAGAGGCAGGGATACAACTCTTAGAGGTTTCCTCATAAAGGGCCCTACACAAGCAGAGCGAGTCCTGAGTGCCTGTGTGTTGTTGTCACGGGCACGGCCATGTTAAGGACCCCAGTGCCTCAGCCCCATGGGAGTAGCATTAAAGCCTTCCTCTGGTCCAAGTGTGAATCCTGACAATGTGTATAGAACTGCCAACCACAGTGTCTTTCCTCTGTGATCACTAGAGTCTGAGACCGCTCCTCTACAGAGAATGCCTACCGAGATTAGCTAACTTGCCTCCTCCTCTAGCTTACACAATAAACCCACCTCCTTGCTCACTTACCATGTATGAACTAAGCATGACGGAGGCAGCAATCCATCAGAGTGAGTATAGAATCACAGCTTTTCCATGCGTGGATATGTCTATTCTTGTCCCCTTGTTGCCACAGTTAGATCAGTTCCTGAAAGCCAGGCAGAATGTGACATGAAGGGAAGGTAGGCCACTTCTGAAAACGTGACAGCTTTGCACACTATAGGGACAGATGTGGAGACACGGGACACAGTCCATGCCGACCAGAACACTCTTTATAACCTTGAGACCTGACCTTATCTGCATCGTCCCCAGCTACCAAGAGTCCCTTGGAGTCTAGCAACAGCCTTTAGAGAAAAGATCTTATGTGACCACTTTGCAGATGAGAGCACTCAAGGCTGAGCTACATGAAGCAGTTTACCCAAGCTGATATCTCTTATAGTTGCTAGAGTCAAGATTTGAATGAAAACTCCGAGGCACTGGCTCAGCCTCCTACCTGGAGTCTCATTGTTTAGTGTGGATGGTGAAACTTAAGGAATTTTGTCATTTAATTTTCCCCATTGTTTTCATCAACCTAGGTGAAAGAAAGAGCTTCCACAGCACTTTTTTAAAATATTCATTGCTAAATTCACTCTTCCTATATAATACAGAAAAATGACTCTTCTACTTGGTTCTAGATTGTTGCCAGGACCTGTTTCCCATGATCCCTCTGCTCCTGGCTTCCCCATCTGCATATGTCCCCTTCACCCAGGTGCTGCCTGATCACGCCACTGTAGCACCGACCTTGGTCAGCTGCCAGGTCACCCAGGGAGTCAACGGCATGGCGTTAATCACATTTGTACTTAACTCACATGAGTCATGGCTTTCCAGTGTGTTTCTAATTGACTATAAATCAAATATGGAGCGTGAAAAATGAAGGCAATTAATGAAAAAGTGACGTGGCGGGGGTTTCACATCCTAACTTGGGGAGCACGCAGTCAGTGAACTAGATGTCCAAACAAAGGCCCCCTTGACCCTACTGTAAAAAAATTTCAATGAGGTGGTGACAAATAGATGAACTTTCCAGCCTGCCTGGTGGGAGATGCCTCCTTGCTGAGATCTAACTGGTACAGGCTTTTGTCTGTCCGTGTTCTCTTATACTGGACACTGGAGACCTCTGGGGAACTCCCGAGGCTTCCATTTTATGGTCATCTTCTATATTTCCTAAGTTACACATAATTGCTGAGAGATTGACTGACAGGTGAGATTACTTAATGGTCCCTGGTCTGAGGTGTGTGTACAGATGAGAAAGGTCAAAGTTTCAAGTGTTGTCTTTGTTTTACGCTGTCACAACAAGCCAGAGGAAGTTACTCTGGTGGCATTCACATCTGTCTGTCATTATGCCACTGGGTGCATTTTTTGGGTTTGACATGGACCTCTCCATGTGAACAGTGTCCCTGTCTCAAAAGAGCTCTGTTAGAATGGCAGGCATCTCCTGTCTTCACCTCCCTCCCATCAATGTATTTATAGAGATCTTGTAATCAGCCAATTAATGTTTAGCAAGATCCTCATAGATGCATTATTAACTACGTTATAAATAGGAAATCATAATTAAATGATTGTAGGCTAAGGAGTGAACTCACATTCACCCACAAGGACGGGGTGTGGAAAAAGGCTTCTAGGTCCTTCTAGTGGACAGACACAGTTACTGAGCCTTTACTATGAAGAATGGGAAGTACACAAAGGGACAGAGGAAGCAGCCCTGTCATGTGAGGGACACTGAAGCAGGTAGAGCTCTCTTGGCCTAACTTTTCTTAGAAGCAGAAAGAAAAGCATTCAGGGAGAAAGGGTATCCCACTACTAGCCCTTTAATTAACTGCCCCTGGGGCGTATCCTGTTTGGCAGCTACTGCGATCTGAACTGTGGAATTAAAGAAATTTGCCCTCA
The DNA here is from genome assembly GCF_903995435.1 of Acomys russatus. Lineage (NCBI taxonomy): Eukaryota > Metazoa > Chordata > Mammalia > Rodentia > Muridae > Acomys > Acomys russatus. The sequence goes on from NC_067162.1 coordinate 42,922,106, forward strand.
GCAGTGGGAATTTTATTTTTATTTTAACGGTCTCCGAATTCTAAGCAGACCCATTTTCTAATAATAGATTTCCCCCCTCACCACCCCTCAACCCCTCAACCCCCAAGCAGACTGCATGGGTTCATATATCCAAGGTCAGGGTCAACAATATGGTTCAGTGAATAAAGACTCCTGCTGCCAAACTTGCAGACTTGAACTTGACACCCAGAGCCCACATGATGGAAGGAGAGACCCAGTCTATAGCCAGCTATCCTCTCACCACATTTGCCATGCTGTATGCACAACTGCCCCAACCCAGAGAGAAGTGGGAGAGGGAGATGGAGGAAGATGGAGAGAGAGCGAGAGGTAATACAAAAGCCTTAGAAATAATCTAAGGTCGACCCATTATTTGACATTGGAAAATAGAAGCGGAAAAAAAAAAAAAAAAAAAAAAAAACCACCAAGGCTCCCCATGCTTCACTTTCCCTTTGAGAAAAGCACATGGTAATGGAAGGCACCACAACAGGCTGCTTAGAAGATTAACTGTTAATCTTTGTGAAGGAGTTGGAATAGCAGCTCCTCTATAGAAAACCCTGCAATATTGGCTTCCAGAAACTGTGCTGAAACAATGGTGGCTGGGCCTTTCCTGGGGGCCCCTACCATTGCCACCTTTTTTGTTTTCCTCAGTTATCTGGCTTGCTCCCTACAAGCCTCTCAGCTCACCTGCATGAAGTCACCACTGCTCTCCAGGCTCACTTGGAAACCAAGCAATGTGCCCAAGATTAAAGCACATGTCACTGCTGTGATGGACAGCAGCCACTGTTCTTGGTCAAGAAAACAGGACAGTGTTAGGACATGAGAGGCATGAATTAGTAACCTTTGTCATCAGTTAATAAGGATTTGCCCGTCAAAGCTAAAAGAGTCCACCTCATATCCTAGAGAAAATGGTGACATTGTGAATGTTGACCACAGTATGTGGATGTCAGAACCCTTAGGTTATTGGTGGGAAATAAAAGTGCAGCCACTTTGGCAAGCATGCTGGGTAGTTACCGTATAGCTCAGCATTTGTACTCCTGTGGGTATACTCATTAATTAGCCAAAACCTTGGTGATCTTTTGCTAAGACTTTGAATTGTCAGTGTAGGTGGAGTTCCAGCAGGGGCCAGGTGTGAGCTGGGCGAGGCTGAAGTGCAGGAAGTTCAGAACAGGAGGCAGAGGGGGAAGGAAGAGGGATGGAGCTCAGGCTGGCTTGGAGCCACTTCAGAAGCTGACTGATGGGGGTGACTAAGACAAGACATTTCAGGACAGAATTTGATGTGGCGGCAGGGAGATGGCAATGTGATTGGGGATCAGCTGCATAAGGAATAAGGGAAGAGGCAGAGCCAGAAACACTGCACACACACATACACACACACACACAGACACACCACACACACACACACACACACACACATACACATACATACATACACCCCACACACACATACACACATACATACACAGACACATACACACACACCACACACATACACACCACACACACACACATACATACACACACACCACACACACATACACACATACATACACAGACACATACACACACACACCACACACATACACACCACACACACACACACACATACACAAACACACATACACACACACACCACACACATACACACCACACACACACACACACATACACATACACACATACACACACACACCACACACACACACACATATACATACATACACACCACACACACATACACACACATACATACACATATACACACACATACACATACATACATACACACCACACACACATACACATACACACATACATACACAGACACATACACACACACCACACACATACACACACACATACACACCACACACACACACACACACCACACACACACACACACACACACAACACCACACACACATACACACACACATACACACCACACACACACACACACACCACACACACACACACACACACACCACACACATACACACCACACACACATGCACACATGCGCACAGAGAGAGAGAGAGAGGAGGGAGGGAGGGAGGAGACACTGCTCCTGGCTATCTGTGGCTGCAGACATGTGACTGATTGGTGAGGCAAAACTGGGTGGTTCACAGTCTTCTAAACTGGCCTAGAAAATGGAGTTAAGTGCCTAGAAAAATAACAGAGATAGGTGTGACTAAGGTTCCCAGGCTGGGAGAGACAGAAGAACCCTGGGAAGAAGAAGAAGGAGGGGGCCTGAGGAGAGAGAGGAGAAGAAGGCCGTCATGGGTTAGGTGGAAGAAAATCACGTGGCCGGCATGGATGGAGATTGGCCCAGATGAAGAACATTAGCAAGTATTTGTGATTATGGATGGGAGGTAACTTGATAGAAAATATTAGAAACAGATGGCGTGGGATTGAAGGAGGGGTCCCGTACCTCCCCACCATGGGAAGTAGTTTAGAGGATTGATATCTGCCCTGTCCCAGGTTAACTAAGGCTATTTTAAAATATAACAAGTGTCTGTGTCTTAATTGATTGCTAGTGGGTTTTACTGAAATAATAACAATTATAGGCCTGATAATAAACAATTACTAGGCCTGTACTATTTTAAAACAACAGAGAGGGAGGGAGGGAGGGAGAGAGAGAGGAGAGAAGACAGGAGAAGAGAGAAGAAAGAAGAGAGAAGAGAACCCACAAAAGACAGCTGGCATCACGGCAGCCAACCTCCTGGTTGAAAAACAGACTTACTGATTTTTTTTTGACCCCTGTCCTTCATTCATGTAACAAGGGTGTGCTAGTCAGGGCTATTTGGTTGTAATCAGGAATACCTTAACTCTATGCAGCTCCATCAAAAAACCTGTGACATGACTCCCCTGCTTTCGTTTCTGTTTCAATGACAAATACCCTGAGAAAAAGTGGATAGGAAAGTGTTTATTTGACTTAGAATCCCAAGGCCATCATTTTGGAGGAAGTCACACAAGGCACTTAAGGGGCGAGTCACATCACTGCAGAGTAAAAAGAAAAGAGAATAAATGAACCTCTTCTTGCTCTTGGTTAACTTTTCCTTTTTTTATTACTCAGGACCCTTTGCATAGGGAATAGTGCTGCCCCCAGTGGTCTTGGTCTTCCTGTATGAATTAACAGTTAAGACAATCCCCCACAGACACCCCCCTAGAGGCCAAACTGATCTTGATTCCTCGTACTCTTTTCAGGTGCTTCTAGGTTGTACCAAGTTGACATTTCAAAATAACCAGTATAGTGACCATATCCCACAATGAAAACTTCCACGTTTGAGTTGGCTTTAGAAAGCCTGGGTTTGGGTGATTTAATGACACCACAGGTGTGCCTTCTCATTCCTCAGTCCTGTTTTCTAAAGCATCCCTTACAATCTCCACTCTCATATGTGTCCAAGATGGCTTCTGTGACCTCTTCTCTTTCTTCTTCTAGCCAAACACTTGGAGCCTTTTCTTGCCCAGGCATCCCAGCAAGTGTGTCATGACTAACGGCAGGGGCCAATTTGGGACATTGCCTACCACGGAACTATTTATGGTGACCAAGAAGATCTGCTGTTCTTCTTGGCCTTGGGGAACGGTGATTGTGAATTTCCAAGGGAGATATTATGCTGGGCTGATACAAGCAAGAGAGGCTTCCACATTCAAGGTGCCATGCCCTGTCACTAAGAGTCTTCTGGCTGCAGGTTGTATGAAAACCATGAGTTTTGTTTTTTTTTTTTTTTTTTTAGAACCTAGCACACATGGAAATGTCTTAGGTGGCTGGGGATGAGGACAGCCATCCTGTCGCGCCAGGCTTCTAGCTGGTGATGCTGGTGAGCAGATTGCTTAATTAAGAACATCAGAGTCTAAGTGCCGCCATCTGGCCTGGCTCTCCAACCTGTTGCATGTCTTCATTCACATGGTTCTGCGACTGTAGTAAATCTCTTTTGTTTCTGCTTTTCTTCAAGGGCTTAGGAATACAGGAACATACGGATTTGCAGGAGTATCTCCTAATTGAAGGCATTAGAGGCACGTGGATCAGTATGCTTAATGAGTGAGGCAGCGAGATGTAAATTGGGAAAGATTAAGCATGACTTTAAATAGTCTGAGAAGGCCGAGGATCTTATTATCCCCGTAATGGAACAAATTCACACACATCCTAATAACTGCTTAACGCCCTCCTCCTTCAGTCTGCCCCTTTCACCTTCACTTTTATGGGAATTTCTTGTTGGCTAGCGAGCAAGCGAGGAGGAAAGGCATGGCAAGTACTTGCCAGCCAAAGTGTTCCCAAGCGCTCCTTTACTTGACCAAGTTCATGGGGTCTCTTACCCAGCCACCTAAGGCATTTGCAATTCCATGTGTGCTGTCTTCCAATACTCATGCCTGCAGTGCAGGCTGCAGGTCATAGCATGCGAGTCCTGAGAAGAGTCTTGGTGAAGGAGGGAGCACGGCAAAAGGGAGTATTTACATGTGAGTGCTCACACATGGGGGAGCACAGAGGTCAGCTTCAGTGGTCTTTCCTCAGGATGCTGCCTACCTGTTAACTGGCCTGAGACAGTTCGTCAAGGCTGGCTGCTGGAGAGCTCTGAGACCCATCAACCTCAGCCTCCCCAGCACAGGGTTATAAACACGAAGCACCATTCCCAGCTTTTCACATGGGTTCTGTGGACTAGCACTTTCTTGTCTGAGCAGATTCTCCAAAGCCCCCCTTCCCCACCCCACCCGCCTTGCCTTCTATGTACGTGCGGTCACATTCTGAGGTACATACTCTTTTTTTCCCCTGACTCCACTCTTCCCTCATTCTTGGCCTCTGGACTAAAGGTTATGAATGTTTAAGAGGCGTTTCCTCCTGAGCATCAATCGAGATGTGTTTTAAAATTGTAAGAGGTCATAGAGTACTTCAGATGGGTGTTGTACCATCCCACCAGTGGGGGCTCGAGCAGCACCGTGTCATCAGACGGCTGCCTCGGCCATAGGACATGCAAATATTTTCCCTGATCCAGGCTAAGTGAGTACCACATATAGTGTCACGCCATTTGGGCTTTGTCGCTGTGTGAGTTATGAGACACACGCTGAGCCTCCTGGATTTGGGGGGGATCACAGACTGCTACTGTTTAAGAGAGCATCCTTGAAAGAAGATGTTTATCTGGTCTCCCCTCCACCAGCTGCTTTTGGGGCAGGCAGCAGAGAGAGGTAGATCGCTCTTCCCCCCAATGCCATTTCCCTACTGGTTTGCAACTTGGTAAGTGGCATCTTGGCACACCACTCCTGAAAAGGGGCCAACTGCCACACCAGCTGATGTCTTTCCTATCCCAAGCCAGAACAGTTGTCAGCCGTCCAGGTTCCCGTGAGCCGCACATGTCAGCGGATCCGGGAGACCTCCCAGAGGGTCTATTTTTAACTTAAACTTGTTATAATTTTCCATATGTATATATTAAATTCTACAGAGGGAAGGGGGAATTCCAAATGAGGAAACATTGATTGTGAGCAACATGAAAGAAGTAATTAACGCTTGGAAAATGGAGGAGAATGTGAGTCCCACCCTCCATGTGGAGAGCACTGCGTTGTTTCTGTGGAAGTAAGTGCTGAGTTGAGAATGGAGAGTGAGGACAAATGGAGATAAATCCTGCTATGGCACATTGTGCAGCCAATTCTATGTGCCTAAGACGGGGGTGAAACTGAGGGCAGACATGAACTGGGGACAGCTAGGCCCATAGTGTTATGTGAGCACTCAGGTGGGACATGGCCAGTGGCCAGAGCAACAGGGAAGTGTGGACCAGAACCACAGCCAAGGCCTTGGGGATCTCATGCTGGCAGCTCTTGTCACCCTCCCTGTGCTTTCTTGCTCAGGGCAAAATCTAGTTGAAGAAATACATTTAGTTAAGTGGATGGGAGGGAAAATTATGTAGATCACAAATTCCTGCAAACACGCTTAGAAGGAGGCCTCGGATGGGATGGAACTAGAGCTTCAAATATTTTTTGGTTTGTTTGTTTGTTCTTTCGAGACAGAGTTTCTCTGTATAGCCTTGTCTGGCCTGGCACTCATTCTGTAGACCAGGCTGTCTTTGAACTCAGAGATCCACTTGCCTCTGCCTTCCAAGTGCTGGGATTAGAGGTGTGCACAACCACCATCTGGCAGCTTCCAAGATTTTTAAGCAGTAAGAACTCAGAGCTAGGCTAGTGCAGAGAGGTCTTTTTTATAAACAAGCATAAGTAAATAGAAATCTAATTATTTCAAAAAGTAAAAATGTAAATAAAAATATAAAGATAAATTACATATATACATTTACCCATACGTATATGTATAGTCACTTGTCAATTATTTTAATAAAGTATATATAGATAGAGAGATAGATAGTCACACACCAACAATTTCAATAAAGTTACAAAGCAAACAGTAAAGATAAATGTGGCCGTGTACATTGGCTATCCCAGAACTCAGGATATTAAGGCAAGAGGATCTCAAGTCTGAGTCAAAACTGTGCAGCAGGACTAGACCCTGTCTTAAAGAAAAAACAAGAGGTGAGAGTGGGTAGGTCCAACATACATTGGAGGAGTCAGGTGCCCGCAAGCAATTTAATAATAAAGGAAGATGGGTTAAAGCAGCAGTTCTCAACCAGTGATTAGTGACCCCCTTGGGGGACACATATCAGATATCCTGCATATCAGATATTTACATTGTGATTAATTATAGTAGCAAAATTACAGTTATGAAGTAGCAACAAAATAATTTTATGGTTGGGGGTCACCACAGCATGAGGAGCTGTGTTAAAGGGTCGTGGCATTAGGGAGGTTGGGAACCACTGGGTTAAAGCAACTGTGCTAAGCCCTTTTCAAAGCTGATTAATACCCTGTTACCTTCACAATTATATTTTGAATGCACATGACTTTCTTCTCTACTCCAAATTAACATGTCACTTTGCTAAGTCTGCATCCTGCAGCAACTTGTCAGCAATGAGGGGACAGCTCATATATTACTAGAGTTAAGTAATCTTTGGACAGATATGCTAATGCTGATATACGACATTGACAGGACACGTCACCCATCTTTCTGTCATATTCTTACAATTTATATACTTTTCATAATAAAGTGATAAAATAATTATTATAAAATTAAGCAGGATCCAAAGTCTCATGAATACAAGCTTTCAAAATGAGACGGTACACATATGACAGTATTGTGTTGCTTCGGTTTCCATTCCTGTCTTAGGTTCTTAAGCATTTGGGTGTCGTCTGGGGACCATGTATTAATCTTGGAAAGCTTGGCAGGAATAGGTTCTGAAAATCCCTGTTAGTATCCTGAGTTTCTGCTGAGACTCCTGGGAGAGAAGCAGGAGGTCTGAGTCCTCTGGTCCAGAGTTGGTCTCATAAGTAGAGGCTGGATCTCTATAGAGGGGACTCAGAACAAGCATAAATCAGAGGCATGTATACAGTCCCTGAATTCGGAGAACTGACTCCCCATTATCAAGGGATCTGGGTGGTGTCCAGGAGGCCTATCCAGAAAGGACAGGTTACTGCTGCATGTGGATGCACCCATTTTCCCACACTGGTCATCACAGTAGCTCAAAGTTGTCTCAAAGCATCATCAGGAGATTTGAGTAATGGAATGACCCTCCAGAGGAGAAGTCAGCACCTTGGCCAGTTCTCAGAAGGGCGAAGACTGAATGGCGATTCACTGGTGTTGCTGGAGGGTTCAGCACCACTGATGGTTAATGGAAGGTCAGAAACTAGCCCGCTTTGAGTAAAGCATGACTGACTGACTTATAACCGTTAGCTACAGCAGGTTGTGAATACCCAGGTACATCTCATGAGTGGGTTACTGCTTGACAAATGAGCCATTTGTCTCAAGGAGAAGACTGTTGACTCAGATAAATTGGTTTCCTTGAATTTACTAAAGCTGATAGCAGACATATTGCTGCCTGAGAGTCTAATGCTCTTGGGTAGAGTTCTCTAAGAGGACGTGATGAAGTCAGGTGACCACTACAGGTGGTCTCAGTCCTTGAGGTTAATTACTGGGTTGTGCTGATATCTAGGATCTTGAGTTCATAGAAGTTTCGATTTTTTTTCTCTTTTCACTTCCTAAATGCCTGTCTTTGTAATACAGCCCCACAGAATGGTAACTGGATACAGTGGAAGAAGAGTTATGATGGCGAACAAGTCTGAGGGCTGCTGGGGATTGAGTTTTTGATTGATTAATTGATTGATTGGTTATCTAACTGTAGGGTTCTTTCAGACCTCTGCAATGTGAGGCTGCAGAGTGGATGTTCTACAAGGCATATAAAGGATCTTCTACTTATTCCAAAACAACACTTTCTTCTTCCCAATGAAATTTCAGAGCTTCCCTTACAGCCATCCTTACACACACACACACACACATACACACACACACACACACACACACAGAGAGAGAGAGAGAGAGAGAGAGAGAGAGAGAGTCCATCTGTTCATCCATCTATCCACTCCCTCCTTCCCTCCCCTACTCCCTCTTCACCTCTCTCTTCCTCTTACTGTACCCTGGGCATGAACAATCAAACTATCTTTCTCCTTTCACCCTGGTGTCTCATTGTCTCCATCAAAGCTCCAACCTAAAGACCCTGCTTCATCTAAAACACAGGGAATGGCCACCCTGCTCCCCTTCCTCAGCAGCATTCCTCCAATCTATCACCCAGGCTCCAAAGAATCCAATGTGAGGTACCCTCCCCTCTCTAAAATCCCACCTTAGCTCTTCCTATGGCTAACTGAGAAATGTTTGTGTTTAGCAAGCCCTCCTCTCGCAGCAAACCCTGGCTTGGTAGACTTTGGTAACACTAAAGTCTTGACTTTAAAATTTGAGCCTTTCACATTCATGCCATTCCTGATTCAATATCCTAAGCTTCCCCAGGCAGCAGACATTTCTGGCACAAGACAGGTGAGAGCACTCAAATAGGCAAGCAGAAAGGAAAGGCACACAGGCATTTGGGTACCATTTCCTCTGCCACTTGAGGACTAATCAGTCTTCTTGGGTGGAAGGGAGCCCCTTGTAAACTCATAGGGGTTAAGAAAAGCAGGTGTGTACACCAAAGCCCACAAGTAGGTTGGAGAATATGGCCTCTGCCTGTGATAGAAGCTTCTCAGAATCTGCGTAGCTTTGGGTAGAACCGAAGGCGTAGATGCTGGCCAGTGTGAGGAGCTGGAGATACTCAGGAGCATGGAGGAAATCAGAAACTCTCTTACATGTACTTATGAATGGAAAACAGAGTTCTAGATATGTTTATCTTTAGTTATTCTTACAGCACTCTTGTCCCTTGAATATATGACAACAAGAAACCAAGGCTGGTTTTCTTGAGCATTTCAGAAGGTAGAAATTGGGCTCAGAGGTGTCAGGCTAGGAGCTCCTGAGCCAGGTACTGTTCTAATAGCATAAATTGATATCCATCAGAATCCTGCTTGGACAACATGCTGTACTCACTGCCATGAAAAGCATCCTATAATAATAAATCAATAACTTTTCCATCACATATTGATATGGTGGCACGTTTTGTAAGTGGATCAACCCAATATAGTTTGGAAGGAAAATTCTACTTGTATGATAGAAAGCAAAGAGCATCCTTTGGAAGACTTGCATGGTACTTCTACCTCGAGTTAGATAGATCATGCTCAGGACCTCAATAAAGCAGAATGAATTGTGTCTACACCCAGGACTGGGGAGAGGCAATGAGATTAAGTCAGTGAGAGCATTTTAAGCCTTGCCCACTGGTGTGCAGTGTCTCCTAAGGATTGCTCTCTGTGTTTGTATTGACCTTTCAAGTGGAATGTGGAGTTGGCCTTACATTTTCTAAGGTCTGCTCCCAGGACTCTGTTTTTTTTTTTCTTCATTCTGCTGTAGTGTGTTTGGAAACCCAATGCTGTCAAAGCTGATCTGAAACTTAATATAAGAGTGTGTCTGTGGAGGTTCCTCAGTGTGTTTAAGTGTGTCAAAAGTCCAAGAAGTGCAGAAAGCCAGCCTAGAAGTGGAGAGTGATATGCTAAAAATTTACTAGAGACTGCTCTGGGGACATCAGATCCTGTAGAGAAGCTGTCTTAGGGCTTCGATTCTTGCCATAAAGCACCATTACCAAAAGCAGCTTGAGGAAGAAAAGGTGTATTTCAGCTTATAATTATTTAACATAGTCCACCCCTGAGAGAATTGGGCAGGAACTCAGACACAGCAGGCATATGGAGGCAGGAACTTATGTGTAGGCCGTGGAGGAATGCTGCTTGTTATCTTGCTCAGCCTCCTTTGTTATCCATCCAAGACATCATCCCCAGGAATGGCACTAACCCCAGTGAAGCCCATCTACAGCAGTCCTTAACCAAGGGAATGAACTACAGTTGTTCCTAAAGGCCAATCTTTCGGAGGCATTTTCTCAATTGAGAGTCCCTTTTCCCAAATGACTCTAGCTTGTGCCAAGTCAGCATAAACCTAGCCAGCACTGAGGGTTAGGAATTAAAGGCTTGAGAGGAGGGCTCAGGATCTCAGAGTCTCACCAAGGTTCAGCCAACTTCCTGAGATCTCGGAAGGTAGGCTGAGCCTCTAGGGTAGTTCTTAGTTGGGACAAGGGAGCCAAGACTTCATAATATGATGCTGACCTTTCATGGCTGTGCTCTGTGGGAAAGGAGTATGTGGGGAGGAGGAAACTCTTGCTCAAATCTACATAGGATGGAGAGGCATGAAGATGACCCTTCAGTGCTGGGGAGGCCCCACAGGCAGGTAGGAAGCAAGATACCTCGCACACACTGAACTAGCTTCCATAGTGGTTGTTGCCTTAGAGACGCCCATGTCCTCGGTGCTGCAACATGTGGTGGTGGGGCGGAGGGCTGCCTAACTCACCACCCTGCCTATGGTGGCAGAAGATCATCTGATTTGTGACCCCGAAGCCCCTATCTCTTCTAAACTCTGAATATCGGACCCCTCAGCCCTTCTGATCTTGGGATCAACTAGACCATGACTACGTTTTATTTTTATTTTTAAAAATTTTGTTCATTTTTATGTTATGTGTATGAATGTTTTGCCTGTGTCTATGTATGTGGTGGGTGAAGGGTGTGTGTGTGTATCACATGTGTGTAGTGCCCTAGTGCCCATGGAAGCCAAAAGAGGGCATGAAATCTTCTGAAAGTGGAGGAATGGAAATCACCATGTGGTACTAGGACATGACCTGGGTCCTCTGATAGGTCACCTCTTCGGTCCCTTTACTTTTTTTTTTTTTTTTTTTTTTGTATTTTATTAAGTTCTTATGACACTGCCCATATGAACCCCAACCAATAATGTTTCCTATCTCACTGCCCTCTTGACTTAGTCACCTTCCTCCCCTCCAAATGATTTTCTCTTCACTTTTATTGTCTGTTTAGCTTGCATATGTGTGCACATGTTTGTATTAATATCCAGATCCTATATATAACACAGACATGAAAGACCTCATATTTACCCCACCCTCTTGTTTCTCCTTCCCTAAGTGCCTCTTCACATGACATGGTCTCCATTACTCATGTTTAATGCAAGTAATTCTATTTATGTAATGGCCTGCTTTATGTTAAATACAGATTCGGCATGACAGAGTGTAGTTGTCTTTCCTAGTCTGGCTTATTTTAATGGACATAAAAGTTTAATCCTATCCATTTTTCTGCAAATGACATCGTGTCATTCTTCTTCATAGCTGAGTTAAACGCCACGTGTGTGTTTATGCATACACATATAGGGATATATGAATGCATGTATTTATCAACCTCTATCTGCTAATTGGTTGGTTGATGGGCATCTGGGCTGCTTCCACACGTTGGTTGCTGTGAGCAGTGTTGCACTCACCAGATTGTGTAAGCATCTCTGTGGTATGCTGGCTTAAACTCCTCTGCCCACCACCCCTTCTGTACAGTATTTACTGTGAGGGTTTGCTCTTACTCTGTAGCCCGACTAATGCCTGCCTTTCAAGAAAGTCCACCTCTCAAGTGTCATCTCCTTGGCTGTCTTACGTGAGAATGTGTGTGAGTCGGAGTATCTCTGCATGTGTGTTGTCCATATTAATTTTCTCTCAGAGGAGTCCCCGTCTCCACTTAGCATCTTGAGTAAAAAATCTTGGAAGCATTTTGAGGCAGATATGGTTTAGTAAGCCAACACAGAAATATTTTCTAAGCAAAAGGTCACCGTTCCAATATTGTTTGTCTTTTAAGAGAGATCAGAGTGTTCTAAGAGAAAATAGACCCATGCAAAGTTGCGCTCACAGTGTTCCTCCACAGTGCTGCCGACAGGGAAGGCAGATTCCATCTCTGGAAGTTGAACTTGGGAACATTTCTGATGGAATGCATCCTATTTCAGGTGTGACAGGCTATTTTAAAAGTTGAAAACGAAGGTGTGACATGCTTTGGGAAATATTTACAAAGCACGTCCTCTGCTCCCCCTGGCTCCTGGTGTTCTCCATTCAGTGGGAATGAACTCATCAAGAAGACTAAGTGCTGCCATGGAAAGAGGCTCTTTGCAGAAGAGAAAAGAAATTTGACTTAATACCTCAGGGCGGCTACAAACGCCGCTTCTCTGTGGAGGTGTGCTCCCTATTGCTTGGGCACCTTTCCTGGGGAGCTCTGTAGATACAGGCTACCTGCTGATCTTTCAAAATGACAGTGACTATACATTCTTTATACACTATTCTGTTACTCAGAGCATGTTGGGTAATTGAAAATCAAGGAACAAATCATGGACGGTTACACGAATTCAGGTGTGTCCATATGGTAAAGTGTTTACGGCATGCATGTTTCTGAAAAGACACAAAATACCATGATGAAATGTTAACTTTACTAAATGTAAATGTTATATTTATTTTTAAAAACTTCTGCTGGAAAACATCTCCCTGTCAAATTCTCAAGATCAAAACATCGGGCTTCTTAAAAGTTACTTAGTTATGTGTCTTGTACATTTTTACTTACTTAATGTGTTTGTATGTGTATGTGTGCTCAAATGTCTATATGCTGTGCAGGCAGAATCCAGAGGCCAACTTGTGAGAGCTGGTTCTCTTCTGGTGTGTGGATCCAGGAGCAAGAACTCGCATCCATCAGTTTTGACGTGAAGAACCTCTACCAGTGCAGCCATGTTGCCATCCTCTTATTTGATTTTCAATAACCTAATGAGTATATGAAAGTTCACTAATTATTTTCTTGTTGAAAATAATTAGTTTTTTTATGTTAAAAGAAAGCCACCGAACACCTCTAACAGGCAGTCCCTATCCCAGGGATCTGCTCATGGTCCCCACATCGCTAATGTTTTCCCATGCTGGTATCTTCTCTTGAGTGGAGCCCTGTCTGAGAAGCTATGTGTCCTGCCTAGTGTGCTGGGTCCATGCAAACGCTACACCCTAAATAAGAGTGATCTAGGTTAAGTTACATCACTTGCCTGCATCTTGGTCATCCCATAATATGGGCAATCTGCTTTCCACTTGCTTCATAAATATTCAATGAAATAACTTGCTCAAGGAAAGAACACAAGGAGGAGAGTAAACACTAAGCGCTCAGCGATGTCTGCTAGGATTGCCATAAGCACTGGGGTTATTGTTATCAACTATGGCTTGCTGGGTTTTGGAGTCAAGGAATGGTAGTCAGAGAAGAATTATCAATGGGTCTTTTAGCCTCTTCACCTCATAGAGCTTTACCAGACTTGGGAGTAGCTGAGGCACCTGAGAACTAAGGATTGATTAGCTATAGAAAGAAAGCCCCAAGCTGTGGATCCCCCTTCTTCCTTACTGAGTTCATTCCACAGAAGCATCTTCTTCAAGATATGCCCCGCTTGTGTCAGAAGCACGAGTGTGTTGTGTCCCATATTAAAACCACTCAAGAAAAACTAAATGGTGGGGCTGATGACAGAGCTCAGTTCATGAGGAGCTTGCCATGCAACAGTGAGACCTGAGTTTAATCCCAGAACCCTGTAAGGATAAAATAGAGCATGGTGGTGGTAAACCCATGCCTGGGCAGCTGGGAGCAGAGGAGTCTCTGAAGATCACTGAGCAGCCACCCTGGCCTGCTGGATGACCAGCAGGCTACTGAGAGATCCTGTCTTAAATAATGAGGTTGAGAGTTCCTCAAGAGGATCGCAAGTTGTCCTGTGGCACACATGCATGGACGTACACATGCTTGTGCACACATGCTCACACACACACACACACACACACACACACACACACACACACACACACAAACACACGCACACAAACAGCAGTGGCTTACTAATGTGACTACAGAGTTTGCTGTTTGGGCGTCAGTATTCAATTTACTCAACTTAATTTTTAGGAGACATGTGTTTTGTCACAGAACAATGGATGGTTGTGAACACTGGCTGTGGAAAGTCACCTCGCATGAATGATTTTCTAGATAGACATTAGGGATGGGTGTTTGGCATTTTTCCTCACGAGAGTCACATCATACACATCAAAAAGATACAGATGACTGAAAAGCAGTTTGTCAAAATATTAATAGAAGTTATTTCTAGGTGACTGAATGAAGGCAATGTTTTCTTTGTTCTCTGACTTTTGTCTTTTTTTTTTTTTTAAATAGAAGCAGTGTTATTTTAATTTTATAGGAAATGATGTTACATTTCTCAGACCCCATGCCAGGCAATAAGCTGTGGAACAACATATCGAGTTCAGCAAGCCTGCTTTACTTCGTCTGAACATACAGCACACACACACACACACGTACACAGAGAAGATCCTTTTATATATATAAAATTCACATCTGAGCCTTTCTGAAATAGCGGGAATTTTTACAGCATGTGAATTGTGATTCAATTTACACTTCTCGCTTTGAGCCTCTGGGTGGTGTGAAATACAGTACACATGCCTCACAGAGACATTATCGTCATAATAAATGCCAGTCTTCACCGTGGATCCGACTGGAGGGCAGACGAGGTTCCCACTGCTGTACCACACCAGAAACCCTCTCATGTGCATAGAGACCACCTATCCAGAGTCACTGTCACCACACAGGTCCGTTGCAGGTGATCCAGCATAGTCACTGAAGGCTCTACTCTGCCTGGCCACCAGCAGGTCAGATCCATGCAGACAGGGGAAGACAAAGTTGACCTTAGCAGGGTTGTGACCCATTATAAACTTAGATCATCTCTGCTAGGTTGGGGGTGGGGCAGAAGTTGTGTTCTCATTCCTTACACAGGCTGGGAAAATAAGTTCACAGCTTATAGGGGGTATTTTTCTTTGCTTTATTTTCTACCCTCCTTAAGTATCTTCCTGTGTGAAAACCAAACCAAAACTCTGTTTTTTAATTAAAACAAAACAAAACCGTAACTATTTGTATTTGAAGTAGGGTTTTGTTTTTCCCTGAATTGGGAGCTTGAACCTGGTTCCTCTAACATCCTGGGTGTGCATTCTACCACTGAGCTAAACTCCCAGCCCTTCCAGAAAAGCATTTACCAAGTCCTATTGTTTCCTGTTTGCTTTCTCTAAGACAAATACCACTGGGCCTTCTTGGGATATTAACAGGGAAAGGAATATTTTCACTCATTCTAGAAGGAGTTGTTTGGATATAGGAAGTGTGTGTAAACCTTCTTTAATGCAGCGATTCAGTTAGCCCTAGAATTCGCCTATAGCTAGAGTGTGAAAGAACACGGAGATCTGCCCTGTGAGAGTTCAATTAGCTAGGCTTTCCAATCATTTTCTATGGGTCAAACAGGTAGAGTTTTATAGAATCCCATCACCTGAGGCTGTGAATGGGCATTCACACCATTAACTTCAGAAAGCATAAGAGGAGGAGTAGAAAATGAGGAGACTTGAAGTACACAGCACTTTCATTGCAGAAAACATGAAAGCCGAGAAAGTCCTCTTGTGTTGACTGGCCTGTGCATGTAAGGGACTTCCTGTGTTAAGTTGTCATCACCACCGCCATCTTCATCATCACCACCACCATCTTCATCATCACCAATGTTGTCATCATTATATCACCATCATCAACACCATCATTATCCTTACCATCATCATGAAAAACATTCTTCATGATGTTGTTCATCGTTGTCATTGTTGTCGTCGTCATCGTAATCTTGTCAGTGCAGAGGGTTGGGACAAAGTGCATGCAATGTTGCTAAACTTAAGGACCCATCAGAATTTCTTGGGGAGTCATATGAGGTGCAGATTTCCAGGCCTTTTACCATGGTTCTGATTAATGGTCTGGGTGGGAGAGGGGTCTCTGCATTGTTCGTTCAGATGTCCTAGCCAATTCCGATGCTGGGGTTGTGAGGTGGACACTAAAATAACAAGCCTATGAATCTCATCCTATACTTCTATGCACCTTCTTGTCACCCCTTAACTATGTTATAATGTCCTTTGATCCTCTGTAAGAGGGGTTCATAAATGCATACTTTGTACATAGAATTTCCATGATGACTAAATGGGGTATATTTAAGTTGATAAAGTGTTTGCTGTGCAAACATGAGGACCTGAGTTCAAACTTCAGAACCCACATAAAATCCAGACATGGTAGTGTACATCTGTAATTTCAGAATTCCCGCAGGGAGATGGGAGTATAAACAAAAGAATCCCTAGAAGCTTGTGGGTTAGCTAGCCTGGTGGACTATAGTGAAAAATAACAAAAAATCCTTTCCTCAAACAAAATGTAGGATGAGAGATAACACAGGTGCACTGTAGCCACCATCTGCCCATATTCATAAGAACATGCTTAACACATATTTAGAAGAAGAAAGAGGAAAAAATAAATAAAAATAAAAAGAAGAAGAGAGAGGGAGTGGTGATAGAAATAGATGATAGATAGATAGGTAGATAGATAGAGAGATAGATAGATAGATAGAGAGATAGAGAGAGAGATAGATAATAGTTGGTTGTTAGATAGAAGACAGGTAATACATAGACAGATGATAGATAGATAGATAGGTGATAGATTGATAGATAGACACACAACAAATAGACAGGTAGGTAGCTAGACAGCATATGAAGCATGCAGGCTCTTATACTGATTGTGATTTCCCTCAAAAGAAACAAAAAATAAAAAATAAAAATAAAAAGAAGGTTGTCCCATACTGATCATTTTGGTCATCACACATCCCCAGTCCTCACTCTGTGCCTGGAATAGTGTTGGGGTTTAAGGAACACAACAAGAGGCTCCCCAGAGTCTGACTACGTGGGTCATGCCCAGTTGGCTGTGTCATCCTGGGCAAGGCAACTTTCCTCTCCTCACTGGCAAATGGCCATCCTTATGATATATACCCAGAAGGGTTTGGAGTGTATAGTAGCTAGTTTTGTGTTGCTGTGATAAAATGCCATGAGCAAAGGTGACTTAAGGAAGAGATATCCAGAGCGAGAAGAGCTCATCATGGCGGGAGGAATGACAACAAGCATCAGGCAGGGCAACAGGAGAAGAGAGCTGAGAGCTCACATCTCAACCACAAACATGAAACAGAGAGTGACCTAGAGGTGATGCAAGGCTTTTCAAGGTAGATCTCCACTGACATGCCTCCTAGACAAGGCTGCATCACGTGACTCTAGAAGTACCACTAACTAGGGAACAAGTGTCCAAATAGCAGAGACTCTAGTGGGGCATTCCTCATTAAAATGACTATAATTTATGATATTTAGTAAACTAAGCTAAAACTCTAGACAAGCCCATCCCATGTGAATATTTGCTGACTAAAGGAACACAGATACTATGGGGTGAGTACCAGCTTGTACCAACCTCAAATTCCCTTCTCCTTCTTCCTTTCTATGGCAATGTAGATGTAACCCTGTAGCCTGCAGGCATAAGGCTAAGGCCACTTTTAAGAGGCCAGGCTCCCTGGGGGAAGGAAACCCATGGATATAAGATGTCTTAGGAAAACCTTTTTCTAGCCCTTTCCTCTCTGGTAATGTCTGTCTTTGTTGCTGAGGTGTGTTTCTTGTATGCAGCAGAATGGTGGGTCTTGTTTATGCATCCATTCTGCTAGTCCGTGTCTTCTTATTGAAGAGTTGATTCCATTGATGTTGAGAGATGCTAATGACCAGTGACTATTAGAACCTTTTATTTTGATGTTGGTTGTGGAAGTGTGTTTGTGTGCTTGTCTACTTTTAGTTTTGCTATTGTAAAGTTATTTATATCCTGTGTAGTTTTTGTTTTGTTTTAATTGTTTTGGTCTTTTTGAGACAGGGTTTCTTTGTGTAGCCTTGGTTGTCCTGGACTCGCTTTGTAGACTAGGCTGGTCTTGAACTCACAGCAATCCACCTGCCTCTGCCTCCCAAGTGCTGGAATTAAAGGCATGTGCCACCATACCCAACATATATCCTGGGGGGGGGGTGATTTTGTTTTTGTTTTTGTTAGTTAGTTTGTTTTTTTGTAGTTAACCTCCTTGGGTGGGAGTTTTCCTTCTAATATCTTCTGTAGTGCTGAATTTGTGCATAGATATTGTTTAAATTTGGTTCTGTCATAGAATATCTTTTTTTCTCCACTATGGTGTTTGAAATTGTTGGAATTAATTTAGAAGAATGGCCTAGTAAATGTTTATTATTAGGCTATAATTACTACATGGGTATTTTCTAACCTGTTATCAATCAATAAAAACACAGGCACGTGTTATGTTTTAAATAGCCTTGGTTCACCTGGGGCAGGTCAGATATTAATCCCATAAACTACCTCTCATATTTCTCTTCCCCAATCCTATGCCATCTACTTCTAATAATTTCTATCAAGCTACCTCCCATCCATAATTCCAAATACTTGCTGATATTCTTCATCTGGGTCAAATCCTCCACCCACACTGGCCATGTGCTTCTTCTCCACCTCGCCCATGGCAGCAGCCTCCTTCCTTCCTTCTCCTCTTCCTTTCTTATCTCCTTCCCCACATCACTTTTCAGTCTCTGACTGCTTCCCTTCCCAAGAACACCTCTGCCTAACACACCTGTGACCCTTGGGCACGCCTATCCCATTTGCCATGCCTGGGTGTGTCAGCTTGTTATTGGTCAAATAGGAATAAGTTTTTAGGCAAGATTACAAACATTTTGTGACATGTGAATCTGCTCATTGGGGCAGCAACCATACCAACCCCCAACAGAAAATTTTGCTGAGTATAGTAGTCTGTGGTCTCTTGGGGTTTGTAAGACATCTGCCCAGGCCCTTCTGACTTTTATGGTCTCTGCTTACAAGTCTGGTATGATTCTGATAAGTTTGCCATTATGTGTTACTTGGCCTTTTTACCTTGCAGGGTTTTTTTTGTTGTTGTTGTTGTTCTGTACATTTAGTGCTTTGATTATTATGTGGTAGAAGATTTTTTTTTTCTTGTCTAATCTATTTAGTGTTCTGTATGCCTCTTGCATGCTTATAAGCATCTGTTTCTTAAGATTGGAGAAATTTCCTTCTATGATTTTGTTGAAAATATTTTTTGGTCTTTGGAGCCAGGGATCTTCTCTTTTTTCTACTCCTATTATTCTTAGGTTTCATATTTTCATGATGTCCTTGGTTTCTTGGATGTTTACTGCCAGACATTTTTTTTTTTTTAAGATTTAACATTTTTTTTTTTGATGGTTGCATAAATTTCTTCCATTGTGTCTTCTACACCTGTGATTCTTTCCTCCATCTCTTGTATTCTGTTAGATATGTTTATTTCTTGTTTCTCTTCCTTAAGCTCTCCCTCTCCAGGGTTTCATCAGTTTGTGCTTTCTCTATTGTTTATATTTCTATCTTCAGATATTGAGTTGTTTTATTGATTTCCTCCTGTCCCTCAACTGAAAAATTGATAAAGAAATTGTTGTACATTCACCCAGTGTAATACTACTCAGCTCTTAAAAACAAGGAAATCTTGAAATTTGCAGGCAAATGGGTCGAATTAGAAAAAAAAAATCATCCTGAGTGAGTTGACCCAGACCCACTTATAAATGGATATTAGCCTTATAATATAGGATAACTATACTACAATCCACAGACCTAAAGAAGCTAAATAACAAGGAGAACCCTAAGGTGGATGCTTAATTCTCATTCAGAAAGGCAAATAGGACAGACACTGGTAGGTTGAAGAGAGGGAACAGGATGGGAACCTACTATAGAGGTCCTCTGAAAGACTTCATCCAGCAAGGGGATCGAAGCAGATGCTGAGACTCACAGGCAAATTTTGGGGCAGAGCACAAGGAGTCTTATGGAAGAGTTGGGGGATAGAAGGACCTGCAGAGGACAGTAGCTTTACAAGGAGACCAACATAGCCAATAAATATGGGCCCAGGGGAGCCTGCGTAGACTGATGCACCAACCAAGGACCATGCATGGAGAGGACCTAGACCCCTTGCTCAAATGTAGTCCATCGGAAGCACATTCCCTATGTGGGTCCCATAATATGGGGAGTAGGGGCTGCCTCTGACATAGACTCTGTTGTCCACTCATTGATCACTTCCCCCTGGCAGGACAGCCTTGGCAGGCCATAGAGGAAAAGGATGCAGACAGTCCTGGTGAGACTTGATAGGCTGGGGTCAGATGATAGGAGAAGAGGGCTCCTCCTTTCTGAGGGCTAGAGGAGGGGGAAAGGGGAAGAGGAAGGGAGAGTGGAATGGGGAGGAGATCAGGGAGGGGGCTACAATCTGGATATAAAGTGAATAAATTAAAAATAAATAAATTTAATTAAAAAAAAAAAGATGGCTTTGGCAAATGGCAGAAGCTGTTGTGTGAAAGGGAGGCTCCCTGGGGTGGGTGGGTCAGGAGTGCATTTGAGATTGAGTTTTTCTGTCTGGGACAAACCATGCAAGACAGTTAACATTAGAAGCCCCATGACTATCATTTC
The DNA here is from genome assembly GCF_903995435.1 of Acomys russatus. Lineage (NCBI taxonomy): Eukaryota > Metazoa > Chordata > Mammalia > Rodentia > Muridae > Acomys > Acomys russatus. Next base: position 42,942,860 of record NC_067162.1, read on the forward strand.
CAAGCCACTGGGGACAAGGAACAGGAGAGGGAAGGAGAAGTTGGGGACAATCATCTGCTCATGTTCCCTGCTGTAGGTGTTTGATGCACCTAAAGTTACCACTGATAGAACAATTGTTGGGAAACGTGATTGCTGAAACAAATGCATTGAAATTTAAATTTAAACTCTGCCCCTGTTTGTGTTATGCAGTGACACTGGAGACATCTCCAACCTCAAGGATTTATCTATCCCTAGCCACTAGGCTTAGGCATGCGCTCTCTCTCTCTCTCTCTCTCTCTCTCTCTCTCTCTCTCTCTCTCTCTCTCTCTCTCTCTCTCTCTCATTTCTTTTCTTTTTCACAAATGGTCTAGCCTTGTGCAATTTTTGGCTGCAAATCCTTTGAAACCTGCCGTGACCATGTTCTTTTTCCTCAAGTCATCATTTACAAGGTAAAGACAACACGGTGAAAAAAGGGGAAAATTCCAAGTCCCTATTTCCTAGCCAGCTAAGGCTTTAGTCTAAGGCTCTTTCCTTGTGTGAGGAAATCCCATTCACACATTCCCTCTAGTTGCTGGACTCTGCATATTCCTGAGTGGTGTTCAGGAGGCTGCCTCAGGCCTTGGCTGAGGGCTAGGATTTATTCACTGGGGCTACTTGCTACAATAGAAGACAGGTCTAGGTCTTGGAGCTATGCATGGCTGTAGAAGGGGATATTTAATTCTTACCCCTCCCTCCCCATAGCTTAGGTTGCTTTTGCAAGAGATAAATAGAAAGGCCATAATATTTTGAGCACTATATTTGTTTTGCATTTTAGTTAATTTTAATATAAAAACACATTATTGTAGTCTGATTACAAAGGCAAATGTTAGAAATTGTAGAAAATTTGCTATTCCTGAAAAAGCACAAAGAAACAGTTACTAAAAAGGCAGTTTAGTGTTCCTTCCCTTTAATGTATATCTCTAGCTCTTCTCCCTTTGTACTGCTGCCCTTGCCCTCCTTCTCCCCTTCCCTCCCCTTCCCACCCTCTCTCTTTCTCTCCCTCCCTCCCTGCTTCCTTCCTTTTCCTCTTTCCCCTTTCCTTCCTGTATTCTTTCCTCCCACTCTTTTTCCCCTTTCTCTAATACCTTTTCCTTGTTTGCTGTCGCCTTCCTCCCTTCCCTCTCCATCTATTCTTTCTATTTATCCATCTGTCACGCCAGGAAAAACACTAGGACCTTAAGACTACAGTGGCTGGAACTCCCCCTCCTTCAGCAAACTTTTTTTGCACACACTTACATCTCTGGACCACTTGCTTCCTTCTTAACCCTGGTCAGGTTTTTGTGGCTTCTCTCTTGGCATTTATAAGAAAAGAGTTAATAATCATGCCTACCTCATATGATTCTGTCAAGACTTAATAACATAATCCATATAAGATGTTTGGCAAAATTCCTCAACTAGAAGCCCAAGCTATCCTTACCACTGTGTTCTTACCTACTTAATAGAGTTGTCAAGACCTGATGAAAAAATAAAAGTAAAAATACCTGATACAGTATATAGAAATTATAATTATAAATGTGGTCATAAATACATACATAGATTTTATGTTATTGGAATCCCTTTCTTAAATGCATTTGTAAATGACATTTTAATGACTGAAAAAATATTTTATGTGGCAAATAGAATATTCTATGTGCAAATATTCATAACACAACTATTACAGCTATTCATCTAGAATGTGTCAGCTTTCCATTGTTATAAATAACATTGTGATAGACATTTCTTAGACTAAATTCCCAGAAAGCTATTAGCTAGTTAGAGGGGGCACATACTCTATAGCTTTATAACATCGCCATGATGCCCAGCAAAGCTGGTCCTTCTGTGAATGTCCTGCACATTTGCAAGGCTTGAGATGGTCTCCACAAAGACTTGCTGCCCCAGTTTACAAAACGCAGGAGTTCCCTGCTATTAGCAGGAAAGCCACGCTTGGCCATATATTTTTGACACTATTTATTCTCATTTCTTAAGATTGTCAACTTACGATAAATATTTCCTGCCCTCCCCCACAACCCCCGCCGACTGAGACACTTGTCCTTCCTTTCCTTAGTGGCCCTACCAGTACTTAAACATTTGACTTTCTAATGTGACATTTGTTGGAATTTGCTCATTTTCAATTTCTGAACAGAGCCACTGGCTGTGTGCAGGGTCAAGGATCTTCATCTGTGTTCTCTGAGTTTACCTGAATTTTTCTGACCACACCCCCGCCCCATGACCTGGTCTCACAACCAGCCAAGCACTGACGATCTCCTGCCACCCTCTAAATGCCCCTGATGTCCATCGCCTCCCACCTCGTAAAGAACCTCATTGTGTCACTGTAATATGTCCCTTGTCCTAGATTTCAAGTTCATTCTTTTCACTGAAGAAAAATAGTATGGAATAATAGCAAGTAAGGGCTCCTTTATGGCACCATTTAAGTCCCTCTTCTTGTGCGCACTTCCCTTCTTTGTACTTCTTTTAAACCCGTGCTTGTTAGATTCATATCTATATAAACTACCTCTGTGCTGCTTCTCGCCCCAGAAGCCTCCCTTTTAAACACGGTAAAGAAGCTGCCCAAAGAATCACCTTTAATGCCGGAAGAAAACTGCTTTAGACTGTGTCCGAAGATGAATCTTCACTAATGGTCTCCTGAAGAGACTGGGGGACTTCTTAGCCCAGGCTGTAATGAGTCCACAAAGACAGGCAGCCACCTGGCTTGGTTCAAGGCCTATAGTCCGCTGACTGTTGGTGAAGAAAAACACGTAAAACAAAACAAAACAAAAAACAGAATTACGGAGAAGAAGAGAGAAGGCGTGGTGGTGAGACTAGAAGACAGATGCATAAAGCATTGTCAACATACAGATCTTCTGGGGTCTAATTCTTGTTTATTCATTCACTTTTTTTTTTTTTTGAGACTAGGTCTTATGTATCAGAGAACTCTTGGTCCTCTTCTGTCTCCTGAGTGCAGAGTTGTGAGTCACACACCACCAAGCCTGGCTAGAGAAGAGCCTTAGAACTCTTTGTATGCCCTGGGTTTGAGTGTGCTATGGCTCCCCACAAAATAGAACCCTTTGTAATGAGGAAAATCGGAGAGTGCTAATCTAGCATGCATACCAGCCACCTGCAATATCCAGAGGAAGCTAAGAGAGAATATGCTGCCCTACTGTGTGAAGCCACAGAGAATGTGGAGACCCAATGTGGGCAGCCTCAGTCCTGGCCTCTAAGCTCTGATTCTGAGATTCGTTTCCTTTTAATGAGTTTTTCTTTCAGGAAGGTAGAGTCTCAGGTACAGAGGTGGGAACTGAGTCGTTTTCCTGCTGATCTGGTGGGGGAGGGCATGTTTGGTCAGTTTTTAGCCCCAAGGCATTATTTGCCCGAGTTCCTGGTTCTGGACAATCTTTTAGAAGTAGCTTGCAGGTGATGCCAGAGTTGTTTTTCTGTGGCCTTCATGACCCTGGTGTGCCCAAGCCTCACAGAGAGCTGCAGTGACCCAGGGCAAACTTCAGGACATCCAGAAGAATGAAGATAACACAGCATCCATCCGTCTGGCTATGGCCAGGCTACCAGAAACTGGCTAAGCTGGTCACAGGATCATGTGACCTGAATCAAATCCCTTCTCTGAATAGAGTCAGAGATTCCTCTCTGTCTAATGAAGGGATTGGTCTAAAAATGGCATGGCAATACCAGATGAAGAAGCCACAGGCTCATCTCTGTTTCTCGTGATAACTATAGCTAGCCCTTCCCTTGGCCATCCTTGTTACCTCGAGAATGTGCCCTACCCAGGACCAACAGATCCAGGAAAGCCTGGGGCTGACCCCTTCAGACCGTCTTAGCAATGGTCCCCAAGTGTAGTTAAATTACTTGGCATTTAAAACTCACTAAGTGAATTTTAAAATTTTCTTGCTATTGTGACAAAGTCACCTGGCAAACGTGATGTGAGGCAGGATTTATTTTAGCTCATGGTTTGCAGGTACGGTCCATCCCGATGGGCGTGGCAGCAGGACTGAGGTAGCTGGTCCCACTGCCTCTGTAGTCAGGAAGAGAGATGAATGTTGGCACTCAGTTCGCTTTCTCCTTTTCATTTCATCTGGAACCCTAGCATATGGTGGTGCTGCTCATGCTCCTGGTTTTCTCTCATCAGTTAGACCTCTTAGGGAACACCCCTGTGGACACTCCCAGAGATGCATTTCCATAGCAGGTCTGAATATCACTGAGAAGACCATCAAGATCACACCAGGGGAGCAGACTGTGGCTGTTTGTGGGTGCTGTATGTGCAATGGCTTCCCATAGTCTATCTTGTATCTTGTTTATAAGATGTCTTGAGCAGGTTTTGGGTAGGCAGCTGACTCTCCGGCACTCCAGGCTATGAGCGTCCCATTGCCGGGAGTATTTGATGCGCCTGTGTTTCCCTAGCTCTCTTGAGCTAATTGTTTGCCTTCTTTACTCTCCCAGGCTGTACTCATTAGCAAGGCTGACCACGGTGACAAGCTGCACTGAGACGAGATCTTTATAAACGAGAGCTCTTCGCCCGCCTTGCCTCCCGCTTAACCTTGTTTTAAAAATCACACAGTAATTCTCACACAAAATCTCTTTTCTTCAAAAACATCCCTTGTATACTTACATGCCATTGTCCTCTCAACCTTGAGCAATTTTGAATCAGTTTATTCATGAAGTTAACCATAGCACTCTTAAGGAAGTTATCTGTCCATCTGTCTATGTATCCAACTTCCTATAATCTGTTTGTCATATTCTCTCTCTCTCTCTCTCTCTCTCTCTCTCTCTCTCTCTCTCTCTCTCTCTCTCTCTCTCTCTCTCTCTCTCCCTCTCTCTCTCTCTCTCCCTCTCTCTCTCTCTCTGTGTGTGTCTGTGTGTCTGTGTCTGTGTCTGTGTAAGTATATAAAGATTTAAGACATAAACCCAATCTTAGATATTCTCACCTAAAACTCTGGTTTTGTTTTTGTATCAGCAAAAGCCCCTGCTTCATCTCCATTGTTATTTTCCCACCACTCTTTTGGCAGCATCCAGCGCTGGCATCTCCACGGGTTCCCATGGAGACTCCCAGCCTTCGTGACTCTGGGGACCAGTCATTGGACATTGGTTTCTGGCACCTGCAGTGCATCATTGCCCAGAATCCTAATTCATATAGACTAGGAGTGATTGGAGCAAGGATAGTGAGTGACATGAGAGCTGATTGCATGGGTGTGCTCAGGACAGAGGCTCGTGGACTATTCAGAGCTTGCGTTGTCACAGAGAGCACGGTGCTGTATATAAGCAGAAAGCCCTTAGGAGAAGTGTATGTTTGGTCACTTGCCACCATGTAGCTCCATCCTCCCCAGGAGATCATGGATTAAGGGCTAACTGAAAAGTCCCGTCCCTAGTTTTTTGAGATAGAATCTCGCATAGCGCAGGCTGGCCTCACACTCATTACAAACCTCTGGATGATCTTGAATTCCTGATCCTTCTGCCTTGGTATCCAGAATGCTGGGATTACAGACTTCCATTACCATGCCTGGGCTAAGGTGTATCTCTGCAAGTATATTTAATCAGGCAAGGTCCCTGAAGAAAGCGTTTCTAATCCCTCCTTGGAAACCCAGGTCTCAATTGTGCAATCAGCAGCAGATGCAGTTGTACCATTGCAAACAGTGAAACTGATAGCATCCTTAAAGGGACACTGGGGTACACATGCAGTTGCCCTATCATCTCTTTAGTGAGGATGTGGGTCAGACACACCTGGCTGTAGCAAAATTAAGCATTTGCATCCCAAAAGGGAACTCATTTTGAGGTTAAGTTGTAAGGGTCTGGCTTCTCATAGAATGTTCTGTTGTTGTTTAGCTGCATTTAGTGCTAGGGTTTTGCCTCCTACTGTCTCAAGGCAGTAATATGGGGCATGGCTTCACTGAGTCTCTGGATGGCATACATCCCAATCTGGGCTTCCATGGAGGACCCACTGGAGGAGCCATGCGCTCTCCCTCTCTCTCTCTCTCTCTCTCTCTCTCTCTCTCTCTCTCTCTCTCTCTCTGTCTCTCTCTCTGTATCTGTCTCTGTCTCTGTCTCTGTCTCATATTAAGAACGTTCCTCCAAGAAAGTAGTGGTTTTGTTGATGCTGGAATGTTTAAAAACCAAACTTACCTTTTGGTGCATTTTAGAAACATTTATAGAATCTTACTGTACAGCCTTGGCATCAGCCAGGCTGAGACCTAAAGACTTGGGTATCCTTGTTTTGTTCTAGATACTCATGATTTGTCATTTGGAGCCAGAAAGTTTCCTCCAACCAGGCACAGTGATGTATACCTGAAATCCCAGAGCTTTGGAGACACAGGCAGTGTCACAAGTTCAAGGCCAGCTGGAGTTTCATAGCAAGAGATCATATTTTACACACATACACACACGGAGAGAGAGAGAGAGAGGGGGGGGGGGAGAAGACAGACAGACAGACAGACAGACAGACAGACAGAGAGATACAGAGACAGAGACAGGAACAGAAAGATGGGGGCAAGGAGAGAGCAGACAGAGACAAAGGAGAGAGCTCTTTTCAGTAGAACCTTGCCGCAGGAAGTCACCTATGCTGTGTTTGTGAATGTTCCTGACATGGCATCTTAAACGCCATGAGTCATACTTGATCTTGTGATTCTCACCCCAAGAACAGGCTATTCCTTGGGCTCACCTGTGACTAAGCAACATAGTGGGGTGCCCGAGGTTGGGACACTGGGGACTGCCAGGCCAGTGTGAGTATGTGTGCCTGTAAGCATGGGTGCGTGTGCCTGGAACAAAAGTGCATCTGATGGCTTCACTGTGACTTGGTAGCTATGTGGCCCTACTTCTCCCTGTGGTACAGATGAAGGACAGCATGGTTTTGGGGACTCAGTGCTGTCAGTGCAGTTTTGATTCCTTTCATGCAGCTGTTGGCTCAGCCAGCTAAGACTTTGTGGCTAAAATTCAAATAATATGGCCCCACTGCTTCCCTACAAATCTCAGCTCCCCCTTGTGAGCTTGTGGCTATGGGCAAATTATGTAGCCTCTCTAGGTTCTAGTTTTTTCATCTGAGAACCAGAGGTAATGAGAGCCTTTCTCTCTTGAAGTCTGTAAGATTATAGCTGACTCCTGTGATGCCAGAGCAGGGATGACAGAAAACGGTGCGTAAGAACTCACTCTCGCTACTATTGAGGTTTTCTCACATACACATAGCTGGCGTGCCTGCACACCCACGCCTCAGTTAGCTTATTCACAAGGATTGGTTCTGGCTGACATTTGCCTGTTCCCAACACTCATTCCACGTTCCCCGAACAAAGAGGTCCCTCATAAAGGCTTATCTGAGGGGTGTGTTTTCTGCCCCTAGCACAGCTCTCATGGGGAAAGTATTTTTGGTAAGTGACATTTTCTGGTTACAATAGTGAGTCACATCACTACATGGTCTGTTTTAAAGGGTGAAAGAGTCATTTCAGTATACAAACTATTGTTTTGTTATTTTATTACTTACCAGAAGGGAGTTTTGGGTAAGAAATCTAAACTATATAAGGAAATCATTACAAGTTTTTCTGTCATTTAGCATTGCATTAAAAAATAGCTAGAAAAAGAAAAACCCTAATTGAAACACTCAGTACATTTCTTTTTTTTTTTTCAGTACAACAATATGTTGACTGAAATTTTCAAATTACTAAAAGCACTCAGGCGGTTCTGGGAATTTGAATCTGGTAACCCTTCAGCTCTTTTTAGTTAGAATGTTGGCATTTTATACCAGTGTCAAATATGATAATTATTTTTCACAGATATTGAGCTTAATAGAGTAATTGCTGAACAGATTTCCACATTTGGCTCTGCCAGACCAAGCTGAGGAAATCTGCAAGCTGGGGACCAGTAGTTTCTCCGAATGCTTTCTCTGGGAATTGCCTGAGAAATTCGTTCTTGGTGAATGAGAGGGGAGCAAGAGGAATCCAGACAGCGAACTTATTACAAGTTTAGACATGGCCAACCCAATCTCTAAGGTTCTTGCAAATTACTCACAGATGGAAACAAACAAGCAAGTGGAAAGCGAGGCACCTTACAGTCTTTTGAGGCCAATCTAAGACCTGGAGGAAAAGCTTCCATATTTAATGTGTTTTAGAAACCATATGGATCATATATGTTGGTCTCAGTAGTTTTGATAGACATGACTTAAAATAGGAGAAATGTGTAAATGGATATGGGAAATTTTAACAGGATCTCAGGCATGGAAGAAAATGTTAACTACATGCTGGTCTGGTCTTTTGTTTTGTTTGGCTCTGAAAGGGAGTATCTATGCAGAGAAACTAAAGTGGGAAGCATGGCCTTGCTTGAGATCTGGCCTTCAATTATCTCTAGTATGTAAATAGGATCAGTGTATTATAAAGTCTAGTTTCCACTGTGGGTTGTTGCTTGACCCACAGTGCTTTGGAATGATATGGTGGCTGTTTGTCACATAGGAAGAGCAGCCTCGTTATTTTAGGATCGAGTTGGGCATCCTTGCCAAGTCTGGACCAGGCCCTTCTTCTGCTGGGCAAGAGCTCATGAAGCCAGAGCAAGAGAGTTCCCTGGACATCTCTGCAGCTAGTTTTTACATGTCTGGCTGTCTCATACCACTCATGTGGTTGGTCCAGCACAGCCTCTTTGTGGACTGCTGCCATGCCCATCCTCCTGTTTCCTGAAAACTCTAAGCTTTCTTCCTTCAGCTCCTCCCCCAAGATCCCGACTTCTTTCCCTCATTCCCCAAGCAACACCCCTTCAACCATCTTCCAGATCTCCAGAGAAGCCAGCCCTCAGGCCATTGTCCAAGACTTAACATGCATTGATTGAACATATTCCATACCTCGGGCACGGTGTTAGGAAATAGCACATCAATTTACCTAGAGGCTCCACTCCCCTGTCCCTTCATCCAAGGATGAGTTCATGGTCCAGGAAGCCCATTTTACATCCTGAATGTATAGGTAGGAGCAGCTCAGGCATCAGGAGGGCCAGTGTTTAGTGAGAGAGCTGTAAAGTCACAAAATAATAACACAGTCCAAGTGACAATAGGGATGGCATCCACAAGGGAAAGTTCAAAAAGAAACAGAGACAGATGGGAAATGGCTAGGCTTTAGGTACGATGGCCATGGCAAGCCTTTCCTCTTGGCCACGTCTGAGGGATATTGGAATCAAATCAGGATGAGGGCTGCACCTGCTGGAAGCATGCTCTAAGCAGAGAGGAGAGTGGCATGAGGCCTTGGTGAGTATAAGAAGATCTAAGAAAGAAAAGGCTGGCAACCATGACCATGGTGACTGAAGGAACCAGGAAAGGTGGACTTGGAGATAGTGATCCAGTAGAACCCTCAGGCCAGTGTGGAGTCGGGGACTGTGTCATTCATGGCTGGTCTTCATTTGTCCACCAAGGTGAAATTTATATGGCATAAAATCCCCCATTTTAGAATGGACAATGGGGTAACATCTAGTGATTGCAGAATATTCTATGACCATCCCGTCTGCTTCTTTCAAAACGTGTTTATCACCCCGAAAGCAATCCCCATCCCCATTAGAAGTCCCTCACCATCTGTCCATCCCCAGCCCTGGCAATATCAGTTCTGCTTCTCTGTCTTTGTAGTCATCTTTTCTGGATGCTAAAGGGACACAGGTGCAGTCGTGCCATTTCCTAGGCTGGATCTCTGACCTCCTCTCTGCCTGCATCCACAGGACCAAACCTATCTCTTGCCACTCGTACTCATCAGGCCCAACCTTACTTCCTCATCCTAACTCCTTGAACTGTTCAAGAGGAATAGTCAGGTCTCTCTGGGTTGCGCCCACCCCCAATGCCTCCCGTGTCCAGTTGTCACAGCTGGTGACCACCAGTGCCCACTTGCTAGACAACACCTCACCGTTGGTTCTGTTCATCCTGGGAGGAGCTAGTAATGTTGAGAGGCAAGTCTCCAAGATGTGTTCTCTGAAATGCTGCAGAGTACAGCATGCTGCCTGAGTGAATGAACTGTTTTTGACATGGCACACAGTTCTTTACAGAACATTCTGTGAGTGTTCATGCCCAGTGCAAACTATGTATTCAGTGTATTCAGTGTGTTCATGAATTATTTGTGAATCTTCATACCTGACATTCTATAGCAGTGGTTTTCAACCTTCCTAGTGCCAAGACCCTTTAACACACTTCCTCGTGATGTGGTGACCCCCCAACAATAAAATAAAATTATTTTCGTTGCTACTTCATGCCTGTAATTCTGCTACTGGTAGGAATCAGTAAATATCCGTTTTCCAATGGTCTTAGGCGATGCCTGTGAAAAGGTCCTTCAACCCCTAAAGGGGTCACAATCCACAAGTTAAGAACTGCTGTTCTAAAGTTCCCTAGCATAAACTCAGCTTATGCCAAGATGTCAAGCACAGCTTACGAAGGAGGTGATAGCTCTGTTCCTTCAATGCTCTGAGCACACCTCTGCTGCTCCAGATCTTTGCATGGCTACTGCTTTCCTGTCATCCGGATCTGAGACCTCAGGCCATGCCTTGGGTGCCCTCATCTACCTATCACAGCACCATTCCTTTTTATTTTTCCTTTGTGCCTTGCTTTATAGTCTGACACGATCCATGGTATATGTCTCCAAGCAGGCTCCAGGACAGCAATGACCTGACCTTGGTTCTCTGATGCATTTCCAGCCCATTCTGTAACTGTGTTAATTGAATTGTAAATTGGGCTATTCTGTATTTTCCTATTATTTTTAAATACATTTATTTACATATTGTATGTGTGTGTATGTGCGCACATACACATGCTTTGTACTACATTGTGTATGTGGAAGTCAGAGGGCAACAAGTGGGCGTCAGTTTTCTCTTTTCACCATGTGGGTCCTGAGGATTGAACTCAGACTATCAGGCTTGCTGGCTGATACTTTTTACATGCTGAGCCACCCTTTCCAAAAAACAGACCCAGGGCAGAATGAAATAGCATGGGATTTATTAGAGAGCGAGGAGGAGACCAACGACTGGGGAGAGCTACGACCCCTGTAAAGGAGGAAAGTGCAGAAAGGTGAGGCAGGGTGTTGTCAGCCAGGTGTAGTTCTCAGGGACTCCAGCCTCAGGGACTCCGGTCAGTGCCCCTGAGACAAAGAAACAGGTACAATCAGGACTGAGTCTACGTGGGTGGACCCGTTTCACTGAGTGACTGGGTGAGAGTGGCCTATGGGAAATGGGACATTGTGGGGAATGTGGCAAGAATGAACTGCAGTGCACCACAGCTGGGCCTGTCTGTGTCCCAGACTCAAGTTAGAGATCAAGAAGAGCATTCTAGTGGGCAGCACAAGGGTAGGTGAAAAGCTCTAGTTCAATGAGTGAAGAAATGAGCGAGTGATGGAGTGAATAAGTGAATGGCCTGCCCTTCATGTTACTTCACTGCCTGCCTCTTACTTTGGGCTTTCAAGTCCACAATTTAGTTTTTAGCTTCCTTTATATGGACCGTCTATTATATGCCAGCTGACTTACCTGCCATGCCTTCCGTGGTTCTCTCAGCATCCCTAGGTACCACTGTTGTCCATCCCCATCTCACAGGTGAGAAGAACAAGGCTCCACTGAATCTAGTCAGATTTGGTGAATGAGCTCAAACTCTCGGTCTCTACAGCCCACTATCAACAGAGACAGAGACTCAATGCCCAACGGTCCAGGATCCTCAGATGTGGCCGGGTGCGGGGAGGTAGGAATCAATTCTGGCTTCAGATAACCAAGACAAACATCATGACTTACATCTTCTGTCCTTTATCCTTCATCACCACTCATGAGATCAGTGCACACTTGACAAATACCTTCTGTGTGCCGACCCACAGAAGAACTGTCTATCTTCCCATCACTGAGGTATTTGTGGTTCTCTCACTTTAGTGTTAACTGTCAACTTGACACAATCTAGACTCACCCAGAGTGTCTGAACTGAGGAATTATCTAGATGGGCTTGGCCTGTGAGTGTGTTTATGAAGGATCATCTTAACTGTTAATTGAGGTGGGAAGACCCCCCCACCCTGAGTGTGGGCCTCTACAGGGCTGCAATACATGTATTTGATCAAAGAAGCCCAGCTAAGCAGAAACTAGCAATCAAGCAGGGACCCATCTGTTCTCTTTGCTCTCGACTGTGTTATGAGGTGTCTAGCTACTTGAGTTCCTATCTTTACGTCTTCAAAATGATGGGCGTGTAACCCAAATCAACTTTTTGCCTGTGAGCTGTTTTTGGTCAGGGTGTTTTATCATGGCAGCAGACAGGCAGGTGAAATAATTGTCTACACTGTCTAACCCACTGAGGCACATAGGGCTCTTGAGACCTTGAAGCAGGGCTACTATCCTGAGATAGTATAAAACACACCAGGCTTCAAAGACATGATATACAAGAGGATATTTTTTTTTTAATCCCACAAATAGTTTCTATATTATGTAAAATAATGACTTTTGACTACACAAAGTTAACTAAAATATATTATTAAGATGAAACCCATCGTTATTGAAAACATTTGGCTTTACTTTTTAATGAGGCCCTTGGATAATTTAAATATTCACATGACGTAGCGTGTATTAGAATTCTCCTCAAAGCTCTGATCTGCTGGACGGTGGTAAGAGGATTGCAGTGGGAGCAGAGGGCACTAAGAATACAGAGCTGTGAGTGACAGACTATGGAGGAAGTTTGCAGCCACAGGACTTTGTCCACAAGATGCACTGGGCACGGCAGCTCTGTGGGTGATGAGTGTGTGGAGAGAGGCTGCACCTAGGTGTCCGGGGCTAGAGTTTGGGCTGAGGTGGTCTCAGGCTTGGGAACCCAACATTGAGCTGAAGCTTTGCATCTCAAACTCTTCACTAATAAAGGGGAACCTTTGCCGTCACTCAGGATTTGACTCTTGATTGACTTAGAAAGTGTGAGACTTGCTGAGAAAGCTCTGCGAGGAGGTGGGGATTTGTAGTGGGACCAAAGACAAAAGGCTCTATTCATTGTTTGTCTTGTTGCTGTGACAGAGGAAGGGGGTGCTTATTTTGGCTCACAGTTTGAGGGTATAGTCCATCAGGGTGGGGAGGGCGTGGCACCGGGAGTGGGAGGCAGCAGGTCACATTGTATTCACAGTAAGTAAAAAGAGAGAGATAAATGCAAGTTCTCCGTTCACTCCCTCCTTTTTATTCAGTCTAGGTCGCCAGATGATGACGTGTTTCCGTCCATCTTGTGGGTGGGTCTTCCTGCAATAAGTACCATAATCTAGAAACTCATAGAGATTTGTTCCCATAGAGATTCCAACATACTATTGAAAATCGACCATAAGATAAGTTATCGCAAAGACTTGGGAGATCACACTGGTGGGCTGGAGTTTTTAGTCCTTTATGGGAAGGGCTGTCTAAATAGCTCGGCCATGTCCTCTCAGCTGTGCCCAGAAATAGAGGGCAGAGTGACCTTTTGCCTTTTCCTCACTCAGTCCCCATGGTCCCACTGTAGCCCCGAGTGTGGGAGGAAGATAAGTCTATGACGTCAGGTGTATTCCACGGTGATTTTGTAAATTACAGCCTGGGTAGCATGAATTTGTAGGCGTAATGCATTTACCCACGGCCCCTGGAGTGCACTAGAAGACAATTTCTTGGTGTTTAAAAGATTATCCTTTTAATAATTCATTGTTCTTAACAACACAATATATCAGCGGTTTACACCGAAGTCGTGTTTTATCTGCAATGCACTTCCAAATTGAAAGGTCTCATAAAATAACACTTAGCTCTCAGAATCTTTCTGCTGTCTAAGCTCAGCTTCAAATCTGTTTGATGATAACGAATATCCTGTCTCCTTTATCATCCAGTGTAAGCTCTAATTTAGGAGCTCAGGAATAAATGAGGCAGTGCTAACAGGTGTGTGTGGTGTGTGTGTGTGTGTGTGTGTGTGTGTACATGTGTACATATGTGCATGCATACATAACACATGCATGTGTTGTAAACTGCATGCAGCTTGGCCTTCTCACCCAGAGAGGGCATGTGGCAGCAATTCAGCGAGGCACATCTACATTTGTCTCTCAGCTGACCCACTGATGGGGAACACAGTCCTTTCCAACAAGTGGAGGGACCACAACCCCTCGTCTAGGAGAAGGAGTTGCTGGGTGTTTCCATAGAGTTAGGACTGAGGAGAAGTTGCCAGCCTCCTTTTTCTTCTTCCTCATCTATAATAATCTGTTTCTCTGTGCCCAGTGCTCTGTGTGCAGTGCTCTCCCTGTAGCCTCTAGAGAAGGCCAAAGTCTTCATGCAGACACTAGGTCCAGGCTGCTGCCCCATCTTGCTGTTCTCACTTTCACAGTGATGTGGCTCTGATGTCACTTTACCAAGCATGCCACAGCAATCTCCACCCCCAGGGATGTGTATATGTTTTCCCCTTTCCTGGACACTCATCTTTTTTGAAGTCCCTTTAGATGCTATATGGTATACGTGTGTGTGTGTGTGTGTATGTGTGTGTATGCTTGTGCATGTGTGTGTATACTTGTTCGTGTGTGTGTGTGCTTGTGCATGTGCATATACATGTGTGTGTTCATGTCTGTATATGCTTGTGCATGTTTGTGGGTCTGTGTGTATGCATATGGTTGCTTGTGTGCATGTATGAGTGTGTATGCTTGTTTGTGTGTTTTATGCGTGTGTGTGTGTGTGTGTGTGTGTGTGTGTGTGTGTGTGTGTGTGGTATAGACGCCAGGGATCGATATCAGGTGTCTTTCTTAGTAATTTCTCCATCTAGTTTTCAGGGTCTCTCACTGAACCAGGAGGTCAACAATTGGCTATGCTGCCTGGCTAGCAAACTCCAGGGGTCCCTGTCTCCATGTCCACAGTGCTGGGATTACAGGAATGTGTTACCAAACTCAAGTCTCCGTGCTTGCATTGCACACAGTTTTCTTTCTGCACCATCTCCCCAGTGCCACAATCTTTGCTCTGGTGGGCAGGAAGACAGAGATTGTGGGGAGCAGAACATCTTATACAAGCCATGGCTCAGGATCTGCTGCTAGAGAATTTGAATGAATGACATACCACAGACAGGCCACACGGACCCAGCTCTGCAGTTGAGTTGTATTTGATTATTGATGATCTTTGCTGTAAGATTTTCAGAAAGTGGCTGAGATACCTAGCTCATTGGCCCAGGCCGGGGAAGTACCTGGGCAGGATGCAGAGGTGGCAGGCAGGAAGTGGGCTGCCAGAAAGCTAAGCAGTTTTGAGAAGGCAAGGCTTGGGAAAAATGAGGATAACTTGCTATTTTCTTATTTCCTAAATAAGCCGTGAACATGTTTGTAAGCTTCTAGGAATTGGCTAGTGGAGAGAAAGAGATTAAAGATGAGTGGAAGTGGGAGGAGGGGAGGGAAAGGGAAAGAGAAAGGAGAGATTGTTGATTGGGCATGGCATGACTAGAAACCAAGATTGAATATAAACAAGCTGACCTTAAAATTTTCTAGCAGGTCTGAGGATGGTCACAACATAAAACTATGATAGAAATATTAGGTGAACAAGTAAGTGTATTAGCATCTCCTTATGTAGCCCAGGCTGGCTAGCCCTGAATCCTTCTGCCTCAGCTGAGGGTAATGGGTTTAGATAAAGGGTGCATGGGTATACTTTCTGAAGGGGGTGGGACACTACTGTGGACACAATATAGTCTTGATGCCCGGTCCCTTGAGGAACAGGTGACAGGAAGCATACATCCTGGATCACACAAGCACTTAGAAAACAGGTGGGCATGTACTAGGTGCATCATGAAGCCCTAATAGACTAGGTGGACATCTGCTATATGCCAGGCTCTGCCAAGTGCCAGCTATACACCAGGGCAGGACATGTGTGGGTGCTGCCTTGTGTAGCTCAGAAGCCAAGGATAGTATCTTGGAATTTATAGAGCAGTGTTGTTCACTTCCAGGCCTTCCGTGCCAGCATCTTTCACCCAAGACCTCTAAAGGTCTCAAGAAGTTAGGCAGGTTTATAGGAGCTGTCTACTCTGAGTTAAATCTCAGAGACTTCTTTTAGTGTCTTGCCCAAGGTCACAGGGCTGTGAGGTGACAGAGCCCAGAAAATCAAACACAGGTCTGATCCCAAACCTTGAGCCTCCTTCCCAGCAAATTGCTCTTAATGGGCTCATTTTAAAGTGGGAAAGAGCTGCCTAAAAGGCTCTTGTGCACGCGTGGGAGGTGGCTTCGAAAAGCTTACGAGACTGACATATCTTGTAAGACCCAAGGACTTTACACACCTGCTTGAAGCAACATTGAAGTGGTTCTTAATGCTCGGAGGGGGTTCCCCTCACCTTGCTCAAAATTGTCAACCCCACTGGGAAGAAAAGCTCTCTAGGGGTTTGCCACATAAAATAAACAGAAATCAATTTTGACTTGTTTTCTAATCATGATAAATGGAGCCAGGTTAAGGGGGAAAGGCTCTCTGAGCGTTAGTTGAGGAACATTTTGCCAAGATGCACCGGTCTCTGACAAGCAATTAAGAAGCCCTCTGATTGTGCCTGGCAGTGCCACGGCTCAGCACACTCCTGATTAATTCTCATTTCCATTCTTTCCATGGGATTTATTCACTCTGCTCACCTGGAGTGTGCATGGCTCCTTCACCTCACCCTCTACCCTTCTCTCTCAAGCGTCTATGCTTGGGCCCTTACAACTGCACCCAGCCATTAATCAGCACCGTGCTCATCGCTGCTGATGAAATATCTACTGTGAAGAACTGATCAGCTGTCCCTTTTCTTGAGTCATCCATGGAGGACTTCTCTAACTAAACACATCTTCCCTTAAGAGGCATAGATGCTGGGTCCAGTGGCACACAACTATGATGGTAAGACCAGGGATGCTGAGGCAGAAGGATCGTGGATCCAAGGCTAGTGGGAGATACGTAGGGAGACCCTGTTAAAACAAACCAGGAAAGGTGGGAGGAAGAGGAAGGGGGATAAAGGGAAAGGAAAGGAGGGGAGAAGGGAGAGAGGAAAGGGGAAAAGGAAGAAAAGGAAAAAAGAGGGGGAAAGGAAGGAAGAGAGAGAGAGAGAGAGAGAGAGAGAGAGAGAGAGAGAGAGAGAGAGAGAGAGAGAGGGCATTAAAAAAAAAAGCCAGGTTGGTCATGGGAAGAGTGTATCACTCTGAATTGTCGCTAGGGGGTTGGAAGAATCTGTAGGTGAAAGGCTGAAGTTGAGATAAATTGTAAGGCGCTTGCAAAGCAAAGACAGATGGAATCAGCGCCACCCTCTTTGCCTTCATGGCTGTCAACTGTCGAGTCCTTTCTATCATCTTTCTTAGGCTGTTTCTTATGAATCCTGCAACAACCTACAAAGACTAACAGAAGCTTAACGTCGTAAACAGGAACTGAGAGTCCTGTTGACTGGCTCTCTGGATAGCCCACTGGGCACAGGCTAGGATAGGCATCCAAGGCTGCCACCTGAGAACCCACAGGGAACTCGAACCCACACCCTGTGTTTGACTGGGTTTCTGCACCTACCCACTGAGCCAGGAGCTTCTGAGTGTGGAGGCCTGTGCCATATATCCCTGCTCAGCAGACACCAGGTAGTGGGAGACTGTCCACTCAGGAGGACTACCTCATGCTGCTTTCAGCATCCTTCCTCAGTGTGATCTTCAAGGCAAACTGAAAGGCGCTTCTGCCCTGGGGACTTTCTCCTGGAAACCCAGATTGTCACGTGTTCTCGATCCCTAAGGGCAGTGCAGAAAGAGAAGGGGGAAAGGAACATTTGCGTGTAGCACATGTGTAAGGATCTCAAAATAACACGTCTGAGTGATCCTTAGAGTACAGTATTGAGTGTGACCCTTGGTCTTAATTGTCAACCCGCCACAGCCTAGATCATTGTGAGGAGATTCTCCCTGTGGGAGTATGTAGATAGGATTGGCCCATGGATGAGTCTATGGAGAATGGTCTTGATTGTGTTCACTGAAACAAGACAACCCAGTCTACTCTGGGCGGCACCATTCTTGGGCTTGGCTCCTAGACTATATAGGAGTAGAGAAAGTGGGTTGGATAGAGACATACACATTACTTTCTTTCTGTTCTTTCCTGTGGGTGTGACATAGCTATTCCAAGTACTAATTCCTTGACTTCCCCACAATGATTGCAAGAGCTGTAATTGTTAGGTACAATAAACCCCCTTGCCCCTAAGTTGTTTTTGTTAGCGTATCTTAGCACAGGAACAGAAGTGATGCTAAGAGAGCAGTGTAGCCTTTAATGTCGTGGTTTATAAACACCAACACTGAGGCATGAAGAGGTGATGTGGAATTTTTTAAGGCTTCATAGCTAGGACCAACTTCAAAACCCAGCATCCATTCATCTGCCTATCTCCTGCTCCCCCTCCCTCCTTCTCCTCCTCCTCCGCCTCCTCCTTCTTCTTTTCTCTCTCTCTCCCTCCCCCTCCCTCTCCTTTCTCTCCTCTCTCTGTTAATATCTCCTGTAATTTTCTATTTCCCCACCGCTTATCTCCTTATATAATATCTATTTACCTATCTACCTATATATACCATCTAACACCATCCACTCCTGTATGTATGTATGTATGTATGTATGTATGTATCTATGTATCTATCTATCATCTATTTCATCTATTGATTATTGGTCGATAATATATCATCCATTTTTGTATCTATGGTCTATCTTTTATCTATCTTTTTTATTATCCCCCCACATAACACTCTCTCTTCCTCCCAGAAGTTATAGAATCCTGCAGTTTTCTTCCAAACTTCATTATTTTCTATTAAAATTATAACCTGCCTCTAAAATATTTAAGCACACAAATTAACTGGTGTTAATTATGATGTTTTCAAAGGTGACAAGCAATTAGCATAAGAATTGAAGAAAAATCCACCTAACTTTAACTTGGCATCTTTCATAATAACTTCAAACCTTTGTCAATCATAGCTTTATCTAACCCCAATACCTCTTAGGCCTACACAGAGTATAAATAGTTTTTAAAGTCCTGGTACTTACAGACAGGTAGGCATCCAAAGCCATTATATTAGTCCCTAATATTCTCTTCAAAGAGAGGTTAAAATGATGGTTTTCTATTTTGGTCAGGAAATGTGACTCTTCTGAATGCTGCCATTAATCTGTACCTCATGAATCTCCAGCCCCCTTGTTCTGTGTCTTGCACATGTTCTGCATCATGCATTATGAAAAGGTGGAGCATGGTATTCAGGGGAAGAGGCCCAAAAGAGTGATCATAGTCACATGCAGTCACAGGCTCATAGGCATACACATCGGCTATGCCCTATGTCTCTGGTTCACAAGTGTCCTTTTAAATCAAGGCATAATGCAATAGGGAGCATGTTTAACTGGGAGTCTGTGTTGACCAGAGCTGCTTTCTGCTCACACCAGCTGGACAGCTCGCCTAGCAGGTCAGCATTCCATCGGCACTGTAATTTCCCATGAGGACAGGGTAGCACTTGCACTTGGTGAACCTGGCCCCGTCCACAGCTCCAGTGTTCTGTAGGCGCTGACTCTAATTACTGCACTTTGACTCCTGCCTAAGAATTTCTTTCCTGAGTCACTGACACTCATGCCAACAATGCTCGAGGGGAGCTGGGAGCCTCTACAGTCTCTGTAAACATCCTGTATGTATATGGCGGGACTCACAGATGGAGAAATCTACCTCACACATCACCTCTGCACCAGCTTCATCCGTGGGGCTGCTAGCACAGGTACCATAAGAGCCAGGAGTGGAGGCATGCTCCTGCTTTTTCAGGACTTGGGAGGTTGAGGCAGGAAGATCAGCAGTTCTTGATTATCTTTGGCTATGTGATGAGCATAAGACCCTACTCAAAACCATTACCCAACTATCCCTCTTAAGGTAATGCATATAATGGATATGATATGTTACCATAAAGATATCAGCACATCCATGTTCATTGCTGCCCTATTCACAGTAAACAAGAGAATGGAGCCAGCCTAGATGGCCGACAACAAATGAATGGCTATTAAAAAACATGACACATATACACAATGGAATTTTATTTAGCTGTAAAGAAAAATAAAACTATGAAATTCGTGGCAAAATAGATGAAATCTAGAAATCATTAATATTATTAAGCCAAGGTACCCCAGACTCAAAGACAACTACCATGTGATCGCTCTTAGATGTCAAGCCTACCTTTTTAAGATATATTTTTATTTATGTGAATCTGAATGTGGTGCTTGTCTGCCTTCTTGTACTGCATCTCAGTTTGGAGAACCCAGACTTTGCATACTTAATAACCACGATGGTAGCCTAGTATTCTGGGGATTATTTTTCTCAGAGTTGAAGCTGAGTCAACTAGAGAGAAAGGGACAGAGCCGCGAGCAGGCCATGGTTTGAAGAAAGATGAGGCAGTAGTAGTGGTTCCCTGTCACTCCTTCCTCATCTTGTTCTCCATTAAATTTCTGGGAGAACATTCCAGAACTTCCAGAAGCTCCTGTTTAGCTACATCTATCTACATATTGACCAAGAACTAATATTTTTGACAGAGAGGATTTGTATGTCAAAATCTTATCGGAAGCCGAGCCTTCCTCATCCTCATCTGTCACATACCCTCACTGACATCCCATCCCGGTGGTGAATATATTTTAAGCTGGAAATGCGAAGAGAAAACATTCTATGTTTGCAAGTGATTCCCTTCTCCCAACCCCAGCTGTACACAACTATGCAGAATGGTTCAAGGTTAAAATCCTGTTGATTTTCTGTTGTCAACTACAGGAAGCACTCCCAACACAACTACGTTTGAGTGAAGTAGCTGGGGAAGGGGTCAGTCATAGCAAGGTCTGTTCTGAGTGACTCTTGCCACAGTCACTGCTGAGTGAGACTTCTCACCAAACAAGCACCATCTCTGACACACCACTTATGAGGACCTTGAGCATTTCTTCCAGATAAAGATAGCGTGCCCTTGAGTACAAACTCTGAGATCTGCACTCTCCATGCTGTTCTTGTTTGACTTAGATCCCCCCATAGATCTTTTAAATGAACTGCTTTCTTTCTTTCTTTCTTTCTTTTTTTTTTTTTTTTGGACCAGGTCTAGGGTCACAGGAAACTGAGCGCAGTGGAGTGCCCACGTCTTCTGTCTCCCATTTGCACAGCTCACTCTGCTGTCAGCATCACTCACCAGTGTGATGCTTCTGTTGCACCGATGAGCCAGTGTGTATGTGCAACTATTAGCTAGAACCCATCGGTCATGTTAGGGCCCACACTATGGTCTGTGGTGCTATGTGTTTTGACAAATACACACTGTGTGTAATGGTTCAGCTTGGTTGCCATCTTGGCGGAATTTAGAATCACCATGGGAGCACATCTCTGGGTATTCCTGTGATAAAGTCTGTAGATTGGACTAACCAAAGCGAGAAGACATGCTATTCCATAGGCTGAGGTCCTGGACTGGAGAAACAGAAGGAAGAAAGCTGAGTTCCAGCCTTCGTTTCTATTTTCTCATTGAGGACACAATGTGACCAGGCATCTCACACTCCTGCCACCGTGCCTTTCCTCCATAATGGAGGCCCTCAAACTGTGGGCCATATACCACATTCCTTTCATGGTTTTCTTTCTATCAGGATTTAATCTTAGCAATGAGGAAAGTAACTAATACTTCAAGTACCTGCAGTTGCATCCTCAGACTCAGTTTCATTGTACTAAATGGTTTCTTCCCATGCTTCTATCTTCTCCCCCGTTTCTAGCAACTAGTAAACTCCACGTTATCTCTATAATTTTTTTGAGTGTCCAGCACTTAAATTTTTCTAGTGTATGCTTGTGCTGGTGAGATTTTTGTCAGCTTGACACCAATCAGAGTCATCTGGGAGGAGGAACCATACATTTAGGGACTGCCTCCATCTGATTGGCCTCTGGGTGTGTCTGTGGGAAATTTTCTTGATTACTGATTGATGGGATGGCCCAGCCCCCTATGAGTGGTGTTGTCGCTGGGCTGGTGCTCCTGAGCTGTGTAAGAAAGCAGATTGAGCGAGTCATGGAGAGCAAGCCAGTAGGCAGCATTCCTTATGCTCTCTGACTCCAGGTTCCTGTTTTGAGTTCCCACCCTGCCTTCCCTGGATAATAGATTATAACCTGTAAACCAAGGAAACCCTTTCCTCCCCAGGTTGGTTGTGGTCAGTGCTTTATCCCAACAACAGAAAGTGAACTAGGACAACACTCTATCACTTCTTTCTTTCCATAAGCAGTGTGTATTCCAGGCTCCACCTTAATTATTCATGCTTTCCTTTAAATAAAAAGAAGGGCAGAGAAAAAATATTGACTTAATAAGCAACAAAAAGGTATCCCATGCCAACATTGCTAATGTCTATGGCAGAAATAAATCTACCTTGTGTGATGAGGAAGAAGGAAAAGGCAGCTTTTGCTGCCATGCCTCATGACGTAGTCACAGCATGCAAGAGGAGCATGGCAACACTGGAGCGGGCTTTCTGTTAGGGCTTCGGGAGTACCCGCAGTTTTGCCAGCCGTTGTGGATCTCAGAAGGTGTTCCCTAAGGTGAGGGCAATCGTTACGTATACCCATCCACTGACAAGAGGATTTTGCGATGTGGGTGAGTTAACTATAAGATGGCTACTACTGTGTGCACATTTCTAAAATGTGCATTTTACTGTTTTTAAGTCATTTAGGTCACTTCCAGTGGATGCATGTATGTCTGTTACACAGGTAAGGTGGTGGCCGCTTTTTCCCAGGCTTTGCCACTGCATGCATGGTAATGTTACTAAGTGTTCTTGCTTTCTGTTGCTATGATAAAATGCTGATCAAAGCCAACTTGGGGAGAAGAGTGTTTATTTGGCTTACACTTGCATCTTAGAGTCCATCATGAGGGAAATCAGGGCAGGAACTCAAGGCAGGAATCAGGAACTAACTGTATAAACTGAAGCAGAAGCCTTGGATGGATGCTGCTCACAGGCTTGCTCCACTTTGCTTGCTCAGCCTGCTTCATCCTATGTCTCAGGACCACTTGCCCAGGGAGACACCATCCCCAGTAAGATATGCCCCCATGTCAGTGATCAGGGCAAATATGATGGCGTCGATTTTTCCACTGAGGTCTCCTCTTCCTGTGTGACTCTAGTTTACATCAAGTTGACGAAAATTAACCAGCACACTAACATTAAACCAATTACAGCTTTTATTCCTTCCCCTTAACTACAGTGGACTACATTTCCTACCTTCTTGACCATGGCCACATCCACGCCCGAGGTCTGAATTTGGACATGTAGGAGCAAGTAGTACATGTCAAACCAGAGCATGGCGTTTGGGGCTCAGTTTTCCAGTCGTCTCTTTCCATCTGATGAGATGCTGACATTTCTGCCATCTGTGTGCCCTGGGTATTTGTGAGAGTCACAGCTCTGGTGGTAACTGGGCATGAAGCAGTGAGGTTGAGGTGGCCCAGTCAGTACAGTATTTGGCATACAAGCATGGGGGCCTGGTGCAGATCACAACACCCACATTTACAAAAAAGCCAAGCTGGACATGGTATACGTCTTTAATTCTAATTTTGGGAGGGCAAGGCTAGGGCTCTCCAGAGCTTTCTGGTCAGCCAGTCTGTCTGAATAAGTGAGTTCCAAGTTCAGTTAAAGATCTTGTCTAAGAGAATAAGGTTGAGATTATCTGAGGGTGACATTGACGTGTGTGAGGTGTGTGTCATCCATATGTCTCATAGAGAGTCACATGTTTATAATGTATACATACAAAGAGAGAGACAGAGACAGAAACAGAGACAGAGAAACAAGACACAATAAATGAGTCTTTGCTTGACATCTACTGAGGATGCTGCTGCCATTATGTAACCTGGCCTAACACAGCTCATACACAGAGCCACGAGCAGCTTCATGCATGCGCACTTTTGTCTGCACCTGAGAGCAAGTCTCTACAGAAACGGTGTGAGCACAATGTCAATACATGAGACAGCTTTTAGAGCCCCGCCCTGCCCCCACCTTTGCCCTCTGCATCTCTTGACTTAGACACTACTATTTATTCATGGCTTATTAGGTAAATATCTTCCCCAGAGGAGCCTGGGCCTCCCTAGAGCCTGCCAGTGCTTCTGCGTTAAAGCCTCCAGTGTTAGCGATTGTTTCATTAAACTCCAATCTGAAGGATAATCCCTGCTGGAAAATTCGTTCTGTCTTATAAAAGTCTCCCAGGTGCTGAGTGTCAAACTGCTAACCAAGTTGCCCCGTTGTTTAGTGGTGCTTATTGGTGGCCACGTGACATCGGTCCCACTCCCTGTGCATTTCTAGCATGAGTCACTCTGTGTAGAAGGATTACCATTTGGTTTGGGAGATCCAAAATTAGAGAACGAGAGCTTGAACACCCCGCTCTCTCTTCCAGCAAGGAGCAAGAGTGCCTTTCCTCTTCCAGGAGGCCAAGATTAGGAGCTAATGAGTTTGCCAGCTCTGACCTTCATCCAAGGAGCCAGTGAGTGAGGTGAGGGGTTCGTTCAAGTGGGCAGTGGCTTCCTCAGGAAGTTAGGATCAGGATAAAGATGCAGAGGTGGCTGAGGGCTCAGAGATCATCTCCTCCTCACAAGGCCAACCTCTGGCTTCTGGCCTGCAGCTCCCAGCGTGGTGCGGAAGGGCCTGTGTGGGTGGGAAGCAAACAGACAGATCTAATGCAGAGCCCAGAGCACCGTAACTCAATTCTATAGCTTCTCTGGAGGCCAACAGTCTATCCAACTTCCCTTCCTTCACACATCTCGCTGGATCATGAAACATAATGAGATTTGTATGGGAAAGCAGCTTCTGTCCAAAGAGGTAGACAGGGTTACACAGTAAAATCCAGGAACTGTCAATCACTGCATTATAACCACTTTATTATTTTCAACTTCCTACCATACTACCTCCCTCCTTACCTCTAGCTGCCATTACCTAACAGAGCCCAAGGTATTCTATCTCCTCGTATTGAGGCCACAGTGACCTGGGAGTGGCCCTGCATTGGCTGAGTCTTGAATTTGGTTTTCATGTGATCCTGATGGTGCCCTTCTCATTCTGATACTGTCTCCATCTGTAAAATGGAAAGAACCTCAGAGCCTGCTCTGCTTGCCTTGCAAGATTATGGACAGAAATGAATGAGCTAACGTAAGCGGGTGGGACACTTGTCTGAAGAGTCATACTGACATCACCCAGAGCCCTGGAATATGGGCATCTGGGGATGCCAGCTTCTTCTAAAGGCCCATTGATGCTTAGATCTGTGGCCCAGCTCTTGGCTTAGAATCCTGGCTTTTGGTTTTAAATAGTCTCAACAACCTCATGATGTAGTGCCCCTGAGCTGACACTCCCTCAGCCTACCTTATTTCATAGGCCCTTCCATGGATGTAGAGCTGTGGGATTTCCTCTGGCTGAGACTCTACATGGACGGACTTCATTCCTCATGAGCTCAAAGCTCATGGTTCAACCCTGGTCCAACCAGCTGCCCCCAGTGCAGTGTGAAGAGTCCCAGTTTTTCTGCCTTGACTCAGAAGCTGCCTCTGCTTTCTCTTGAGGCCTCATCCTGCCATTACTGTGGACACACGCGGAAGCAGCTTTCACCATTCCTGTTGGTCTCTTTCTCTGTCCCACTGAGCCTTACCCAAACATAGCCTCTTTGTGTCAAGGAGTTACTCTCTCTGTGTTTGTCTGTTTTATTTGTTTAAATGACTAGTAGAGCTTGGCATTATGGAAGCTTTTCATCCCAGTTTAGAGAAACTAAATTTGACCCAACTAAATTCCCTTAGCCTATCATACCCTAAAACATGTATAGGCCTCTACAATGAATAAATAAATGGACTCAGACATTTATTAAATTATGCATGAATGAATATAGATAGGCCAACTTCTTAAACAAGTGGGGTCCTTTGATGTAGAATAAAAATGCTTTTCTTGGTCAAAACATTTTTTAAATGAGGGATTAAAAAGAAAGACTGCTATGTACATAAAATAATTTGATTAAAATACTGTTGGCCGAGTTTACTCCACTGACTCTTGAAAGAGGGAAAGTATAATTTGTGTCTTCTATTATTGCATTTAAGGAGAGTGCTGTCTAAAAGCAGTCTCTCTTCATGTTTGTTGTCTCAACATTATAAAGTCTGTATTTAGTCCTAATTCAAACATACAGATTGGCAATCTCATCATCCACACTGAGGAGTAAGACACTCAGAGTAAATGTTGATTTAATCAAAAATTTAAAACTTGTAGAAAGTAGATAGAAATGGAACTCAGAATTTTAAAGAGTGTTGAATGGGGCCTAAATAGTGTTTTCTGAATTAGTGTTTAACATGCTATTCTAAAGGACAGTGGGTTCACCTACAGCAGAGAAAAATTCCATGTGGAGATGAAACGGGCTCCAGGAGCAGCTGGCTCTCCATCTCCAGAACAGGTGTGGGCATGCACATAGGTGCCTGTGTTCTTTCAGTCATGAGTTTTGGGTTGAGATCCTCCTTTTCCAGGATCTTAGTCATCCTCTGACTCCCTCGCCCAACTGTGCTGGATAAAAGAATGTAGCTGCTCAGGCCATGGGCACTGGAGCCTGCTGTGAATGACAGAGACATAGCCAGATTCATTTGGATCAGTGATCACACATGAGGCTGGCTGGGTGAACTGTATTGAAGGATAATGTACTGCAGATGTTGTAGGTAGGTAAACTGAGGCAAAGGCTTCTGGATGGTATAATGATGTGATGGCCCTTGGGTGTGTATCAGAAGGAAGGGATGTCTTAGCTTAGATCTCTGCTGTGGCTTCAATTTGAAGTGTCCATCCTCAGAGGTTAACTCTTGGGACATACGATACAGCAGTGTTATGATGTGGGACTTCCAAGAATTTCCTGTGGACTGATTCTTGAGTAGAAATGAATTGTGATGAAAGCATTGATGAATTCATAATTTTATTCAGTAGTGCCATTGAAAGATTGAGGAAACACTCTGAAGAAAGTTGGCCACTGGGTGTATTAGTTACTTCTGTTGCTGTTGTGACAAAATACTTGACCAAAACACACACACACACACACACACACACACACACACACACACACACCAAAAAAAAACCCAAAACAAACAACAAAAATAAACACAAAATCCAACCAACCAACCAACCAACAAAACCCCTCCCCTCCCCCCAAAAAAAACTGAAGGAGGATGGTTTGACTCACAATTTGAGAGTGCACAGTCCAGCGTGTGGGAACATCATGTTTGCAGAAACAGAAGGCAGCTGGTCACATGACATCCACAGTCAGGAAGCAGAGAAAGAGAGAGAGAGAGAGAGAGAGAGAGAGAGAGAGAGAGAGAGAGAGAGAGAGAGAGAGAGAGGGAGGGAGGCCTGCTGATGCTGAGCTCGGGTTCTGCTCTCTAGTAAGTCCACCACCTCAGCCAGTGGGACGGTGTCACACACATTTAAGGTGGGCCTTCCCACCTTGGTTAACCCATTACAGACCAGGCTATGCTCTTGGGAATGTCTGCATCCTTTATTGGCTCTTCATTTACTGTTCTGTGCTTTTTTTTTTTTTCACTGTGAGATTTGCTCCATCATATCCTTCTACCATGATGCAGCACCAGCACCCTGTGGCCTAGAAACAACAGAGTAGGTGGCCATGGATGGAAACTCAACCTTCCTTCCTTTTAATTCGACCTGTCATGTATGTGTCAGAATGAAGAAAGGTCTGACTGACTGACCGTTAGGTCCTGGGACAGTGGTCCAAAGACCGTCAGCTGTTTGTGAGCCAAGTGGGGTGGCTAGGTAGGTGAGAGAGTTGTGGAGGGAAAGAAAAGACTAGCTAGTCAAGCTGGTATTAATAAGGTGGCAAGAACCAGGCACCTGGAGCTTAACTCTTGAGGAACTGCTAGGGAGCAAGCTCAGAGTCATTCCCGCTGGGGCTCATTGAACCATGGCTTGGGTGGACACTATGCCTGTCAAGTCTGGCTCAAAGTCTAGAAAAGCAGACATTAGAGGAGAAAGGCAGAGCTGTGAAGATGGTGTAGCTTGGTCAGGATGAGGAGCTGTGAAAGAGGAGGCCATTGCTTCCTTACAGCAAGGACTGAGTTTCTATTGCTTTCTAAGCTGGCTCCCACAGCACAGCTGTCCCACAGCAGGCTCTCTGCTATGACAGCCCACTCATTACTAACAGTGGGAATGCTCAACACGCAGTGGGCACCCCAGTGCCCCTTGTGCCACCTCAGTCCTGACTGCCTACAGGAAGACACCTTTCGCATTATAGTGCTGTTACCTCCCATTTTCCAGGGGACACAGAATATGAGCTTGAAGTTTAGCATGCTGAAGCAGTTAGTCCCTCTGGGGCCAGTTCATTGATTGCAGCATTGGTCATGTTGTCCTCACCCCACCTGCCTGCAAGTGTCCTTGCTGTGATTCTTGCTGATGTTGTTTTCTCTTAAGGAGTCTGGTCTTTAGCAAGCTGCATTTTCGCAGCAAAAGCAAGTATAACCCAAGGGTACCCAAAGAAAGCTGCTGAAGCTGTGTGGCTACACAAAAATGGGAAGCATCTGCTTCAAGGTTGAAGCTTTCTCTCTGATGAGCAGTGAGATCTATACTTTCCTGTGAGTATAGGATAAACATTTAGAATGTAGTTAGGGCCTCCTGCCTAGTTACCAGTATGGTGGCTGTAGGTTCTTCATCAAGTGGCCCCAGGTAGTTGACAAGAGGCAGCAGAATGATTGCAAGAATCAAGGAACAAGAGGCTTTCTGTGAGAACTCATCCTCTAGAAATGTCAGAGAGGCTACATCCATGAAGTCTCATCAACATGGCTGCCTAAGCATGAGCTGAACAAAGGCAGCATCAATAGATATGCTGATATGCGTGCAATCTCATGGCTCCTAAACAAAGATAAGGCATGCTGAGAGCAAGTGTCTGCCCCTGGGATGAGCACCCAGATTTTTTTCTTCAACACCAAGTGGTCAGACCTGAAATAATATACACACAAGTAGCACTATATGAACAACCCCTCCAACCAGGAAAACTTCACAATATCTGTAAGTGTATAGAAATGCTTAAGAATTGTAGATCAGTATAATAAAATAAAGTATCAAAAAAAACAAAAAACAAAAAAAACAAAAGGTGAATTTTCTGTTGACCCTTGAGCAGTGCTATGCAGATAAACTTCTTGGCCTGGTTGCTAGTTCAATGCATGAAACCCCATACTCTGTGTCTGTGTCTCTGAGGGAGGGGAGGGGAGGCAGGGAGTCTCCAGAGTCACCCCTGCAGCTCATTGGTCAGACCCTCCAAATTTGTTTAACCAGTCAGTCATAATATCATTAAACCCCATGAGGTCAAGAGGTTTTGTTGTGAGCATCAGCAGGTCTTGTTGAAATCTTTTGAAAAATGCGTACAGACATCCCGGGCTCAGCACTTCTCAGGGGCGGTGAACAGAAGTATATGTTAAATTTTTACACCGTTTAACAGTTGAAACTTACAACAAATCCTAATTCACTTAATAGCCTGTTGCTTTTTGGAAACGGGATGATGAAATGTCACCCAGAGACAGCTTAAGCAGGACTCTGCCAGGATGCTAGGTGCGAAATGGCCTAATTTGGTGGTGATGGTGGCAGTGTTGTGTGCATGCGGATCAAATCCTGTGTTTTCAATTGTCCTTTTTATGGTCAATTAAGACAGTGTTAGGGTACAGACTTAACATCAGAGTTGTGTAACATGACAGACTGAAGCATGGCCTCCGATTACAGGGAGAATGTCTGCTGGTGACAGTCATTCTCGGGGTGTTTTACCTGCCTCTGCTTTTGAACTTGACTCAAAGGGCTGAGCCAACATATCGTGGAAATTGTTTTGTAAACCGTAACGAAGGTGTCTTTCTTTAGCAGCTTCCTGCCCAAAGACTCCAGAATGCTTTACAAACTTATCAAAGTGATATACACAGGTCGTTTGAGGCTCAGCTGAAATACTAGGGCCTGAGGGAACAGTAGTCATTGGTGAAAAATCTTCCATGCCAGGCCACGGACAAGGAGGAAGCATGTTTAGCATTTAAAGCATCTTTCCCAACCAGAGGGCCGCCCTGGGTCTCAGAGCTGCAGCCCAGTCTACTACACAGACCAAGATGACGCTTCCATGGAAGTGAGGTTTGGAGGTTGTCCACCCACATACCATGGCTATGCAATTCCTCATAAAGCTGCTTACATCCTGGGGAGGTGGCTTGGTTGCTAAAGACCTTACCACACATCCAGAGGATCTTTTTCTCAGTCTACAGAACCCACGGGGAAGAGCCAGACATGGTGGTCCATGCTTAAAGTCCCAGTTCTGTGGAGGGAAAGTAACAGATCCTCCTTGGAGCTTATTGGCCAGTCCCTATAACCTACTTGATGAGATGCATGCCAGCAAGGGAAGTTGTCTCAAAAAGAGCAAGTGGGCTTAAAAATAACTGGGGGATGTAGATGTGACTCAGCCATTAAGAACTTGTATTGCTCTTGCAAAGAATTTGAATTGAGTTTGGCTCTCAGTGCCCACATAGAGTAGCTCATAACTATCCACAACTCCAGCTCCCAGGGATCTGATGCCTCTAGCCTTGTGTGTGCACTTGTACTGATTTCAATACAGACACGCGCACACACACACACACATTAAAAAATAATAACAATAAATTCCAGAAAAGCCAACATGCCTTCTTTTTGTGTGTGTTTGTTTGTTTGTTTTTGAGACAGGGTTTCTCTGTGTAGCCTTGGCTGTCCTGGACTCCCTTTGTAGACCAGGCTGGCCTCGAACTCACAGAGATCTACCTGCCTCTGCCTCCCGAGTGCTGGGATTACAGGCATCTTTCTGTTTCTTAACATATATGTCAGCACAGGGGGAAACAGGCTCAAGGAAGCACCAAACTTCAGATGCATTGCCTCAGCTTCCTGAGTGTTTCGATTACAGATGCCATCAGCTGGGTTATGTAGGAAACCTTGAAGCCATAACAAAATTATGATATTCCTAAGTCCAAACTCAAATACATACGCATTATAAAGTGTGAGGCTGCCAAACCCAAAGGAGAGATAAAGGCATAAGTATTTGGTCTCTGAACTGACATGACACAAAGCCTTATAGGACATAGGGTCTCAGTGGAAGGAAAGCTGAATGTGCTGCTGTCCACACAGAAGGGAAATGGTAGGATAAGGATCACAGGTGAGAGGGAGGGAGGAATGGGCCACGCTGGCGCTAAGCAAAGGACCAAATATCACTGGAGAGTCTGTGGAGCAATGGGAGGAATGGCTTTGCTGGTCTTGGTGAGGGACTCAACAGAAGGTTCTTGGCAAGTAGCCAGACAGGTGTCTTTGGTAAGAGGAAAGACAATTCCAGCATAAGTGAGTAGAGACACAAAAATGAAACAACTGAGAGTTCCTAAAGGGGAAAGAACCCTCAAGGGGGAAGCCTAGTTATTTGACTTTGAAAATCTGTAGGAGTTGAGAAAGGGGGAGGGGAGAGGAGAGGGGAGGAGGGAAGAAAGGGGAAGAAAAAAGGGAAAATAAGAAGAGAGAAGAAAGAGAGGAGAGAAAGGGGAAAGAGGAGAGAGGGGAGAAAGGGCCTCAGAGAAACATATTGTGACAAATGTGCATTTCTCTAATAAAGTCCATGGGAAAGAACATCTAAAATAAACAGGTGTGTCTGTCAGGCCAGAACCCACCGTGGTCATACAGGGTCCTAAAGTTTCCTGACAATAGCAGATTTCAAATGAGCCAAAGAAAGTGGAAAGAGGTTTATGCCAGAAATTGCAGGTAGATGTGCTGTCTGGCAGGCAGCACCCGGTGGAAATGGTAGGATGAGTGCCAGCCTAGGTAGGCTCAGGTCGCTTCCATTTCTATGATCAAAGAAAATGATCATCACCCTGTAAAAGGCTTGAACAAATACAAATAGGAGAAAATTGGAGCCTGAGATAGTTGAGAAGATGATAAAAGTACATGCTATTGATTGAAGCAAATCCCCTTATAGAAGCAGATGAATTACTTCTCACACCGACACCAAGAAGACCGTGCTTAGGATCTAGCAACAGCTTCTGTAATTCCTGAGGCATCGTGAAGAGGAGAAGTGTGAGGAGAAATAAGACTGGCCTCAGAAAGAAGACTGGCCAACTAGCTTCCTTCCTTCATTCCCTCCTTCGTTCCTTCCTTCATTCCTTCTTTCCTTCCTTCCTTCCCTCCCTTCCACACTCTCTCTCCTCCTCCTCTCTTCTTCTCTCCTCCTCTTCCCTCCTCCTCTGCTTCTTCTCCTTCTTCTTCTTCTCCTTCTTCTTCTTTTTCTCCTTCCTCTTATTCTTATTCTTCATAGAAAAGGCATTTGCTGGAAGTTGCAGTCCAATGAAGCCAATCCCCAGCCTCAGCTTATTTCTGAGTACACGTAACCATCTATCCTAACTTGACCATCTGCTTGCTTGGTTGTCTCTACTTACCCAGGAAATATGTTGTGCTAGAGTCCAAGAATGCACTAGAAGACAAGACATAGAGAGCCTCTCCTGAATGCAAGGTAGAGTCAAACAGATGAAACATGGTTTAAGATTCTAAAAAGATAACGGTGAGACCGGTGGAAATGGAGGGTATGGGGGGAGTGGTCAGGATGCCAGTGTTAGTAAAAGGTGTCTGTTACTGCTAGGGACACACACCCAGTTCAAATGGCTGCTATCAATAGATAAGGGTCTTGTTTGTGATAAGGGTCAGGAAGAGCCTGGTGTGGGGTCTGGCTGGATGTTTGCTTATGTGATTATGAGGGAACAGTGAACTTCTAAGTTGTGTTGTGGGTTTTTTTTTCCTTCATTCTTTTGTCTGTTGTGGGAGACAAGATCTCTCATTACGTAGCCCGGACTGGCCTGACCTCTCTTCTGTGAAGCCTAGGGGTCTTCAGCCTCCCAAATACTGCCCTCACCAGTACCCAGATCTCTTTAGATACCTTTATATGGCTTTGATATCAGTGAACTGTTGCTTATATAGATCATGTTGGGAAGTGGTCATTATTTGGGAAGGGTGGAATAATGTGCAAAATATTAGTATTTTTTCTTAAAATATTTTTAAAATACTTTAAAAAATAATTAGCCTTTAAGGATCCTTGATAATATTCCCCAGAGAAATTCTACTAATCTGGACTATATTTTCCTAAAATATATTTAATTACTGACTTACTGTTATTTGCAATTATTTGTTTCTGTCTTATATTGGGCTATTAATACTTTTAGTTTCATTGTACCAACCAAGGCAATACATACAGTAAACATCAAACTTCTACTCAGATCTAGCCAACAGACAGGACATTCTCCACAGTTGAGTGGAGAGTGGGCGCTGACTCTGACACGAACTCTGGTGCCCCATATTCGACCACTTCCCCTTGGTGGGGAGGCCTGGTGGCACTCAGAGAAAGTATAAACAGGCTACCAAGATGAGACTTGATAGCCTATGATCATATAGTGGGGGAGAAGGTCCCCCTCAGTCACAGTCATAGGGAAGGGGAATAGGGTGAAAGTGGGAGGGAGGGAAGAATGGGAGGATACAAGGGATGGGATAACAATTGAGATGTAATGTGAATAAATTAATTAAATAAATTAAAAATAATAATTTTAGTTTCTTCTTGAGTCAGTTTGGAATTTGTGTATGTATAGCAATTTCTCTATTTCCTCTGAAATGTCTAGTTTCCCAGCATGCACTTATTCATAATATTCCCTCATAAACCTTTCCATTTCTGTAAAATCATCAGTGGTGTTCTCTGTAGTTATTAATTTGATGGTCTATGCCCTTCTTCACCATCTTGGTCAGTCCTGTTTGCAGCCATTGATTGATGGTCTATGCCCCTCCCCACCATCTTGATTAGTCTAGCTATGATTTGCCAATTGTGTTGTTATTGATTAATTTCCTCTATTGCTTTTCTACACTTTACTTTAAATATAGACGCCAACCAATTAAATTATATCAGACTGAACCACTGCACCACGTCAGTAGCAGAAAAAGGCAAAGAAAGTGCCTAAGAATGAAGTGTGTGAGAAACTGTTGGACCAGGGGGAAAATGAGCAGATTCTATCATACCAGAGGGTAGCACCACAAGCAAATGCATGTAGTGTTGTCCCTGGCCTGCTACACCAGCTGTAGACTTGCAAGACTGGACTCAAATCCTGGCCTTACCTCATACTACTGAGATATATATATATATATGTAGCTAGTTGTTTAATGCTTGCTCTTGAGAGAAACCCCTGTGGAGGCAAGATTTTGTGATTTTGGCCTGAATATTTGAACATCATATCTATGCACAATCCATGGACCAGACCTACAGGATGTTGAAAAATGGCCTTACCATGTGCTAAGAGGTTAAGAAGATCTCTAGTAAGCCACAAAGCATTCAGGATTCTGGGTATCAAACCCAGTGTCTTGTACATGCTGAGCAAGTGTGCTCTCTACCACCAAGGGCTATGCCCAAACTTTGTTTAGCTACTCCCCTGATTCCTGTTTCATAATGTCTAAACCGGAAGATCATAGTATCTATCCCAAAGAGAGGGGTCACCCACATTTTCCTCAGTGTCTGGTACAGAGTGAGGATTTAGTTACCTTTTGTTACATAGATGAAGCAGGCTAAAAGTTCGTGTATAGTGTGTTAAGACTGTATTTCGCTGATCCTAAGAGTTCGGTATATATGAGTGGTTGCTGTTATTGATTCATTGGGGACTTTAAAAAAAAAAAGAAAAAATTAGTCCAGGGTATTCCCAGCTCAAGTTTGAGGAAGTAGGTTACTCTCTCTTCTTGAATTCTGTAGGCAAAGGCGGCCTCTTAGGGAGGTGACAGAATGGAGCCCTGTCCTTGCTCGTAGTGTAAGGCTGCATGGTTGTGAGACTTGAAAGCAAGAGCAATTGCACTTTCTGTCTGGCCTTTTGGGGTGAGCTATGTCTTTTGCTAAGAGTGTATTCTCAGCCTAAGAACACCCACAAGGTGGTCATGGGAATTCAGGGAAGAAAGCCACAAGCACCTACAGAGCAAAGCCTGGACACCACTCACTCACTCACTCACTCTCTTCCACGTGCCTTGCTTCCTCTGTTTGCTCTGACTGCTACAACATACAACACTAGTCTGTATCAATTGCATTTGGCACGGTTGCTTGTTGGTCTTGAAGCAAACAATCCTTGGGTCAGAGATGCATTTCTACAGCCCCTCTACTCTGCAAATGGTCAGTCATACAGGTCGAGTTTCACTATAAAGGACTCAATTGCACAGGCACATGCAGCAATGGGTTTCTCAGAACTTCTAAAAACCTTTCATGGGCAAATGAGTCGTGAACCCGAGTTTCTCATATGCAATCAAACCTGATGGAGGATAACCAATCCAATAACATATCTCTGGAGAAAGTGATTAGATGCCATATTTTTTGTAACAAGATGCTTGTGATGGCTCATCTCCATTGTCAACTTGATGTGGTTTAAAATCACCATGGAAACACCACTCTTGCATCTCTGTATGTTTTTACGAGGGTCTTCAGAAAGACTGAACTCAAGGGGAAAGACCATCCCTGAATGTGAGGGCTACCATCTCATGGGGCAGGGTCCTGGACTCAATCAAAAGGAGAAGGCAGGCTGAGTACCAGAATTGGTCTCTCTCTCTCTCTCTCTCTCTCTCTCTCTCTCTCTCTCTCTCTCTCTCTCTCTCTCTCTCTCTGTCTCTCTCTCTTGCTCTCTGCTTCCTGACCATGGCTGTCATGTGACCAGCTGCCTCATCTTCTCCCAGCATTCCTTCCCCACCATGACAGACTGTTACCCTACAGTTGTGAGCCCAAACAAACCAGCCTTTCCTCCAGTAGCTTCTGTCAGACCATTTACCACAGCAGTGACAAAAGTAACTACTACAGCGGGCAACTAAGATGCTGGATGCTAGCAAAGCAAAGACAGCAGCCCAGAGGCTTAACTGCTAGGTGGCAAGATTATAGCATGCAGATAGTGGCCTTCTTATTCAGCCAGTACAAAGATCCCTCCCCTAGAGGCTTTCCCTCCCCCAAGTCTTAAAACTCAACATTAATATAAACAAAACAGACATTTAGATTTAGGATAAAACCTCTCCAGTAATCCAAAGATTTTAAGGGGAAAAAATTAAAATAGGATGTTTGCTCAGGTGCCAGTTGTGGCATCCTGGAACTTCCTGTGTGCGCAGCCTTTGTGATTTCCACCTCTGTGACATCACTTCATCACTTAGGGCCGTGACTTCCCATATGTGTTGTCAATTGGGTCCTGAGGTTATTCTAGACCCATAAGAAAAGCCGCCAGCTACCTGCTTTTAGTGCTTTTAAGACAAACCTAGACATCACAGCAAAGAGGCTCTTGCCATTACCAGGAGAAGAAGGGGAGAGGTCTTCTGCCTGGTGGCACCGCCTGCCTCCCCTAAGACACTGTGGCTAGCACTTCTCAGAAAACAGAGCCAAACTATAAATAACACAGCACCAGCACGGAGTAGAGGCCTTGAGTAATGGGTGTGGCCAGGGTTTTGGCATTTTATTAGAGACGAACTGTCCCAGCTGTCCTCTGTGACTTAGTCACACACTTTGTTAAAGCTCATGATTCTATTTCCAGGCACTTTGCTGTGGCTCACTGATGAATGCCCAAAAGAAAAAATAAGTAGGCAGTCCCTTTCTCCTTAACATCTGGTACCCTCTTCTGGAGTGTAGGCCTTACATGCAGGCAGAACACTGTATACATAATAAATGAATAAATCTTTAAAAATAAATATTCCCAGGAGACTTTTGGAACCCTGTGAGCCCAGAGCACTCTTATTGCTCACGCAGGTAGAGCCCGGCCTTTCTTATCCCAGGCGTCATGACAGACCTGACCTTTCCTCATGGGGAGTACAGGCTAAGTGCTTTGTGATTCCCACTGGGGAGAAAGCAGAACCCACCAAGAGACCTTGGCCCTGTGTGGTGTCATTGCTGGCTTCCTGTTGTCAACTCAACATGCCTACAAAGAAGGAACCTCAGTTGAGAAAGTGCCTCTATCACCATCGTATTGACCCGTAGCCCGCTATAGCCAGTGTGGCCTTAGCGGGGGTGGGGGGGGGAGGGGAGGGGCTGGATGGTATAAAAAAGGTAACTGAGCATGTCAGAGGAAACAAGCCAGTAAATGGCATGAGTCCACCGTCTCTGCTTCAGTTCCTGCCTCCAGGTTCCTGCCTTGAATTTCTGCTTTGGCTTCCCATGAAGATGAACGTTAACGTCTATAAGCCAAATAAACGTTTTTCTCCCCAAGCTGCGTTGACCAGTGTTTTAATCACAGCAATGGAGAAGCAAACTAAAACATGCGCAAGCGCCTCCACTAGCTCCCAGTAGCATCAGCTCCTACTGCCCCATCAGGCAGAAGAGGCAGGGAGAAATAGAGAAAGGGCGAGAGCATAAAACACTAGGCTCTATGTTGACTTCTTTATTATACAACCCAACTAGCTTATACAAGAAGGAGAAAGGTTAAAGGGACAAAAGAGTGAACCTTCCGGTAGCCGTTCCACGGGACGGGTCCTTAGGTGTCTCTCTGGCCCAAGTGCTGGTCCAGCTGGTCCGCTGCTCTGCACGCTCTCCCTGCAGCCGACTTTGTTATTCTCTCTTCCCCAACTGCCTGAGTCACGTGGGATGGGCCGTCTCCTTCTCCCGGTGAGGGTCCATTAAAAAGACAATAATCCAGGTGGGGTTCCCAGGTCTGCTTCCTGAATTCCAGACCCAGAATGGCTCCACTCAGTCTGTCACAAGGTATTCATGGGGTGCCCCAAGGGTAAAGCCCGCCAAGACTGCTCCCACCTGTGACAAGGCTTATTCTTTCCCACAGCTCTACTCAGGGCATGCCCAGTGGAGGTTGCACAGAGGCAAGGGTGCTGGTGACAATGTTCCTAAGAATAACTGTCATTTGGGGTGTAGGCTCAGCACTGCTGGGTCCCATTGTTTAAGAGGCAAAGCTGAAGGTAGAGGACAGAGGACAATGTTAACCTTTTTTCAGCCAACGTTTGCCCAGAAACCCCCTAATGGACATCTGCTTAACTCCTATTGGTTAGACAAATCACGTGTTGTGTTTGCCTTAGATTGAGGCTGGAACTGTATTTGCATCCCTCGCCGCTGTGAAGGGAGCAGGTTGAGTGAAGGAATTTAGAAGTGGGTGTTTGGCCAGCTACTCACAACTGCCTTCCAACATGTAGACATTTTACTTGCTCGGTATCAGAGGGAGTAAAAACCTACGCAGGAGCTAGACCTGGCCTCCGCTGACCGTCCACCGCTGGCTCCTGTCCTCTCTCTGCCTCACACTCCAGGGCTCTGCGGAAGCAGATTCAAGCTCCCGGCCCGCTGGGATTAAACGCAGCTTGCACTATGTTTGTCTTCTTTTGTTGTTGTTTTTCTCCACAATAATCTGTCGAGGCCTTTTCTGTTTGCAAAGGCCCTTTTGTTTGATCTGAGTTTCCCTGTTTTAAAACATTTAACAGACATGCCGAAGTAGCTCCCAGAGCCTCTGAAGGGCACAGCTCACCCTCATGGAGGAACTGCAATTCCAGTAGGCAGGCAGGAACAAAAGCTAAAACTCAATGAATGAATCTTTTTAATTACTATGCAGATGTATGTGGGGTCAATGGATACTTTGCGTAAGATCACAAGTTGTGGACTCCCCACCCCCAGCAGATCAGATATTAAATATTGTGGGTTTGGCAGGCCATGTAGTTTTGTTTTTTGTTTTTTGTTTTTTTTGTTTTGTTGTTGTTGTTGTTGTTGTTGCAACTACTAAAAACTGCTAACTGAAAAAAAAATCAGAGCCACCCACCCCCGGAGAATACTTAAGTGAATTCACCCAAATGTGCTCCAATAAAGTTTTATTAACAAAGATATTGTTCCTCACATTTGGCCAGTGGATTTCCTTGATCCTTGCATCAGGCCTTTCAAGGTAATAAAACAGTTGTGCAACCCTGGCCTTTCCTGAAACTTCAAAGGTCCTGATGGGGCACTGACTTGACTGTCCTGATCACCATATCTCCACACTCTGATCCTGTTTCCCTCTCTTCTATAAAGCTTACTCTCTGCCTTTTGTCCTAGAAAGTTTCACTTTAAGTCTTCAGCTGCAGGCTTGAAGACCTACCTTCCTAGCAGGAGTCACGTACTGAGCTTCTGAGCCATCTGAAATTTTGGTGGACGGCTCCCACCAGGCAGTGCTCAATCATCCATGATTCAAGGGCTGTCACCACCAGCCTCCTAGTGACCAAGCTAAGCTGTCATTCTTAAGTGTGCATTTGACTCCTCGGCACACTTACAACTTCATGAACAACTGTCACAAACCTACTAGTGTAAGGCACTAACAGGCATTGGTGTTAATCCTAACTGTGTGGTTTCTGAGGCCTCACTGGGAGACTTCATCTCTGGTTTTTCCAGTGTCAGTCGAAGTACCAGAAGGCCCTCGTAGGTCAACCACTTGGGCCGAAAATCATTTCACATTTGTTTTCTAATGTGTCTGGTGGCTGATTCTGGCTGTTGGCCAGAACATCTGTACACAGCTTCTCCATGTGACTGACATGCCTCCTCGCAGAGTGGAATCCAGTGGTAAGAGTAGACATCCCAAGAAATCCTGATAGGAAAGAATGGTGGTGGCCAGAGATGGTGTGACACAGCCATAATCCCAGAATTTAGGACTAGAAGTGGAAGGATCGAGAATTTGGGGGTCTCGGTTCCACAGTGACCTTAAGGCCACCATGGGCTCCATGCAACTCTGTCTCAAAAGCTCAAGGTGGAAAAGAAGTTTTGAAAATTTTGATACTGTATAGCACCAGCTTATAAACACCACTTAACATGGTCCGTAGTGTCAGAGGTGGTCAGACACTAAGCCTGGGTCCAGAGAATGGACCTTGGGTCTCACTTCCTGGTGGGAAGCCTGTGTCCTTTCATATAACACTCAGAATGAGCATCTCAGATGATTTGTGGAGACAGCTCTGCTGAGGAAAGTCAGTCTCCTGGGACGGGCCAAAGCTGGGCTATTTTCAGTCAGTATTTGACCAGCTCCATAAAGCCCTTTAATAGCAGAAATGAAATATAGATACCTGACATAGGTAAGAGACAAGGTGTTGAGAAGGTGAAAAATAGATGTGGGGAAGTCTTTGGACATCGCTATCTCTTTGCAGCCCCCTCCCTGCTGCCTCCTTTGGGGGAAACTCCTAATTTTGTTTTAAAACTTGGGCTAGAAATATCCAAACAATTCTCCCTCCTAGTACTTTCGTAGATCCCTGTGTTTCCTGTGATCCCTTGTCACATTGCCCGTCCTCATCTGGGTGCATTGCTGGCTACTGTCTAGTAGTGCGTGTTAACAGGTAAGATGCCCTGTTTGCTTTGTCTGTAACCCAGCCCTTGGCACATGCTCCATGCCTAGTTCAGAGCAGACCTTCAGTCATGTACAGGAGGAAGGAATGGACTCGTGCGAGTGGAGTTTACTCTGGGATGCAACAGCAGGGCACTGAGCGCCAGGAGCACTGATTCTTCATAAATGGCTTTTCAACATCTTTAAAAGAGTGGCCATTGTATTAGGTACAAGACTATAAGCAACATGGACTCCTGCCTAGTTGAGGGTTTAATAACATTTTTTTATTTCTTATTCCTTACTGCATCCTGGGCACTATGCCAAGAACCTTGACACATATTCATTCCCTCTCTCTCTCTCTCTCTCTCTCTCTCTCTCTCTCATGAATTTCATGCCATGTGGTGCTTATGGTCACCCTTTTTCTCATGAGTACTACATTATTTTCTCAAAGATAATAGCCGCAGAGTGTGTCTCATTGGCAGGAGGCTTGTGCACACCCATGAGGCCTTGTTTT
Source organism: Acomys russatus (assembly GCF_903995435.1). Lineage (NCBI taxonomy): Eukaryota > Metazoa > Chordata > Mammalia > Rodentia > Muridae > Acomys > Acomys russatus. The sequence continues at coordinate 42,983,528 of NC_067162.1, forward strand.
TGGTCCACAAAAACAAAACAAAATGAAATGTCATTCTATAGTAAAATCCGGCAGTTTGCCCCATTCAAAGTATATGGTATGTATTCTCTACAGCAGTGTGTGTATATGTGTGATCTACATAGAGCTTTTGGGTGCTCATATGCGATTCCCATCATTTATTTTATAACTTCAAGAATTGAAGAGCATCTGTGTTGCTTCTGATTTTAAACTTCCTTAAGCACTGATTTATAACATCTATCCACACAGACTCATTTGAACATAGGATTCTTTAAGATATTGTATAAAAGAAGGCCTATGTCAGATGCTAACCAGGTCCAATAAACTGCCTTTGCCATTGCCAGTCCATGCTGCCATGAGCTCTGGCCACTGTTACCCTCAGTGATGATCTGCCAGTCTTCAGGGCAACATAAGAGTTCAATGTTGCTTTGTATTTGAATGTCCCCTAAGAACTGAAGAAGTGACTTCTTCCAACATCAGCCAAGGATGCCCAAGGTGCATCAAGATTTACAGTTCCTTCCAAACCACCACTGATTCCAGTGGCTCACAAACGTGAGTGCACTCTCATGATTCCTAAATCCCCACGTGTCAAGATATTTATAAAGAGTTCACCCTCTTTAGCACACCTGACATTCATGAGACATTACCAGTAAGGCTGGAGAGTAGGGTGACATCCCTCAGCCATGCATCTCTCTGCACATGCCCGCTCCCCTGTGTGTTGAGTGAATCAGATTTTTCTAACATTAATGAATGGCTTTCCTCATGTCACCATCTGCCTTGGTTCAGGACTCCTCTTCTACTCTTGTAGATAATACCATATGGTGCTCACTGTTTCTCTCTCTCTCTCTCTCTCTCTCTCTCTCTCTCTCTCTCTCTCTCTCTCTCCTGCCCTCTTTCCCTCGCTCTCTCTCTCATCTGCCTTGGTAGAGATAGCTTTCAATATCTATTTTTATAAGCATCATTTCTATTTATAAGTTATTGGATCCATATGCTGCAAATATTTATGCTGTGCTTTGGATTGGATTGACACTCAAGGTTTCTGCTTATGAAAATGTAGCTTATGCTGCAGATTAGGCATCAATAGCTTTGATTATATGTAAATATAATCTCTGGTGATGGCATTTAGAAGTTGGACCAGTGTGGACTGGTGGATTCCTAAGGGGGGAATGTCATAATAAAGAGTGTTCTTGCCCTTATAAAAGAGTGACCTTGGAGATCTCCCTTCCCTACTGACCATGTGACCATGTGAGGACACAATGCAAAGAAGTTGGCCCTACCAGATATAGACATCTAATGCTTTTAGCTGGATGACAGACTTCAGAACCCTAATAGATAAGTTTATTGAGTGTTTTAGATGCATTTTAATTTGTGTGTGTATGCATGTGCAACTGTTAAGTATATGTATGTGCCTACAGGTTCTCACAGAAGCCAGAAGGGGGCATCAGATCTCCTGGAGCTAGAGGTTACAGATACTTGTGAACCATCTAATGTAGGGTGCTGCCAAAGGAACTCAGGTCTCCTGCAAGAGCATTATGGGCTCTTAAGTGCTGAGTAATCCCTTCAGCCCTTTTTTCGTTTGTTTGTTTGCTTGCTTGCTTGAACCCAGTCTGTAGAATCCTATAATAGCACTCTGAATAGGTCAAGACAAAAATACATATGGAAAACTGAGAGGCAGTGCATGGCCAGCCTCCATATTCCTGCTGCCCACCTCTCCCAGTATTCCAGTAGAGCACCCCAACATTCTGACTTTTAATAGCACAAGTTAGTTTGTCTCTTTTGTGTCTTATGTACATGGAGACATTCAGAGCGTCTTCTTTTGTGTCTGCCCGACACTCTGTCTTTTGAAATACCTCACTGGATCAATAGCTAGCATTGAACAAACAGGCCATGCTGGTACTCTTCTAGGTAGTCTATACTCATTAGACTGAGCCTTGTGTATTCACTATGGTTCAGGGGCAGCTGTTCTAATTTTTCCCTTGAAGTAACACTACAGCTTGCTTTGGCATGTCATACGAATATTAGATCCTGCATTTGGGTCTAAACAATGAACTGCCCTTGTCGGTTTATTGCCTGTTGTCAGTTAATGCCCAGTAATACATAGCTCCTTTTTCCACAGCCACTTTTAATATTTCCCCTTTTCATAAATAATTTATTAAAGCCAGGAGCCCCTTCAAGCCACAATTGCAAAGAGAGCTCTCCATCCCGTCCTTTTGCTTAAGGAGGGTGACTTTCTGAGGACAGTGAGCAGATAGTCTCCAAAATTGCCACCATAGACTAAGCACTTCAGGCCAATGCTGTGGAGCCATAGTAGTGTCTTAATAAATCAAGATTCTGAGTTTGTCCGGGGTGCGAAGGGCAGAGGGGGATTTAACACCCAGCTCATTCATTTCCTCTCCCAGAAATGATGAGCTATGCAGGGGAGACATCAATCACCCCTCGCTCCCAATTACATTACAGTTCTGAGGTTTAAACTCAGCTTTGCCTAGAACACTAATATCAGAGCCTTAGCTGCAGCACTCCTGCTTGAGGGCAGCTTTTGATAGCATCCATGGAACAGAGAAATTCTGGTTCTTTTACTGCAGAGTGTATACCTCTCCTTACATAGGTTCCCGGCACAATGTACCTCATCGTCTTGTGCTAGTGACTCCCCTGGGCACTACTTATGAGAGATTGGTTGATTGCACGTGTGACTCTTGTAAAATTCTACTTCCAGACTAGTTTGCGTTAAAGCAGCCATTCCTGCTTCTGTCTCAAGGTGTGTCAAACCTCATTTCACTTACCAACCCACCATTTTCTCGTCATTAAAATAATATTACTCTCTCCTTTGAAATGAAATCCATTAGCAAGCATGCCAGTCTGAAACATAATGACACTACTGGGAGATCTGATCTCTGCTCCCCATCACTAACACAAGCCATTTCTACTCTGCAAAGATTTGAACTCAGGCTGCACTGAAAAATGTCCCAGGGACCTTAACACGTGATTGGCGATTTTGTAAACAATAGGGAAAGAAGGACAGGACTTTGGGAATTCTTTTCTGCGCTAGGGATGAAGATAATCTTACAAGTTCCATTGGGGCTGCTCCGTGCTGAGCACAGTAGTACATGACCACACGTGGATGCAGAGGTTTCAACGGAATCAAAAGGGAGCCATGGTGTAGCCCCTGATTCCTGACCCAGGTACAACTCATGCAAAAGGAACCAGGATTAGTATGAAGTGACTGCAGCCGCTCAGAGCACAGGCAGATGTGGATGTCCCCTAGCTGAGGTCACTTTCTAGAAAGATAGTCTACACATATGATCAGACACATGCTCTCGAGCCTTTACATGTAGGCAGATTGTGTTAAAAATGTTTATATGTTCAGTACACTTAGGTCCTGTGCACTATCTGACATATATTTATGCTAAAATGATTTCTTTATTTGAAATTCAAATTCGACTGGGACTCTTGTATCTATTTTGACACCAGATCAGTCCCGTTAAGCTCACTTTTATAACAAGTAGCTTTCTGGGTAATCATTCCTAAAGAGATAAAAGGGTTTTCTGGAGGTACATGAACTTGTTTATTTCTGGATAATCTATGAGGGAAGAATCTTATTTTGTCCACCAGCATCTCCATCACAGTGGAGGGTGATCTACCCCTGAAGAACGCACAGTGCTGCCCTCACACAGTCCTACAGACAGAGGCTGTCAACTGACCACAGCTCACTTCCAGACTGTTGAGCTGCCTTGATACTAAAAGTGTTTTTGTCTTGAAACAGTAGAGGGAAGTGTCTGGTGCCAAGCCAGGTATTTAGCCCTTAGCATAGACTTTCCTGTATTACAGATAAAAGATCTGGGTGAGACATGTTTCTAACGTTCTGGTTGGCGCTTTTCATACATGGCTCAGGAGTGAAGAGCAGTTTGATAAGCTGGCATGAGCTCCCGAATTATTAGTGTTAGTGTAATAAGCACATTAGATCCTGTCTTTGGGTCTAAACAACGAGCTGCCCTCGTCAATTCAGGGATAGACACATGAATGTGTGCATTAAAGCAAGAGTTGGTACTTTAATTTAATATAAGATCTTTGTGTTTTATTAGTCTTTTATTCTCTTCTTTGTTGTTGTTGCTTTTGGTTTTGTTGTTGTTGTTTGGTTTTTGTTTGTTTGTTTGGTTGGGTTTTTTGTTTGTTTGGTTGGTTGGTTTGGTTTTTTCAAGACAGGTTTTCTCTTGACAGCCTTGGCTGTCCTGGACTTGCTTTGTAGACCAGGCTGGCCTCGAACTCACAGATATCTACCTGCCTCTGCCTCCCTGAGTGCTGGAATTATAGGCATGTGCCACAATACCTGGCTAGTTCTCAACTCTTTTCTGTAAATCTCTTTGAGGCAAATGGTTGGAGCTCAAAACCTGTGTGCTGTTGGATATGTGAGATCTGGCTACTATCCAGCTCAAATTTGTTTGTATGTTGAGTGGTCAAAGAAGAAATCAGAAGAGCCAACAAGGAAAGCAGCGCAGAAAACCCATTCTTAAGCCCTCTGATGTTCAGGCTGGCGTGAACACTTGTGTCACCTTCAGGGCTTATGACAGTAGGACATGATGTACTCAAAGCTTCTGTATTAGTTTGCTTCTCTGTTGCTATAATAAAACACTCTAGCCAAACTCAACTTGGAGAAGGAGGAGTTTATTTGGTTTACAGTTAGAGTCCATCACTGAGGGAAGAAGCCAAGGCAGGAGCCTAGGGGCAGCACTGAAGCAGAGACCATGGGGGAATGCTACTGCCTAGCTGATGCCCTGGCTTTTTCAGCTTGCTTTCTTATAAAGCACAGGTTCCCCTGTCTGCTGAGATATGGCTCTGGCCACAGTGGGGTTGATCCTGCTTACATTAATTAGCAATTAAGAAAATATCTACAGACATGCCCACCTGCCAATCTGATGGAGACAATTCTTCAACTGAGATTCTTTCCTCCCTGGTGACTGTAGATTAGCAGTTCTCAACCTGTGAGTTGTAACCCTCTTGGGAGTCAAAACCCCTTTCAAGGGGTACATATCAGATATGCGGCGTATCAGATATTTACGTTATGAATCATAAATATAGCAAAATTACAGTTATCAAATAATTTTATGGCTGGGGGTCACTGCCACATGAGGAAGTGGATGAAAGGGTCTCAGCATCAGGAAGGTTGGGAACCACTGCTCTCCTAGTACAGCCTCTTATTCAGAAGGCCAATAGGTCCCCACAAGGGGATTGCTAACATTTGGACATCAAGTTCATTTGCCAATTCTTTCAATAACTATAAATGTCTGTGACCAAGATGTACCCTGAACCAACACTATGAAAGGGTACAGTCAACCCTATTCCTATGCACGGCTCACACCGGTGCACACTTATGGGGAATAAAACAGTGGAGCCGGGTAACTTGGTCCAACCATTTGCCCCATTGGCTACCAAGTTCTGTGCCTCTTCTTTGGCTCCACTGGGAGCTCTCTTTGGAAGTCCTTGATGATGTAAGGACAACTGCAGAGACACTTTTTCTAGGGCCTCTCATGTGTGTGCTGCAAGAACAGCATGCTGTCACTGTAACTCAGACATGCCTCAGGCAGTCACTCCCACTCTTAGCCTTACACACCACTGAACAAATGAGGACTGCAAAGGGCACCACTCTGTTTAAAGAATTAACAATAATAACCAGCATTCAGCAAAAAAATGTAAAGACCTGTTTCCCCACTGAAAAAGTGGTCCCCACTTAGGTTCATACCATTCGCTGTGTTTTATTTTGGTTTTAATTTTTGTCTGAGTTGTGACTCATGTCCTGTGCTGGTCACAAAGATATCCAGGTCCGTTTCTATAAACACTCACAATAGCTCACAATAGTTTTTAAGCTGTTTCCTTTCTTGGCTGTTTTATTTTTGTTGGCCAGGTAGGGAGGACTTTTAATGGACTCTCTCTCTCTCTCTCTCTCTCTCTCTCTCTCTCTCTCTCTCTCTCTCTCTCTCTCTCTCTCTCTAATAAGCTATTATCTGTACAAAGCTATCATGGTGAGCAACCATGTTGTACAAATGCTGTACAAAGTGACCGTGGTGTAGAGGTTAGTACCCAGTAGATATGTGTAAGGTGTTGTCCAAGTACATGGTTATGAGCCAGCAGCATGGAGATTGCCTGCTGACACTTCCTATGTTATCACTGGACCCAAGAACCAAAAACATATGACCCATCCATAGTCATGTCTACATGCCTGCTGAGAAACTATTTTGTAGCAATAACAATATCCTCATGGCTTGTAAATTATGTCCTAATTCGTTATTAAGCACTGTGTGTGTGTGTGTGTGTGTGTGTGTGTGTGTGTGTGTGTGTGTTTCAGACATGACATGATCTTACTGTGAACTCACTATGTAGACCAGGTTGGCATCAAAGAGATATTCTTACCTCTGCCTCCTGGGTGTTGGGATTACAGGTCCTGGAATCAACACTTTTTTCTGCCCTGTACTCTTTTCCTATGGGGAAGCCCTTAACTAACTACCAGAGTTGGAATAAACGCCTCCAGGCTGCAGGGTCCTGATGTATCTTCCTAAGGTAGGACACTCTGACTCAGGACTTCTGCATTGTCTCTTTTGCTCTCTTATTCTATCAAACTTGGCTGTCCATTGTGGCTTAGCTCTTCTTGACAATATCTGGGCCCCCTTCCTGCCCACCCCCCCTCCCCCGACAGTTTCTTCTTTTCTTTCTCACACTAAGGAATCGGGTCCTTTCCATGCACTTTACACCGAGCTGCTTAGGCATCTTTAAATGGGTTATGAAAATCCCAATTACCAATTACAAAAAAAAAAAAAATTCAAGATTAAAAAAAAAAAGACATAACGTTTAAGGACAATAATTACATGTTAGTATTGAAACAGAGCACCACGTTTACTTTGTGTTTTCCTGTCACCATGGAGAGTTGGAACTGCCTGGGCTTTCATCCTTCTGGTGATCAGAAGGGGAGAGGGCAATGGGGAAGCAGCCTCAATGACAAATGGGATGAGGATGTTTCCCCACAGCCCCCCCCCCCCATTGGCATTCATTTCTGGCAGCAGAGCAAGAGCCTGTCTAGAAAGGGCACTGAGCCATACAAGGAATAGCTTCTCCAGCAGCTATTTCTCCAGAGATATAAAAAAACAGCCTGGTTCCTTTGTAAATCTTACCTCAGTGGAGATATGAAAAGGGATGTGGAGGAAGTGAATGCAGTCTTACGGAGAGTTTGACTTCCTGGTGGTCTGGCTATGACAGGAATAGAGTGCAGAGGGCCGAGTGGATTAAATGATCAATGGCTCTTTTAGACTAGCCCTCTCGGATATCTGTGGTCTCCACAAGCCTTAGATCAGATAATAAGTTAATTTCAATATTGAGCTTTTCAGAGCCTGAAAAGACTGTGGTGTGGGAGCGATAACTTAACTTGAACCTCACACAGCACCGGCCTTCTGGGAGTGTGTCACCATTCAAAGACTGTTATCCTGGTCTTGTGGGGACACCTGAGATGGCATGAGATTATGGCTGGTGTCAATGGAAACTTCAGGAAGACACCAGTCTGAGTACATGCAGCTTATTGAGGGGGCCATGGGAAACAGCAGCCAAGAACAAAAGACATGTGGCTGTAGGAAGGAGCGGTGTCAAGCTACAATGAGAAGAGTCAGGAAGAGCAACTTCAGCATATGGGGTAGCCAGTGTCATCATTATTTTCCTCCCTGTGCTCACTTACTATGACATTTTTGGGTCACTCAAAAAAATGAACACAAGTTCTTCTGGAAACAACGAGAATAGCGTAGGTGGCGCAGAGTTCTCTCACCTGACGAAGAACTACATATTGATTGACCGGACCCAAGCACCCACAGAGGCATCTGTTCCAGCTCACATGATTGAGGACTAACCTCAGAAAAGATGGTGTTGATTCCAGACTACTTCCCACAACAACAAATTGATGCCTGCATGGATTATATATCTCAGAGTAAAACATCACCATTAGCCTATGGCTACCTCTCTCTCATAAAGTTCTAGAGTTTTTATAGATGCCATTGGAGCTTGCAAGGCACAGAATGAGAGTTGGGGCCACTGCTCTCTTGGATCTATGGGGTGGAAACTTAGTGTGCGTGAGCTGAGGCACGTTCTTGGTAAGTAGTCTCCCGTGGTTCTGGGGGAAGCCCTCAGCCACCAAGCTGCAGAGTTTGGTAGTGGGGAAATGCCTGAAGCACAATGGTGTGAGAATGGGAAGTTGTCTGATGCATGAGGCCAAGACCCTGCATGGAGGTTAATACCGTTAACGTGACAGGCTCCAGAGTCACTGAGGACACAGCCTCTGGGCATGGCTGTATTGGGGAGGTGTCTTAAGTTAGGTAAGTGAGGTGGAAAGAACCACCCTAAACATGGGTGGCAACATTCTATGTAACATGGAATCAGACTCAAGAACATGTAGAAAGCACTGGAATTTTTCTCCCGCTCCTTCCAGACCATGGGTGAAAGGTGACCAGTTGCCACACACTCCTGACTCCATGCCTTCTGGTCCTAAAGGACGGATGCTATCCTTGGACTGTGAGGTAAAATAAACATGTTTCTTCCTAAAGTTGCCTTTGTCTGGGATTTGGTCACAGATACCAGAAAGCCACTCTTAGTAATCTGCCCTGACACTTTCTCCTCTGCTGTCAAATGCATCCGAAACAAGGAGTCTAAAGAGTAGGTAAATTCTGATCGCATCGTTTGACTTTGGAGTAAGTTCAGGTGTGGAGATTTGCCTGGCCCTGTTCTCTTAGCCTAAGTATGAGATCGCTAAGGAGAGGCTCTTGCTAATTCCTTTTGCTTTAGTTTCTTTTTCTTCTTTTTTTTTTTTTTCAAAAGTGAGAGTCAGCCTCAAGATCCTTTACTGACAGTGAGTCCCATCATCTAAGAAAGAATCCCAGACAGGGATCTGTTTCCACTGACATTTATTTTTAATATATATATATATAAAACAACATTGTTCTTAATCTGCAGAAGCAATGTGGGCCCTTTCAGATAAATGCACTTCAAGAAAAAAAAAAAAAAAAAAAAAAAAAAACCCAACCTGTCAGTGCACTGAATAAATAAACACTAATGGCTACAAATAGACATGGTGACGTGCTCGTTGTGTTTAATGACCAGACCTCCAGGAAACAGAGCATATCACAATGATAGTGTGTGCCCATTTCCACAGTGTAAATACTCCTGATGCATAGGGTGTCAAGCTGCCCACACGCCATCTCTGTACCTGGGTTTGGGAAGAGTTATACACAGTGTGTTCCCAAACATTGAAGTGGGTCAGCTTCCACACACTAGGTGCACTGTGTCACAATGGCAGTGTGCTGTTCACAGGAGGAAGACTTGTGGTTCTTCTTGAATGTCCCAACAATGTCAGAGTGAGTATGTCATGGGAGTGTCCAGTAACAGTCTGAGGAGAAATTACTCAACGCCCATAAACTAAATCTGCAGGCGACACCCTTGGTGCCATGCTTTCAAGTAAATAACTGGCCACTTCATACTAGAGAGATGTAGATGTTGAACACCGCACTGGACCCTACTCCACTAGTGTGAGTGTTTCTGGTTCCTTCCTGTAGTGCTTTCAGAAGTACCTCCTGTCCTCCCCACCAGGCCCACGGGTCCCTCCCTGTCTTGCTAAGGATTGCACCCCACTTTCCCAATGATGTTATTGTGGATGCTGTGAATAGTGTGTGATTCCTTGGGTTTTTGTGGGGGCTAAAAGTCACCTATCAAGCATGAAGATATCGGAATAAACCGTTATTCTGTCACTTAACTGTGTTGCTTTGCTGAGCGAAGGAAATATCTCAGTCAACAAAGTGCTTTGTAAGCATGAGAAACTGAGTTTAATCCCTAAAAGCCATGTTTTTTTTTTTTTAATGCTCGTTTGATAGTATGCACATAAAAGCACAAAAGAAAGCACAAAGGAAGGCACACAGATGATGGGTCCCTGTCACACAGATGGGTCCCTGTCATACAGATGGATCCCTGTAGCCCAGCATATCTGCAACCTATGGGCTGTTGAGAGTCCCTGTCTCAAAAGACAAGGTTAAATGTATCCTAAGAAGTGACTCCTGGTTGCCTCTGGCCTCCATATGTATACACAGGCATGTGTGTACACACACACACATACACACACACATACAGGAAAATGTTGCTTTGAACAAATTATCCTCTTGTTGAATCTCAGGTTTTATGCCTGTGAAATGGAGACAGTAATAATCAGCAGTCATCACTCGGAGTCATTTAAAGACTGGGATAAGGCAATGAGCATCACTGTCCTTGCACAGAGGTCAAGATGAAAGTGAACCTTGGCGGCTGTTACTATGGTAATTATTATCACCACCATTGTTTCTCTCAAGGGCTGGCTTGGGGCTGCATCCAGTTTGGAGTCTTGGCCTGGAGTTTTTTTAAATTTTGAGTGTGCTTCAGGTGTAGTTGGCAAACAGAGGGAGCTGGGTGCATCGGACCTACTCACCTTGGGCCCCCCCTCAGCACGTCTCTCAAGATGTTTGGAGAAAACTAATCAGTGTGTCCATTTGTTTTCTCATTTTCTTTGGCTGGCATGTACCATGGCCACTTGATTAGCAATCAGCGCTGCGCTGGCAGGCACACTCGGGCCCTGTTCCTCTAATCAGAGATGTAGGAAGCAAACGCTCGTGGGTAAAGAGAACCCTTTTTTGAGCTCTTGTCCCATGACTCTTAATTGTTGTATTTCTCAAACTCAACCCAGCTGCAAGCTTTATCAGGGAAACATTTATTCAGATAACAAGCCTCCAGGATGAAAAGAGGGGTAATTATTTTGCAAATGCCTTGGAATTGCTGGTATGGTATAGTGCAGCTCATTGCCTAGTCAGGGAAGGTGCACATTGGGGCCGAAACATTGCTTTGTAAATGGACAATTCAACAAGCATATGACTGGAAAGTTCTGGCAAGCGATTCTAGAAAAACGATTTAGTGAAAACACAGCATCAAAATAAGAAGTGGAATTATGATCAGAATGCTCTGAAAGCTGGCCACAGTGCACAGAGATCTTGAACGCCATCCATGCACTCACTCACTCATTCATCCACTCACTTACTCACTCATTCATTCATTCATCCATTCACTCATTCATATTTATTCATCCACTCATCCATTTCTTCTCCAGCTAATGTTTTTGGGCTCCTGTTATATGCTTTGTTGTTAAAAAAAATACCTTAGAGTTTTAAGTAGAAGAAGTCCAGTGACAACCATCCCCTGATTGACAGCTGCACTTTCCCATCCCATGAGTTCTGAATGGCTTTGGCCCAAACTCCATACCATGCCTGGAATCATTCAGCGCTGTGCATTAATGCTCTCGGCTGGTGGGTACCAACGATCACACTAGCTCTGGAGTCATGCTTTCTGCCTTTTTAGCCATCTTGCTTTGTCTTCTTCGTTTTCTACCATGTGCGTGTAGAAAATGGTTGTCCCTCCGATTTCTATGCTGCAGCCTTGTGTGGGTAGTACACTTTGTGGCAATTCTAGAAAGCAGCAACTGCGCATGGAATGTTAAAGGTGACTGCTCTTGGCTGTCTGCACCCAGCTTTCTAGCATCACCTTGCTGTTCTCCCCCACTCCACCCCAGCCTGCCTTAGTCTCATCTCCTACCCTTAATTTTCTACCCAGTGGGCTGCATTCTGAGTCTGTGTTCCATTCCTGAGATCCAGTCTTGGACACTTATACCAGCACCCAACAAGCTCTCCAAATACAACAGTTTACTTCCCTTTTCAATGAAACTTTTGTGATGACATTTTAAGGACTTATTAATCTATTCTGAATATAAGTCTTTGACAGATGTGGGAATTTATGTCTCTTCTTTTTGTTACTTGTCTTTTATTTTCCCTGTTTGATAAAAAAAAAAAAAAAGTACTCTATATTTTAATGAAGGCCAACCACTCATTCTACTGTGCCCTTTTCTGTGTCCTGCTTAAACAGTATTTTGCATACTCCAAGGTCGTAAATTTCTTATACTAGATTTTCTAAAAAAGCTTGGTTTCCTGAGCTTTTGTGGTTAATTCCACCTCAAACTCTTTTTGTGTGGCATGGGGTAGACATATAAATTGATTCCTCCAATTGCTCCAGAGCCACTGATTGAGACGGCCTTCCTTCCCACCCTGTGAACTCTGGTGACCACCTGAACTACATGGCCACATATATGTTGTCTATTTTTGAACCTTTTGTTTGTCATTACAGTGCTGGATGGGGAAGGATCAAATCTATGGTCTTTGCACTACCAGTGAACTGTATTCCCCTGGCCCCTCTTTTCCAAATGAGACGGGGTGTGTCACTAAGTTGCCCAGGCTGACCTTAAACTTGAGATCTTCCTGCTGCAAGTAGCTGGGATTAGAGGACCACTAGGCTCAACTTATTTCTGTAAACTTTTCCATTTCCCCTGGCCTCCATCTTTCTGCTAATGCTGGCATGTAGATTTTAAAAATTGTTTCCCTTTTCATATGTACATTCCTTTATTCTTAAAAGTGTTCTAATTACTGTGTGTGCTGTGTGCTTGGTAGAGTGGGGACATGGAAGACAATGCTTGAGTCCGTTCTCATCTTCCACCATTATTACCTGGACTCCAGGAATCTAACTCAATTAGTGAGGCTTACTCAGCAGGTGCATTGAGCTGCTGAGGCACCTCCCAGCCCTACTGTGAAGTACTTTAATATTTAAAACAGACCATAGTGTGAACCAAAGGGCTAAAGCTGAGTGAAGAGAGTCAGGAATGACTTTCCAACTTGAGTCAGTTGAGTGAAACTCTTCACAATTTGCCCTCCAGGGTGAGTTCCCTTTCTCCTGCCTCCCAATTTCAGTTCATATAAGCCATGGGAAGTAGACACCAGTCTGGACTAGACTAGTCGCTATGGAGAAGACACCCATTAAAGGTGGAATAGGCATATCCGAACAGATGTGAAACCAAATCTCCAAGGGGATTTGAGGTTTCTTCAAGGTCACAGAGCTATTGAGCTTCAGTGCTTGGATTCTAGATTAGAACTAAGTGTCAACAGATCCATCTCCTTTTAGGGACCTTGCATTGTCCTAGATGCCAGCACTCTGAGGTCACTGAGTGTTGTCTGGATTTAGGCTTAGTTCTGCTAATCTCCAGAACTTGTGTTCCACCTGTCTTCTCCAGTAGCTCTCTGGGAAAGTGCAGTCTATTTGTATGCTCAAAGAAGAACACACTAATTGATTCTCATTTTTTGAACAAAGCTCTGTTCTAACGCTATCAATATGTGTCCACAATTCCTTATGGTGTGTGACTAATTACACTTGAATCGTACATATTTAATTACATATTGGATTTGATAGCTTGGCATTGACATTTATTGTCATTTCTCACTTCCCGATCTTCCATTCTTATGTTTTAATTGCCTTTGTTGCAAGCTCCTTTCTTGAACACGGAGAAGCAGAGACGTGCTTCTTCTTTTCGCACTTCCTTATTACTTATTGCCTTGCTAGCGTGCAAAGATATGGTAGCATGAATCTGATCCATTCTGAAAGAGCTATTTTTAATTTTGTGTAGGCATATCAGTCTGCTTGGAAGTATATGCACATGACTACAGTTGCCTGCAAGGGCCAAAAGAGAGCATTGGATCCCCTCCAAAGGAGTTACAGACAGTTGTAAGCCTAACCACTGAGCAATCTCTCCAGCCCCATCAATCCATTCTGATAGTGCACATTTACCCAATAGACCTCTTGAAATTAATTTTGGAGCCGTGATTGAAGTGGGCTGTGAAGTGTTTGTCTTATGGTGTCTGAGCCCAAGTGATCAATATTGAACAGTTCAGGGGTCAACAATGTAAGACAATGGGGATCCTCTCTGAGGGAAGTTGATGCTTCTGTGTCTCTCCCTGGTGGCTTCACTGTCACAGGGCAATAGCTAATCTAAGGCAGCATCAACAGCAACACGGGGAGCTTCTACCAAGTCTATCAAATATTTGCCAGATACTTATTATGTCCAAGATACTGTGGGGAACAAAGAAATCTAAGCCTGTTCTTACCCTTGGGAAGATATCAATCAAGTTGTAATCTAGGTGTGTGTAGCCAATGACACAAGCTGGCTGCAACTTCAGTATCTGGGTCCTTGGTGTAAACATGGCAAAGTGCACCAGTAATGAGCAAGGCCCTCCTGTGAGGGGATTTGGCTTCTCTCAGCATTCAAGCAATCCTGCGCTTTCTTGCATCTTCTCCAGCTGTCCCCTGTAGCTGAGTCTGCAGTCTTGGGAGGGAGAGGGTGTGTACAGTGTTGTCTTCTGTAGTATTCAGCTCTTGTTTCTCCAGCTCTGAAGGCACTTAAATAGCCGTTATCATCAGTTCAGACCCCTCGAGATTAAGTATTTAATTTCTCTTGATCTCAGGCCTTAGGAAATAACCCAATTCATTACTTAGCCATTATTTAATTCATTACTGCCATTAAAGATTGTGAGAATTGTCTGACTAGGGCTGAGAGTACATGACACACCATACCTCTCTTTATTGAGCATGGTGGAGAGGCTATGGGAGAGCTCTAATTTGGAATCTCACTTGTGGGATTTCCTTTTATGACATTGTCCAGTCCTGGGCTTCCACTGGGTGACAGGCAGGGATGTGGCTTAGGCTGAAGGAAAGAGGCCTGCAGCTCCACATGTTCACCAGGGTTCATTATTCACACTGGGCTTTTATAGGCTCCTTTATGGGGTCATTGAACAGAACAGAGGACCAGGATGTGTTTTAGAGGTAGCACATGAGGAACTGGTTTCCCTAGACTGGGATGGACATGTAGGTGTTTCCCAGGGACTACTGACAGTGCCTGTCTATAGATAAAGAGGGTTAGTGTGGTGGGTAGGATGGAGGCCTTATTAACATCTAATGGCAAGAGACCTACAGGACTGCCAGCACCCTATAGTACAGAACAAAAACTCACAACAGAATTGTCTGACCCCAAATGACTCTACTGACCCAAATGAGAAACCCTGCTTACATGCATATCACTGCCCACTTCTAGCCCATATAGGGCTTTTCACAGGGTTCGTGGCACTGTTTTGATGGAGTAGTAAGACAGGTTATCTTAGCAACCTTTCCCATTGTTGTGATTAAATACTCAACAAAAAGAAACGCAAGGATAGATTGGTTTGGGCTTCTAGTGTCCCAGGGATACAGTCCACACAGACAGTCAAGGCATAGCTTCAGATGCCCACGTGGTACTCAGCCAGGAATCACAGCAGAAAATGTGTGAGATTGGGCTGTCAAACCCCAAGACCCAGCTGGTGTGACCCATTTCGAAACCTTCCAAAACAGCATCTAGCTAGGGCCAGAAGTTCAGACATATGAGCCTTTGACACTGAAAAACTTTAGGAAAGTGATGGATGGTACCATATAAGAAGCCATAAAAGAATAGTCACCTCCATACTGCCCCTGAATCCTTTTCATAGTGACAGTCTCTTAGCTTATGGCAAACTCAGCTTGCCTGTGTGGAGTTCTTTGACTTCCAACACTGGCAAGCACATTTCCTAGTTCATATTCTCTCTCTCTCCTCTCTCTCTCTCTCTCTCTCTCTCTCTCTCTCTCTCTCTCTCTCTCTCTCTCTCTCTCTCTCTCTCTCTCCCTCTCTCCCTCCCTCCCTCCCTCCCTGTCTCCCTCCCTCCATGTGTGTATTTGTGTGTATTTTCCTTTTCTTCCTTCCCTCTCCCTCTCCCACTAGTCCATTGAGAACATCATACAATATATAATTTCGTTCTTCCAGATATACCCCTCCATCCTTCCCTACCCACCCAGCTTTGTATCCTATTTCATTAAAAGCCAGTGGTGGTATGTGACACACCTTCTTATTGACTGACTTGGAGAGGGAAGGGTATGCATTGATGGTTAGTTCCACGTATCATTGTCAACTTGCACAATCTAGAATCATCGAAGGAGACTACCTCAATGAATTATCTAGATCATGTGGGCCTATGGGTATGGCTGTGAAGGGCTGTCTTGATTGGTAATTGGGGTGGGAAGACTCACCCTGAATATGGGTGGTACTGTTTCATGGGCTGGGCCCTGGGCTGTGTGAGAAGAGAAAGCTGTCTGAGCAGCAAGCAGGCAGAATAAGGCTCTCTTCTCTCTCTCTCTCTCTCTCTCTCTCTCTCTCTCTCTCTCTCTCTCTCTCTCTCTCTCTCACTCACTCTCTCTCTCTCTTTCTCTCTCTCTCCTGCTCTTGAGGATGTGAGTGGTATGATTAGCTGCTTGAGTTTCTGCCCTGACTTCTCTGAAATGATGTATCGTTACTTGTAATTGTAAGTCAAACCTTTCCCTCCTCTATATTGTTTCCTGCCAAGATACTTGTCATAGCAACAGAAGTAAATACAAGAACAGTGTCCTTTGCTTGTGTTTATTATAACGACTAGATCATACTAGATAACTACAATTTGTTGGTTAAAGAAATAGGTAAATTTGTGAATTAATAAATTGATGAATGGAAGGGAAAGTCAGAGAAGCAGTGATGGGTGTGTGGGAAGGGTAGAATGCATGGATAATGGATGGACGGACGGATGGACGGATGGATGGACGGACAGATGGACGGATGGATGGACAGACGGATGGACGGATGGATGGACGGATGGATGGATGGATGGGTGGGACATCACCTATTTCTCAAATATTTAAGTCTAAAAACAGGTATAAATATTAATATCAACACATTTTACTAATAGATCAGGATTCTTTTTAAAAAGCATTTTCTCTCCTTTTGTGAAATGAACCTTAAGTCTGATGCTTTAACAGGACAAAATCTCAAGCCAATATTTCTGAAATCGGTATAAGTCAAAAACTTAAAATATACACACCCAGATCTTTACTAAAAGCCAAAATGTTCTATATGTGCAGCCATTAAAACAGAGTTACAGATGATTTAAACAACATTTATATTTCTATTGCATATATACATATAGTGCAAGAGCGTTGTAACAGATTAGATTGCACAATTGCATTGTTGCTGAGAACAGAAGGCAGTCTCTATGTACAGATACTAAACTATAGCAAATGTTTTTGACTCCTTGAACTGTGATTACTGTCAAATGCTGGTCAGCTGACAGCAATATCAGCCAGGTAGTATTTTAACTTTTTAAATTTTCTCCTATTATTCCTCAACGAGAGCCTGAGGGTTTATGCTACTGCACATTTGGATGCTGGTTACATTTGGATGCTGGTTGCAGCATCTGCCTCTTTACATCTCTGGCTCTCCTGCTCCTCTCATCTGTGACCTCTTCCTGCCTACTCCTGCCTCCTACTCTCTAAACAGGCATGGCGAGAATTACACAGCAGGCGATAGTAAAAGACCATATATACATTTGCAGACAATTGAAAACACTGCAGCTACAGAGGAAGTATTTGGGAATGACCACAGGAGAATGGAACTATCAAGTCATGGAGTTAGATGTTGGCCTTGTGTTTTCTGTAATGTTGCCTCCCTTTACCCCGTGGCCCTGCCCCAGTGTTTCAATTACCAAAACCAATACCAAACTAAGTACATTTTATAAAAGTGAGTTGTCAAAAGACTTCTCTACCAAGAAGCTTCAAGAAATAACCTACCTGGTGAAAAATCTTTCTACACATATAAACTTTTAGAATCTGTAGCTTTATTCCTTGTATTTTATTCAGATTTGAAACCCGCAGGTGTTGAGGCAGGGGTTGGGATCTCAGTCCAGGAAGGCTATTTTGTTGCTACTATCCAAGACTTAGAGTTTGTCTTCCATATTTTCAATGGGACCCCATTGCTCCAGTGGAATTTTATTAAGAACAGCTGAGAAATGGTATTTAAAGTGGAAACCCTGACAAAGCGGGTGTCACACAGCAGTAATGAATTCATGATGGGACTGGTTGGAAGTGTCTGACATTTTAAGTATCTCATTGCTCTGAATTCATTTGGCATTTATTGTAATAGAAATGACCGTATTGGATTCATTTGGCATTCATGTGGACTTCACATGTATTTATGGAGATGTAACTTGGTAATTTAACATTTACTGTACTAAGCATTATTTAATGGACATTGAAAGACATTGTCGCACAGTGCTTAGCAGAGCCAGGAACTCTAAAGTTAATCTTCTGTCAAAACAAAGAAATGAAAAACCACTCTGATACCCCAAGCCCCGCAAGCAAATTATCTGTATAAATCAAAATTATGTATTTACTCCGCCAAATCTTGCTTTCTAAATTTTTAAACCAGAAGGTTGACTCTAAGACCAAGACAGGGAAGCAGATGTTCAATTTAGACCTCTTTATATTCCAAAATGGTCTACAAATACATTAATCTCAGTCTTAAAATAGTGAGGATGATTTTCTTCACTCATCCACAGTGAATTTAGCACAGGGCAAACATTCATACATTTCTTCATCTCTTCTTCCTCTATAGCATTTAGTGTGTCCCTGTTAACATACCACTTTCAAATACATTTGTTTCTTCCTTGCAGAAGACTTATTTTTAGAACAAACAGGTCATTATTTGGAACAATGGAGAGAGAAAAGGCAAAGGAAACTCTTTGGAGACCACGATGGTGACCTCTCATTTTATTTTATTTCCCTCTATGAACAGAGTGGCTTAAGGGCACCGCATCAAGCAAACTTTGCTGTTAGCCACTTTCAAAGATGTTGAGCAGGAGGCCTCGGCCTTCCTCGAATTTTCTCTGTTGCCTTTCTAACACCACTAAGATACAGAACATTTACTGACAACATGTGGTAGATAGCAGACATCTGCTCCTCTTGCCTTGAAGTAGCCAATGCTGAGATGTGATTGCCAAATACCCATTGTATTGTCATCAAGGTACAAAAAACAATTTTTAACTTTAACAAAATGTATTTGTTTATTGTGTGTGTGTGTGTGTGTGTGTGTGTGTGTGTGTGTGTGTGTGTGTGTTTACCATGTGAGTGCAGTGCCCATGGAGTCTCCAATAGGTCATTGTATTCCCTGGGGCCGAACTTGCAGGTGGATGTGCACTGGGATCTAGGTGCTAGGAACTAAACTCAGGTCTTCTGGAAGAGCAGCAAGCATACTGCATACAAATGAAACAAAACCTTTCCTTTCTTTTGGTCATGGCGTTTTAGAAGCCTTAAGATGGTCCCTTACTGCAAGCTTAGCTGTTGGGCTATCCTGGTTAGGCAGGCAGCCTCAGGGAATGACTTTCCTCCATGTCCCCGAGTGCTGGTATTTTAAGCGTGGGCCACCACATCTAGCTTTTTCATGTGGTTTCTGATAAGCTTGTGCTTATCCAGCAAGCTCTTTGCTGACTCAACTGCCTCCCCCTCTCAAGAGACGTTTTGAGGAGGATTATTAATTTCCTAGATTGTGGTAATGAGTTAGAACAAAACAGGTAGTTTTGGTAACAATATGCATTCTGGGGCAGCTACAGTGGCTAGGAGTCCCACATCAGGTGCTCTCAGAGCCCTGGGAGCATCCTCCCTGGAAGGCCAGCTCAGGTGGCCCCAGGTTTCTTCTGACCTGTAGCCAAGTCTCTTCCACCAATGCCTATGCACCCTCTCTGAATGTCTGTGTCTTTGTGTGATTTTTAAATATATTTAATATATATAATATATATATATATACATATATATGAATTAGGATTTTCCCTAAAGAACTCACCCTAACTTAATTCCATCTTAAAATATCCAGTTGCAATACAGGCACACCCACAGGTACAAAGTGGCTATGGCTAGACAGATCAATTAGTGGGATAGCAATCAGCTATGACAGAGCCTATGACAGGGGCTCTCAGGACAATTTTACCAGAGCTACTTTTTTAATACATGAATTTATTTGTACTTTTTTCATAAAATTATCTTTTTCATTGGAGGAGTGGAAACAAAATGAAATTGTTCACTCTTAAGGGTATTTGTTTTTGTTTTCTCTCTCTCTCTCTCTCTCTCTCTCTCTCTCTCTCTCTCTCTCTCTCTCTCTCTCTCTCTCTCTCTTTCTCTCCCCATTGGGGCTGATGTCAGAGAAGTGCAGCTTTCTTTGTAGCAAGCTGTGTTCCCAGCCCTTCGTGTGTCTGAAGGGCTTGCTGTGGTGGACTCACTAGCTCTTTGATCTAACTACATTCCCTTGGTCTCTGTGATGGCCACCGGAAGTCACTTTGCTTTCCAAGTTGAAAACATACCATTGCTGTTTGACAAGGAACGATGGCACGCAGGCCAAGACTTGAAAATGTCACTCAGTGTCAGAAGCTGTGTGCCCTGTGGTAGAGTCACAGGTTCCTCTTGGTATAAGCAGCAGGAATCTACTCTGACTAGTAGCAAGCAGGAAAGAAAAAGACTATGGCTGAGTGGATTAATCTAAAGATACTATAACAAATGCCAGTAACTGGTAGGTTAATGACAAAAATTTGTCAATCACTTCTGGAGTCTGGGAGACTGAGGTCACATGTAGTAAGAGTTCTTTTTTTTTTTTCTTCCATGGGAAGTGGTGTAGGATGCATCCATGTTCATCTTCCTGCTTCTGTTGCTGGTCTCAGTGTCCCAGCATCCTTGACATATTGATGCGTCACCCATCCATGACTTTATCCCCACATGCCACCCCCCCGCCATGTCTGTCTCACCACCCAACTTTCCCTTGGTTATAAAGACACTGTATTGTTGTGGAGATTTTCCTTGTGATCTCATTTCTCATAGTCATTGCCTAGTGCTCTCTTTTTTGTATACAGAAGGACCACTTGTCGGTGTGTATGAGAGACTATGTGTGTGTGTATGCAGATGTGCATGTATGTATAGGCAGTTTGTCCTCTACAGAAGTAAATGTAGCCACAGAGCTGGCCAAATGTTACCTCCTCTTCCTACTCTTCCCAGGCCTTGTATCAATCTCTGAAGATGAAAACTGTGTTTGTACTCTTCAAAGAAGGAGCTGTCCATTGATTGAAATGACAGAATCAATTGATGTCCTACAGCCTGTTCCTGGGTTGGGAGCATGCGAGTGGCAAGGGGTGTACCTTTGGGCCATTCACATTGTTAGGCCTGAAGTAAGAATGGAGGAGTCATCACCCAAGCATCACCAAGAAGGGCTAGCATGCGACTCTACAGGTTAGACCATGACAAAGCATGGTTCATAGCAGCGGTGCACTCCTGCCTACCATAGGTGCTCCTCCAAGGCTTGCCCTGTCTCCATCAAGAGACTCCTGAATGCAGCCCAGAAAAACCACAGACTCTGCTAGATTATGGGGAGCCACAGGGTTTCCAGGGAGGGAACCTTTTCTTTTCCGACTTAGGTTTGCCTGGTGTCTGTAACTGTCTCCTAGAGAGGAGTTCGGTGACTTTGCAAGGACATAAAGGATATAGATCCTCTGCCTGCCTCAGCTCTGAGGCTCCTGGGACCCAGGAGAGTCATTGTGTCTTCCTACATGTGGAATCCATAGAGGTCCCGCTGAGAGATGAGGCCAGTAAACCACCTCATCTGCTTGTCATTCTTGCCCAATGCAAATTTTACAAGCGCACCCCTCCCTGCCCTGCTCCCCCATAAGCCCAGCCCTACTCCCTACACAGCGTCACAGTCTCAACACATGTCACTCTGCTGTTTGCATCTCTGGAACATACAGCTTGGTCAGAATTCAATGTACAGTCACAGCATAGCTTTCTCAAAGGGAATTTTGACAGTGACAAATGTGTGGGCACTCTCCCTTCTTAGACAGCCTGACTCTATGCCCGTCAAGTTGCTCAGAATTAGCTTTGCTGATATGACATCTTAAACAGGGAAGTCTAGATGTTGCCTGTGTCCACACTGGCTTCAAAGGCCACTTCCACCAAATTTGTACCACTCACGTGTGGGCAAATTTCTTGTGTCTGCTAGTTTGAAATAACTGCCTTTCAGAGAGCATTTATGTTCGAGGAGGCAAAGCCTAGACAGTTATGCACACAGTTCCTGGCAAGCTCAAAGCTCCCAGTGAACTGCTGGCTAGTGTTCCTGCAGGTACATCTTCATGTTACCTGCAGTGATGGCTCTAATGTGAATTTGGATCCAAATAATATGAAAAGCAATGGTTGCTGTTGCCAGCAAAGATGGAATGATGAATAGGCTTTTCTCCTGCAGTCTTTAAACTATAGTATCAGTAGTTAGTGTCTATTAATTATTTATGATATGTTTGGCAGTGTGCTGAGAGCTTTCTGTAGACCCTGCTAGTGGAATCTCAGGCTAACTCTGAACTTTATGTGAGTCATTTGTCTTGTACAGCAAGAACCCTGGATGGTTGGCTGTGCCCTATATGCCCCTCTGTATGTAATTCCATCAGCCTACATCTTTCCTGTACTGAAAGATGCTGAACTCAAATACCACATCAAACTGAGTCTTCTGCCCTTCTGTTTCAGGGTAGGATCACTAGGAATATCAGTCAGGGTCCTGGCTAAGGACATGAAGTACCACTAAACTAGCATCTAAAGCCTAGTAAAACCCAGTTGACCAAAGTATGGGAGATTTATAGGGAAGCTGCAAAGAGTGGGTCAGAATTTTGAATCTGGAAATAGTACACTGTTATTCTTGCCATAGAGCTTACTGGACAGTAAATGGGCATATTTAAAAAAAAGCCAGATGTGCAGTTGCCTATGGACAAAGTGCTGTTGGATTAAGATGCAGCCAGCCTTCTGCCCTCAGGAAGAAAGCGGGAGAAAGGACCATCTCCATCTCTGATCTGTAGCAGATGCCCCTCATTTACCCACCCAGCTAGAAGTCAGGAAACAAGGCTACCAGGTGCTGTGCCCAAGGACAGAACAGGGCAGAGAAAGGAAACAGAATCATCTGTGCCCTGCCATGTCCCCAGCACATCTGCTTGAACATTGTGCCAGCAAGGGGCATTTGCCCTAAGCAGCAGAGAGCGGGCCCTAAGCAGCAGAGAGTGGGCCACTCTCCATACTCCTACCCTTAGCTGTGGTCTATCTGTCTTTCCGTGTGTCTGTCTGTATGTATGTATATCTTTCGATCATCCATATCTCCTATTATGTTTCCCTCACAGATTATACAATCTTAGTACTGCAGTGGGGACCTTGAAACGGCTCAGCATCTTGGTGCAATCCAAGCCTTCTTAGATATGAGACTATTTCACTATAAAAAGGTCAATGTAAAAAAAAATTACATTACTAAACAGCATTTATCCTTTATTTTCTCATAATACAAAGAAAGGTTATTGCCAACTATGATGATAAAGCTTTTATTGCTCCAACTTTTATAACAAAACAAGCATATTTCTTCATGAGTGCTGTTAGGTGAGTGGATTGCCAACATGGGGTTCCTGGGTCTGAAGAGACATTGTACCAGTAGAGATCAGCCTGGGAGCCATTTAAAAAGATTTCAGCAAACCTAATCGACTCACTCTTTTACAAGTGATAAAGCCTCTCAAACTAGCCAAAGCATCGTGGTTCTTTGCTGTTGATTGAAATGATATTAGCTCACCCTGACAACCTCAGTCGTTTTATTCTGATGGGAAGCTCTGATTGGCAGTTCTGTGTCTTTGATTAATAAAACACGAGAGAGCGCATGAATTATTACTCAAGCCATGCCAGTTTGCTAGATAGAGTCTTTGAAAACTAAGAATCAACTGGGGAAAATAATTAGCTGGGTTCCTAGTGGTAGGATAAGAAGCCCAGTGATAATATGAGCCATGAGGCTGAGGCAGCCTTCCAGATGGATCAAGACCTGTTTAAGAATTCCAGTCAATTTCTTATTTTGAATAGTATCTATAGAAATAATAATGTCAATGGAGTCAACAGTTAGTCAGTGGTCAGTCATGGTATTGAAACATTCCGTGTGTGGTACCTTATTTTATTCCTCCAATGGACCTCAGGACAAGGCACAGTTTGTCTTGGGTTGGACTCGTTGACTGCCAAGTTTAAAATATAAAGGTTCTATGTGAGGCACCATAGTACGTGAGAAAGTCATATCCCACTCTCCACTCAACTGTGGAGAATATTCTGACCATTGGCTAGATCTGGGAAGGGGTTTAAAGTTTACCTCCTGTATTGTCCTTGGCTGGTGCCTTAGTTTGAGTGGGACCCCTGGGCCCAAATCTGCCTATCATATTGTTCTATTTGTAGATTTCTAGGACCTTCTGTATCCTTTTATTTTGCTATTCTCCCATGCATGTCCCCTGGAGGGGGAGACCTGGTGGCACTCAGAGGAAGGACAGCTGGTAGCCAAGAAGAGACTTGATACCCTATGAGAATATATAGGGGGAGGTAATCCCCCTCAGGAACAGTCATAGGGGAGGGGAATAATGCGAAAATGGGGTGGGGGGAGGAATGGGCGGATACAAGGGATGGGATAAACATTAAGATGTAACAAGAATAAATTAATAAAAAAAATTTAAAAAAAATATATAAAGGTTCTGTGCACAATGGTTGTATGAAAAGTGATGTCAGGGATGGTGAGTTTGCCTGGGAAAGGGAAGAAGGCCAGGCGAGGACAGTATGAGTCACATCTAGTGGCTTTATTTCACCCATGAGGAGGCTGGATATTGAGGCTGGATATTGATGATGGACAAGACAATTGTCACTTCAGGTACAAAGTCTAGAGCTTCTGATCTACATAGACATGGTGCCCGAGCAATGCTGTGTTTGGGGACAAGTTCCAGGAGCCAGAGGAATCTACGGGTAGAAAGAATCAGGGTCAACTGACCCTGGAAGATGAGGTAGCTTCTACCAGCTACACTCTGGTCCTCCAGGTGAGGAGAGCAAGACTCCAATCCGTGAGCTGAAATTATCTGTGTAAAGTCACTGTACTTGTCATCTGGACCATCCATCCCATGGGTTCTGTTACAACCTCTGTCTAAAGAAGCTGACTTAGAATTGACCAACATTGAGATCTTGTTATTAAAACATTTAAAAAAAATAGTAGATGTAAATGTTGTTTTTATTTCCTCTGATGAGAGGATGAGATGAGAGCCATTCCAAAGTCTTTCTAGCTCTCGCTGCCTGGTTCAGATCAGCTGGTCTGGCCTAAACACGTCTCCAAGCTGGCTGATTCAAACTGGCTTCTCTTGGCTTCTGGATGAATTGCTCTGCCTGGCCTCAAACTAACTCTGGCAATATGTTTTAATCTTCTGGCTCCTTCTCATTCTCTGTCTCATTCTGTCTCCACCTGTGTCTAGCTTGTTCTCTCTACAAACTGTCTCTGTAAATATGTCCTGGCAAGAACACTTTCAGTAAAAAAAAAAAAAAAAAAAAAAAACAAAAAAAAAAACAAACAAACAAACAAAAAAAAACCACTCCTCTCTTTCTCCTTGAACTCCTCTCAGGTAGCCTGTCCTGTTCTCACGAGAGTAGCACATAGCCTATCTCTGACTCATTCTGCCAAATATTTCTCTGATTCATCATTTTGTCTACTCCTCAATTAGGCATCCCTTTCAAACATGGCTGCTTCCTTCTATAAATTAACCTCTTCTTAATTGTTTGGGATTAAAGGTATACACTAAGGGCATGTCTGTATTCCAGGCAGATCATACAACAATCCAGAGTGTGTCTGCATTCCAGCCAGATCACATAGACCTAATAGGTTTTTGGATGTGATCCCTTGATAGAGCAGCCACATTTCTGGGTTAAAATTTCTCTGTAACTTAAAAACAAAAACAACAGCAGCAGCAGCAATAAAAAAAAAAACAAAAAAAAAAAACCAGAAAAACAAAAACAAAAACAAAACACTTCATCTAACCAAAAAGAGATAAAATTATATTTTTATGCATCACCTTTTTCTGGCCTGTAATTCATATCCTATACAGCTCATTCATTTAAAATTGAGCAATTTTATAGTTTTCAGTGTATTTGCAGTTATTAATCCACGACCACAGTCAATCTCAGAATGTTCTCATCAGACCCAAAGAAATGCTGTATGCACTGTGGTCATGCCCCATTTCCTCCATTATGTCCACAGCCCCTGAAATCCTTTCCCATATTTTTATGGCATGTCTTTTCTGAGCACTTCCTGTTAACAAAATCATAGAATATGTGTTTTGGAGGAGCTGCCTTTTTTGACCAAACATACTTTTTAAAATGTATCTCTGTTGTAGCCACTATCTATTCTGCATTCCTTTTTATTGTCAAATAGTATTCCACTGTATGGGCATACCACATTTTTTTTTATGTGTTCATCAGTTGATGGACAGAGTTCTTTCTCCTTCTTGGCGTTTCTGATTCTCACTGCTATAAAAATTTGCTTATAAGCCTCATATTGACATGTTTTTATTTCTCTCTGTTATCTACCTAGGAGAAGAATTGCTAGGTTTTATGGTGATTCTATTTTTAACCTTTTGAGGCACTGCCAAGTTTGTTTTTTTTTCCAAAGCAATCCAGGAGTTTATTGATGACTTTAATCTGTTGTTCAATTAAGCAAGCTGCATGCCTCGCACTGTTCTGGCAGGAGAGAAAAATCACTACCACGCAGTTGCAAAGTCTGATTTCTAGGTTCCTAAGGCATTTGGGAAGGACACGATGAGTGGCTGATTGGAGGTGACTCAAGCTGGCCTCCATAGCTGCAGGTTTAGCTTTTTACTTTAAATAATGAATGCTTCAGTCTGATTGTTATCTGTTCAGTTTATGATTACACATGCTCTGCTTAACCCTACTGGGTGTAGTGATGCATGTTTGCATCCAGTGTATTTTTGGCCCGTGGTCTCTAAATAGCTAGAATTTAAAGCATAGATGGGTGGCAGTTTATTAAACATGGACTCCTATTGTTTGTGCTCAGCACCTACTGTGAGTCTGGCGCTATGTTGGGTCCTGTGAGGGCGGTAGGAAAATGGAGGCAGAAACAATCCAGTGAGAGGAAGTATGCTGGGCAGGCACTGCTCCAGACAATGTACTGTGCAACCATTGCTGAGACCATCCTCACAGCAACAGCTACTGGAGACCAGTGATTCAGTCTGTTGAAGGCCAGCTCCATTGATGCTGCTGGCTAATTTTGAGCTGTACACAAAAGTGATTCACACAGGGAAGGTGTGCCCTGTAAGCACTGTGCAGTTCTTGCCTGCTCAATCCAAAGACAGTCCATGACTGCTGATAAAGATGGTGGTGGCCAGGGAATGTTGGCCTTCCCCCTTCCCCAGTATTCTGAGTATTTGAGAAAGCACACCTTTGAGAAACCACAGTTCCTGCAATTATAAAAATGTTAATTTCGGCTGGGAGACATATCAGTCAGTAAAGTGCCTGCTATTGTTTGTTCAATAGGACCTAGGTTCAGTCCCTCAACCCCATTAAGATGCTGTGTGGTAGCACTAGCTTGTAGTTCTACCATGGGAGGGGAGGCAGGTGAAGCCTGGAAACTCCCAGGTCTGTCAACCTAGCTGAATCAGTGAATGCCAAATCTCAGGGAGTTGGTCTCAAACAAGATGAATGTTTCTTGAGGTCAGATATCCAGGGTTGTCCCTTGTCCTGCATACATACTTACATACATGTGCGCACACAGCCCTACACGCATATGGACAGGTACACATACACACAACTAAATGAAGGCTTTGCTATGACATAATGGCATGTCTTTGCTGCACTGTGACTGGGTCTTGTGTTGGTTTGTTTACTTATTCTTGGTTAGCACCCCCTTCATGTCCCATGAGCAAATACAAATCTATGACTACAAAATCAATCTTACAACCACAAAATTAAAATTCATCAACCAACGCCCTCAGTCCAGACTTAAAAACCCACATTTCCCCCCAGGGTACAACTCATTCTTTAACAGACCAGTGGTCCCTCTTGCCCTGCTCCTGTCACACATGGGTGTGGATGGCTCCTGTCCCTTTCTCCGGCTTCCTTCACCCGTCTACCAGTTGCTATGTGACCTAAAAGGTCAGGACTCCTATATGTCTTCTGTTTATGCCTAGCTTCGCCCTCTGTCTCTGCCACCTTTCACTCTGCCCTGCAAGTGTCTCTTTTAAGGTGGAGGCATTTCAACATCTATTCTGGAAGACATGTGAAGGACATCTCGAGGCCAGCCATGCCAGTCTCTGTAGATCTCTTCCTGGATCACCAGGTTCAAGTTCATTTTTGGCTACGTAGTTAGGGCACACATGCCCACTGTGATCCAGCTTCTGGGGACTCTTCTGTCTCTGCTCTTACCTTCCCTCCTGTCAGGTGCTCGAAGTCAAGCAAAAACAGACCAGCCCTGGAATATGCCAGAAAGACTTGGCTCACAAAGAACCTTAAAGTGTGCTCTTTGTATACGTTGTACCCCAATGGATTTCTCTCCTCACGTTAGCTAGGATGGGGCTTAAGATGTCACAGCAAAGATCCCAGTCTCAGTGGCTTCAGGGAGATGCCTGGGTTGTTCTCTCTTGTATGTTAGTTCATGCAAAGCAGTTCTGGCTCTAGTGGGGACTTCACGGAGCTTCAACTCTGAGAAGAGATGAAGAGAGTATGGCAGAGGGCAGCTCTGTAGGAGAGATGACTAGAAGGCTAGACCACAAAGGCCTGGCTCTGCCGTTTTCACTGGCCTTCGCTGTGGGTCCTAGTTTACCGGATACCACATTTCAATGGGAAGAAGCAGAGGAGGCAGATCCCTTCCGTTTGGATGTATAGTTGGGAAGTTATACCTGCCATGTCTTTTCCTATCACTGGTGAGCAAATGATCACGTGTGACCATCTCTTACTCTGAGGAAAATTAGGAAACACTGGTCTTTCCTTGGGGGACAGATAGTAATTTCTAGTATTTACTTTTTTTGGTAAAAATAACCTTGTGGAAATGAATTGATTTTCCTTCCAGTCATGTGCAATCTTGGAAGCATTAAAAGGGGCTGGAGTCACACAAGCTTTTACCAAACGAACTCATTTTCAAACAAATGCTGTCAGATGACTGAACATCAGTGTATATGATGGTCCCTGGGGAGGGTGGTAGTCACATGACTACTTGCACATGATGAACCTGAGATCAGAGAGAGTAGACACTTCCCAAGCAGCTTCCATCTGCCATCCCGGTCTCCAGAAAACATCTCATGCTCTGATCAAACTCAGACATCTGTGCGCATCTCTCGCCCGTGGTGTGGTGCTGACCAGTGCTTTAGCTTTCCTTAGCCTTCCTCACAAGGATGAAGGAAACAGATGATGTGGAGGAAATGGCTGACAGGGCAAATCACCCTGTGAATGGCGGCTAGTGTTTTTACTACAGTTTATACCTCTTCATGGTTTTTTGTTTGTTTTGATGTTACCATTATTACAACTTTGGAAACTTTGTATTTATTTTATTTTTATTTCTGTGTGTATATGTATGTATGTGTGTGTGTGCACCTGTATGCAGGTGCCTACAGGGGCTAGAAGACAGTGATAGCTCCCCTAGAGAGGTCCATAGCTGTGAGGCACCTGAAATGCATGCTGGGAACTGAACATTGACCCTCTAAAAGAGCAGTGTCCTTCCCATGCTTGCCATGGCTGGGATAAAATATTCCAAGCCAAAGCACCTCAGAGGGGAAATGGCTTCTTTGATCTTAGCCTTCCAGGTCACAACCCATCATTAAGGGCAGTCAGGGTAGGAACTCACTCAAGAAGCAGCTAAAGCCCAGAGATACCCTAGTGTCTGAGGCAAACAGGACAAGCTGTAGATGTACCACAGGGAGCTGGTTATGTGATAGGAGCATCCCTCAAGGTGGGGAAAGCAGCAGGAGGACCAGGCTTGAGAGGAAGCAATGAGCCTGTTAGATTTAGTCATTGTGATAGCCAGGCTTCATTGGTAACTTGATACAAGCTGGAATAGCCTGGGAAGAGAATTTCAGTAAGGGATCATCTACGTTTGAGATGGTCTGCGGGCGTGTCTATCGATGCTGTCTTACTTGATGTGGGAAGACCCAGGTCTGTCAGCCCCATTCCCTAGGCAGGAGCTGCAGAAGCACAGTAGAGAAAGCAAGCTGAGCATAAGCAAGCAAGCAAGCACGCTGACTGTGGATTTGATGTGACCAACTATCTCAAGGTCCTGTTGCAGCAATAGACTATACCCTGGAACTGGAACTGTGAGTGGAAATAAAAAACTCTTTGTCTCCTAAGTTGTTTTCAGTCAGGGTGTTTTACTATAGCAACAGGAAGGAAACGGGGCATGTGATCATTGGGCTTGTAGCTCTTTGGAGAGGGTATAGCCAGACACACCTATTTAGAAGGGATTCATCTCAGAAGTCACCAGTCACAGGCCACTGATGCAGTTGTCTCTAGCAACCAGAGCTAAACTGAGGAAGGAATAGTGCTTCCCTTGGGCCAACATGGAAGTGGTATGCAGGAGGACGCAGGAGAATAATATGGGGCATCAAGGACATGTTAGGAGAATTTGCCCCAGGACAAAAAATGTCCTCCTGTCCTGGCATGTATCAAGTGCTGGAGACAAATGAAATCTACTTGAGTTGCTCACTATCATCAAATACGATGAAAAAATGATACCAAAATATAGCTAGGTTGTGATGTCACTAAAGTCTACAGTGTGTGGCATTTGAGTGAGGAACAAGGTTGCCCTAGCTGTGTCCATGGTCTGGTGGCTATCTGCCAATTTTTATCCTGGTTTTTCAGATACAAATATTTATCTTTCACAAAGATAATGTACACAGAACGGGGAAATTTCCTCCGTTATTTTTTAGGTCCCTACTTTGCAATTTGTGAGATCTCTCTTTCACACCCTTCCCCCACTTCCAACTCATAGTGATCTGGGAAGGCAGCAGGAGTAATGCTGCATTTATGAGGGCAAAAGGGTTAAAGGACATTCATGTCACTCAAAGCTACGTGGCATTTTCAGGGAAGAGCTCTTTTGTCTCCCGTATTAGATACCCACTGCTACTGAGTTTACTGTGGTTTCAGTAGCTCAAAACTCCTGGTGCCTGCTTTCCTTTCTGGGGTCTTCTGAGGGAAACATACTGTCTTGTATTTCTGGCGTCTGGCTCGCACTGCAGTCACATTTCTTTTCACAGCTCACAGCTCTCTCATTGTCACGTCTCCTTCTGACGTGCCCACTCCCCCCTAAGCCCACCCCCTGTGTGTGTGTGTGTGTGTGTGTGTGTGTGTGTGTGTGTAAGAGGGAGGCAATGAGAAGGAATGACCATGTGTACGGAGACCAGAAGCTTGTGTGTTTTCTTAGTCATTCTCTATTTTTTTTTTTTTTTTTGGAGACAGGGTCTCTCACTGAGCCCAGAGCTCACTCTTTCAGCTACACTGTCTGACTAGAGAGCCATGGGAGATGCCTCCCCGCTGTTGGGATTACAGGTCACACTGCCATGTTCAGATTTAGACATAGGTTCTGGGGCCCCCAACTCAGGTCCTCCTGCAAGCACTTTTACCAACTGTCTCATCTCCTCAGCCCTGCTCTTCCCCTTCAATGGATTCTGCTACTACCAATTGTGCTCACCTGGGACATCTTGGTTCATCTCCCCAGTTTAAGGGCCAATCGATTATCAATGTTAATTCTGCCTGCCAAATCCCTCTTGCTCTCTAAGTTTACAAATTCCTTTGTATTGCTGAATAGTAGTCCATGGTGTAGATGGACCATCATTTGTCCCACCAGGCGCACAGTTTTGAAGGATGGCTGGGTCGTTTCCAATCCTTTAGATATTCATAAAGCAGTATTGGACACTTGTGTCCAGGTCTTTCTTTGCAGTGACTTTTATTCTCTGAGATGAATGCCCAAAAATGTAGTGCCTAGGTTATGTAGTAATTGCCTTTTTGTTTTTATTAAACAAACAAACAAGCAAACAAACAAACAAACAAAAACAACCTGTGTAATTGTTACAATAGTGGCTGAACCTTTGTATATTTTACTAGAGAATTTTGAGCTGAGAAGTGATTGATAAGATCCTATTTGTTTTTTAGACACAGCCTCCTGCTGGTGGGTCAAGAATGCCTGTAGGGAGGGTGAGCACAGCCTCTGAAGATGAAGGGCAGTGTTTCTTGAGTCCAGGAGAGAGGGAGGGAGGGGATCAAAGCTTGCCAGGACGTGATCTCACAGTGTAAAGAACAACACCATTGGGGCTGAGTGGTTCTTGGAGGCTTCATTTCTCATAAAGATGGGGCCAAGGAGGAGCCTAGCAGGATTGCTGAGCTTTGAGCTTGAACCAGCAAGTAGCTGGCAACCCTATTTGTCTTGAGAGTTCAGAACACTGGGCGGGACCCAGCAAAGGGTAGGTGTGATAAGCTGTGGTGCCCATCAGACTTCCAAGGGCAGAACTTGAGCCAGAGGTAGCAGCAGCAGGGGGCAGGAGGCAGAAAGAGATGGGAGAGCCTAGAGACAGAGTGAGAAAAAGGATCCTATCTGCAAACATTCCCAGGAAAGCGTGATTGCATCCCAGGGCATCCTCTGTCATTTTCTGAAGAGAGCAGCACCCACCTCAGGCTTCCATGTCATTGTGGCAAGCAGAAAGAAAGGCGTGCCTCAGAAAGAATGACAGGGGTCAGACTTTCACTTGGGGTCCCTTCTGGTATCTCCTGGGTGCTTCTTTGTCATATTAAACGGGAGGTTCATTTTTTGTGCTCGTCTACTGTGATGCATTCTCTCTGTTTTAAAAACGGATAATGCAAACATGTCCATTGAGGTTTTTAATTACAGGGAGTTCTCAATATAAACCATTTCGAGTACACATGTTTCATTTTATGTTGTGATTCAGATGGGGGTGGTGGATGTGGTAATGTGGAGAGATGCTTCTTTGCCAGAGTGTGTCATGCTGGATTCTGCCTTGGCAGTGGCTGCTGTGCGCTGCAGCTGAGGCAGCAGAGCAGATGTCCTGAGTCTGAGACCGTGTCTCTGCCTTCCAGGGCCCCTGACCTCTGCTCAGAGCAACACAGCTGAATCTTCACACCTCCCCGAGCCCTGTCCACACTAGAAGCAGAATTCCATCTGTGTTCATCACTTTGCCAGGTGCTGGGATGAAATCCTCTGACAAAAGCCATTTAGGGGAGGAAAAATTTTCTTTGGCTCATATGTTGAGGCCATGGTCCATCGAGGTGGGGGATGTCACAGAGGCAGGAGCTTGAGGCAACTTGTCCCTTAGCTTGCATAGTCAAGGACCAGAGAGAGAGAGAGAGAGACAAATGCTTGTGCTTAACTCATTTTCCCCTTTATATACAGTCCAGTGCCCCAGCTCAGGGAATGGTACCACCCACAGTGGCCAGGCCTTCCCCAATTGAATTAGCCAAATCAAGATTATTCCCCTATAGCTTTGTCCAGAAGCTCTGGTAATTCTAGATCTCATCAAGGTTGTAACTGAGATCGACCATCACACCATCTCAGGGCCCCTGGGGGAGTTTCTATCCCTACAACTATGATTCCATTCTATTCCAAATCTATACACTCTCCTCTGCCCCCACACTATAGAGAGGCCATCTGTACCCCATTTTCATTGACTTAACCCCCTCTGACATTCTTACATGCTAACTTCTTTCCCTCTATCCACTAACAACTATAATTATATGCCATTTGCCCTCCATGCCCAAGATTTTCGCATCTATACATTTTATCTAACTGCAGGTCAAAAGTATTTAAAAACAAACAAAAGATACGTGTTTTTCTTGTCTGTATCCCATAAAGAATACAGTAGAACTACTATTTACATATTACTCAGTCTTGCAATTAAGCTCAAGAAGGCTGGAGAGTCTCTACATTCTGCAAACATAACATCATTTTATATAGTGGACTTGAACATCTGTAGGTTTTTGATACAAGTAAGTCCTTCAACCAACCTGCCAGACTAAGTGGCAGTGTGCTACCATGACAAAAATGTCCTCACAGAAGACCTTAAGGAAGGAAAGGGTTTATTTTAGCTTTCTAAAGAAACAGTGTCCATCATGTATGAAAAAAATGGCGGCAAGGAAATCACAGTTGCAAGAGCCCTGGCAGAGCACGTAGCCTGGAGCATTCAGGATACAGAATGAGCAAGAAATGGGGGGTCAGAGTATCACAATTCAAGCCTCACCTTTTGGTGATCCACTTCCTCCCTTGTGGCTCCACCCCAGAAAGGTTCCACAACCTTCCGAAACAGCCCCAGGAGTTGGATACAACGTGTTCCAGTGTGTGAGCCTAGGAGGTATGTTACATGTCCAAACCACAATAGACGACTATGACACATTCGGTTATATAGTGATTGACTTAACTTGCTTTCTTCCTAACGATACACTTTCCACCAGGACACCACCAACACCTGGCTTCTGTGTGCCTATTGAACCCTCCACATTTAAAAATCCCCAGATAGGGAAAGCAGTTCCTGAAATGCCTAAATGATCTGCACATACCGGGAGAAACATGAAGTACCCATTTCCCTTGGTGGTAAAAAACCCCATGGGGAACAGTGTTTTCCTGCCTGGCATCTGAAGCCCTTTAGTCAAACTCCAGCAGGAGTGATATAACAAGCCCTTTGCAAAGGCACATTGAGGAACAGAGACACCCAGTGGGACGGGACAATTCAACGCCCCTGGCTCCTTTGTGGGAGTCCCACACTGTGTGTTCACGCAGGGAACAATCAACATCCGGTGGAGCTGGGGGCTTTTGAGACCACCCGAGTCACTTTGTGTGTGCCACACTCCGCCTCTCAATTTGTACAGTGTAATCCTCAAACACCAGAGAGAAAATGCAGGCCACAGAGAAAAAGAAATGGGAGATCACTCAACTCTAATAAATCCACAGTGGGCCCTCTCTATACTTATAAAACAATCCGAACAGTGGCACTCCATAAAAACGAGACACAAGCTAATGTAATTTTCTTGAAGTCCCCTATAAACTATTTTATTCTGTAATACAGCTACATTTATGAAATGGTTTTTATCTTCAGTGATCCCAAAGGGCTTACTAGGCTGAGTAGGAGAAGATCAAATATATGGCATCTCAAAACACAAGCAATGTACTCTTGTGATAAGGACCAAGGACTCAGTGACAGCAGGTAGCCATCTTAAAGAGCAGATAGTGGCTTATCCCAGGAAGCCTTCAGGGAAAAGTAAAGAGTGGGGGAGTGAAGATAATTATCCATATTGGATCAGAGGCCCGGGAGCTTTCTGCATTAATAACAGCCATGGCTTTTTCCACCCACTATGTAAATTTAAGTGAGTGACTTCTATCAGCCTCCCTTTCCCTGACTTGAAAAATGAGGACAGGGGATGCGCAGCACAGCTTCATGGAGAGAGCGGTACAGCACTCGGGGGCTAATGGAGGTCAGGAGCCACCTGAACAATTTAAAAGTTCTGCATTTGAAAGAGCAGGACTTAACCCAAAGTTCTCCAAAGCTCCTCAAATATCATTTTCCCACCCAACTTTTCCTTAATCCGTTCCTGCCCAAACGTAGCTGTGGTATGGACTAGCGATGACTATTTCTTCTTCCATGTCCTGCACAGGACAAGGTGATGCAGGCATTCAGCGTATTGGTGGCAATAAGGAGGCAGGGTGAAGGCTGGCCTGAGTTGAATGTCTTTCCTGGTTGTCTTAAGAGTAGGACCTTGATGAGAGTGAGGAGGGATGGTGGAAAAGGCAAGTGACCTTACTTGGTAACCATCACGCTTTCAAAGAAAGCCCAGCCCAGCAATGAAAGGACCGTAACAGACAGATGCTAGAGGACTGCACTGAAACAGCATCTTCTGACATGACAGCTCGTCTACAGTCATGAACTTACAGGAGCTGTGGTTGCCTGCAAGAGACCTGTACAAGATCAAGCCAATCAACACGGAGAGGGAGGAGGAGCTTATGAGCCCACTGCTAGCTGAGGAACTATTGACAACTGATGGTTTCTAGGGAAGGGGCAGTCAGTTGGCTTTAACAGTGTAGCCCACGCTCTGGTGGATGGCCCCACACCCATGAGTATATGAGCAGCACCCATTGAACTGGGTAGGTAATTTGAAAAAATAAAAGAGAACATAAGGTTGGGAGGAAGTAGGGATGTAAGGAGTGGATCTGGGATGAATTAGGGCCAAGAATTGGCCATATATAATCAGAATACCATAATAAAATATGATATTAAGTAAATACTGTTATCTATCTATCTATCTATCTATCTGTCTGTCTGTCTATCTATCTATCTATCTCTATCTCTATCTCTCATGAATAGGTGTGTGGCGCCTCAGCCCAAACCTGTCTTCTTCTTTTGTAGTTCTTCCTAGCCCCAGGCTACACCTCAAATTTCCATCTCTTTTTTTCCCCATATATCTTCCAAGTATCTGGAAACTGGGCTGGTAGTGAACGCAATCTCCCGAGGTAGAAGAGAGCAGATGGAAGTGTTCAGCTTTTATTCTGTTTGTGTTCTCATTCACTAATTTTTCTATAGAGGTTTTTTTTTTGTTTTTTTTTTTTTTTATGGGAAAAGTTGGAACCTAGTTGGCATTGCAATCCCGTCCAGCTGAAGGCAAGAGTAAAGCTGGGAATTTGAAAGCTGTGCGGAAAATGGCTTCATTGATAAGATGACCAAGTGCCTTAAAAGAAAAACTAGAACCTGCCTGCATAGCAGGCCCGTCCAGGACCCAGTTACATAGCAATCCTGCCCAGCTGAGGGCACGAGTAAAGCTGGGAATTTGAAAGCTGTATGGAAGATGTTTCATCTATAAGGCGACCAAGTGTCTTGGGCTAACTCAGGAGTTGTTGGAGACTGTGGAAGCTGAACCTGAGAGCATCTCATGGTCTTTGCTTTAGCCTGACAAATAGGTGCCATTCGTTACTGCTTTTGAGAGTGGTCAAGCTCAGAGAGGCCCATAAGGTCATTAAGGTCACACAGCTAATATTCTGGGTATGCTAATGAATATTGGCATGCCCCAGCCAGCTTTCCTTAGCAGGGTGTTTGTTTTTGACTTCGTGTTCTAAAATTAATTCAGACTACAGGAAAGCTGGAAATTGAGCACAGTTAATCCCTTTATGCCCGTCATCTCTTTTCCCTAAATGTTGCCATTTGTCACATTACTTAATTACTTTTCCTTCTGCAGACCCTTGGAGAGTGAACCAACAGCTGCTGTCCTCTCCCTTAGTATCCAGTTGGTGATTTCCTGAAAACAAGGATCTTTCTACAGAGCCACAGAACACTAATCAAATCACAGCATTGATACTGTTGGAAGGGTATCATCTAATTTACAAAATTTATTCAGATTTAGCCAATTACTGCATTAGTGTTCTTTATGGCAAAAGTGAAAAAAAAAAATCCTGGATCTATGCTGCATTTAAGCCTTGTGCCTCTGTACGTTCTGGAGAGTTCTCCCCCATCCCATTGTCCGACTTTCATTTCCTAGATATGATAAGACATTCTGACAAAAGCTACTTAAGGGAGAAAGGATTTGTTTGACTCTCATAATCCCAGGTTACAGTGCACCATTGTGGGGAAGTCACAGTAACGGGGTCTTGAAGGAGCTGGTCATGTCACGTCCACAGCCAGAAGCAGAGTGCAATGCATTAATTAACATATACATTCTTTTCTTTCAGTCAAGGACCTAGCACATAAAATAGTACCAGTTACATTCAGACTGGTTTTTCCCACCTTAATTAATCCAAAGGAGAAAAATCCCACATAGACATGCCGATGGTCCAACTTAATGTAGACCAGTAGTTCTCAACATGTGGGTCAAGACCCCTTGAGGGCAGGAGGAGGGCAAAGGCACAGGGGTTACAAGTCAGATATCCTGCATATCAGATATTTATACTATGATTCATAGGAATAATATAATTAGAGTTATGAAGTAGCAATGAAAATAATTTTATGGCTGGGCGGTGGTGGCACACACACATTTAATGCCAGCACTTGGGCAGCAGAGACAGGCAGATCTCTGAGTTTGAGGCCACTCTGGTCTATAGAGTGAGTTCCAGGACAGCTGTGTCTACACAGAGAAATCCTGTCTTGAAAACCCAATAAATAAATAATTGTATGGTTGTTGGGGGGTCACCACACCGTGAGGAACTGTATTAATGGGTCACAGCATAAGGAAGGTTGAGAACCACTGATTTAGACAATCATTATTGACACCCCCTGCCAGTGACTCTAGAGCATGTCATTTGACAATAAAGAGTAACCGTCACATTGACCTTGACCAATTTCAAGATCCTCAATACATATAGTGGTGTCTGTCCCATCATTTGTCTGATGGTTAGCTCCTGGCAAGAATATCAGCAGAAGTTTCACGGTATCCTCTTCATGGCCTGGATCTGGAGCACAGTGTTTTGTTTTGTTTTAATCTGTTCTAGTGTGACTTTTTGTCACTGATAACATACTCTGATCCAAAGCACTATGAGGAGGAAATGGTTTATGTGGCTTACACTTCCAGGTCACTTTCTGATCTGTCACTGTAGAAAGTCAGGGCAAGAACTCAGGGAGGAACTGCTTGTCTACTCACAGACCCATACCTAGCTATCTTTCTTAACCAGCCTAGGACTACTTGCTAAGTGAATGGTACTGCTCACAGTGGGCTGGGCCCTCAGCCATCAATTAGTAATCAAAGCAATCCCCCCAAATATATCCATAGGCCAATGTGAGCTAGGCAATTCCTCCACTGAGTTCTCTCCTGTCAGATGAAGTAAGCTGATAAAATTGACAGCTAACTGGTCCTGGTGACATTAACTTGCTTATTTTACTATGATGTTGGCCACTGGCCAGGCTTCCATTATTACAAACTTAGCATCTTTGCATTTATAACTAATAAGATTCTTGTAAGGCTATTTTCAATCTACACAAACATTTTTTGTATCTTTTCGTATTTTTCCATTGTTTCTAGCCACCATTAATCATTTTCCCATAGTTTCTGCTGTCGTGGTTTCATGGTCTCCCATCAGTGACTCTCTACTTAGATGAGTCTACCATTAGTTGTTGTTCTCACTTCAGGAAGAGCGTTTTCCTCTCCTTCTCTTGGTAATTTATTTTTCTGTGGTAAAGTTAAAATAGTATAGTCTTTTGAATTCTTATTTTATTCTCTGGTATCATTATCTGTAGCTGCCATAAGCTTAAACTATATTACGCCTGTACCCAGTTTGGACCCAGGGAGGCCCAACAGTTTTATACCCAAATATTCTAGCATGCCCATTTTTATTCCTTCATACATTGACCATCTTTGGTATTTTTTGTCTTGGATCTTTGACCTAGGGAATATGTTTTCCAAGCAGGTTGAAAATGTATAGTATGCTTATTGGCCAAAAGTAAACAAATGGTGAGTCTCCTCAGAAGTGGTCCCTGTGCTCTGCCATTTGCTCAAAAGGTACAAGGAAGTAAGCATCCATATTTTCTGAACAAATTTTCATTTTTTTTTTCATTTTTCACTACTTTTTTTTCCTAACACTCTAGTCTACCTCCCTTCGTTAACCTGAAAATATAGATTAAACTCCAAGTCCTCTCTCTCCCCCTGTGAAGCCATCCTCCCACCCTGAGCAGAACTAATTACTTTCTTCTTGGCAAATCTGTAAGCCTTGGTGTAGGTTTTTATTAGCACGTCAGTCAGATGGTCTTATAATTATTTTTGACGCTCTCTTGCCCTCAATAGGCTGTGAGCTTTTCATAAGCGTTATCTCACATGTATTTACAGAAAAGCAATTGCCAACATTTTAGTGGCTTAGTGTATCTTAGAATCCACGTTCAGCTCTTGGTGTGAGCCAAAGGTAGCAGCAACCTTTACTGTAGAGGACCAGCTGGGCTGTGAGGTGGATACAGTTTCTTTGAACTATTCCATCAGACACTGTGTGGAGAAATCATTCATCAACAATATGTCCAAGGGTAGGTGTGTTGCATTTCAATAAAACTTTATATGGGTAGGAAGTGCCAGGTTCTACTCCAAGGCCAGGGCTGTGTTCTGTGAACATGGCCTGATTCATCTTCCCTGGGAAATAGCTCGCTTTTTCTCGTTTAATTCTTGCTGTACTTAAGGTCCCAACATCAATCTCATTGGTTGGGGAAATTTCCTGGCCTGCCAGACAGATAAAGTCTCAAGGCTTTGTTCTCCAAAGTACCTCCCTTGTCCTTTCTCTGTAACGGCACTCTTCAGTGCTGACTGCATTCGTTTTGTCTCTGGGCTTTTAGAGATGCCATCAGAGAACAGACCCGTTGTCCCTTCCTGTGTCTTAGTTCTCAATACTCCTTCAGTACTAAGTACTTGGTGACTGTTCAAGTAAATAAAGGTGTTCATACAGAATAGCTTTTAAAAGACTGTAGCAGATGCTGTGCATGCCCCAGTCTCTCTTCACTGCCCCTCCCCTCACCAAGGTGCATAGGCCTCACTTACCAATCTGCGTGCTGGGGAGCAAGCATACACTCAACACAAGCCAGCAGAAGCAGGCGTGGAGATGCTCCTGCTTGCTTTCCTGTCAGGTGGGATAAAGTAGCTTCTAGAATTTACCAGTAGTTTCTAGTTCCAGTCTCCTCGGTTGGCTGCTACCCTGATAACAACCCTGTGTTTTCTGTTGACTCTACTTTATCTCATTCCCTGTTCTTGCATGGATATGTCCTTCTCCTCCCAAATATACATGGTTAATACATCTTTGTTTCAAGCATCTGCCTCTGGCTGTGTGGAATGGGGCAGGGAGCAATAGTAATGCAAAATGTAATCTTCACAACAGCACTGTGAGGAGTGGTTCTCACCTAGTGTGATGGAGAGAGAACTCACTAATTTAAAAATACTGGCTGCTCTTCCAGAGGGCCCGAGTTCAGTTCCCAGCATCAGCATTCAACCATGGATGTGAATGGCTGCCTCATGGTAAAAACTTGATGCTGTATTGTGCAGTGTTTCCACAAGAGTGCACAATGGATGCACAAATATGTAATGTGGTAGGCTTCTCTTGTATGACCTGACTTTGCCCACAGCTGTTGCTTCTTCCTGACCCAGTTTGATAACAACAACAAAACAGAAAACCCCAAAATGTCCAAATCCCATTCTTGTAGGGATCTCTCTGCTCAGAGGAGGGTGGACTCAGAAGTGGGCAGCCCCTTTGGCTGTGGGAGGCATTAACCCTCAAGCACAGGAAGGCTTGCATTCCAGCATGTGCCTAGGAGCTATGAGCACTTTATGGTGACTTGTGCAAAAGTGCGCAGAGAAAGGCAAATGGGATTTGAATAGGCTACCCAGATGTAAAGTAGTGGGGGATGCCAGCAGCAGCAGGGACAGGGGTGCAGTCCCACAGTATCACCCAGAGGAGCCTAAGACATCCTCTTAGTCTGTTAGGTGCCACCGTTCTGGTAAAGCCATTCTCTTGGCTCCACCACAGAGAGTGTGGTCAAGATTAGCCAATATGAGGCAGAGTTGGAGTTGACTAAAATACATTTTAGCACAGATCTTAAGAAAAGGGTGGAGAGGAAGGGATGCTGTGGACAGAAGATACACCCAAGAGCGCCAGGGTGAGCTATTGAAAGACAGACACTTATGTCCTAGCTTTAGCCATCCACACTGTTTAGGTGACTGTCAAGATACTGTTCAACAGGTTGCCAAGCATAGTGTCTCTTCTTTTTCAATAAATTAAATTACAGATTCTAGCAGTGTCTTGGACAATTGGTAATAGGGTAAAACCAGGAACCACCAGAGTTTTTTGTATTTATTAATTTATTTATTTATGTCCTTTTATTCATATAAAGATGGTTCCTGGAAAGTTGCAGGTTTTCGGCTAGAAAGGCAGAGAGAACAGCCTTAAGCAAATGTTAATTGTTTTGCATTTCTACATTCCTAGCTATGGAGACGCTTCATCTAGACTCCTGGGAAAGGGGCTCCCTTTCCTACCTACGTTCCCCAAATTTTCTATTTCTATCTTGCTCGAGAAAAGAGTGGAATCCCAAAGCCGAGAGCCAGGACATTGGCTCAGCATAAGGTAGAAACAGGAGATGCATCTGTGGGAAGCACATTCGTGCAAGAAGAGGAGGGCCACAGGGAGCTGCAGTAGAGGTGGGAAGGAGCAGGGCTGGTGTCCAGGGCCATGCACAGCCGTGAGAGCCAGGCAAGGTGCCCGCTAGTCACTGTTCTGCAAAGGGTTTCTTACCTTGTTGTCCTGGAAGCTCTTAGTTTATGCTCTAGCGTATTTGGTACACTGGGCTAGCTCGGTCTCTGGAGGGAATTGTCCTTGGCCATGGGATCTAGAGTGTCAATTTCGCCCTCACCATCCCTCACAGTCCTCGTATGCAAAGTGGAGCAATACTGCACCTTCCCCGTAAAAGGTGTGGCTGGGAGAAAGTGGGGTACACCGTGAGAATCGCTAATGATCGAGCCTGTCACATGGTGAACACTCAGTACATGTCAACTATTTTTAATACTGTGAGTGGTAGTATTCCAGAAACCTCCCTGGAGACTGGTACTATTCCATGAATCACTGCCATTTGGGTGTGATCAGTGCCAAGGCAAAGCATCTGCCATCTCTTTAAAACCACCAAGAGGAAGCATACTAAGCTATAGAAATTCCACTACACGTCCGTTTTTCTTTCTTTCTTTCTTTCTTTCATTCACTCTTTTTTTCTTTTTAACCATTTGATGACCTTGAAGGAAATGAGGCCACTCAGGCATGGCTTGATTTTAACGAACCTTCGTGGGCTTCAGAAGATCGGGATCCATTTTCTTTTTAAGCACCCGGAACCACTACTTTCATGACAGATTCTAGAGTCTTGACCCAGAACAATGTCAGTCTCCTTATGAACTCTTAGAACCTGCTGTACCTTTTGAATCATTTGGAGGAACCCCTCCTGTCCCCCGTGTCAGCATCCTTGCCATTTTTCTGCATAGACTTTATATAGAGTGCCCAGGCGCTATTTGGGTCTCTTTATTCAACTTGACTTTTCTGTTGCTTTTCTTTCTGGTGTTCGCTCCTCCCCCCCCTCCCGCCCCACCCCTTGCCGCCTGGGAATTTTGTCTTGAGAGCTCAGAGCATCTGTCTTTCTGTACCACTCTTCCTCTTCCCTCCCCTACAGCAGCATGCTTTTATGATTCAACTCTCCCTTCCAAACATAGTTTTAAAGGCCATTTGGGTGCCTTTAGAAATTTTCCTAGGTGTCAGCTCACCCGAGATACCTCACTCCAGATGTCTTGTTTATGCTGTTCCCCTTTAAGATGAACAAAACACATGTTTGGTATCCGCTGTGAGGTGGGCTTTGTGCAGCAGCTGAAAGGTACAAAGGCAAACAAAGTGTGCTCCCTGCTTTCAAGTGAGATAGTGCAAGCAAACACACACAGACAG
Source organism: Acomys russatus (assembly GCF_903995435.1). Lineage (NCBI taxonomy): Eukaryota > Metazoa > Chordata > Mammalia > Rodentia > Muridae > Acomys > Acomys russatus. Next base: position 43,026,561 of record NC_067162.1, read on the forward strand.
CATGTAAGAACACTGTTCGGGATCCACGCCACTCAGCTGACCCTAGAGGGCCTGTAATGTGCCAGGCACAACCTCACAGGAGGGACAATGCTTGTACATGTTTATGTTTTTACTCTCCACTCAGTCCCCTATCCCACAGTATTTCCTTCATGAGTCCTACAGGCAGCCGCTAGGGATGCCTGGAGACATACTCTGTGCAGTATTCATGCAAAATGCATATTGTCAGTTGTGAGCATCTATCTAGTTTTGCAAACTTGGGTACGTGACCCTGTGTTACATCCTTTAGTGTAGTTCTTGGCCTTTCCTGATGACTTTGTAAGAGATTCATTTGTGTTGGCGTGGACGTGTCTGGGCTGTTATGTCTGACTGTATCATAACGCCTTGGCATGTGGGTCCTGCACACCCTCCACAGTCTCAGTGTATACAGAACATCCATATGGTTCCTTGGTCTCGTTGCCTCAAGTAATTGCATCAGCATGTTTTGTCACAGCTTTGTGGATGGGCATGAGAAGTTCCTTTGAACATAGCTAAGAATTAGCATTTCCGACTCACAGAACACAGAAGAATGACCCACAGATATCCATGTCTGACTGCCCAGACTCTCCAAATATACTATGAGGCCAGGTACAAGTGTGGGATTAAGATCATGAGATGGAGTTATCCCGATCAGAGAGTGTCCTCTCCGGGTCTTTGTAAGAAGAACAGAGAGGCAGGAGGACCTGTCAGATAGCCACAGTTAGGATGTGAACTCTTGGCTTTAGAGGCACACAAAGGCTCCAGGAGCCAAGGAATACAGTAGCCTCTGGGTGGGGAGAGAAAGGAAAACAGGCTTTCCCTCCGTCCCCAAAAGGAAGCAAACTGGCAGCTTGCCCACGAGGTCATACATCTCTGGTCTCTTAAGCTGCTTAGGTTTAGTGGTTTGTAACAAGCCTCAAACACTCCTGTGTAACAGATGCTGCTCAGATGAGACTCAGCATGCCTGTCTTGACCTACACTCACAATGGCTATACATGACCTCTCTGTGCCTCCATAGGCAACACTCGCCCTAGTTCTGCTTTCTGATCTCTGACAGTCTGATGGATAAGTGTCTTAGTGTCACCTTTCTTCATACTAGGACTAAATACCTGACAAGAAGCAACTTGAGAAAGGAAGAGTCTCTTATAACTCAGAGTTTGGGGGGTGCTGTCCACCACAGTAGGAGGACACAGTGGCAGGAGCATGAGGCAGCTGGTCACACTATGCCTATAGTTGCAATGCAGAGAGCAGATAGGACGTGGGACCATGTTATAAAACTTTAAGTCCTGCGTCCAGTGACCCACGTCTTCCAGTGAGGATCAATCTTCTTAAACTTCCACAGCTGTCCTAAACGGTGCCACCATTAAGAACCAAATGTCCGAGCCTAAGGGAGAGCATTGCACATTCAAACCACAGCAGTAAGTCTTAAAGAAAGAGGCAGGATGCCTCCAAACTAGGTGACATTTTGCATAATGTGGAAGGTGACCTTGAGCCCTTGGCTCGAAGGCTGGTTTTGGCGGGGCGATTAGGAGCCATAAAGTCGGTAGCCTACTGAGGATATGGCCCACAAGGGGACTGCTAGGAGAGTGCAGATAGGGACAGCAGGGCTCTGCAGACTCTGTATGAAAGAGGACCAGACAGTGGGAGGTAACGTGGGCATGGGCCACAGTTAGGGACAGCTCTCAATTCCAGTTGCACAGCTGCTGTGTGACCCAGGACAAGTTGGTAGGTTTCTCTCCGTGCGTAGGCAGCCTCGGTGTTTCCACGAGGCCAACACGAGTGCTATGCATGTGGAGCAGCCTGTGAGTTTCTTCTCATCCCTGAATCCTTAGGAAGGAAGGACTGATTTGGGCTCTTGGTTCCAGGGGATACAGGGTATAGGTGAGGCGCTTGTTCAACAGCAGGATGTATCTGCAAGTAGAGAGAGGGCTGCAGTCAGGAATGGGCTGCAAACCTCAAGGTCGGCTTCCCCAAGGGATGTACAACCTTTAACAAGGGCCACCCTCACCTCCCGAGGATTCACAGCATCCCAAAACAGCATCACCAGCTGGGGAGCAAGTGTTCCAATGCAGGAGCTTATGGGGACATTTCACATGCAAAGCACAGCAGCATCAGTAGATAGTAACAGTAATGACACTATTATTCTCATCATCTCAGTAATTATAATAATGATTATGGTTCTATATTCTTTCCATCAGAAGAGGGGAAATTTGATTTTTCTTCCTAATGTATGGTATCCATTGATGACCTTGCTCCCCTCCTAGAGGATGGTGAATTCTAATCTATTTACCATATTTACATGCAAATGATTTGAGCCATTATTTTCAAGTAGATTTCCCTCCTTGTCCCTGAACAACTCACATGCATGCCATCCCTAACAACATATGCGTTTGGAAAGGGGAGATGATGGCTCAGTGGGTAAGAGAGCCTACTGTGTGAGCAAGAGGATCCGGGTTTGAATCCCCAGCACCCTTAAGCTATGTGTGCCTGTACCCCAGAAATGAAGGGTGGAGAGGGGTGTATCCCAGCTAGGCTACCCTCTGGTTCATTGAGAGACCATGTCTCAAGAGAATAAGGTACAGAGGAGTTGAAGGAGACATTGGACATCCTTTCTGGCCTCCACAAGTGCCTGCATTGGCTACTCACATGCATTTAACACAGGCACAGGCATAGGCACATACATAAAAACACACACACGCACACACGCACATGCACACATGCACACACACAAATAGTAGTTTCATTTTTGCTGTTGTTCACAGCATGGTGCGATCGCACACATCTCCCTTGTACCACCACAAGCCCTGCCCCAGCACTTTTCAGGTCTAAATAATGCAAGAGAGGAGAGAAGAATGGGGATCTCACATAAAAGCCAGAAAGCAGCGTGGCGGTTCAGTGCTACTGAGTTGAAAGCCTGGGTCAGAAGACCAGAAGCAAGGCAGAGGAGCCTCGCAAAGGCACTGCCAAGGGAGACAAGAAAAGCATTTTTCAAGATAAGACTTACCGAGAGTTAAAACACAGGCGACTCAGGAGACAGTGGCAGAGTCTTCAGTAGGGAAAGCCAGGAAGAGGAGCGTCAGGGGGAACCTGGCTTCTAAAGGGCCAGACTGCAGAGAGGCAGACTCATGCCAGCTCCCACTTTCCTGGCCTCTGAAGCCCTCTGACTTGCACAGGCAGAGGCTGGTACTTCCTCTTCCCTGGGGTCTTTGTCTCTTTTTTTCGCCTGCCTTAAGAGAGTAGATTACAATCCTCTGTAATTGCGAGGTCCTGAATATCCCCCACGACATAAATGTATGCTTTGTTCAAGTTCACCCCATCCCCTCCTCTTGAATTCTTCTCTTGTCGCCCCCACTTTGCCCTCTCAACTTCGTGTACTTTATTTTGAAACCCCACCAAGTCCAATGAGTGCTGCTGTTCTGTCCATAGATGTAGGCCTCTCAGGGCCACATCACTAAGGAAAAATGACACTCTATCTCTCTCTCTCGGTGGTCAACAATTAATTGCTAATAGTTCCTTGGCTATGAGTAGGACTTCTTGAATCCCTCCCCCATTTGTGTTTGGATTTGGTCTGGCTTCACCTTGGGCGAATCTTGTGTGTGTGTGTGCCACTGTGCATTCATAGGTGCAATGTCCCTCTCATGTCCAGAAAACTAAGTTGTATTGCAAAGGTTCCACCCTCTGTATGTCCAAGGCTCTTGTCACTCTCCCTTACAGACTGGACCTTGGCACATCTTGTGTCTTTTCTTCACTGTTCTCCTTCTCAAGGCCAAGATGTGTCTTAAACACTTTTCTATTTCTAGCCATCATTTAAGTAAAATAGGATTTACTGGCCCTTTGCGCTGTCCCTAGCTGAGCCCCCTGCATGCATTCTAGAGAACACGCCTCTAACAAACAAACAAAATGTTCCTATTGTACCAGTGAGAATTGAGGCAGAAGGGGCTTTGAGAGGTGTTCACAGTTATGGGAGAGGAAGAGTGTGAAAGTGGGGTCTACACTTAGGACTTCTGGATCGTGAGGAGGGTTGTTCAAGTTCCACAGTTTCGAAATGAAACATGGTGCTGGCAGCTCAGTATGCACTTAGGTTTTAGGCTGGGGGAACTGGCTCCTTGGGTAAGAGCTCGTGATCTGCACATATTTAAAGACATGAGCTTGACATCCCTAGCATCCTTATAAAAAGCTAGTTATGGCTTAGTGTGCCTGTAACTCCAGCATTAAGGCGAGAAGACAGGTAGATCCCAAGAGCTCACTAGTCAGCCAGCCTAGCTTCTGGTTTGGAGTAAGGTAGTAAAGCAATAGAGAAAGACACTAGACGTCGTGTTCCAGTCTCTGCCTGTGCACAAGGTCACACATACTCAGATGTGTGCATCTGTGTCTCTCTCTCTCTCTCTCTCTCTCTCTCTCTGCTAGTCAGGCAAGTATCATCAGAAATGAGGGTTCCTATTCTTGATATTGATTGTGCCAGGGCAGTGGAAGAAGAGTATGGGGCCACCTTATCCAAATACCAGGGTTCTGAGAAGAGGACAAGCCTAGATCTACTGCCATACAAATGGGCAGTCTACTCACCACCAAGAAGTTGAGGTAAGAAGGGAATCAAAGAAATTAGGTCTTTCCTTTTTATAAGAGCCCTACAGTGAGTAACTATCAAACCTGCCCTGGGAGTATTCTTCAAGGTTCTGTAACCCTCTACCTACAAAGGTCTTCACTAGGCTCTGCATAAATTTCCCATGGCTCTGCCCTCTTTCTAATGGTTCATACAGAGTTGTAGCAATGAGCCCAGCATCCTTGCTTGGGAGCCGAGTTGGACAGAACCTGGTTGAGTGAGGCAGCTACCCCAGGCTTGTATGACCATCACCAATCAGGCTGTCAAACAGGAACATAATAACCATTCCACTATGAGCACCGAGTCACCCCAGCACAGACCCACAGGGAAAGCTCTGAGAGTCTTTTCCTGCAGGATTTTCCTGAAAGAGTAAAACAGTCTCTCTGAACAAATGGTGACAGGAACTACCAGGGAGATATTGGGATACAATGACATCATGGGGGACCGTGAGCTATGAAGAAGATAAGGAACTCAGGCACTTTGCATTGGGGTGTCCTACTTCTTTGGGTCATGTTTAACGTGGGGTCCCAGTAAGGAGTGTATTGAATTTGATCGTTGCCAGTGTATTGAGTAATAAGCTTTATAAATGTAGAGTAGAGCATAGGAAAGCCACTGGTTCCTGGGGTTTATCAGCCTGGAGGAGAAGGAAAGGGGAGAAAATTCTAAAGAGTGGGGTCCGGGCAGAATGGATCATTTATCAGGTACTGTCACCCTCAGGCTAGAGACATAGCCAGCCCTCAGCATCAAACACTGAATGAGAAGAACAGAGACCCACATTCATTTTTATCCTTGACTTACCTCTGGCATGACTTTATCTCTTCGTCAAAGCCAGTTCAAAGACCAGGTTAAATAAGACCAAAGCTGGGCGGAGAGGCATGGAGGGACAAACCGGAGCTCTGTGGGGTAGTTCTTATATGTCACATGCGAGACACAAGATGGCTAAATAAAACTCAGGCTGACACTTTTGGGGGCCGACTAAAATGTATTTCAAAACTGATGTGACTTGTGACTTTCAAGACTCATTCAATAGTAACAGGGAACTGAACGTCTAACCCAAACGCCTTTTAGTCATCCCAGGGTAGAAATCCAGGGTGTGGTCCCCACGTTTGTGGAAGCATCAGCTAAGGCTGGGAAGGTTTCAGCCACTCCCTGAAGCCAAGTCCTCTGTGCCAACATCCCCGGGCCAACAAACCTCGGAAAAGCATCATTGAAAAGCTTTAGGTTTCTTGTTTTTTTGTTTTGTTTTTTTTTTGTTTTGTTTTGTTTTTTTCCTTCAGTGTTAGGATTTTGTAAGCCAGGGCAATATCTGTTTGAAGGTTGGTTTCATGGCTGGGCATTCATTGGAGCTACAAGGAAAGGATGTTTTTGTTCCCTGTTTGGTGTGATACTTGACTGTCCTGAAACACAAAACATGGCTTGGGCTTAGTCCCCCACCCCCAGCAGCCTCCAGTTCTGCCATTTCAGCACAAAGGAAACCTGGAGCTTCTGAAATCCAGCTTGAAGACCTAGCCTACATGGCCCCCCTGTGATTGGCCTAAACAGCCCCCCCTGTGATTGGCCCACATAGCACCCCCCCAGCTCATGATTGGCCTAAATAGCCCCCTTGTGATTGGCCCACATGGCCCCCCTGTGATTGGCCCACATAGCCCCCACATCTCATGATTGGCCCACATAACTCCCTCCTGCCCAGCCTCCCCTCATCATCCCACATAGCCTCCCCTGTGATTGACCTAATAGCCCCCACCCCTGGGATTGGCCCCACATAGCCCCCCTGGGATTGGCCCACAGGACTCCCCTGTGGATTGGCCCATATACCACCCCATCTTATGATTGATCCACATAGCCCCCTCCTGCCCTGCCCCCCTCATCATCCCTCATAGCCTCCCCTGTGACTGACCCACATACATGCAAATATCAGCCAGAGGCAACTCTCTAAGAGGCTCCATTTCTACAGGGCTGGTTTCCGTTGAGCTGGCTGCTGTTTTTCACTTAGTCATTTGAAAATTCTTCACAGGCAGAGAATAACAGTAAACTCTCATTTTGTCATTTCTGGGCATATCACAGAGCCAAATTAATTCCCCCAGCTTCTGTGACTGCAGTTTGTGCCCTGGTAATCCATTCCCTCAAGTGGGCTTTACTCATCTTTTCTCTGTCCCTCAGCTTGCCGCAGGCTCTACAACCAACTCCAACCATTTTTCTGGACAGATCTCAAATTGTAAGGTCTCTTTCCATCCCTAGTCTTGCGGAGTGCTTAGTAAAGTAGCTTAGCTCTAACTGGTGGCCCTTTCCTGTTCTTTACTGGAACCGTGGCCCTTGCTAAAGCTAGATTCTTGGGTTTTGACTGTTGAAGCTTTTTTGCTTTTTGTTTTCTGAGCAAGCGGGCGGGCGGGTGTGCATGCGTGTTTGAAATAGTCTTACTTGGTAACCAGGGTGGCTTCAAATACTCACTCTTCCTGCCTCAGCCTTCTCAGCCTGGAACACAAGAGCATACTGTCTACACTGTCCATTAAGACTCAGCTCTCTAAGACTCTGTCTCTCTGTCTCACAGGGAAGCCTGTAGAGTGACGGCTTCCTCTCCCCATTGTCTCCAGGTGCCCTCCATTCTTCTTCCTGTTAAGAAGCAGGTGCTTGAGCCAGGCATGGTCATGCTTGCCTTTAATCCCAGCACTCGGGAGGCAGAGGCAGGCAGGTCGCTGTAAATTTGAGGCCAGCCTGGTCTACAAAGGGAGTCCAGGACAGCCAAGGCTACACAGAGAAACCCTATCTCAAAAAAGCAAAAACAAACAAACAAACAAACAAACAAAAACCAAAACAACAACAACAACAAAAATCAGGTACTTTAAAAAAAGTTTTCTCTATGAAAAGGCAAAGCTCCTATATTCAGCCCCCTCCAACTTCCATCTTGGTGAGTGTCCTTTGTGTTCTAGTGCCTTTCTCCACACAGGCCCATGGCTGGCATTCGCTGAAACACTGAGCCTTCTTTTTCCAATATTCTGGCCCATTTCTTCCATTTTGATAACCTTCAAGGCTGCTGCTGGCTTCTACTGAGTACTCCATAGCCTGCCTCTAAATCTCTGAACTTCCACACTGAACTTAACTTTATTTTTCTTTTTTTTTTTTCCTTAAAATTACTCCTCCTGTGGCCTTCATGGTGTAGAAGTGCACCCCCACCTCCCATCCTGCTGACTGAAGGCTGCTCAGTGTCATTTTTCCCATTCTGGAAAAGTGAGTCTTGCCCTCTACTGAGAGCATGACGTAAGAAACGGCATCTTCTTGGCTTGCCTTCCGTCTTCAGCTCTCATTAACCTATGCGACCGTATTCAGTGCATTAGGAAACTTTGACCCCGACTTATGTATCCATGAAATGGACATATTAATGTTTTGTAGGGTGCTTTAAGGGAGTTAATTCAAAGAATAGTTCTGGAATAATTCATGTAGTCAGTGTCTATAAACTGCTACTCTTTCTAATATTCTGACATTCCAATTGTGCTGGGATTCTGTTACTGTGTTAATAAGTTACCTAAACTCAGAGGCTTAAAACATTACAGATTTATTATTGTTGAGTTAAGGAGGTCAGAGGTCTTAAGTAAGTCTCGCTGGGCTAAAGGTCAAACAGTAGCTTTTTAGGCATGCAAGCTTGGTCATGTGTTGCAAGGATTAGGAACCACGTCTTTTCCAGGTCTTTCTTTGGCTTAATTCAAAGACTGTCTTTTCTTGACATCATTTCTCTGTGTGACTGGTTGAGATGCTCTGGCTTCTTCTCTTCTTCATGTACAGCTTAGTGTCAGTCTCGAGTCTTCTGAAGCCTCCGCAGACCATCTTCTAGGGTACAGGCCTTTCTGGTCCAAGGAAAGTCATCAAAATCCCAAAACCTATTCATTGCCTTCACCCAGTGAACTTCAGCTGACGGAGCAGCCCACCTCCATCGTTGCCTTGAAAGCCATCTTACAGGAAAGACAAACTAGGTTCATTCGTGTTTACGATTAGATCTGTTTCTCAAGGATTGGGCTATGCTCCACCTGTAACCTAACGTACAAATGGTTCTGTACTTCCTGTTCCAGAAAGCGTCAACCATGACTCTGTTTCCAAGTTATTATAACCATCTTGCAACCCTGCATTTATTTCAGAAGGTTGTTATGACTACCTGTTGTTATGACTGGCTACCTTGTTACAACCACCTTGCAGTCATGTCTTTGTTTCAGGCGGTCCCAAAGGCTAGCTGTTGTGTTTATGTTCTGCTCCTGTACCCCTGCCTATGTTGATTGCCAGATCCCCCATTTAGAAACATCCTACTCCTGAACTATAAAAACTTTGTCTTCCTCATATCCAATGCTGATTTCTTCAACCCTACCTTTGGCGAGGGGCAGTCCATGTATAAGAGTAAAAAAAAAAAAAAAATCTTGATTTAATTAATTTGGCCATGATGATTTGGGGCAGTGATCTTTCTTCTTGCATCTTTGGAATTCACACAGTCAGCAAGTGCTCCCATTTCTTCCAGGTCTTTTGGTATTTATGAAAGACTAAGAGACTCCTAATGCTTTGCATTTACCAAGTGTAGAAGCCATGAGAATAGGCTTTGCAGAAATCCCAGTCACAGAGAGCCTAGCTGACGGCTGGCTAGCTCCTGCTTGCTAATGTCCATGGCAGTACGGGGGCTGAGAGTAGGCTTCTTTCTGGCTCCATTTGTTGAAGAGGCTGCCATTTCTCTCAACGAACATTTTTGGCATCTTCATTAAAACAACCATGTGACTATACTTGGATGAGCTTTAGCTGACTGCTCTCTTCCATGATATTGAAGAGCACCAGTTGGCTTTGTCACTATGGCTCTGTAGTATAACTTGAAATCAAATATGCTGATACCTGTAGCATTACCTTTTTTTTTATAAGAACTGTTTGAGCTCTTCAGGGTCTTTTTATGCTTTTATATGAAATTTAAGATTACCTTTTCTATTTCTGTGAAGAATCTCATTAGAATTTTGATGGGAATTGCACTAAACCTGTAGATTACTTTTGGTAGAATTGCTATTTTTATAATATTTATTCTTCTAGGTCTTGAACACAGGAGGCCTTTCTGTCTTCTGGGGTCTCTGTGTCTTACAGTGTTTTAAAATATTTGTGGCAGCACTCATTCTTTCACTTCTGTGATTAAGTCTCTCTGTCTCTGTCTGTCTGTCTGTCTCTTTCTGTCTCTCTGTCTCTGTCTCTATGTCTGTCTGTCTCTGCCTCTGTCTGTCTCTGTCTCTGTATCTCTGTCTCTCTCTGTCTCTCTCTCTCTGTCTCTCTCTCTCTCTCTCTCTGTGTGTGTGTGTGTGTGTGTGTGTGTGCGCGCGCACGCATGTAGGTCATTCTAGATTAGATTATTTCTGAGTTCTTTATCCACATGTTTGTTATTTATATGGAGGAGAGATGCCAGTTTTTATATATTGATTTTGTGTCCTGCTCTTGGCTGGAAATGTTTATCAGCTCTGAAAGTTTGGAATTCTTACATACAAGATCAGGTGATGGAAATGCCCCCCATTGGCTCTGCTTTCTAAACATTTGGTCACAAATTGGTGGCACTGTTGGGGGAGTTTACTGAATCATCAGGAAGGGAGGCCTTGCTGGAGGCAGGCTCTGAGAGTTTGTTGGCTCTCCTCACTTCTAGTTTTGCTCTTGTTGCTTTCTGACTGTGGGTTCAAGATGGAATTGCTCTGCTTCCTGCTGCAGCCACCTGATACCAGGCCCCACCCTCCACCATTGTGGACTCCTATTCCTCTGGAGCCATAAACTCTTCTTTCTATGAGTTGCCTTAGTTCGTGGCATTTTGACACAGCAAGAAAAGTAACTAATACAGATTAAATTCTGGAGATAAGTAATGTGTTGACTTGGTCTTTACCTAGTTGTATAACTTTTATTTCTTCCTCTGATCTTAATAAGAAGCATTTTTTCCAATTAGCTCCTCTTATGAGCAGCTTAGCAAATTAGAGAAACTAAGGCAGATCTGTTTCTCAAGTATAGGACTATTTGATACTCTTGGGATCTGTTTCTTAGGTCCAGGACTGTTTGATGATCTTGGCATCTATTTCTTAGTCTAGGACTGTTGGATGATCTTAGAATCTGTTTCTTAGGTCTAGGACTGTTTCATGGCTTGAGGATCTATTTCTTAGGTCTAGGACTGTTGGATGGTCTTAGGATCTATTTCTTAAGACTGGACTGTTCAATGGTCTTGAAAGACCTAAAGGCCTAAAGAAACTGCTCTCCTTCCTCTCCCCTTCATGAATCAGGCTTGCATCCTGATCTGATGAGATTGGTCCTCATGGCGCCCTTGGCCTTTTCTTTTACCCAGGTGTCTCCTCTGATGAAATAATTGCCTTTTAATTCTAATTTGCCTTTACTTCTCAAGACTCTACAAAAATATAATATACATCTGAAATGCAGGTTTAGGGTCAAGACCTGATGATGAAGCCCGCTTCCCTTGGGCTCTCTGGTTCCAGGAAGACATAGAGGGTTTACAGCTGCCAGTAAGAGCATCAAGCAACGATGCAAACTTCCTGGCACCATGAGAAGCCGGTGGGAGGAAAATGAGATGTTTTAGAAACAACAAAGAGATCTGGGAGACAGGACTGCTGTGAGATGATGTCATTCTTGACATAAATTGACAGTTAATCGACTAGAAATTTGGGAGCAATTCAGCAGGGGTGTGTGTGTAGGAGAGGACCTGCCTACACTGTAGAGCAAGGACAAGTGTCTGTGTTCAGCTCAGTGTGCATTGCTCTGAATTCAGCTGTCTTTGCCATGTGAGGCTGCATTCAAGAGGAAATGGATCATTCTCTGCCCAGTTAGCAGGGAGGGCAACAGGTCCAGGCCACCAGACAGTAGCAATAAGTTCATGTAAATAGAGCTTTCCTTCTGGTGTCTCATATGACAGGTAGCTGGAACACCTTTGCTGTGGGTTCCAGGGCTTTCTGCCATGGGTGATACAATGCCTAGTTGTGGTTGTCAGCTTGGCGAGGTCTTGAACCACTGAAGAAGTGAGCCCCGTGGCACACCTATGAGGTGCTGTCTTGGTTAAGGTAGTTAAGCACCATGGAAGAACCTCTCTGAATGTGGGTGGCACCATGCCCTGTCCTGGGAAGAAAATAGAAAAGAACTCTGGCTGAGCACAGGCATGCATTGTTTTTTTCTTCCCGACTGTGAATGCTTCAAGATCCAGATGCCATTGCTTTTTGATTATGATGAACTGTGCCTTGATTTGTGAGCCAAAATACTCCCTCCCTCCCTTCATCTCTTCCATCCTTCCTTCAGTTGCCTTTCCTTGGATATTTTATCACAGCAGCAAACATATAACTAAGATAGGTGAGGGCCTTGTGTGTGGTCTTCTGTAAGGTCCTGTAAGAGATTTGTATGAGCTCAACTTCCATCTGGACACCTTGCTCTATACATAGCGGATTATCTGAATCATCCAAGAAAACACTAGCCTTGCCTGGGTCTCGAAGAAAGGGTCTGAAAAGGAGAGCTACAACTCCAAAGCAAATTATAACCAACCCTTTCCCTTTACAATTTTTAAAGATGTATTTGTTTATTTATTTATTTATTATGTATACAGTGCTCTGCCTGCATGTATGCCTGCATACCAAGAGAGGGCACCACATCTCACTATAGATAGTTGTGAGCTACCAGGTGGTTGCTGGGAATTGAACTCAGGACTTCTGAAAGAGCAGCCAATGTTCTCAACCTCTGAGCCATCTCTCCAGGCCCCTCCCCCTACAATTTTGATGGCCAGCTCAATTTCAAACAACTGAGCAGATTACCCCAGATTCCAGGAACCACCCACTAGTGCCTTTGCACTGATAATCGTTGGTGTCATCAGAAGTTATTTAGATATGCTGGGTGGAGATGAAGGACAGAAAAACTCTAAGAAGTAAGATTTAGACCCTCCTGCTTACCTCATGAATGGCTGTGAATTGGATTTTCATGTCTCACTGGGAAAGGGTGTTTACTGGAAGCCCAGTCACCCAAGTTCACCCCCTGGAACCCATAGTGGAAGAAGAATATCAACTCCAGAAAGAAGCCTTCTGATTCCCCCTTGTGTGCCATGGTACGCACATATCAACATAAGCACACATGCTAATAGTATAATAAATTGAATATTTTGTGTTGTTCAGAACTCTGCTTTTCCAGGCTCTATAATAAGGGTAAATTAAAATACTAAGTTTGATATTCATAGTAACTGACACTCGTGTTCAGCTTGCTTGGTGCTGATGGGTTTCAAGCACATATGTTAACACACAGATTTCTAATAACTCTTGTGGATAGTGTCTGCCAGTCCCATTCTGCAAATGAAAGGATAATAAATCGACAGGTTAAATAGTCATCGTAGCACATGTCTGTCATTCCCAAGGATCTTGAGTCAGAGGCAGGAGGGGCGGGGAGTTGGTTGCCAGCTTGATCTGCAGTAGAACACGAAGAGGAGAAGGGAGAAAGGTCAGAAGAAGAGGGAAGGAGAAGGGAATGATGAAAAAGAAGAGAAAGAAAAGAGAGGAGGAGGAAGAAGAGACAGATGAGGAAGATGAGGATGAAAAGGGAGGAAGGGAAGAGGAGGAGGAGGAAAAGGAGAAGGAGGACAGCACAGGAAAGAAAAGAGGAGAAATGAATCGCGAAAGGTGGCACAACCCACAAGGGACGGAGCTGAGATGCACACTTTGGTCGATTTACCCAGAGATCTTTTCTTCTGAAGGACCCCACTTCACTATTGTTGTGGGGAGCACTTTCCTCAGAGCTGAGAACACACCCTTATGCTCACTAACTATTCGCTAATGTCCTAATCACTACTTTACCCAGGTGCTCAGCGAGCACTTGTCACAACTCTGCAGCATCTGCAGTTGCTCAATAGGTCCTTACAGAGTCGGGCACCTGTGTCTCCATTGTGTAGCCGCCTTCCGGGGGATGGGAAGGCAGCACACATGAGACTGCAGCTTCCAGATTCAGAGCCTGTTTGGTCACATAAGGTTGGGAAGGGGTAGTGTTTGCTGTGTTTCTAACCAGTTTGAAAAGGAATTTTTAAAGAAATCCGATCAAAGCCCTTTAACCCCAATGTTTTCTGTAGGGCACACAGGTATACCGGGAGCTTTGGTGTCAATGACAACTGTTTCTGAATATGACCAAAGGAAGTGAAAGATGCCTTTGTCATAGCAAAAAGAAATTCACCCTGTTCTGTGGGGAAGCACATCGCAGACCCTGAAGTACTTAAGACTTGGTGGTAGATTTTGAAAGGGAAAAAATAATCTTATAGGTCCAATTTATAAATCCGATGATTCTTCTGGGGGTAATGGCACTTTCATGGTGGCCGTGTCCATTACTATTTTTCCAGCCCTCCCTTCATTTCCATGAGCAAAAATTCTTGCCCAAATCCTTTGGAGATTAATATGTGCTTTAGAAATAGTCAGGTGTGGGTTTGGGATGACTATTCTGTTTGCGAGGGACTAGACAAGAAACCATTACCCCTGGTGAACTTGGCTCTTTCTGAAAATCTCTGTCTCTGTCTCTGTCTCTGTCTCTGTCTCTCTCTCTCTCTCTCTCTCCTTTACTCCCTCCCCCTCTTCCCTTCTTTCCCCCTTTCTCCTTTCCTCTCTACCCTTCTCCTTCACCTCCCTCTCTCTTTCTCTGTATGTGTCCTATAAGCAAGAGAATAAGCTTGGTTATTGTTGCTCATAAGCTGTGCATTTTAATGAAGATGCTCCTTTGATCTAGAACTGCACATATAGGCGGGGTTGGCTGCCAGCTCAGCCCAGCGATCCATCCGGGCTGGGATTACAAGAGCGTGTCACCCTCCACCAGTGTTTAAAAGTTGGTTCTAGGGCTCCAACTCAGGTCTTGATGCTGGCATGGCAACCACTTTCCTGACTGAGCTATCTCCCAAGCCCTGAAATGTTGACAGTACTCTTGTATATTTGGGGGGTGGGGGAGAGGCTTTGGGACAAAATGAGACCATGTATAAATACACCATGTGCCCACCCTACAGCTCAGCCCTGTTCTGTGTAGATGTGGCTGGTGGTCATGTTACGGCTGCATTCTCCTTTGGGTGTCTCTGAGCCTCAGTAAATCCCACCACTGATGTCTGCTGAGTTCAATGTCAAACCTTTGACACCTGGTTCCCTGAAATCAAGAGCGCTTTGTTGAAAGTGTTCATCAAGTACCTACCAGCCACACCATAAATATATAAAATCCACAACCACAAAAGCCCTATATTAGAGTCTTTATCTCACCAATTCTCTCCGATCCCCATTGCCCTCGGTGTCAAAAACTACCTTAAAATTGCAGTGCTTTTACAGGACACACATTCATTTCTTGCTCACGCATCTGAAGGTCATTGTGAGTACATCTGATCTGAGCAGAAGCTCAGGTGGATTTGGCACTAACTGTGAGTTCAGCTTCACGCTACTCCCTGCATTTCTTATTCTTTCCGTGAAGGCAATGACAAGCCTGCTCCTGCAAACCCATCTCCAGCCTTTGCTGCGGTTTATACCCAAAAGTACCTGTGGGTCTGTTCTAATTTTCTCTGTGTTGCTGTGATGACAACAGTCTGACAAAAAGCAACCTGGGGGAAGAAACGATTTGATTCAGGTTACAGGTTACAAGGTATTACCGAGTGAAGCCAGCATAGGAACTCAAGAATTTAGAGGAGAAAGCATGGAGCAACTGCTTGCTGTCTTGCTCAGGGCCTCATGCATAGCTGGCTTGCGGAGCACTGTGAGTTCAAGGCCAGCCTGGTCTACAAAGTGAGTTCAGGACAGCCAAGGCTATACATAGAAACCCTGTCTTGAAAATAAAAAGAAAGAAAGAAAGAAAGAAAGAAAGAAAGAAAGAAAGAAAGAAAGAAGAAATCTAATACAGCCCAGGTCCACTTGCCCAGAAAATGGTACCACTCACAGTGGGCCAGACCTTCTAGCATCACCTAGCAAATGAGGCAGCCCCCAACATATATAACCACAATTCAGTCAGATCTGAGAATCCCTCAGTTAAATCCCCCCTCTCCTCAGGTAACTCTAGGCTGTGTCAAGACAAAATCAGGACAAGGTCCAAGGACAGCCACAAGGCCTCTCAGGGTTGAGACCATGGCTAGGGGCTACATGGGTGTAAGTGCTACAAGGATTGAGAGATTGGCTTGGTTCTCCTCTTCGCATCCCTGACCATCCACATCCCTAAATCTCTTGATCCTTTACCAAGCCAACACTTTTCAGGCTGTACGGGAGAGACCTGGCTGGTGTGAGTGGCCACTCTGTGGGGAGGTCACATAAAACACGAGAGGCAATACACGGCCAGATCTCAGCTTGATAGAACCAGAGCACAGGAGCTCACTATGGAGTCACGAGCGCCCCACAATAGGCCTGGCACCAAATGGCCACTCCAGAAGCGGTTATTGAAAGGACACACAGTCACCCAGAGGCAACCTCTGCAACTGGTCGTTTTTCCAGAAGGAGGCTTTGTCCCTCTGTGATCATCAGCCTTGTCGTGATTCAGCTTCTCTGTGTTTGTTCTTCCTTGAACTTTTATTGCTTCACTCTTTTTTAAATTTTACTTTGATTTTTACAGTCTCTGCTGCATCCTTTAAGTGCTCCCAAGAGGGCGGAACCCATCGAAGGAATTAGCTGCTTTGTAATCTATTGGGCAGAGCTGTCCTGCAAACAATTCTGTGTTACTGGCATGAACCAGCCACTAAGTAAAGGTGTATTTCCATTGTCTGCCACTAGCTCAATAGAACAATGTGAAATGTGTGCTAGGATTGCCTTTGGCTTTGGCCTCTGCATGGGTCTATGGGCTTGGTTGTCACTTAGCAACTCAAGAACATTGCATTGGTTTGTTCTATCTCTTTCTTCGTGGGGCTACATACTAAGCAAGAGTGCCCTCCTCTACCCAAGGGAGGCTTTTCTCCCCGTGGCACAAATGGATGAGCCAACAGCTCCTTATCTCCTCACTTCCTATCACCCACTAGCTAGAATGCCATCCCCTAGCACAGTACAGTAGAGCAAAGTACAGTACAGCAAAGCTCAGCCTAGCCTGCCAGAACATGACCCTGCTGTCACCAGCTGAAGCAATAACCCTTCTCCCCAAATCATTTAAGATTCATGATGACTCAAGGTGCCTGAGCCCAAATTAAAGAACAAAAGTAGCATGTGTGTGTGAGTATAAATATGTGTGCATTCATTTCACTAAAGAATGAAACTTGTTGGAGACCTTCTGGTGAGAGGTGAAAAAAATGTGATTTTTTTTTTTTCCTTACAGAAGAGTGGATAATGAGATGATAAGAGTGGAGACCGTTGATATGAGGAAGAGAAGCTGTCCTTTCTTTTTATGTATCTAGTTCTGAAAATACTAGTAAACCCCTGAGTGAGCCCTAAGGATGCTAAGTGAATGTTGTTATCGATAAACAAACAAGCAGTGGAATGCTGAGTTCCTTTGAAAGTGGAATATGAGGTGAGCCTTGAACTTGAAGACAAAGAAAAAACTGATTTTTGCAAAAAATGTCAAAATGAGAGAGAAGAAATAAAGAGTGGAAATGAATAAACAGATACCCAGTTAGGACCTTCAGCATGAGAAAATAGCCATTCCATAAATGAAGAAGGTGACATATCGGGGGTCTATATCATGTTCACATCACCCATAAGTAGAAAAATGCATCTCCCTGACAATACAGAGTTTGTAATGACAGTCCCTTCTCTGTGGATAATCAGCCACCTTGCATCTTACTTGGTGGTAGACATGTTGCCCTACTTTTAACCAGGTGGTGGTGGTGGTGGTGGTGATGGTGGTGGTGGTGGTGGTGATGATGGTGATGGTGGTGATAACGGTGGTAGTGGTGGTGATAATGGTGGTAGTAGTGGTGATGGTGGTGGTGGTGTATGGGGGTGGGGATGGGTGTTTGTGATGGGGTTGCAAGGCCACATGTCTCAGGAACACCCCAATACACTCTGGTTTTGGCAATTGCCAAGATTGACCGGCACAGAGGTGGGAGCAGATTCAGAATCTAGCTATTTCTGTTTCCTTCATCTTTCCTTCTTCATCCTCTGTTGCACTGTCTGCAGAGCCCAAAATTGTGTGTCATCCAGGAGCATTACGGACACTTTTTTCTTCTTTATTGAAGTAGGACATAGCGTGACTCAGCACCCTGGCTACATGCGGGATTCGGGGTTCACGTCTGCTGGCTCTCCTCAGCTGACCCATCTAGTTAGAGGTGACTTGTTTCCTTCCTCATCTGGACCACTTTTCTCGTTAACCAGGAATTGTGAGTGACGTGTACGCTTTCATTTAATCCCTCAGTTCACATGAAACCACCCCCGCTGAGATTCCTGGGTACCAATTATAGAAACTCTCTCCTGCTCTCCATGCAATGCAGCTGAGCAGATTTCACTCAGCTCCCCCTCCTCCTCCATGAACTCCCTCCATGCTAGTTTCTTGTCTCCAAAGTCTGAAGGTCAGCTTCTCCTCTTGGCAGTCAGTATCCTTGTTTTAGCCTACTTGGGACACGGCTGACCATAGGATTAATTATATCATGCATTTTTTTATTTGGATGTAGCCTCTGCTTTCCTTCCCACCATGTACCCACTACAGTTCCTTGTGGCTAAGTCAAAGATCCAGCTGTGAATCACTCTTGAGCTCAGCATTTCTACAGTTCAGCTTGGGGAAGAGTACCCTTCTATATTTTAGAGGAAAAACTGGTCTAGAAAAAAAATAAATAAATAAAACATGCAAATTGCATTTCAAGGAAGCCGCCGGCAATGCCTTCCTGCCTTCCTGGGAGTAACTTAGCCCTGAGGAAACAGGAATGGATCTCTCTGGCTCCACTTACTTTCCCTACTAACCTTCCCCCCTCTGTCATTACTGGCACAGCCTGCCATATGCGTTGACATGCCTGTGCCCCAGAGCAGCGGTGCCCTGTCTCTCATGGGAGTGACTATGCTACCTTGCCTTCTCCGAAAGAACAGTGACAATTCAGATGGCTTGGAAAAACTTTTCAGGGCAACAGTAGCACATTTCTCAATATGTCCATGTCACCCCGTGCTCTTCTGAGAGCTGTTGAGCCATGTTTGTTAGTTAATGCAGCGATTAGGCTTGCATCGATTTCAGTGTTAATCAAAGACAGTTTTAAGGCAAAAATCAACTCTTTAATATATATTGATATTCACATGTTTTCTTCACTATGATGTAGTTCTGCTAATTAGAAGATGTGAAATTTTAATAAATTTGGCTAATTCAAATTCATCTCAGATTCCCATCCTCTCGGATACCATAGTTATTTATGTCTTTCTGCATTCTCAAGGCCAGTTTACCACTTACAAAAGGATCCCTCATTCTGCGGCCACCTCCAGGACATAAATGGTAAAACTTCTTTTTTTTTTTTTTTTTTTTGGCCTGTAGGTAGCTTTAATGAACTATCAAGGGCAAGCCAGGATATGAGGGCATGGTAATCTCAACCAACTGCTGACGTGGACATTGCACGTGGCACAGTGTAACCTACAAGACTGCTGATCTCAGCAGGAACTGTGAGCGTGGCTCAGAGCAGAGAGAATTACACAAGTTTGAACGCAGCTGACCTTAGCCTTGAACACGGTAGAGAAGAAGTGGAGGAGAACAAGTGGAGGAGAAATGTTAATGTTTAATTCTGCCAATGTAGCGAACCCACCTTATGTCATTATCTAGGGTGCAAGTGAAAAGCTATACAAACTTACCAGAATCTTCCATTAGGCAGAAAGAAAATGATGAAGGGACAAGAGGAGCAATGACATCAAAAATACTAGAGTAGGGTGAGGAAGCTGTCACTTCCACCAGGCTCCACAATAAGAGTGGGCGCCTGCTGAGGATGTCTGTGAGAGAACAGTCCCCAAAATGAGACTCAACTACCGAGCATCTCCAAAGACTGAGCCACCACTGGTATGACACCTGCCTGGGCAAGCACAGACCTGCCTGAGTTTGTATATCCTTACATGTGAAGTACAGAGGCTGGTGTGGAATCAGCAGTCTTCAGACTTCATTGTTCATCAAATGTATTTGACATGATTGTGAAAAGAAAGAAAGGAAGGAAGGAAAAAGGTAATTCTTGAGATTGCATCCATTGGAGATCCTGTAATATGCTCTCAATGTAAAGTACACATATGTTTTACTTCCATACACATAGACTCATCAAAGCATCTCGGGGCTAGACACTCCTGTAAGGGCGACTTTCGGGCATAGTTGGAGGAAGGTGGGTTTGCATCTAGTTGAGGGCCTCTGGTGAAGGTGGGATGCAGAATCTTCGAGATGGCCAAACATTCTTCAAGACTAGATCTTTGCAGTGTTTTAGAACTGGGACCCCTGGGTCAAAAAGTTTTAACTCAGTGCCTACAAATCAATACCCTGGGGTGATTTAACTAATTACTCTATAAATACATTTTTAAAGCAACGCGTAAATCAATACTGAATGTCAAAGGTGCTGTTCACAGGGAATAAGACGTTGCATTTGGGTTTTCAGTTCTCATCGTGCAGGAGATTAGAGTCGTCTTTGAAGTAAAGGGAATAACGAGCCTTTGGCCCATGAAAACGCAAACTGGGCTGGGCAGTTGAGGGGAGTGTGGTGGTTTGAATCAGAACGGCTCCCATGCTTGAATACTCAATCCCCAGTTGGTGGAACTGTTTGGGAAAGGTGAGGACTTGTGGCCTTCTTGGAGGAGGTCTGTCACTGGGGGCCAGGCAGGTTCTGTCTGCCTCGGGGCTATGGATCAAGACGTAGGTGCTCAGCTGGTCCTTCAGTCTGGCATCATGGACTCTACCTGTCTGAAACCAGAAGACACTAAAAGCTTTCTCTTGGAAGTTGCCTTCCTTGGTCATGGTGTTTTGTCATGGCAATAGAAGGGTACCTTAGAAAGAAGGTGTTGAGGAATCTTGTCCCCCTCAGCATAATGGCTGTTATGACCCTGGAGACTCACCCTCCTATGCCTCCTTGCCAGCTGTATGCATTTCTGCCCCAGCTACATGTGGACACCTGGCCTCAGCAGATGGTCAAGTACATGGACTGCAGAAGGTTAACTAGCTACAAGGAAGCTTTCACACATGAGGAAATGAGACTTTCTAGTGCTGCAGTGAGGTTAAAGTCACCCATGGTCCTGTAAGTCACCCCTCAGCTATACTCTGTAAGTAATTGGACAGATCCATTGGTTCCCCAAGGTAGGCGTTGGTAGGTTCATACCTCATTCTGTCATTAGTGCCCTATCTGGAGGAAGCAGGCATTTGCTTCTATATCTCCAGGAAACATTCATGCAACAGGAAGAGAAGAAAATCAGTTCAGAGTGGGATGAACACCAGACTGAAATGAATGAAGCCATAGTTAGCCATGGTCTTTGCAGAGAATGGTTGGATCAGACAGGTGTCATGGATTCTAGGTGAGACAACTCAGATTTCTCTCCATCCTGGCCAAACTGCATCTTCCTTGGACAGGACTTAGATGTGATACCTACTTCCTTTTCTTTCTTTGAGGCTCAATTCTGCTCTTTCCCAGAGAGGATTTGGTTAGACATCTCTTCTCTCCTCTGAGGCGAAGATTCTGTTCTCAGAATGAAAAACAAAGGAAACGGGCCACAGCTGAAACAAACATCAGCAGATGTGGTGTCAGTGATAGCTAGCAAGCCAGTGTGCCCTGTGCACCAGGGTTCTTTTGAGGTAATCCTGTGAGAATGGTGCCATACTTGGCAGTTTGGTGCCTAGAGAAGATCTATGGAGATGGGCATGGAGGAAGGAAAAGCTCTTCCTTCACAGCTCCCTGAAGCCTTCACCCATTTTCCAATACCTTTCCCCTTTTCAGTAGCAGAGTCTCCTTCGGCAGAGCTGGCCGATTCCCTCTGGTACTGGTCTCCAGAGGGGAGCAGCGCCTGGCTCCCACCCTCCACATAATTGCCCATCTGCCTGTGGGGAGAGGAGTGCTCTCTTCTCTTCCTCCTCAGATGTTTTAATGTGCTAGTGTGTGACAATGGCGACAGCTGCATCCTGAAATCTGCCCCTGAGTGCCATGGCCACAGTCACTGTTCAGCTACACCTTTCATGTCTTGCATGAGGCTGCCTGGTTACTCAAGAGCCACTCCTATAACTACTCTGTGCCTTGTCGTGCTCCACTGAAATGATCCAGATTCCATGTGGCTCGCTAAGTCAGTGTGGCAGAGCTCCTCAGAGTACCTCAGCTCTACCTTTGAGGGGCGGTGTAAGTGTTCTCCCTTCTCTGCTCTTGCTTGGGAGCCTCCTTAAGCACCAACAGAAGCCCCAGTGTGTGGTCTTTACACCTTAGCTCCCAACCTTGGCTCTCCCAATCACCATCTGGAGATTCCTTCTTTTCTCTGTCAGGCACAGTTAGGAAGAGCTCCTGGACCAACAGTCTTTCACCCATTTCCCAAAAGTTTGAAGAAGAAATCAAGGTCTATGTGAGGCCAGCATTTTTACTGCTCTCCCACAAATAGAACATGCAGTCTAAATGGGTATTATCCAAGTAATAACAAGCCTTTAAGTGCTCCAGAGGATCTACGTATGGAGGAGACCGAAAGTTTAGCTCAGTCTTTGAAGTACCAAAGCATCAATTATTAATGCCTTAGTAAAAGGGTTAAGGGAGTGATTTGGGCGTAGAAACATAGACTCCGTTGGGCCACATACTAGTCAAACACACTTGGGAAAGTGTCTGAGCTTGAAACATCTCATTTTCTTCACAATCTTGTGTGATCACCATGAGGGGAAAACACTTCTCTCCTGCCTTGTTTAGAGAGCCCCAAAGAAAGACATCATTACAAGTGACCTACAGCATTTCTCCTCATCGTCATCAGTTATCGTGACAACCCCAGAGAGTCCATCAGATTAGGAATCCAGGTCTTGATAGTTAGTTGAATAAATATTTTCAGGTGCCCTGAGGTCCCGCAATCCTCAGTTCATCCATTCTCTATTTTGGGAGCAGTATGTGGTTTCCACTGGCCACATAGTCACTTCACCAAGACTGGCTTGCCCAGCCACCTTAGCATCCAGGTGTGGCCATGTATGTGGGTGACAGGCACTGATACATAATCAGCAAAGTGTGTGCACTTTAAGTAAAACAAAGAAGAAAATTGCTCCCCAGACTTGTATCCTTCCATTTAGCTGGCCTGCAAACATGGTGGTAAGTCCATATTCAGTTAAGTCAAATCGATACCAACCATCCCAGGCTGGAGATGTAGCTCAGCGGCTAGAGTGCTTGCCTAACATGCACAAGGCCATGGGTTCTATCTCAGCACTGCATAATTTGGGTACATTCGCACACACCTGTAATACCAGCCCTTGGGAGGATGGAGAGTTGAAGGTTGGGACCAGAGAGATGGCTCAGTGGTTAAGAGCACTAGCTGCTCCTACAGAGACTGGGTTTAAGTTCCCAGCACCTGCAACTGGAGTCTATAACTACAGTTTCAGGGAATCTAATTCCCACTTCAGACCTCTTTGAGCACCAGGCATGCCTGTGGTACAGAAATGCATGCCAGCAAAATACTTATACACATTAAAAACAAAACTTTAAAAACTGTCTTTAAAAGAAGATTTTAAGGCCATCCTTGACTATATAGAGAGTTTAAAGCTAGCCTGTGATATACAAGAATTGGAAGAAAAAAAAAAAAGCAGGCTCTGTACTGGATGTGACATGGTGACAAGATATTCCTTCACTAGTATAATGAAGCCACCATTATAATTCTACCCTAGATTGTCACATGAAGAAAGAACAATTGTACCTGGTGTTTTAAGTGGCTAAACCTTGGGGTCAGTTATCACAGTAGCATGCTGTATCTAAAAACATCATGAACGCCTCTCTTCAAAACGGTACATGATGCACCACAGCGCTGCTTAAGCCTAGTGTGTGCTCTGGTCAGACATGCCTGCCGGCCAAGAGGGATGGTGCATGCTCCACCCATGGAGAAGAAAGACCACTCAGCCTCCTCGTGGGCTGCTAGGGGAATCAATATCTTTTAATTATGAGAAAGCACATCGTGTTTACATCTCCCACAGTGGTGAGAAGAAGGTCAAATCGCAGAACTTGCAGCCTTTATCAAAATCATGAGCGGCTTGTTTGTCAAGTGGGAATCGGAATTGGATGGACCCGGAAGGCCTTCATCTTCCTGTTTTCTGCCGTTTGTTTACGTGGCTATGCCTCACAAGATGAAAAGATGTGGAGAGGGAGCCCACAGCACAAGGAAATGAGCTCTCTGGACAGATAAAATAAGGCTTCCATATTAGAAGAAAAGGCAATTAGTCACTTGAGGTTTCCGGGCAGGGTAGGTACTGGCAGGTGGTTATGCTCTTTTCCTGTAGCACACCTAGAAACATCTTAAAAAACATCAAAACTCCAAGCAGTGGTGAAGAGAGAAAGGAACAAACCCCTCTACTCTCTCCTCTGCTCTGCTCCATGACTCACCTGCTTCCTGAACTGGACAGACACCAGGTTCAGGAGCATGGAAGTGTCAGCGGTGAGAAGAGCCCATGTTTCTTTGTGTAAGGTTTGGGCGGCATTACAGAAGTCAGCCCAGGACTCAGCGCAGCCCAGCCCTACTGCTCTGCCTACTGGGTCTCCTGTTCATTGCAACTGCTGGCTTCTTGACAGGCAATTTCTTTGTTTGGATCCAACTCTCTCATTGATGCCAGCGAAAACATTAATGGTAGTAATTAAAAAATATACTGTTGTATACTTTATGAGGGGGCGTTAGCCTCAAGATAAAACTGAGGGACCTGCAACACAGAACTAGGAAATTATCTGGGATAACTTAGAAAATTATAAGGAGAGTGATGACAAAGATGATACGATGATCATGGTGGTGATACAGATGATGATGGTGATCATTGTTGGGGATGGTGGGGATGGTGGTGACAGTGGTGATAACAGTGGTGATGGCGGTGGTGATTGTCATGTTAGTGGTAATGGTGACAATTTCTTATTCCAGGCTAAGTATCATGCTAAATGTTTGAGTTGCATAAATATAAAAATTAAAGCACTCAGTATTTATAATTATCAGCTCCAAGGCTGGAACTAAACTGTCATTTGGGACAAAATTCAAAACCACCCAAAACCTCAGCAATCAAAGGAAAGGCTATTTAATGAAATACTGGATAAAAAATAATAAGGCTCCATGACAAACAAAGTATCAGAATTTCAAATAAATATTACATTCGTATTTGGATAATTTCATCCTTTTGGCTCTTCCTCCCATCTCCTTCTTAAACTAAAGATAATATTATTTCATCTTTGAAACAAACTGAGCCTATTTGTTCTCGGTGAAAACAGGCTCAAGCGCTTGGTCAGTGTAAGGACAAGGTGGCATTCCAGATCTGGTGGACGTGACACAAGAGACTCAGGATTTCCCGGCATGTTACCAGTCTTCTAGAATAAGTCTCCCATGTTGCTATAACATCTGCCCTCATATTCTGGGATATATTTAAAGGCTGGGGATTAAAATAGCATCGCTTTTTCTGGAGAAGCCAGCTGTATCAGGTAATGTTGTTGTGGTGGAACCTGCAAGAAAGTGCATTAATTAGGCACCGACTCATTTTTTTTTTTTAATGGTTTTTGTTGTTGTTGTTGTTTGGTCTTTTGAGACAGGGTCTCTCTTTGTGTTAGCCTGGACTTGCTTTGTAGAGCAGGCTGGCCTCGAACCCACAGCCATCCACTTGCCTCTGCCTCCCGAATGCTGGAATTACAGGTGTGTGCCACCACACCCAGCTCCCTACTGATATTTTTAATCCGCTCAATTCAGAGACTCTGGGTGTATAAAGCGTCTACATTGTATTCTGTGGGCAGGGTCGCAGAACACCTGAGTTGGGTGTCCAGAGTCAGTGTATCTGCTAAAGAGCTGGAGAGCAAGCTGGGTAGTCCTCAATGACAAGTCTGTCCTTATTGCCACTGGTCCACAGGTGCCTGGAGTGGCCCCTCAGTCCTAAGCTTGCCACTTCAGCACCGCACTTCTTTTGGTGACATCCAGCATGCTCAGATCACTTTCCGTGGAATGGCTGCTCTTCAGCACCGCACTTCTTTTGGTGACATCCAGCATGCTCAGATCACTTTCCGTGGAATGGCTGCTCTTCAGCACCGCACTTCTTTTGGTGACGTCCAGCATGCTCAGATCACTTTCCGTGGAATGGCTGCTCTTCAGCACCGCACTTCTTTTGGTGACATCCAGCATGCTCAGATCACCTTCCGTGGAATGGCTGCTCTTCAGCACCGCACTTCTTTTGGTGACGTCCAGCATGCTCAGATCACTTTCCGTGGAATGGCTGCTCTTCAGCACCGCACTTCTTTTGGTGATGTCCAGCATGCTCAGATCACTTTCCGTGGAATGGCTGCTCTTCAGCACCGCACTTCTTTTGGTGACGTCCAGCATGCTCAGATCACTTTCCGTGGAATGGCTGCTCTTCAGCACCGCACTTCTTTTGGTGACGTCCAGCATGCTCAGATCACTTTCCGTGGAATGGCTGCTCTTCAGCACCGCACTTCTTTTGGTGACATCCAGCATGCTCAGATCACTTTCCGTGGAATGGCTGCTCTTCAGCACCGCACTTCTTTTGGTGACATCCAGCATGCTCAGATCACTTTCCGTGGAATGGCTGCTCTTCAGCACCGCACTTCTTTTGGTGACTCCAGCATGCTCAGATCACTTTCCGTGGAATGGCTGCTTTTCTAAAATGTGCTCATTCATCGACATTACTAGCATCTTGTGCCTTCCACGAGTTTTAACATAAGTTTGTGTTAACTGGAGACGTTTTGGACGGTGGAGTCGGGGGTGGGAAGCAAAAGGGAAGCACTGGGACCTATCAGAAGTGACTAGGAAGAGGGGGTTCTTTTCTGGGTGATTTTTCCACGGTGTTTGCTTAAAGAGGCATGCATTTTCTTCTAGAGAGGCCATCTTCTTACTGACAGTGGAACACAGTGACAGGATCCCGAGTGAGAACTCAGGATTAGACAGGGCCTGGAGACATTACTCTTGAATCCGTTCTTCCTCGCTTTCGCTTAGCCCTTATTCCATCAGGCATCTCAATCTGCTCTCAACCTCCTCTATGGAGACCTTTCTAGAGGGTCATTGTTTTTGCTGAGGACTAGTAGCGGTTACCTCAATCCTCTAGCATGTTCCTTCTTCACACTTACCAATAACTTGAGAAAAGTCCTAACATCCTAAAATGTGCATAAATTAAATATATTTTGTATAGTTTTAGCAGGCTCCCTGACTTGCACTTGGTGTATCCTCTTAATGTCAGTGGCTCATGATGGTTACTTTCAGTGTTCATTTTGATTGGATTAAGAAATACTCAAGGCACTAATGGTGCACACCTTTGAGTGTGTCTGTGACTCTCTTCCAGAGAGAAACACCAAAAGGGACCTGCCCTGAATGTGGACAGCACCATCGCATGGTCTTGGGGTTCTTGAGCAAATAAAAGGGGAATGAAATAGAGAAAACTGGCTGAGTTCCAGCATTCTACTTTTTCTGCTTTCTGTACTGCCAAGATGTTAGCCACCAGCCTCCCGCCACCATGGATGCTCTTTCTCACTGTGGTGTCTTAACTGGGAAGCCAGAATAAATAAAATTCCTTCTCCAGTTAATTTGCTTTTGCCAGCATTTGGTTACCATAATGAGAAAAGCAATTAATATATAGTTAATATAAGAATCTTGTTATATAATTTTGACTCAATTCATCTTCCTCAGATGCATTATTCCTTCTCATTTTTAATTCCCAGCAGACTATAGTGAAGAATCTTCTAACCCCTGCCTCTACAATTCTCCCTGTTCGCCTGATCGTTTATCTTCATCTCCTTGAACACTAGCAACTCTCCCCTCCATCTTTCAAAATATCCATTCAGGTACCACATTGTATAGCCTTCTAGGACCGACCCATCAACCATAGCCTCGAACAGTGTTTGATATTTGAAATGTGTTGCTATAGCAAAAAAAAAAAAAAAAAAAAAAGGCTCCTTCCTGTTTTTCCATTATGTTACATTCTTTTGACTTGAATCCTCTAACGCCAACCTTTCTGACTTAGTTTTTACCCCCTTTCTTTCTCTGCGTCTCACTACAGACACTCCCATATGCCATTAGTACTTAGCTCTCTTCCCTTCTCTTTTGTCAGCCTCCAAACTCCTGCAGCTCAATTCTTTGTGCACAGACCCACAGAGAAGCACCTGGAGGCATTTTAAACAAAATGTTGAGTAGCTATCTCCAAATAATAGAATCTAATACTATGCTGTTTTGTCTTTTTTTTTCCTTTGTTTTATTAACAAGCATCAAATTTCATATGTAAATGAATAGTGTGTGTGTGTGTGTGTGTGCATATGAGGGTGTATGTGTGTGCATCTTCACATCAAAATTAATTCAGTGGTACCAAGATATGTATTTAAGGAAACCATAAACCACTAGAAGGAATCAATCAGAGATGCATTTTTATAGCCTTGTGATAAGGTAGAATTTAAGCATTTCACCAAAAGTCAAAACTATAAGCTGAAAAATTGATGTAGTTGACTTCATAAAATTTTAATGGTTCTCTGGAGTTAAAAAAAAATAGCTCTATAAGTACGAAATCAAATGACATGTTGAGAAATATATATATGCACCATATATCCAAAGAGTGAAGCTTTCTCCTCAGCCATGTGCCCTGGGGTTCATAGCTAACCTTTCCATGTCAGTCTTTCCCAATCAATAAGATGGGTTAATGAGGCTGCCCCATAGGCCAAGGGAGAATGTTATCAGGGAATCTCAACCCAAAATACTGTTAACCCCAAGGAGACATTTGGCAATATCCAGCCAACAGGGTTTGCCACCGGCACCTTGTGAGTAAGTGTCAGCGTGTATTTTTGAACATCTTGTAATGGAAAGGCAAAGATTGATTCTGCTGCAAGTGTCAGAAAAGTCACAGTGAAGAAAACCTTGGTGTGGACAGGGGCTCTTCAGGGCACCGTGGCAGCCAGTGTGTGTTGTGTCCCTAGCCACACCTGTTCCTCCCATCTGTTTAGCCCTTTCATACGTCGTGTGATTGGAGGAACACCAGTGCTAGTGACACAGGGCACGCCCGTGCCCGAGTGCTCACTTTCTCCCCTTCCAGCCATCAGCAGATGGTCTCACCATCCACAGGCATCAGCCCAGACACGTCCACTTGCTGCTTCAGTTCTGGCTGTGTAAAAACACCATTGTCACATTCTGGGGGACCCCAAGTCCTCCGAAGAGAAAGATGACTTTGCATTCACTTTTACAAACCCCTGTAGCTACTATTTAGCATCGCATCTGCACAAAGGACCCAAACAGTGGTGCCAAGGTTTCTGAGTCTTTACGATGGGAAACACACAGGTCTCTATGTGGAACACATAGCACAAGCAATCTCCCATTGGCCAGAGTTCCTCCAACCCGTTTAAACAAGTTGATTTTCCATGCAAGGCAAAGTTATTCAGTCTGACTAAGCAAGTAGTGACCCTTGCTGAAAAATGTATAGGTTTCTTTTTTCATCTCTCCCTGCTTCAGAGGGCCAGAATTCAAGCTGTCACCGCCTACGTGAATGGGGAGGCAGCAGACCACAACTAGGGCCTCCACCATGATCTGCTACTTTCATCTTCATTTCAGGAAAGCAGAAATTGACTGAGAGACATATATGTAAATTAGTAAAGTTCTAGGAATTATCTGGCCACGGTGCTAATGGATATGCCACTCTGAGGAACCTGTCTCAAGTTCTGCCTCTCCTACCAGTAGGAATCTGACTCAGGGAACACTTGATATAGATGGTGACATGAACTCTGGTGTCCCCTATTTAACCACTTCCCCTTGGTGGGGAGGCCTAGTGGCACTCAGAGGAAGGGGAAGCAGGCTAGCCAGATGAGACCTGATATGCTCTGATCATATGGTGGGGGAGGAGGTCCCCTTCTGGCACAGGCCTAGGAGAGGGGAATAGGGTGAAAGGGGGGGGGGGGAGATACAAGTGAGGGGATAACAATTGAGATGTAATCTGAATAAATTATTTAAATAAAAAAATTTAAAGTCCTTTAAAATAGTTCTTGGCATGGCATTTAAGAGATTTTGAAGAAATTATGAGTTTGGGGGCTGGAGACATGGTTCAGTGGTTAAGAATATTAACTGCTCTTGCAGAGGAAACAGGTTCCATTTCTGGAACCCATGTGTGTATAACATTAGTTCTGGCAGATCTGATATCTTCTTCTGGCTTCTGCTGGGACCCACACACACGTGTGCATACTCATACACAGACACTCTGTGTGTGTGTGTGTGTGTGTGTGTGTGTGTGTGTGTGTGTGTGTATGATTTGGGATATCATCTGCATCAATGCCAGCTCAAATAAAAATGAAACATTGAAATATCTTACCTCTCCCATGTTTTATAGAATGTTTCCATGCTAGCCTGTTTTGTTTTGTTTGCTTGCTTTAATTGTGACAAAAGTTACTGGTTTGCAGTTGAACTTGTACTAACATTGTTTTGCAATCTCTTCCATCTACAGTCTGCACCACATTTAGCATCCTTGAGGTCAACAACTTTAAAATAGCTTGTGTTTTAGCTGCACAGTGTTGAACCCAGCTGTTCTTTAACTTGAACCTTTATGGTAATTTCCACCTGGTGAAATCTCCATGGGGTATTTTAAAATCTCAGTCACATCTGCAATTAAAAAAAAATACTCTACACAATTGTTAACTACCTTGAGAGAGTGTATTGGTGTGATAGGGGTGTTTTCAGATCCAAATAATAATATAACTTTTTGTTGGTGCGGGGGGGCGGGGGGGAGGAGAGAGAGAGAAAATGTGATGTGAGACACCTTTTCCCAGGTGTATAGGAAAACAAAATCCAGACCTGTCTAGTAAATAGTTTTTACTGATAAAAGCCATCTTCCTTGTTTAAAAAAAAAAAAAAAAAGCCTATATCTTGGGGACAAAGCAAAAGCTATATCTGCAGAAGTTAGGGTGAGGCGGGAAGCTGGCCAAGGCTTTCCTGCACGCTGCAGCTTTTTAGTTTTGTTGTTTGTTTGTGTTTGTTTTTTGAGACAGGGTTTCTCTGTGTAGCCCTGGCTGTCCTGAACTCACTCACTTTGTAGACCAGGATAGCCTCGAACTCACAGAGACTCGCCTGCCTCTGCACACCTGGGATTATAGGTGTGCTCTGGGCTCCTGCACTGCAGCTTT
This sequence comes from Acomys russatus, assembly GCF_903995435.1. Lineage (NCBI taxonomy): Eukaryota > Metazoa > Chordata > Mammalia > Rodentia > Muridae > Acomys > Acomys russatus. Next base: position 43,057,328 of record NC_067162.1, read on the forward strand.
AAGGGCATATTCTCTGGGGTGACACTTGCCCATCTTTGTTGACAGCCTGTGAATGAGAACTGTTCACTTTTAGAATGGCTGCTTTACCACTGATGATGTCTTAACAAGAGAACAAGGGAGCAATCCACATCAGGGAGAGTTTGTGGGATGCTGCGCAAAACTGATTCTTTTCAATGTCATGGCAATCATATTCTCATACCCCAGTTTCATCCCAAGACTAAGCATGGCAAAGTCAGACTAGAAGAAGTCTAGCTCCAGAGATCACAACATTGGTATAGCACTAACATTTGGTCCTAGATTTGGTCCATGTTCTCAAGAATACACCTAGCTTCAAATGATAAAAGTTACAATGGCATCCACAGTTACGTGGCAGCCACAGACTCCCTCCTCTGCCCCCAAGAGTGACAAGTGAGCTGCAAACAGAGTTTCACTGCTTTTTCACTAAAGTCCCAAGGACTGCCTGTAGTAATATGGCGCCCGCCTTGCAGATGTGGGAGCTGAAGATCATAGCGTCGATTAGCTTGTCCACTGTTAACACATGCCAAGTTTTATGCAGGTCAGATCTGAACCTTGTTTCTAGAGAGGTCTCACTCCATTGCTTCCCTGGTAAAGTTGACCTACCAGCTTGAAAATAGGATGTTGCTGGGGATTGAAGCTTCGGGGGAACTGAAATACGGATACGACTGAGCCCACAGAGGAAGGGGTTGAGGAAAGTCTTCACTGAGGGGTAGAACACTCAAGAGGTAGCTCCAGGATCTCAGAGAGAGTTACATAGGGTAGGATTTTAGAACGCTTGGTTTAAATACAAACTTGAGTGGAGAGGAGGGAGGGTTATTCCTGGGTTAAGTCATGGAATTCCAGCAACGTGCTAAGACTTTCCTGAGAAGGGTTGACCCCTTTTGCACAGTGGAAGCAGGCACTTCCACAAAGCTGGTGGTGATGGGGATGTTTGGGTTGGCCACATTGGTCCAAGCTAGTGTTAGGTACACATGACCCCATGCCGTGACCTCGCTCTGTGGTGGGTGTCATCAGCCTCCTTCTGCTAAGCCATTCCATCGTCTCCTTAAGCCCTCCTACCCAGGTAATCTCCATCAGGAGAGAAATCTTAGCAACATGATGAACATTACACAACTTACTTCTGTTTTCCACAGCCATACTTAATATTTATCTCAACAACAGCAAAACTTTCACATGGTGTTTTGCCTTTTCTTCCCTTGATCTTTATCTATAAAACTTCTCATCTCTTCTTCATCATTAAGCGATTGACTTAATGCCCACACACCTTACGAGTCCATGAGTGCAGAAAATTAATCCATTCCTTGGTAAACTCACTGTGCTTAGAGAGCTACTAATACCACACAGTGCTCCAATCCCTGGGAAACTCTGAGCTTATATTGTGGTGAAAGGCACTCAGTAAATAACACAAGTAACAAGAATTAGGAGATTTATTCTGATGCTGGGAAATACCAGGGAGAAATGCCAAGTAATGATGGATGAATAGTCTAGATGAACAGACCCCTGAAGAATGTTGATAAGGGATAGAAAGGGGGCCCTGGACATTTTAGACAAGAGCACTGAGGACAGAAAGACCAATAAGTGCAAGTGGCTGGAGGCTGGAAGGAAGGTTCTGGGATTATGAACAAGAGCTGGGATGTGAGTGGGACGTGAATGATTGAGTGAAGGCCAGAGTCGTACACAGAACACCACGAAGCAAGCCATATAGAGTGCTGTAATGTGGAGTGTAAACTTTATTCCAAAGGAGGGAGAGACATGTCATAGAGAGACATGAAGTTATGTCTGGACTTGTCTTTGTTCTGTTGATACCACAGTAAGAAGCCCCTTGCCGTGGTCCAGGCAGATGACTGTGGCCTGGATTGGGATGAGCCTTCCGTTCTCCTTCCACTTTCTCTCCATCCCTCCCGTAGCATAGACTCGTACTGCATGCCTAGCCCACTTAAGAGAATGGCTGCCTAAAGGACACTTCATGGGACCCCTTTGATATTAGCATCCTCTGTGTTGCATCTTCTGAGACATAGGTACTTCTGCTAATGGCGCTGCTGAAGAACAACCATTTCCATTTAAGTAGCGCAGATCAATAAGAGCTGTATTTTCATTTGCCTAAAGTATGATGTTTACTAAAGGAAAAGGGCTGTAAACTGATTGTGGCTGCGTCTATTACCTTAATAAAACTACACTACAACTATTTCACACTTTCTACCTATGTAGCAGATGCTTTTCAGAATATCTTTTGTTTTCAGGAGACAATTTTTAGGCAATAGGTATTATTATTTCCATTTTTTCAGAGTGGGAAATTGAAGACTGGAGATTCCCATGCAGAATGCTGCCCAGTGGGAGAGAGAATGGCTTCGTAGCTCAGCTTGGTACCACTCTGACTTCAAAGCCGCTGCGATGTCTGTATATTTCATTGACATTATTTTTTAAGGTGTTGATGTGAAGGGCCAGAGAGATAGCTTGGTGGCTAAAGGCACCTGCAGCCAAGCCTGAAGATCCGAGTTTGATCTGCAGAATTCACGTGCTCGAAGGAGAGTACCTGCCCTCCAAACTGTCCTCTGACTCACACACTTGGACCATGATATATATATAAAGATGTACGTGTATACACACACACACACACACACACACACATGCACATTAAATGTAACTGAATTTTTTTTTTTTTAAGTTTTAAAAACAACCTAGCATCAAATAGTGTAGAATTAGCCTTGGGGTGTATTTCATGGATAAAATATGTGGTTTAGCCATAAGAGATGTACTAGTTACTTTCCTTGTTGCCCAGAATACTGGTCTGGAAAAAAAAAACAATGTAAGGGATGAAGGCTTTTCTTCAATTCATCCATTGTAGCAGGAAGCTATGGTGACATGGTTGACTCTTGTCTATATGACAAGGGCGTGAAACTGTTTGCTCACATCAGAGTGAATCAGGAAGGGCCAGCAAGCAGGGTAGGGGTTATAGAACATTAAGACCTACCCCCTCTGGACTACTTCCTCCCAACAGCCCCCACTCCCTAAAGGTTCCACAAGCTCCTAAATTGGTGCCTGCGTCCGGACCCAGAGTGTTTCAAATGCGTGAGTCCGTGGGGACATCTCATATTCAAATCTTGACAGACAGTCTCTGGAGCTTTCCCAAGACAGGTTGATAATATCTTACCTGAAATGTGTAGGCCCAGAGAGATTCCAGATTTCAAATTTGGGGAATATCTATATGGACATAATGACACATCTTGGGGACAGAACCCATCTCTAAACACGAGGTTCCTTTCTGTTTCGTACACATCTTTGAAGTAATTTTTTTCAAAGATATATTCATTTCTATTCATGTGTACGAGTGTTTTGCCTGCTTGTGTTTATGTACACCACCTATGTGCTTGATGGCTTCAGAGGCCGAAAGAGGTGCTGGATCCCCTGGGACTGGATTTATGGATGCTTATAAGCTACCACTGAGATGCCCAGAACGGAATCCGTGTCTTGTGCAAGAAAGGCAAGTAAGTGTTCTTGACCAGTAAGCCATGCCTCCAGGCCCCTGAAGTTAATTTTACACAGCAATCTCTGTAGATCCACATTTCTTATTTTTAAGGTCTCTCCTGCCCTTCTGTGTGTGCACGTGCCATGTGGAGGTCAGAGAGCATCTTAAGGTGTACGTCCTCCCCCTCCACCTTGTTTGAGTCAAGTCCTCCTCTTTGCTGCATGGTACTGCAGCATACCAGGCTAGCTGGCCCACAAGCTTCCAGGGTTCCCCTTTCTATGTTCCCATCTCTCCAGAGGAACTCTAGGATAAAAGAGAAACACTACCAAGCCGAGCTATTACATGAGCACCGGGGATTTGAACTCAGGTCCTCACACTTGCACAGCAAGTGCTTGCCTCACCGAGCCAGCTCCCAAGCTGTATGTCTTTCCATTGTGGCACCATGCCAGCCCTCACACAGTATTGGGTTCTTTGTGTGTGTGTGTGTGTGTGTGTGTGTGTGTGTTTTACTTTGTTTTTTTGTGGGATTTTTTTGTTTGTTTTTTGTTTTAGATTTTTGCATTGAGAATGTTCCTCCTTTATCAAGTATCCTTATACTTGTGCATAAACACAGGTCACCAGGCTCCACCCCAGAGCTTCTGGTTTAGAGGAACTCAGAAGGGGGCTTGATAATCTTCCCAACAAGCTCCTAACGATGCACACGTTACTATCTCAGGGACTTCATCCCTGCTCTAGGTCAATCCCACCCTGTTCTCAAAGGACAAAGACAGATCAGGAGCAACTACTATTTCCAAACACCAGTAAAACTCCATTCCTCCAGCCCTGGGAAAAAAGTTTTAATATGAGATAAACAATTGGCTCTCAGAAATGAAGGCTTAGGGTTTTTTGGCTTCTTTTCTTGTTTTGATCCAAGTGCATAAACCACAGGATACTGTCTTTGTTCTAATGTTTTCTCCAAGTTTGTCTCTTTGGGAACACCAGATCAAGAGGCACTCTCTCCCCACGTGTGTTTCGCCTCTACTATCCTGTTTTTCTCTTCCCTGTTTGAAACATGTCCTATTTTGTCATTAATAGGATTGTTCAAAAGCAGCACTTTGTTGGTGGGTCTGCTGCCAACCAGGCTGATGAAGGCTCTCTGGTACCCACCCAGAGCCCTCCCGAGTCTTGGAGATGCTTTAGGTTTAGAGACTGTGCAGAGGCAGAGGCCTTGAACATGAGATCAGATGCGTCCCACCACGGTGAAATTGACCCGTCCATTTCTAACATTGGTGGAAAGAACACTGCTTCTTTCTCCTTCTCCTTCAGGCGGATGCCCCCACCCCCCCCCACCCCCCCCCGGCTGTGGAGCTTTAGTGGCTCAGGTTCAAACCAGATGACTTCCCAGTTTGGCCCAGAGTAATACTTGGCTCCCATGTCTACCCTGGTTAGCGTCGGGCAGCGTTGTCGCTTGGTTCTAAATGACTGGTTCCCTGACCAAAGCCACTAACTACTCCTGTGGGCAGGTAGAACTAAGTTTGCTGAGTAAACAGGAGACTAGAAGTGTGAGCTTTGAAGCCACACAGGCCTGATGGAGGCTGTGGTTTTCTACATATGTCTCCCTCCTTCCCTTTAGGCTCTGTTTAGCCGTTGTAAATGGGGAAACATATTGGGATCATGCATGGTGGGAACCTGGTAAGGTGGTAACAAAGCATGCTGTAAACACAGAGTCTGGCCGGGAAAATAGCTGGATAAATACTCTCTATGAGTCAGATACGCATGGGCCCACTTCACCCCCATGGATATGCCTACAATAAAGGTGAGCCCCCCCCCCCCACTTCTTTAAGCTGGGGAGGATTCAAGCCCTCACTGACATATATGGATGCCTGGGCTTTATGTCTTCATTATCCACTTTGCCTGTGGTTCCCATGTCTTCAGCCTAGGTCAATGAGAGTAAACCATTGGTCCTACAGCAAGTTGTTCAATAAACACACTAAGATGCACACACACACACACACACACACACACACACACACACACACACACAGAGTTCCTGAGATAAGTCTGTTCACCCAGAGCCCTGTTTCCAGCACCTTCCCTGAGCTCCCTCTTCTCACCCCATTCCCCATTCGGTTCCTCACCCCTTCGTGTCTAAACCACCCTCCCCTCTCTGTTCATGTCTCATTACACAAAGCATTGCAGAAACCCCTGCATTTTACCCTCTTAAACACCCGCGCCTGAACCCAGCTGAACAAGGAGTCTCCCCTTTATTTCTGTTTGCCTATCTCACGGGCCAGACAGGTTAACTTAGCGAGTGCTGCATTCCTGAAGGCATGATCAGTATCGTCAGAGTTATTGCTAGGAAAGGAGTGAGTGGTTTTTGGTTTTGGTTTTGGTTTTGCATGGCACACACTCCTACTGGGATGAAATGACCACATTTTATTTCTGTGCTTATTTTTTTTTCCTATTCCACAACGGCACGTTGGTTGCTCCAGAGCATTTGGATGTTGAGAGAGAGGAGCTCGCACAATGATGTTTTACTGAATAATCATTAAAAGATCAATGCAGCAAAGCAGTCTGCATGAGCATGTAAAATTATAGAGTGGATCTGTGTCACAGCTTAAGTGGGGTTTTCTCTGGGTTCACTGGATCTGGGGGTACTTGCTATATCTGCACCTGGCTCCCTGGGGATAGTCAAGCAGTTTGATGATGTTTCATTTTCAGATGGGTTTTCTATTTCCTTTTTCCTGGAAGAAATGGCACTCGACAAATTTTCTAATGACCCAAATCCTCATCAGAGGGAAAATAATCACTGCGGCTTTCTCACCTTTGACCCGGGTAGTTCCCATTAGGTTTCCCCAGAAGCTCAGGCCATTTCATTTAGAGAATGGAAGAAGACACAGCCTTCTTGGCCATTTGAGAGGATGGAGTATCAGACCACCACGTATAAGAAAAGAACAAAATTTAAAGATAAATCATGTTATTATGTGACAGACTGCCTTCAATGTGGGAAGCCAACCTTGAAGACAAACAGTAAAGCATGGGAACTCAATATAAAGCACAACCCAGGCGGTTTCTTAGCACTAAATTACATTATTGTCTTAGATACATAAATATATAGATACGCATAGTGCCCTTCTGCTCCTTGGGGACAATCCATCTTCTCTGCAGCTCGTCCCTATACTTAATGACTGATAATGGGTTTTTAAAAGAGTATTTAAAAAGCTAAGCCTCTTGAGACTCTGTTTTGAATGGAAATTTTCTCCCAACATAACTGCATTTTAGAAAATTAGAAGACATGTGCACATTGGCATAACATTTGTGTGTGTGTGTGTGTGTGTGTATGTGTGTTTGTGTGTGTGTGTGTGTGTGTGTGTGCGCGCGCGCTTTTCCCTGCTGTTGTCTTTTGGTTAATCATGAAACAGAGAATAGATTGTGAACTATGTCCTACATGAGCCGAGTGTACTTTCCTGTGCACTGAAGTCACTTAGAGTGGCTTCTTCAGGATGGAGGGAGAAGGCAGAATGTGGCATTGGCCTAGAAGGGGTCAATAACCTTTTCTGCAAAATATCAAATAGAAAGCATTTATGTTTACAAGCCAGATTATCCCTCTGTTTCTTCTTTCTCCTCTTCTCCTTCTCTTCCTTCTCCTCTTCTTCTCCTTTTCCTCTTCCTCTTCTTCTCCTTTTCCTCCTTCTCTTCCTCCTCCCTTTCCTTCTCCCCCCCTGCTCTTCTTTAAATTCTATTCAACTCCACATATGTAGAACTGTAGGACAGTAGCCAAGTCACACATAAATGGTGTGTCATTGGCTCACAAAAATGTATTTGCAGAAGCAGGCAGCGGGCTAGGGATGCGTGGTAGCTGCGGATCTTTGGCTTCTGGTTAGACGGATGTGTGGGCCTGTGCCAACCCATAAGCTGTTCTGTGTCTCCGTGGACTTTAGACCTTCATGCCAGCCTGTGAGAGCATGAGTCCAGATTCCAAGTTGTATCTGCTTTAGGGAGGATACACCAGTATATTTTATTGGCTTAAAGTACCAAGTCCGTCCACACCTAATCCTAATTGTGGGTCTGTGAAGGGAATTTTGCATTTCAGGAGGGTCCATTAAATTCCCTTCCTGGTGACATAACCAGGAGAAGGGGAGAGCACAAAGAGTAAACCACGCATGCTCTACCCCTTATAGCTAGGAACCATCGTGGAACTGTGCATGGACATCATCTGGCACTCTTATTTTTTTCCTGAGACAGGGTTTCTCTGTGTAAACTTGCCTCTTATGGACTCACATTGTAGATCAGGCTGGCCTCAAACTCACATTGATCTGCCTGCCTCTGCATTCCTGAGTACTGGGATTAAAGGCATGTGCCACCATGTCCAGCTGCCATCTGACACTCTTTTTTTTTAATTGTAATTTTTTTTATAATTTATTCAGATTACATCCCGATGGTTTTCCCCATGCTTGTTCCCACCTTGCCTGCCTGAAGTGATTAAATCAGGGCACCAGAGTCAGAGGCAGTTCTGTTCTCCTCACAGCTGGTGGAGCATGAACTGTCCATTGGCTAGATCTGAACAGGGGTCTAGGTTTACTGTATGCATTGTCCTTGGTTGGTGCAACAGTTTGTACAGGCTCCCCTGGGTCCAAATCCACTGGCCTTGATGGTCTCCTGTGGGGTTCCTGAACTCTCTGGGTCCTTCCATTCCCCCATTCTTCCGGACCACTTGCAGCACTCCCCCCAGAGTCCAGGAGCACATCCCAGCATCCGATCAGATCCCCTGCCATCTGACACTCCTAATTGATCCACTGAGTGCCCACAGCTGGTCAGCCTCTGTAGTTACAGTACATGCATGAGTTGCTGAACTTCCCAAGTCCCTGCTGTCCCAAGGATTTTATTCTGGTCTGGAAAAACAGACTATAAGATGGGGAATGGGGGCTAGGTGGAGTAGAATCTGAAAGCATCACTTTGGCAAGCGGCTTAGTTCTGGCAAGAAGATGAGTTTTTTTTCTTTCCACAAGCAAATATTCATTCCATAACACACAATATGCAGGTGCCTACAGAGCCCTGGAAACAGAATAGCCAACCAGAAGACTTTCTGCTTCTGGAAAGCGCATAGCCTGATACAAAGCAAGAGGTAGCAATGGTGCTTTAACCACCCGAGTGTCCTGCAGCCCAACACCATCCTTTGTTCTTAGCATCAAACTGGCAAACAAACAAAATGAAATACCTGAACATCAGCTGTCATGTATGCAAGGACAGAGGACAGAGAGCATGCGTGCTCTGGAGACCCAAGAAATCTTCAGGGCCTTGGTTTCTGGGTCTACACAAACTGTAAGTTGGTATTATATTTGAAGCAGCGGTTTCCAGAGGCATCTGGAGTAGTCAAGCATATGCACAAGAGGCAGCGGGGAAGATATCTATTATTACACAACTGTTCATTGTGAAACAGGAAGCTCATAGGTGTCCAGCATTGGCCAGCGGAGGTACCTACACTAAGAGATACAATGAGGCCATGGGAAACAATGTAGTTGATCTCTTTATTGATACAAACGAACCACTGAGAATCTACCTACCTAAAGTAACAAAGAGACTTTTGCTTTGCTCTGAGATAGTGTCTCATCTGTAGCCCAGGCTAGCCTCGATTCATATTCTTCTTGTTTCATCCTCCTGCGTCCTGGGATTACAAGTGTCTAACATCCTGCCCATCTGATGGTAAAACCATCTGATGGTAAAAGTTGATAATAAAAGTCAAAGTCAATTATAATTACTGAAGAACATATGTATATAGTCTTAAAATTGGCAACATATACATTATCGTGCATAGCTAATAGAAAGATAAAGAGCTGTCCCTTCCCTGTCCCTCCAACTGACTACATTTCAATCTTTTGTATTTAAAAAGGACCATTGCACAATGTGTATTAGGGTGAGCACAAGTGAAGGATTCTCCTGTATCCCCACCTGTGTCTGGAAGCAAGTGCAGTTCACTTTCCAACAGAATAACTAGACCTACACCCTCAAAGTCCCAAGGTTCTTTTGAACAGTGTTGAGAAATGGGTGCATTCCTTTCTGCATCTCTTTTGGGGAGACGTAAAGCCCCCTTCCTCCTGTGCTTCTCTGGAAATCAACATAATCCAAAGGTCCTCACGGTGTAATGTTTGCAGTAAGATTGCAACATCTCAGCATTTGAGTGTTTTCAGATTACACTCATTTAAACATCTGTGATTCGTTATCGTAAATATCACAGTTGTGTGAGACCATATGCCTCAGCTTGAAGCATGTATGTATAAGGAAAGAAACGTGAGCTGTAAATCTCAGGAACCGTAGACTAAAACTAAAAGAACGTTTCTAGACACATGGGCCCTTCTATAATCACAGTCGTATACTTGAGATTCCGTAGAAAACTCCTTCAATTGCCAACGTTGCTACTTTTGCTGGGAAGCTGGCATTTCCATCTGGCTCATACACGTCCATGGTACCTCAGGTAGGAAGAAGCAGGGCACAAAAGCCTTTGGCTGCAGTAACTTTTACTTCCTGGGGAAGGTGCAAAGGCTATCATGCAGTGAAGGCATCATGAACTAAACCAGCTTACCTTTAGTGGATGATAAGACACACTTGGCAGACATTCCCCTCTGTTCCCACCAGGCTGGAGCTTGGGATGATGCAATAATGCATAAATTAAGCAATATATCTTGGCAACTGGAGAATAAATAGGCATGACCTAAGGGCTGTTTGTGTTCCTCCTGACATAAAAATATGCATGAAAGTATTAATTGTGCTTCGTGTACTACACTGTATTTTAATTTCTTGATTGGGTCTTGTCAACTAGACAGAAAGAGTTTGTAGTCACAGCTGGTGTGAGAGTCTCATCCACTGCAATTACAGAGGAGGTGAATGAATTAATTGGTTGCAACCACAATGAGTCCACTAATACTCCTGAGTTGCTATCTCTGTATTAGGACCCACACTGAGCATAGCTGGAGAGGAATTCCCTGCCCTCACAGAGCTCTTGGGTTGTTAGCAAAGTGAAAACCATGAGAAAATGTTCAAGGTACAGAAACTAACAATTCTAGGGGGCTGTAGTACTTTGACCGAGAATCGCTGTTGACTACTATAAAGCCACCAACCTCACATTGTGACAGGAACATACTCTAGGAGAGACACGCCTTAGGTCATGCCCCTCAGCCCCCAAACAATACCTTGTCTTCTGCAAGCCTTTCTAGACTCTCTTGCGGAGCCCAGATACCCTCGGTCTGTCTTTGCACAGACTCTGACGCGTGTATGGTTTGGACTATTGTTCTGTGGGTCACCCTGGTACATCTCTTCACTACAAGATTCTGCTCACCTTAATCCTTGATAATCCTTTTTAGCTTTGAGCAGAGAGTGCTCAGCCTCTTGTTAATTCAGGTGCTTCCAGACCATGGAACATCTTTCTGCACCCAGAATAACCCAGAACCCCCATTCTGCTCCCTCAGGTCATGGTACAGGTGTCTGTGATACAAAACACACTGTTCCAGGTACTCTTTATACATAAAGCAATAGTCTTTAACTCTAAAAGCCTCATCTTTCCTTATCTATAAAACAGTGCTTTCGTGGAATTGTGGACTGAAGAAATATTGTTGGTCAAGTGAGAAAAGGCTCCATAGATGGGAACTGTTCTGTTCGAGAGTGCCTTAAAAATCTGGAGGAAAGAACTTTTATGATCTGCAGTGTATGTTCATATGAACCAAGGGCCACTCCCATTAACTAGACTGCTGTGGAATAAGTGTGGCTTTTGTCTCATGGCACCTCTAGCAACACCATAAACCAACATATTTGACATATGTTCTAGTATTTTACACATTTTTGATACCCAACTAACTTGTCCACTTTCATGAAACAAATGCATTCAAGTTTGGTTTATTAAATTTCACGTGAAAACCCCTAGTTTTATAACTAAGCATGAATAAGCTCAATTGCCTTGAACAAATTCTATTTCATAATAAATTCTGTGAAAATTAGGCTAAGATTGGCTTTCTAAGCTATTTTTAGAAAGCTCAGCTCTTCAGTGATACAAGATATATTTGCTGATAAGTTCTTGCCTCAATGCCTTTGGGAATGGTGCGCCTGCTCACTGCTTGGCTTACTCTCCCTGCTGGGTAGAATTTACTACATTGAATTATGATCTGCCTGTTTGTAATTTCTACCATATGCTACATATTTGGCCTATTGACATGATGACGAAATGGAATGCTGAGCTTCAATATGGCAGCCCTCCAAATCTTCACGGGGTCAACTTTCTAGCATCTACATATCATGGAGGTAAATCTCACACAGTATTCATCTCTGTCTTGGCATTTGTTCCTTCCTGTCTACTATCCTGCACATTGTAAGTGAACAAATGACATTTTTAATGGGCTACTGGCTAAATACATTGAGCTTTGGGATAATCTAATTCCCCCATTGTATGAGAATCATCTAACGCTGGACCCCGTCCCAGTACACTGCTCAGTCGTCAGACAGGTTCTAGTTGAAAGGACCCAGCGACAGGCAAATTATTTCATCCAGAAAGAAGCAGGCCTTCTAAGTGATAACCTGAGCTTCTGTAGGCATTTCCAGGATTTGGATAAATAGGAGGTCAAAGGCATACCAGTAGTTGCCTTGCGGTGCTGCACCTCTACACAGCTGTATCCCCTCCTCTCCCGAGTTCTTTTTGAGCACAGTCCATGTGCTTCTGCAGGAGCTCAGAGAATCTCTCAAGTGCATTTCTGTTCTCTTCCATTACTGACATTTCTGGGAGGCTCTTAAAGGAAGGGCTCCTCCACTGCCATTTTATGAGAGCATCCCTCTACCCAGACCCCAAATTCATGATTCCCTTAATAAGTGAAAGCATCCCACTGAATAAAAAACAAGAGAAAGGAAACAAGATTCTTCCTAGGTATATGGCGGAGACAGGTTTTAGGTTAAAGGCAGCAACATCTGGGAGAGTCCAGAGTGGACATGACCAGACTGAACTGTGCCATGTGGGAAAGGGTGGGGGTGGGAAAGGGGAAAAAGGAGATGCAGGTGCAATAGCCAGGAGGCCCAGAGAGAGAGAGAGAGAGAGAGAGAGAGAGAGAGAGAGAGAGAGAGAGAGAGAGAGAGAGAGAGAGAGAAGGTAACCAAAATGGTTGGGTTATCTAGGGAAGAACAGCCCAGCACCCTTGGCCCAGAGAAGTTCAGGGGTAGGGACAAGGTAGTCCAGCTTGGAGGACCTTGTGACAGGTAGAGTCTGAGGATTACAGAGAGAACCTGGCAGCGGGGGTCCACTTTGGTGTGTTAACTAGGCACTTCAACCATTTGTCTGGTGCCTACCCAGTGTCTAATGCCACCTTTGCCTTTGCCTTCCCAGCAACAGGGATAGGCTGCCACTCCCCATAGTGCATTTCTTTCACAAACCAAAGTGACAGTAATGGGAAAGTTTCCATTTGCCAATGGCTTGTAAGCCTCGGGGCTAGTATAACTTTATCCCTGAACCATGAACCCACAGGGCTGGCTGGGGAGGAAGTCCCATGTCTTCTCGCCATCTGTCTGGCTCTGCTCCTGTCTTCAGGTGCACATGCTGTGCTCCTTGTAGGCTCTGTCCTCCACAGGGACACCTGGAGGAGTGTGAAAGTTCAAGACTCGCCAGGGTATCAAACATAGCTGGGCTCTGAATCCCAGGGCACCCTGAAATAAGTGGGTGCCCCTGTGACTACAACTGTAAGGACATTTACCCTTACAGCAATATAGGAGGAAGCCTCTTCTTGTGTTCACTTACCCTGAAGATGATCACAGGGAGGGTCCCAGATATACACACAAATTAGTAGAGACATGGCAAGCCAAGGGCTCCGTAAGGGACCTAGTTGACTCATCTGAGGTGACGAAGGAGATCTCTACACACCTAGATGTGGTAGTCTTCAGCCTTGCTGAGTCTACAGATCCATCTCACTGGCTGGGGAAGTTTCTGGTCACCTTATGCGTGCAGATGCTCGCCCACATTCATACCTAACATTGTTTCTCTGCTTGACTTTGGGGAGTTGCTCCAAATGCTTGGCTGCCGCAGCGCACTTCTGATGTTTCTTCATTTAACAGAGTTGACCACGTCAGGCTCTCTGAAATGTATAAAACCACTCCGTCTCCAACTCCAAATTCCTAATCACCCTGGGACAGACTTGCTCAGCATCTAATCAGAAAGGAGCCTTCCGTGATTGAAAGACATGGAAGATGAGTTTGACAGAAAAGAAGAAACTGAGAGCTAGCAGCTCAGTTTTTAATGGTCTGTAGAAGGAAAAAAGAAATCCACTGAAAGCAGATGTAGGCTCTGTCTTTTTCTAAGAGGAAACCCTTAAGGGTTTACATGGCAAAAATAGGTTTGTACTAAGGATTCCCTTGGCTGAATCACTCATTATATCTTCCCCTAACATGATAGAATTGAAACTCTATTTTATCAAAGTTGGAATTGATGCGTGAGATGGTATTAAGGTTGGTTTATGAGTACCGTGCGTCTATCAAATCCACACAGTTTTTGGAGGTACAAATCCACTCCTGAGCAGATCTGTCATGCTAAGATGCTCCCCGGACCTCACACAAGTCCTGTGGATATCAGAACAATTCTCAGCCAATAATGGAGCTAAGCATACAGCCCAGTATATTCAGGAACCAAGAGGCTATCATGGATGGAGGATATAGAGGCTGGATTTGTCATCACTGTGTGCCCCACCATACGGCACACATGTGAGTGACTGCTTATTGCCCAGAAGGCATGAGCAGTGGGGGCTTGAGAAACCACATAAAATGTTGTTTGTGTCACTCATGCAGTTCTGAAGACCCTTTGGACTAAGCCCACAGGTTCTTTCAGAGGATGCTCATGCCTCTGGGTACCAGTGGGATATCAAGGGCCATGAAGGGCTATCAGGTTGGCATTGTACATCCCACAGAGGGTCCATCTGATGGCTCTGTCCTAAATGTCAGCTTATTCATTAGAATGGTCTTGTTCCCCCAAGTCCCTAGATAATGAAGTTCAGCTAATATATAAGCCCTTTGTGCTGACAAGGCAGCTGAATTCTGGGTTTTCAGTTAGGCCAACAGACCTAGGAAGACAGATACACGCTAGTCTGAGAGAGAGTAAACAGTTTACACTTACCCATACAAAGACAATGTCAAGTTTCAGAAGATGGCTAGGACAGCTAGTCCTATGAACTGATACAGTTAGGAGAATTTTCAAGGCAGCTGGAGGCAAATTGGTATCTTGGAATCTGCAGTGTGATTGACTCTAACAAGTGCTATAGGTCAAGACTTCTCTATAGGACTGAAAGGGCCAATTTTTTTGGTGGGGGTGGGGGTGGGTAGAGACAATGGGCACAGATCCTGCCTGTGTGAGGTCTAAAGCTCCCAGAATGCTGACTCACAGCTTTCCCTCCCCATCCACACACATGCTTGCCCCAGTACACAAAGACCATGAGGATCACTGCAAGAGAATTTACAGCAGCAGCTTGCAAGCCTCAAGCGATACCTACACCCCTTAGGACCATTTTCCATCAAAGATGGGAGCGTATGGACCACAGACGGAGCCAAATGCCCTTATAAGTATACCACAGGCCCCCTGTATTAGTTCAGACATATCTGTAGGAGCAGCAGTCTTCAGTACTTAGCAGATAAATTTAAATCCATCTGCATCTTCCTATGTCCTGGTGGTACAGCTTAATTTTCTCCTCTGTTTCATTTTCTGTGATGGTAAGAAATCTATGCCTTTGGGGTTCTCATCCCTAAGAACCAACATTCTAAAACAAAGAAAGGGAAAAGCACTGACATCCAGGTCAGGAAGATTAAGGCCCCTTAATTCATGTGCCAAACTTCCCATTTCAGCTGTGGCTTTTGTCTCCCAGCTAAAGTTTGTCTTTTTGTGACATTTGCATTAAGCCCAGAGGACATTTTGAGTGGAAACATGCTGAAAGCATAATTGAAACGCTGAGTGGTGCCATTCATCTCATTTGCATTTTCCCCCAGGTGGGGTGTTTTCACCTCCCCCTCTCTTCTCCTGGGGTGCCCGCAGATTATCTCAAAGAATGACGTTATGCAACTGACTTCTCATAAATCCTCATGTAGGGGTGTATAATATGTCTAGCTTCTTATTTTAATTCTTTCTAGAAGCTATTTTAAATGTCACCATTATAAAGTATGTGAAAATTTTTCTAGTAGATTCAAGAGAACGCGGACAGTTCACTGCCTTCCCCCATTGCCACTAAGATATCTTAGATGTTTGTTCACAAGTTTAATTGCACATTATAATTTTTTCCTTTGAGTCATCTACGGAAATATCATTCGGAGCTACTAATGTTTTGAACATCGTCACTATAGAAACAAACATGTTAAATTTTCATAAACTATCCAATTCTTCCTTAGTTGTGTTCCTTACCTTCTGTACCTCTGGACGTACATTACCTTCATCTCTGTGCCAAGCTGGCACCTCACTGGTGCCTTCAGGAATCAGCAGACTCACTAACAGGGCACTGTGAGGCATGGCAGTTCTTGTCCGTAGTATTCCTTAATTGAGAATTCAGTCTAGTATTAGGGTAGGTAAGAAATAGCGTCTCTTTTTCTATAAGATAAATTATTTCTCTTTTAGTGAGCTGTTCTTTATATACAACAGGCCTGTGTTACGTATCACTGGTCACCACCACATAGGAGCCATCAGGATTTGAGTCTCTGCTAGGATGTGTGCCTCTCCATCCTTCACCACCAGTGGATGTTAGGTATACTATTTCACTCCAGTCTCCGCTGCTGTGATTTGAAAGTATCCTAATAGGCCCCTGTGCTTGAACCCTCGCTCCCTAGCTAATGGTGCTGATTTAGAAGATTTAGGAACCTTTAGGGAGAAGAGCCTGTTGCAGGAAGTGTGCCACTGGGAGGGATCTGACCCCTGAGATTTGTCAGCTCAGTCTTACTTCCTATGTGTTCTCTGATTTCTGATTAGGGACACAGTATGCCTAGCTGCTCATGTTTGTGCGGCCATGCTTTCCCGCTATGATGGACTACGTCTCCTCAGACTGTGAGCCAAGATAAACGTTTCCTCTCTTCAGTTATTTCTTGGTTTTGGTCATAGTCATGAGAAAAATAATCCATCTACCTGGTATCAGAGCTGGATTATAAATTGACTAGGGTGGAGTCATAATCTGTATAAAGGACGGACTGAGAGGAATTTAACACAGGTCAGGATTTCCAAGGACGCACTAGGTAGCAGTAAGAGGACTTTGTGACTAAAGTTACATTTTCTTGATTTGAATTTTTAGTTTTATTTTAATATATGTTTACTAGAATAGTACACCTCCATTGTCTTAGCCATTTTTCTATTGCTGTGACAAAATGCCATGAGCAAGGCAACTTATAAAATAGAGCATTTAATGGGGTTTATGTGTTCAGAGAGTTGAGGTCCATTATAGATGAACAAAAGCATGGCACTGGGAGCCCACATCTGCACCTGCAAGCAGAGAGAACACACTGGGAATGGTGAGAATTTTGAAACCTTAATGCCTGCCTCCAGTGCCACGCCTCCTCCAACAGGGCCAACACTTCCTGATCCTTCCCGAACAGCTCCACCAACTGGCGACCAATTATTCAGAAAGATGAGCCAGAGGGCAAGTGTGTGTGTGTGTGTGTGTGTGTGTGTGTTGGGGGAGGTATTCCCATTCAATTTATATAACATGCTACCACAGACATGATATATACAAATTATCCTCCCTTCCCAGAGAAGAAGAGACTATCTGCCTGCATTTATATAAACAGAGAAGAGGGATTGGAATCCTGGGTGTGAACTTAAAGCTCTCTGTGTGGAGTCTTTCAGCAAATATCCCAAATGAGGTTTAAATGGAGTTATCTTTCTAAAGATTCTTTCAGTGTTGTGAGCAAAGCAGTGTAGCCTCACCTGCATCACATCACTCCTTCTTCTCTATGCTCTTGCCAAGAAGAGACTGGGCTTCACCCCGCTAAGCAAAGGGGTTCCCAGGCAGGCGCACTGGATCTCGGGATCAGCCGGAGCAGAGCTGCCTAGAGTGCCCTTCTCCTTGATAACAGCTCACTCATGATCTGAGCAAAGAGGCCGGACTGAAAACAAGTGAGGAGCACGGGAATAGGGGGACCCATTGGGGGAGGGAAGCTGCGGAGAGGGAGGGGATGTTGGCCGATTCGGGGAACTATCCTTGTCAGAGAGGCAAGTTCAGTCCCAAGAGAGCTCTGAGCACAGACGCATACCTTATTTTTGGTGCATGTCACAAGGGTGTCGTCAGTGAGCCCACTTCCCAGAAGGCAAGAGTAAAGATGCAAGATGTTTCAAGGTAGCAGGGCTCCAACAGGGGACACCATCAGAATGGAGCTTAAAAACCAGCATGAAAATTGCTATTCCTGTGGCCCAGGGGTAACAGTTCACAGTGTGCCAGGTCTCCAGCCTCCACTCTATGCCAGGAATGGCTGAGAAATGTGGAAACCTGGCATTCAGATAAATAGTTTGTTATCTGACATCTCGGTTACTAACTTGGTATACTGACATAAGGACCTGTTTTTTTTTTTTTTTTTTTTTTTTTTTTCCTTCAAATTCTGTTAGTAGTTTAGATGTGATGCCCTGTCACCTCAGATGCCCTCGCCGTGAGATACCCGAGGGCATTGAGATGTGAAGCTGCCCTTCCCTAGTTCCTCTACTACTAGGAAGTGAAGTGAGACAGGTCTAGAACAGAAGGAGACAGGTCAGACTCGGCGTGCGTTCCTGTTGTATGCCTGACCCTGACTAAGGAAGTCCTCAAGTCAGTTTTTTCTCCTGTAAAATGGAAAATTCAGCTTCGGCGTTATTCTCTGTGATCCTCAGTGGAACTGTACTGCCCCCAAGGAGACAAAATTTACTTTTATGCATGAAGGAATAAAGAGTTACTTAGAAAAGAGTAAGCTGAGATAGACATAAAATATGTAGACAAACATCAATGTATCATCTGTGATGTTAAGTTTTTATGATAGTGATAAAATTTAGGAAAATATCTAAAATGTCTCTTTAGGGAAGTAGGTAATGAAAAAGTAAAAGCCAGAAAACATTGCTATACTGTGGCCATGTGGTGAGGAGAAGATATGGACCATATCTTGGACCAGAGCTGGGCTATCAGGAGCCATGCAGATAGTGGCGGTGAGTGGTGGGTGTTGGCTGGTCCTCTTGAGCCATTTGTGTGGTTACTGGTCTCTGTTCTAGCTGCCCACATTGGCTGTGGTGGGTGTAATGACTGGTCTCTGTTCAAGTTGCTCACATTGGCTGTGGTGGGTGTAATGACTGGTCTCTGTTCAAGCTGTTCACATTGGCTGTGTTTTGGGACCAGGCAAAGCTGTATTAAGCTACAGGGAGAAAGGAGCCAGAACTGCTGACTTTATTGATATATAGAGTCAGTCCGAACATGGGAGACTGTGCGCGTGACGTGGTGTGTGCAGAGTATGGCGGTCAGAAGAGACTGCAGCTCATCTTTTACACCCATATCTACCACTCGGCTCAACTAAGTCACGAGATCACCATAGGCCTTGACCTCAGTTGGCAGTCTTGTCTGCAGCCTGTCCTGCTCACAAGACTGGGGCCGTCATCCGTATCAGCAGAGCATCTTTTTTTTTTTTCTTCCTGGCTAATAATGGGATTCAGGGAAACTGTTATGGCGGCCTCTCATATGGAGTAAAAGTGGTTTGTTTATTGCTAAGCACATAGGAATGAATAATAAAATTTCCGCTCTGGACTGGTGGAGATATATCGATATGATTGTTACGAGGTATGGCGCATGGCTTGATGTGAAGGCCTTGCATTAGAAAACTGAGAGCGGAGCATGCGCACTGGTTAGTGGCTTGATTGGCGCACTGGTTAGTTTGAGTCTTCAACTTGACATAACCTGGGATCTCCCAGGAGGAGAGTCTTAATGCAGACTTGTCTAGATCAGGCTGTGGGTCTGTGTGGGATTGTTTTGCCTGTTAATTAGGAAGCTCCACTGTGGGTGGTAGCATCCCCTTGGTAGGAAATCCAGAATAGTAGGAGAGGACAAAGCTCATACGAACAAGTAAACAAGGACCCTTGTATTCATTCTCTTCCTGTTCTCAACTGTGGACATGACACTTTAAGCTCTTGTCTTGATTTCCCCCACAATAGTGGACTGTAATGTGGACTTGTAAGTCAGATTAACTCTCTCTCTCTCCGCTATGTTGCTTTTGTTTTATCGCGGCAGCAGAAATGCAACTAGGACAAGCTGAATCTTGCTGAGTAGTTGGGTATTTCCAGGGTGAAGACTACACAAAGTTCCTTCTGCCTGTCAGACCCAGTGACAAAAGCAACAGGTGGGGAGGTAGAGAGGGAAGGGACAGGTGGAGGGATGGAGCCCAGCCTAGACATGGAAGGCCTTGGTGGCTATGTATCACTCTTCAATGAGAAGCCATAGTCATTGGACTCATTGAAGAGTTGGGTGGAGCCACTATCATGTAGAAAGCTCAAGGGTTCCCTTAAGGACCAAGGCTTTGAGTGACCTTCAGTGCCCCAATCCCCAGGCCCAGTCATCTCTCTTCTTGCTTCTTGCTTCCCTTAGCAAGAAGTCTTTCTCCCTTGCTTATTATGTACAGTTCACTTGGCACAGCAGGAATCTTCCATAAACTTCGAGTCTGTCTCCCTGAGATAGATCCTCTGTGACTCACAGTAATCCTGGATTCACATTCATGTCCCTCGGGAAATTTTCAGCTAGATACTGCTGACTCTTGGGAGAGCTATGAACTCAGCATCTTACACAATATGGGCTCTTGCTTAGCCTTTGAGGATGGAGAGAGGGAAACAGGAAGGGGGAGGAATCAAGAACAGGAAGGAGCTCAGCATGACCCCAGGTCTCCCGCAGTCCTCTGTCAGCCTTTCCTCTCCCCATCACTCTGCAGCTGAGGCCTTCTGCTTTGATCCTGTCCGTGGGCTATGATGGCCAGAGCCCTCCAGCTGCCTGTGTGGCAGCAAGTCTCTGCAAATCTCTGGGGATGTTGCTCTCAGTGGATGTGAGCTTTCTGCTAACCACCATGAGCAGCCCCTGCACAGTTCACCTCCAAGAATGGAAACTGGGCAAGCCTGAGGAATCTTGACCACTAAGACAGTCAGAGGAAAGGAACAAGGGTCTGAGAACCGCAGATACCAAAGTCCACCTGAGCAACTGTGGAGATGGCCCAGGAGCCTGAACACAAGGCATGTTAGTCAGGGTTCTCTAGAGCAACAGAACTGACAAAATGATTGTGTGTGTGTGTGTGTGTGTGTGTGTGTGTGTGTGTGTGTGTGTGTGTGTGTGTGTGATTTACTGGCTGGCTCGCAGGCTATGGCTCAGTTAGGTCAGCACTGCCTGTCTCCCAATGGAAAGGCCAAGAATCTCTTAATTGTTCAGTCCACAAGGCTGTCTCAAGCAGTCCCACTCTGTTTCTGGAGCCCTGGTAGATTCCCTGAAAACTGTTCTTCAGGCTGTGTAGGAACCCTGAAGAAGTTGGCTCTAACACCATTGAGGGAATGTGACTGCAGTAGGGTAGATGAACTTGCCAGCAAGAGTGAGGGCAAGCAGGCCAAAAGCACAAGCTACCTTCTTCCAAGTCCTTTTATGCAGGCTGCCCAGACTCACAGTGGATCTTCCACATCAGATGACCCAGTCAGGAAAATTCCCTCACAGGCCTCCCCAGCAGTTTGGGTTTTAGTTGATTCCAGATGTCATCAAGTCGACCCCCAAGATCAGCGTCACATGGTATGACTGAGAGGTTGAGAGGTAGTGAATGCAGTTTACTTCCCAGCTTGGTGAGACTGTGGGAGCAGGACTGAGCAGGAAGCTGTGGGGCTCTGATGTGCAGTCATGCCCAGGTCCCAGAAGGACTTTACTGGGAAATCATCCTTATGTAGTGATGACACTGTCATGAACCAGGAGTCTTTTCTCCACTTCTCATTAGCACACTATGTAGACCTTTCTCCAAGCCACAATGGCCATACAGAAAGTTCCAGGTATATGTGTGTGTGTGCAGGGGGGGGGGGTGAGGGATCAGAGTGGCGGCTATATCTTCTTTGCTGTGAAGATAAGACAATGTGTGCAAATGCTTAGCTCAGGACTCTTGTGGAGGAGTGTGCCACCCACACCTGCTGCCATTACTGTCCCCTAATGTAATGGTCTCCAGAAGATCTAACGCCCTCTTCTTGTCTCTACTGGCATTTATATTCATAAGACAAATATACCGATAGACATACGAATAAAGAAAGACAAATCTTCAAGAAAATACCCCCTGTTCTACAATTATCTTCCTGGAAGAGCAAGATGGCCTCAGCCCCTCAGATCTTTCCATGGCTTTCTCAGGATACTAGGACCCAAGTTGACATTGTCACCAAGAGACATAGAAAATAAAGTTCCCAGTATTTTAAGAGACCATTTTAAGAGACCAAAGCTGATAATAGCCCTGGTGCCCATTGACAGCAGAATTAATACAGGTATGTCCTGGATTATGACCCAAAAACTAGGGTCAGTATAGCCTTTAGTGATTACTAAGTAGTGATTTTGGGTAAAATATTCTATGAATTAGCCTCACAAAAGTTGAGCACGAAAGGAATTTTGCTGGACAGTTTCATTACCCCAGTAAATTAATGTGGGTTCATCAATGATGGTAATGTGGTCTCTGGGGAGGAGGGGACCATTTTACTCAATAAGGAGGAAGCAGTCAAATTCTGTGTTATGATCTGAGTGATTGGCAGTCAGTTGCACTGGCGTCATGGAAACGCATTGAGTTGTGTGGTCTCTGTCCCATTGCAGATTTACAAAGTAGACAAGTCCGCCAGGTAGAGCACCAAAAAATAGCCATGCCATGCTTCCTCTTGGAAGTTTTGACTTTCACTGTCTTTAGGTATCTTCAGGCTGCTGCAACTAGAAGTTTTAAGTTTAAAATTCCACAGAAAGAGACAGAGGCCGAGCCATGAAGAGACTGACAGAGTCAAAGAAAGAGAAGTACACGCATAGTAGCGTAGAAAGAAACAGAGAAAGAAGAAATAAAGGAAGAGAGATGCAAGAGATGGGGGCGGGGGGAGGGAGTAGGGAGAATGAGGAGAGGGCAGAGAGGAGCCCAGTGTTTATCGTTAGTAGAATAAATACACCTGGGACAGCCAAATACTGGAATATGATATCATGATTAGGATCAATATAGTGATTTGGATTCTATCCACATAGCTTTTATTACAGAATAGTGTTATAATTGCTCTTTTTATTACTCATTATTGTTATTAATCTCTTACTGTGCGTACTTCATACAATAAACTTTATCATAAGCATATGTGTGCATAGGAATAAAAATATATATTCAGTTATAGCCAGGGATTCAGGCATGCATTAAAGTCTTAGAAAATATCCCAGGGTTTGGAGAGAGAGAGAGAGAGAGAGAGAGAGAGAGAGAGAGAGAGAGAGAGAGAGAGAGAGAGAGAGAGAGAGAGAGAGCGCTCAGGCATTAAGAGCGCTTGCTGCTCACCAAGGGACTTGAGTTAAGTTCTTGGCCTGGACACTGGGCAACTCACATCTATCTGTAACTCGAGCTCCAGGAGCTCTAACGCCCTCTTCTGGTCTCCAATGACACTTACACTCCTATGGCTTACATAGTGATAGAAACGCAAGTAAAGAGGAATAAATCTTCAAGAAAATGGCCCCTGAATTCACTATAAGTATAGTACAATTCCATGCTTGCTTACAAGAATCTTCAGAATCAATAGCAGAAGGGAGACAGGCAAGCAGATATAAAGCAGATAGAGAAAGGCAGAATGGTGGAATTGTGGGCCTGGTACAGAGGCACCCCAGAAGGTAGCATGATCACTGTCATCAGCCACCACTGGTGACATTGTGCAAGGCTGAGGTGGCTCAGCCAAGGGCTTACTGTCTTTATTTGTCTTTATGTACCTAAATCATGACCTCATCTGCCCATTCCCACCCCCAGGTCTATGGTCTCTACCATTACCAC
Organism: Acomys russatus; assembly: GCF_903995435.1. Lineage (NCBI taxonomy): Eukaryota > Metazoa > Chordata > Mammalia > Rodentia > Muridae > Acomys > Acomys russatus. Next base: position 43,080,774 of record NC_067162.1, read on the forward strand.
ATACTCTTCGCCTACACCACACTAACTGATTGTCTTGGCTCTTCTTCCTGCCCATCTCCCAACCACGTTCTATAGATCATGTCTATGATGGAGATCTCTGGGACTTCAAAGGGCTCTCATGTGATTCCCAAACTCTGTTCCCCACCGGAACCAGAAAACACACCTACTGCTGGGATAGGCCACACAGCAGGAGAGTAAATGGCTTCCACGAAGCACCCTGAATTTACTGCCTTTTCTGCTCGTTTCAAAAAGACATTTTCAGAATGCTCTTCTACTTGCCAACACCTCTCACCCATTTCCAACTAACCCCTCATAAGTGCCCCTAGGTGTTTTATTTCCCCAAATTGATCTTGGTACCTCCCGCATTTCTATGAACACCCATATAGAATCTTTGAATAAGCTTGAATGCCTGAAAGTTCTCCACCCTCTGCAGGGCCTGCTGGACCACTCAGTTTCAAGTTAGAGCTCAGATATTGTCTTGTCAATGCTATATTTGATGCTTCTGTCTATTGTGGCTCCACGCAAAGACGCACACATTGCAAAAACAAACTGCCATGTATGACCCTTACTTCATCCACAACCCCAAGGGACAGGACCCACCCTTCCTCAGCCCCCACAATGCTGAACAATTGGCTAGAAACTAAAAGTTGACCTTTTTGTGTTTTCTTCTTTGAGCTGATCACATGTAGTCCAGGATGGTCTCAAACTTGTTATTTAATCTTTTTCTGATCCTCCTGCCTCTACCTCCCAAGTGCTGGGGTTTACAGGCACCTACCCTCTGTGTCCAATTTGTACTGGTGACCAAATACAGAGGATTTTGTATTTCTAGCTGAGCGGCATTCCAAGCCCAAGGTTGTGTGTTGATTGGGTAAACTCCATCAGCATAGTTCAAGTGGCTATGCTTAGGTCAGCCCAGAGGGCAGGGTAGAGGGTGGGTGGTGGTGGTGCACTCACTCAACCATCCATGTTTAACAGATCAGAGACATCTTAGTAGGAGGCTGTCCAACTGACTCACCTCGCTCCCACTGTGTTTTCTTTCCCTAGTGACCTTCACCGACTGCAAGGGCAATGAGAAGCTGCACTATGAAGTCTCCAGCCCACACTTTAAGGTGAACAGCAATGGCACCTTGGTCGCTCTCAGAAACATAACTGCAGTGGGCAGGACCCTGTTTGTCCATGCGAGGACTCCTCACGCTGAAGATATGGCTGAACTTGTGATCGTCGGGGGGAAAGACATCCAGGGATCCTTGCAGGTAAGTCAAGTGCTGGGTGTGAGTTACAAGAGCAGCGTTAGATTCTGTATCACGTGGGAAATGAGCATTTATCATGTTGGCCAGGGGGCTTTCTGTTGTTGCTATCATTGTCAAGACCGACAAAAATCCAACTCAAAAATACAAGATGAAGAAGGCGGCAGCAGGAATGCTCATGTAACTAAGGCATTTTTAGACTTCCTTTTCCACCAAGCACAGCTGTGCACTGGTACCTAGACAAGGGCATCCACCCTGATTTGTATCTCTCTTCTGGGTCCTTCTTGCTCATTGGCCCCTGTCTGTAGTATCCCAGTGTAGAGGTTCCCTGGCAAGCGCACTTCCTTCTCCAACCCACTTCGTTCACCTGAGTCTACCTTTTCCTGGTGATACCGACCAAAGCTTGTGATTGAATCTCATTGGCTCATATTACTTCACATGACCATCCCTGATGGAGGCACTGAACCATTTGTGACACTCTGGTTGGTAGCCTGACCTCTTCTGAAGATGTCCCCAGCTGCCTAACACATACAATAGGAGTAAAAGAGGATATTTACCCAAAAATTAATGAAAATGCTATTATCAGAGGAAGAGGGGTGGGGATTTGGCATTCTGGAAGCACAGTGGCTCAGAGAGTTGTATAGGAGGGAGGCCATTGCACAGAGAAGGCTGTTGTTGTTGTTGTGGTTGTGGTTGTGGTTGTTGTTGTTTTGCTATGAACTAGCACACATTTTCTTCCCGATGTTCATGTATGGAAGTTCCTGACATGCCCACATATGTGTACAAGCCTGATCGGTGTCACTTGTAAGCATGATAATTGTGTCAGGCAGAGTGCTTGGACTATACACTGCAACCAATTCTTCCTTCTCTAGGGACTCTCTGACTCCAGTGTCTTCATTACACGTTTTGAAAACCCCCCTGGCAGGGTCTGACAAAACAATGACAGCAGCAGTGGCAGTGTCCCCAGCTAGGCGTGGATAGCCTTTTCTCCTGCCTGCTACCCTGGTTCTTCTGTCTGAGAAGCCCATGATTCTCACTGAGTCTCCATCTGGCGCTCTCCACAAGCCTGTCTCGTCTGCCGTTGAGTTCAGTGGTAGAGCGAGGACGGTGCCACAGCTGGGATGCCGAGAGTGTACAACCAGCAGTGAGTGCTGGCTTCATGCCAGTACTGTCTCTTCAATCTTAGGAGAGCAGTATAACTCCTCTATCTGCAGACTAGAGGGGTGACGCAGGCTGGGATGGCTCACATGTCACCATGGCTGACTCCGTCATCATGCTCATGTCAGATGTGGCTGGATGCCCCTTGCTGGACCAGAGAAGCTCTCCCAGTGCAGCACTTGTAGGAACAACTGTCCATTGATCATGTATGGATGTGTCAGGCACGGACTCTATTTACGATGTCTGAGCAGAACAAACGCCCTGGTTATCGTTTCTGTTTGTGAATCTGAAAGTTAAGGACACACACACACACACACACACACACACACACACACACACACACACACACACACACACACACACACACACCACTGGTGCTTTAGTTCTCCTTCTATTTCCATGGCTTTCTCTTCTTGATGCACTGAGTTTAATCTGGGTTGTCTGCATGAGCATGGACTTGGGGTTTGGGGCTATTTTCTGGATCAGGGGCCAGTCACAGTAGCTACATCACTGAAGAAAAGCGACTGGACTCCCCGTTTCTCAGCAGCCATCAACCGCCAGTAGTTCCGCAGCTAGGGCTGGAGGCTCACGGCCCCTCCCCCTTCCATGACAGAATGTTGACAGGCTCAGTCTTGGGCAGGACGTCACAGCTGCAGTGGGTTCAGGAGCACAAGGCCATGTCACACACAGAAGACGTCATTCTACGGCGTTCCTCCCATGCTCCTGCTCTTCCGTTCTCTCTGCCCCTTCTTCCACGATGTTCTCCCTAACCTTGGGGTTGGGGTTGGTATGGATGCCCAGTTGTGAATCTCTGCAGGGACTGATGCTCGCTACAAAAGGAAGCTTCTCTGACCAAGGCTGAGAGCAGTGCTAAACTGTAGAAATATTTAGAAGGCGTTTGACAGCATGCCCATTGTTTAGCAAAACAGCAGTGTCACTGGCCTTTTTACAGACAGTAGGATATTAGTGACTATCTACGCCAGTGTGGAAATGCATCCACACACAAAGGCAAGCCTGTTTCTTTCTAGCTGGTGCTGTTTTCACAGTATCTCACTGGTGCTGTGATGGAGCAACTTGGCAAATGATTCAAACAACAGAACTGCCAGACTGAGTGACAAAAACACTTCTTAGGAGATTGTAAATGGTACAAAGATCAAGAAAGGGGATGGTTACATAAAGAACTAAATGGTTCTAATGTGCATTGTTTGTAATGATTAATGGTTCATATTTATAGTAAGTAAAGAAATGTCACAGTGTTTGTTCAAAAGACAGCAGGGAGGATTCTGGGTACTTCTCAGGACAAATGCCTCCCTTGAAGGATGAGGAGACTGGGTTTATGGCCCAGATTTGGCTATAGTATTTGGATATCTTGAGGCCCTGTGAGGTGCATCCCGCAGCGCAGCTCCTCCAAGCTCGGTCTGTCTAAATGCACTGTGGGCAAAGCTTGGGTGAGATCAGGCTTCCTATAAAGCACCTGGGGTTGGGAGGAAAGGCTGCTGTGGCATTCAGTGGGCCAGATGCCATCAGAACAGGCACTGGGAACCTTGATAACTTTATGACGTTTAAATATGCCCAGATGTGTCCATAACAAGAACCCCAAAAAAACAAAAAAGAGAAAAGGAAAAACAAAACGGCAAAAGGATCCTGGAGATAGCCGGAGCTACATACCTGCGTGTATAGGGTGTGTGTGTGTGTGTGTGTGTGTGTGTGTGTGTGTGTGTGTGTGTGTGTACACATGCACATACATTTATATTGGCATACATACACATGCATGGGGATGCACATGAGCATGGGATGTCAGAGATTCATCACTCTCTATCTTATTTTTTGAGACAGGCTTTCTCTCTGTGAGCATGAAGCTTCAATTAGACTGGCTAGCTATGAGCTCCGGGCTCCTCCTGCCTCTGAGACTACAGACAGGCACTGATGTACCCCACACACGTGGCTCCTGGAGACCTGATCTGAGGCCCTCATGTTTACATGGCAGGTGCTTTGCCATCTTACCAGCCCCCCACCCCTTTTTTTTAAAGGGCCTGTTGTGGGGACAAGCAGGGAGAGGCTACAGGGGACCGTCAGTAATTAGGAGCGGTGGTTTGCTTTCTTGTCGCTGTAATTAAAATACCTGTAAGAACAGTTCAAAGGTGGGGAGATTAATTTAGGGTCACCATTTCAGCGGCTTCACTGCAGATATTTTTGGCTCTGCTGATCTTGGGCCTGCGGTGAGGTGAGAGCATCATGCCTGTGCTAGCATATGGAACATGGGATACAGACAGAGAAGATAGACTGGGGACAAGGCATGCCTCTAGTGACCTGCTTCCTCCAGTTAGGCCCCACTTCCTAGTGATTCCAGAACATTCTAAAATAGTACTACCAAGTATCCAACATATGGATCCTGGAGGAATATTTCATATTCATGTCACATCTGTACCTGGATTGACCTGGTGTTCTGTTAGAAGGAAAAGTAAAGGAATGTTGGGATGGTTTAGTACCAGACAGGGATGCAGAAGTGAGGGATCTGTATGCCTTTGGAGAAAGGAAAGATCAAGAATCCTGGGCTATTTGTGTACTGGGTCCCTCTCTCATGTGTTAGAATGATTGGTTCATGCAATATATTGTGAGGTACTTGCTCATATCCCTTTGAGAAGGCTCTACAAGGACTGAATTACTCATCCAAGGTCACTCAGTGTTATGGATGAGATCTGTACATAGTCATCCTAGCCGCTTAGCCCACGCCTCTGGCCTCTTTCAGGTGCTGCTCTATCCTGGCCCGAGCTGTCCCTTGAAGGATGGTCCCTTTGGAGAGTGAGGGATGTGCCATGAGGTCAGACCTCCTGAGGGAAATGACTAATTGGCTACAGGATGTAGCTCTCCTTAGCTCTTTGACCTTGGGTAAATTGCTCTACCTCCCAAGCTTCCGTTCAGTCTGAGTTTATCATCCATAAAGAAAAGATGGTAATGGACCTCCCAGGGTCTCCATGAGCCTCAAATGAGACAATGTGCGCAGCAGTAACTGTTAGCATTTAGCTGGGGCTACAGTAATGACCAGTGCTGATGCTTATGTAATGCGCTGGGAGCTCAGTCCTCCTCCCCCGCCGTATTCACCCCTTAGGTCCCACGGCATGCGAAGAGTGGAACACACCATCATCTACACCTCATGGGGGAGGAGTGTGAGATACAATGACAGCATCCCTTGTCCTGATGCACAGCATGTAGATCATGGAGGTGACTCAGCCCTAACTCCCCTGTCTGACCAGGGGTGGAGAATTGATCCCCTCAGAGTCTGGAACTGAGCAATGTACATGAAGGTCACGTTCTACAGAGACTATGATGACAGTGGGAAAGCAGGGACCATGATCTAGACTGGCATGTCACAGGGTCCTATTCAGACCCATTCTGACGCTCCCTGTTCCTGTGGCTGCAGCTAGAAGAAGATTATGAGAACCCTCACTGGTACCTAACATCCCTCCCCTTTGCGCCCTGCTTTCATCTCTACCCAGGAATTTGAGATTGATCTTGCCACTCAGCTAGGAGCAGTGCAACCACAGCTATCAGAGGCAAGTTTGTCCCCTCGGATTATCCGGCACACTGTACTCCCGTAGAACTGAGAGCACTGTGGTATCTCAGCGTTCTGCATTTGGGGCTGGAGGAGTCTTGGAGAGTAGTATTGCGTTCTAATCACAGGAAAAGTGGACAAGCAGAAAGGACTTTAGACTTGCGTTAAAGGCAGCAGGGATCTTTCAGATTCTTTACAGAGGAACAGGCAGGAAGAAAAGCTTTGGAAGCCTTGACTCAAGTAGACAGAAGAGTGAGTGGTTAAAATCATGGCCACTATTCTTCTCAAGACTCTACTTCATGGAACCTTTTAAAGGGTGTGAACCTCAACATATGGTTTAATGGATATTTTTTTTCTCATCTTTATACTCTCCCTGGGAGGTTGGTCATGTTATTCTCCCACCATATGCACACATGAGAACTCAGCCAAGAGCCCTAACTTGAAATTGACAAAAAGAAAAGTGAAACACTGGCTCTCCTAACCTGAACACACATCGCCTGATACTCTGCTTGCAGGAATACTGCTCTTGGCGGATGCTGCCATTGCACATGAGTCAAGAGACTTGCAGTATGTGGCGTACAGCTGCATAGGAGCAATGGAGGAAACTAGATATGCAAGTGTGGCTTGAAGGAAGACCAGGCTAAGATATGTGTCTGGATGATTCTAAGTTTTCAAGTGGGGAAGATGGAGATAAATGGGACTGGGTAGGACAGAAGTAGATGGGTGGGATATTTGGTAAGCCCTGTGCTTATTGAGCTAAAGGCTCTTGAGGCATCTTTATAGAGATTCCCAGGAGTTTATGTCTAATATGGGACAACTCAGGACGGTAGGACTTTTGCTTTAGGGTAGAAATGACAGGCTTGCATTTCATATACACATCCCTCTGCCTACTGGTTGTTTGACCTTGGACAAGTCACTCGGTGCTCTCGACCCTGGTGTTTTTAACTATGAAATAAGGATAACAATAGATTCCATGGCTCTATGTCTTTCCACTGGGCATAGCAGATAACCTCAAGCAGTAGAGGGGTCAACAGGGTTTGCCTGGCACCTCTAAAGGACAGATGAAGAGCCTCAGGTTGGATTTATTGACTGAGATTATATGACTGAGCCAGAGAAAGTGGTTCAAAGAAAGCAGTGGAAGGTGTCTCATGGTGATAGGTATGAGAATCGGTGAGACCCAAACTGGAGAGGCCATAGCTTCTAAGTTTATATTTCCAGATTTTGAAAAGCCCATACATGAAATTGTCAAAGAGCAAATTTAATAAATATCTAAAAGATATAAAAATTCTCTAAGACAAATTACAGTACAGTCCCAGTTCCACTCTGAGGATCATAGCTCCCCCTGCCCCTTTGATAGAAAACTGTATTTCTCATCTTTCTCCATGCTATGTGGTGTCATGTACAATGAAAATCAGGGCATCTGGACTTTGCTTTTTAGGAGCTTTCATTATAAAGCTATTTCTAAATCTTTAGTGGCCTTCCTATAATCTAGGACTCAGCTGAGCTATGTAAGTTCACTGGCCAAGACACTTTACTCTTCGGTCCTTTGACAGGCTGGGAGTTACTGTTACATGAGTGGAGTGGTTGGCCATCCATGCACAAACCAGTTGGCTAGCCAGTAGAGGTGGGGATGGGCCTGCATCACCAGCGTGAACTGGAGCCAAACCCTGTCTTCCTGTCACTAAGCTAGTTACCTCTCACCTCCTGACCAAGACAAAATGGAGAGCAGCAGAGGTTTGTGTGTGTGTGTGTGTGTGTGTGTGTGTGAGTGTGTGTGTATGTGAGTGTGTGTATGTGTGTGTATGTGAGTGTGTGTATGTGTGTGTATGTGAGTGTGTGTATGTGTGTGTATGTGAGTGTGTGTATGTGTGTGTATGTGAGTGTGTGTATGTGAGTGTGTGTGTGTATGTGTGTATGTGTATGTGTGTATGTGAGCGTGTGTGTGTATGTTTGTGTGTGTGTATGTTTGTGTGTGTATGTGAGTGTGTGTGTATGTGTGTGTGTGTATGTTTGTGTGTGAGTGTGTGTGTGTATGTGTGTATGTGTATGTGTGTATGTGAGTGTGTGTGTATGTTTGTGTGTGTATGTGAGTGTGTGTGTGTGTGTGTGTGTACAAGCCATATACATTCATTAGTACATGCATGTGTACTACTGGTCATTTATGTTTTATGTTTCACCTTGTATACCAAGATTTAGAGAGTTACCCAAAAAATCTGTGCTGTGGCCCCTATGAAGAGATGTGTTTGCTGGTATGTAAAGGAGATTTGTCCTCTGGCAGCCTGCCTGTCATTCCTTTTTTTTTTTTTTTTTTTTTTTTCTGAGTCCATGAGTTGCATATCTGTGACTATGGAGCATGGTAGAAGACCTGACAGAGTCAGATCAGGACGTAACACCAAGGAACCTGCAGGGATTTACTTTGGCTTAAGGTTGGAGAATTGAATGCCTCGGTCATCTTGAATCTGGGAGCGTGGCGTCTGAGGACTTGTTGAATCTAGATGCTAGGCCCTCAAGACCAACGCAGAGAATGCACACTACATCGGGAGCCACCCCTATCCACTTTCCCATAAATTGTACCAAGGTCCCTACTCCCAGGCTGTGCATGTCTTCAGATACAAAGTCATCTGAGTGTTTTGGTATCTCCACCGGATCCACTCACCTGCCCTTCAGGTAGATTCTGAAGAAGACGCAGCTCTGCAAAGGCTGTCAAAGTACAGCACAGGCGCTCCTGCTGCGGTGTCCCTCTTATCCATCCACCTCCTTCCTGTCTTCAAGGGCCTTCATCTGCTGAGACTCCTCTGGGAGTCTCTTCTGTTCCTATTCTGAGGAAGGACCCACACAGACAGCAGCAGCAGCCTCCCTCCCCACCCAGTGCCTCTCCTTTCTGACTGTCCTCCCCATTTGTGATGTGTTTTCTCTTGTTTCCAAGTTTAATGCCTTACTCTGTACCGCACTTGTAAACATCACAGGGGCTAGGAGAACACAACTGCTTTCCAACTTGTTTTCTGCCTTCACCATCCCTCTGCCCCTCCCTCTTTCCCTCTCCTCCTGTCTCCCCTCCATCCTCCCTCGTGCTTTTCCTCTTTCTGTTCATCCATTGCTCTTTCTGTACTACCTAGCATGTGCCTGCCATACAGTCAGTCCTCAGTGTGTGTGTTTTGAATGAATGAATAAGTAGAATGACAGACCCCTCACATCACTCCTTCATTGAAACTTGCCACCCCTAATAGCAAATTACTGTATGCCTGTGGGTGGACCACACCTCCCTACTCCTTCACAGGAGCTATCTCCGTCTTCAGACTCCATCACTTCCGATATGAGCCAAGCTGCTCAATGACTGCACTCGCTACTCTGAGGAAGACATGGATACTCCAGACCTCTTCAGATGGCCCTTCTTTGGGGATACCTCTCTGACTGGCCCCCCACCTGGCTAATTCTTTCCCTCCATGCTTCTCGTACAATCTCCTCTCTCCATCTTCTCCAATAAATATCAGCTTCATCTTTCTTTGTGCTTGGGTCCATCTTAGTTCTGAGCTCCTGATATCAAGGATTGGCCAAATTCGGGAGGAATCCTGGAACAGAATTTGTCTTCTGCTCCAGTTTCCTTGGCTGCGAAATGGGTTTAGTCAGAGCCTTGGCCTCATGCGGGTGTCATGGCAATGGGATGAGTTACCTGAAAAACATTTAGAACAATGACAGAAATGTTTTAAGTGCCATGACAGTGGCACTTACTCCTCACGATTGGGTTGTCAAAGCCAGATCCATAACATATGGTCAGTGAATGAGCGTGGAAAACCGAGAGCACTAATCCTCCTGCTCGCCCAACGTGACCAATTGCTCTTACTTCTAACGTCACAGGCAGTCTGCTATCCCAGGGGGCTCTACGTGGCAACCCCTATGGCTAGGTGCCTTGTTTATATAAGCCAATGGCTAGACTTCTAGAGAAGAAATGTTTTATTTCTCTGGCTCTACTTAAAAAAACAAAAAACAAAAAAAAAACAAAAAAAACAAAGACTTGGCAGTGTTTGGAAGTTAATTAGAAGTGATGTACAATTCTTTACTGGAAGGTCAATACATATAAAACCGGCCTCCACCCAAAGGAAAACTGGACTTTAAATTAAAGTCCTTGGAATTAAATGTAAATAATAGTCATAATTGTTGCCACATTTTGCCATTAAAAGAATCCCTTAACAATGACATATAAAAAAAAAAAAAACAATGACATGTAAAAGTGGTTACATGACCTGCAAAGGTTGCATTCGAGGCTTATTTTTCTTCCTTGTTCATCATTACAGCGAGTGTGTGATTTGAATGACGTGGTTGTTTAGCTCCTGTTCCAGCTTCGAGGATGGAAGTGCAAACTGCTTCAATGTAGCTAACAAAAACAAATAAAGACAACAATAGCAAACACAAAAAGAAAAACAAAAAACCAAGCAATCGAGGAGGGAGCCACTTGCAAAAAAAAAAAACACTCGGCTTGTTTGTTAATTTTTAAATAATAATATAAAATACATTGCCAACCTCCCAGAAGCCTGTGTGTGACCATAGTGCTTCTTAGAGCCTTGGTGTTGGGCTGGGTGAGGGCTGTGAGGATAACCTGACTAACGAACACCAAAGCAGCAGCCGAGGGTCCCTGTCCCTGATCATACACACTTGCCCTGCGGTCCATTGCCTGCTTGCTACTGTTCTTCCAGCCAAATGGCTCTGAGTCATCACCTATATCCTTTGGTGTCAGTCTTCTCATGCATACAGTGGGGGGGGGGTATTAGCTCCAAGCATGGAAGCCATATTAAGATACAGGACATTTAAGAAGGCTTCATGTCCGTCTAGGTGCCCAGTAGATGGCTCTCGGTCTGTCTAGTACCCAGTAAGTACTGTCGTCTATTTCATCTTTCCCTAGCTTTCCTGATCACATACTCTAGGTAAAGATGCTGCCGTGCAGTTGTTTCTTAGGTAAACTTTCATCTTCTTTGGTCCTGAGCCATCCACATGCATCCTGTCTGTTTTGGCCCCTTTCACCAGCTCATGTCTAAGACACCTGCATACAGGTGGTTTGACTTGCTCTTGCCAAAGCGTTCAGGCTGTATCCGTTGCTTGCACGAAGTACCATGACCTAGACGGAGGCATGTGTAGAAGCAAACAGCAGGCCTAGCAGCAGGAGCAGAAGGCCAAGAGCCCACATGCAAAGGCAAGCAGGGAGCAGAGAAAGCAGAGCAGAAGCCAGCCACTACTATCAGAGAGTGCACCCCTAGTTATATGTCCTCCTGCTGGGCTGCACGACCTAAACCTCCCGAAACAGCGCCACCTACTGGGAAGCAAGTGTTCAAACGCCCTCAGACTATAGGCACTGTTTCTCATTCAAACCACCACATAGATGCTGTTAATGGGAAAATAGTTGCTTAAGTGAAGTGAATTAGCTTTTTCCGAGACCTCATCGCACTGACTGGGAATGACGCGGATTCTGTGGAGCTAGTCAATTACATCAGTTTCTCTTGCATGGAATGTGTTTATAAACACCCCTGTGGAGGACCAGCGTGTACACTTACTGCGACCATAAAGAAATGATGAGTTAAAGATGTAGAAAACTTAATGGGTACCGATTTAACAAGCAAGATAACTTCAAACACCTCAGATTACCTCCATGGCAAGAGCATCTGAAGTTACTATTAAGGAAAATTAGTATCCATTTAACTGTCACCCAAATTGGGGAAAATATACAGCTCAGAAATGATCACACAGAGCCAAGGATAGGGCCTTAAATGTTGTATTTGGGCTGCTCCATTTTGACACATGCCTAAATTGTTGTGTTTATGGCTCTTAGCTCCAGGATAGCATTCAAATATAGATAAAAAGGCATCCTTCGATTCATTAATTTAAGTAGATAACAGATTGCTTTGTGGATCGGAATCTACAAAAACTATATTCTGAAGATTAATTTTAATTGGAGTGCTTGGGGAAAAATAGCTGAACGTGGCGATAACTGCATCCGGCCTCTTTTCGGCTTGGGAAAACTGCAGACCCCAGTTTATACACAGTCCATTTCAGAACCTCAAAGTCACATTTATCAATCCAAGCTTTCTTAGCATCCCCCTGAACAGAACCAAGTGAAGTCAATTCCAATACAATATTCAATTGATTCTCCCTGTCTGCGCAATATCGCATTCCTAATGTGTTGTCATTTCAGCGGTCAATCAACACTAAGAGGATGAAGGATGCGTTTTGAAAATGTTCTTTTCATGCCAAGTCTTCGAAAGCTAAAAGTCCTAGTTTACCCTTCTGATGGTGGGATAAGTAACATGACCAGAAACGGCACTGGGGACACAGGGGCTTATTCGGCTTCTGTTTCCAAAATGGGCCTAGTGCCCATCATGGTTGGGAAGGCGTGGCAGCTGGAGGGTGAGGCCAGTCGGGCAGTCAGGAAGAGGAACGGTCACATTTTATTCACACACAGAAAGCAAATAGAGACCAGGAAGTAAAGCCCACTATAAGTCTTTCAGTAAGGCTCCACTCCCTACAGGTCCCATTACCTTCCCTTCCAGCACCACCAACTGCAGACCAAGTGTCCAAAACACATGAAGCTGATGGGAGCATTCTCATCCAAGCCGCAGTGCAGACCGTCAATTTGAGCATCCATTTTTAAAGCACTCCCTAGTCACCACTGGCAAGAAAGGGCACACTAGCCGTAATTGTCCTTGGAGTCTCTAAGAACAACTGTATACTTTCAAAGGAGGATGGAAGAGCCAGTCACTGAGTGCTCCCCCTCAGAGAGTCATTTCTCCAATCTCCCCAGCCACACCGTGCCCGGCCTCTTAGTCCCATTCCATAGACGTGGCAGTAGCTCAGCGGACTAGGGATCTGCCTCTGCTGACAAGTGACAGAAGCAGGAGGGTGAGCCGAGGCGCTGGCTGAACAGAATCACTACTGCTTGCTTCTGTAGCGGTGACATCTACAGTGTCCCCACTGCTCTTCTGCTAGTCAGTGACCGCCAGAGAAGGATAAAGGAAATGAAAAAGTGGTGGAAAAAAAGTGGCGGGTGTGTGTGTGGAGTAAATATGGATCCGGAGTTGAGTGGAGGCCCCTAAGGAATGTCTTGGGTCAGTGGACAGGCCTTGGACTATCAGGGCACTTTTGACAAATCTTTCCCCGTGAACGGAGCATTGGGGAGAAAGACTATCATAGAACAGCATAAAGCTTCTTACATAAATGCTTCTGAGCCAAGAACCGTATTCGTCTTCAGAGTTAAGTATGGGTAAAAAAATGCCTCACATTTATCATTTATATCTATTCTTATAAATTATGATTCCCCATTTTATTTTTATGTGCGTTGTCTGGTTCGATCCTCACAAGGATGTCCCGGGGGGAGCTGGTGCTTCTGTTGTTCTTGTCAGGGATCTGAGACCCATAGGCCTTGGGTCTTGAGTCATTCTGAAGCTGGCCACTGGTATCCCTCAGTTTCAAGCCCACAGTGCTCTCCAAATGAATCGTTTGGACCGTTGTTAGAGTCTGCAACAGACACACGGGGCTTTGAAGTGAGCAGAATATGGGGCTGGGAGAGGTGGCGCTTTCCCTCGCTGTCTGATAGAATACCATAAACAGAGAAGAGGCACATTTTCTAGGCTCTCCCAAGCACGTCCACTCTCCCACCTTTTATGGCTGCTGCAAACGAATCACTGGGGACATCTTAGGGTGACCATGGAGACAATGCTGTCTCTTTCAGACCACTTCTTCCCTCGGGCTCTTAGGGAAGTCCTGTGGAGGGACCTGCCCGCTGTGAGCTAGGTTTACAGTAAATGTGCAGCTGTTCTGTTCTTCTCAGAAGTGCCAGGGAGAAAGGTCAAGGTAAAGAGAAGCAAAACTGACTGCAAACGTGAGCATGCACCTACGACCTCAGACAGGCATCTGAGCCCTGAGCTTCTGGGCTGCTGGGATGTTTCCAAAGGTTCTATTCACGAGGGAAGTTTTCTTCATGGGTAACAGTGGCTCAGAGATAAACACCTTGAAGCTGGCAGGGGACAAAAGCTCTGATGTGAGATCAGTGTCTCTGAGCAGACCACAGCCTGTCAGCATTTGTCTGGAGAGTGAAATTAAGGAAATGGAGAGATTGCACATCAATGAAATCTTTCTCAAGGTAGCACGCGTAACAATCGCATCTCATGGTCCCCCTTACAAGCTCCTCCAGCGTCGCTATAGGCCTGTGGCCTGGTATGATTTGTGACAGATGCTAGCATTAGAACTCCCTGGCTACACTGTGGGTGCCGTGCGATCCCCTCTCGCTTGTCCTGAGCCAAGTCTAGACTCGAGACGCTACACAGACGAGTAAGAAGGGCTCGCATGCTGTCTCGGCTTTCATCATTTTACAGTTGACGTCCTTGGGGTTCCTCTGGTGAAGCTGCACCTCTTCCCCTCCAGCCTGGACTCTTTAGGGGTGCTACCTTAAAAATAATGGTGAAGATCTGGAGAGATAGCTCAGGTGGTAAAGTGTGTGCTGTGAAGGCATGAGGACATGAGTTCAATCCCCTCCCCCTTTCCCCTCCCGGTGAGTAAGCTGATGGAGGTAAATGTTGCCATAATATCAGCACTGGGGAGGCAGAGGTGGAAGATTTCTGGACCTCCCTGGCAGATGGTCAAAGGCTCAGTAAGAGACTGTGCCTCAAAAACAGAGAGTGTTAGAGGAAGGCACCTAACAGTGGCCTCTGTTCTCCATATGCAAGCATGCCTGCATACGCACAGCAAGAATCTCCACATTCCCTTGGGGCCCTTAACAGGAACTGACACCATTACTTGTGGGATTGTGTTTTCAAAATAAGACCAGAAGTAGCAAATGGAATGGCAAATTTTGTGTGCATGATCATCAAAGGGTGCAACAGCTGCTGCTTTTAAAGCAGAAAACAAATTTTGCAAACTGTCCTTTTTATTTTCCCTCTACCAGGCAGAGAAATATCAATTCTCAAAAAAAAAAATCATTTTCAAAATTTTATTCAGTAGCAGATCTGAACCTAAATGTAGGTGAGGGGGAAAAATCATAGAAACACAAAGATGTGACCTTAAAGCTCTTGGCGGGGTTTTTTTAGTCTCTCCAGTCTGGAAGAGACAGCCAGTAGCAGGAGCAGGGGCTCTTCGGGGAGGGTGCAGGACTACCCGGACTGCTCAGTGCCAAAGACACTCACTGGCTTGACACCGCTTTGGGGAAGAACCCTCTTTGATCACTGGGTAGCTCTGACCAACCCCCAACTCTCTAAAGTGCACCCCCCCACCCCTACACCCCACACACACACCCACCATTGCCCAGGCCTCTTACAGTTCAGAGACAGAGGTGGGCGGGGCCTCCCCCACTCTGCTTTTTCTCCTTGACAATCACAAAAGCCAAGGCCTGTGATCTAAGGATGGGGTGCTGTGCCAGCTAGCACATGTACACTGTTCCCCCTGCTCCCAGCTTCTTATGGAAATCAGCCGCAACCTTCAACTCTCTATCTTTTGGCAACAAATCCTTCTACAAAAAAGTGTGCGCCTTCAACCAAGCCCTTCATCACGTCAGGCAAATTGGGCTTCTGCGGACAACACTTTACAGCATCTTTCCTCTGAAGATAGGAAGCTATAAACAAAGCTGAGTTCTCTGACTCAGGCAGTGGCTTAACACCTAGCCAGAATATTTTGGAGGCTCACCTTCTGCTCCCTGGCCGTTGCTCTCATTCTGAGTTCCTGTGTAGCCTGGCTTCGGTTCTTTGTTTCAGTTTGATTTTGCAAAGCCGTTAAGAGGAAAACCAAGGAACTTTGGTACATTATCTACCTCCCTGTACGGTTCATCCTTCTAAACCCTGTTTAACATGGATAATCAAGACATGACAACCTCTTCACTCCAAGTCCCTTGTTGAACTTGGCCCCTGTTAGCAAAGCTGAGCCCCAAAGAGCTCGGCCATCAGCTCATTTCCCTCGTTAGCTGAGATTCCTTCTTCCACTCAGGCCTGTGGGGACTATCGCTCTAGAGAGGGACGAAATGAAGAAAGGGGATCTGGAAACTGAATGTTTAAAAGAAGAAACGCATGGGCAGCAGGTGTGGCTCGCATGGTGAGGGTCCCTGCCTGTTACGGATGAAGGCCTGGATTCAAACTGCAGCACAGCTTAAGGGAGAGTAATGACCCAGGCCTGTGCTTCCAGAATTTGGCAGGTAGAGGCAGGAGGATCAGAAGTTCAAGGTTATATGTTCAAAGCTAGTCTAGGCCACATGAAACCCTTAGAAAAGAAAGGGAAATAAAGAGAAAAGAAAGGAGAGAAAGAGGGGAAAGGAGAGAGAGAAGTAACCTATAGGAAGAGGAAAAAGGCAAAATATAATATTTCTATTTTCCTATATTCTTATGAGTCACAATTTTGGTATGGTCCTTTTAGTCCACACAACGGACAATAAAACTATGTGTTTCAGAATGTGAGGACTCTACTGACTTGTTCATTGATAGAAATATAGCACTTGACACAATGAGTCACTGAATCAATGAACTGTCAGTAGAATGAATATGGATGGTAGGCCTGAGGACGCCAGCCAAGCTTCTTCAGCTCACAGTCCGTGGTCTTACAAAGCAGCTAACCTTCACCAGGATGCAGCAAAGACCTGGGATGTGCCCAAGGTCATGGAGCTAGAATCCCTTGGAGCCAGCTTGCTATTCACCAGCTTTTATTAAAGCCCTCACCAGTACAGGTTTTTCTTCTCATCAGAAGGGATGAATATCAGCAGAATGCTATTACAGTAGAAGACACTCAAGCTAGGTGAGCGGCTGCACCCAAAAGGCTTCTACAGCAACCCCCCTGTCAGCCTGGAACACGGCTCCTGCTTGCAGTCAGCCCATGGGCCACACTGGTTGCTGGCTGCTCTGTGATAGAGATGAGCATCTGAAGATGTGTGTCTTTCGCATCCACAGCGCTGGGCTTCATGTGTGACGGGTTTGGGATTCAAAACAACCTCAAGCATTTTCACAGGGAGACTGGAGTTCACAAGGTATCTCTCAATAAGCAGGACCACAAACTCTCCAATTAGGGCGGAGCTTCCGACAATCAGGATGCACGATGTGGGGAAAGTCTGGCATTCACAGCCCCGTGGCAACTTCCTCTCTCTGAGCGTCTCCATTTACTGCTTTTCCCACTATTCATCCTTAATTTGTGGCTGACCATCTTGACGTGCACCACAGTAAGACTTTTCCTTTGGACCTAAGCAGTTAATCCTGCCACTCTCATCACTGACCACCCCTCCCACTCTCCCTTCCCCCTGAGGAAGCCTAACTCTTCTTCCCTGTCCTGTTATCATCACTCTTGACATGTTCCGTAGAGCCTTGACCACATTTGTCTTCCATTAGATATGTTTTAGCTGACTCCTCGTGTGTGTCCTTCCCTTTGCCTTCACTCTCGGATCACCCCATGCTAAAATAAATCCTCAGAGGGCCATTTCTTCTCATCGGCGCCCTTCCCTTCACCAGCTTAGAGAACACCGCGTCCTCATCTCACTCCACTGCTCACTCTTGCCTCGAGTAATATAAAGAGAGGCCCCACCTTCACCATTTTCCTAAAATTGTTCTCTTGTGAATTATAGGCACCAAAAACAAACAAACAAACAAACAAACAAACAGATGAATTCCTTAACTTCTTCTTAGTCTCAATATGCTTGAGTTCTTTGAAGCATTTGGCAAATTATTTTTAAAGTTAATTTTATTGACATTCACATAACATAAAGTCAGCCATTTCAGGGGACTGTCTCAGTGGTACAATGCAGACACAAATGTGCAACCAACAGTTCCATCTAGTTCTAACATATGTGCTTCACTTCCAAAAGGAATACTTGTACCCACTCCCCTAGCTCCCTTCTCCAAACAACTAGCAGCCACTAACCTATATTTTGTCTTTAGGAATCCCTGCTTTGTATACTTGGGTTACATAGAGTCATACAACTCATGGCCTTTTTCGGCCTAGCATGTTTTGAGGTTCATCAACACTGTTTCATGAAGCAGTATATTGTGTTCTATTTTAGAACTGAATAAAATTGCATTGCGTGTATAGGCTACTATTGGTTGACATATTCATGTATCAATTGCTATGTCTACCTTTTGGGGTCTTATGAACAAGTGTGTGTGTGTGTGTGTGTGTGTGCGTGTGTTGGAATACTTATATTTGATTCTTTGGGTTAATCAACTGAAAGTAGCCTTGCTAGCTTATGTATTAAGTCTGTGTTTCCCATTTTACAAAACCAACATGTTTTTCCATAGAAGTTGAATCATTTTACATTCCTACTAAATAATTTGTTCATTAACATGTTCTCCACTGTGTCAAGAGGATGCTCCCCTTGCTCTCCCCTTTCAGGCACATGACAGTTACATTTTTCTGACAGCTTTCCTTACTTCTGCGCTGTAGCAGGTATCTGTCAACGTTCTTCCTACATCTTTCCTCTGCTGTTCTCTGGCTTCCGCAGCAGGTATCATGCAACATACAACCTCACGCCGTACAAGCCCTTAGCTGCATTTGTATTTTTGAGTTCTTTTGTATTTATCTGTTTAAATATCATTTCCACCTATACTCACCTCTCAAAGTTTGCATGTGTACTCTGTGTGTGTGTGTGTGTGTGTGTGTGTGTGTGATGTTCTCACACTCCCATAAACCTCAGGCCTCATTTTCTCAGATACTCTGTTTCTCAAGACGATTGTATCAGACCTTTGCAGGCACACATTCTTGGCTTGGTCTTTGGTTTACTATCACTTGAGACGTGATTCGGGGCTTCACTCTTTCTCCTATTTTTTTTTTTCCTTCCTGAAGACTCTCTATTTCAGCACTCATATTGTTTTAGGCATCATTTCCTCTTTTCCGGCTATGACAGGGAGTCTTGCGTCTGGCCTCTGCCCTACCTTGTGGTGCATCCACATGTCTATCCATCCTCATTGACTCTCTGCTGTATCTGGGAGCTTCTTCTCAAGCTATCAGTTTGCAATGCCTGCTGGGAAGTGTGCAGATGAACTCCAAACTTCACTGTCACAGCTTCCGTAACTCAGGTGGTCCTTCTATCTTTAAATACTGTTTGTCTTACATGGTCACTGGAAATAGCGGGGGCTCTTCCTTACCAGGCCCAGGGCTGGAGCCTGTGAGCTGTATAGACTTACAGGAATGAGGAGCTCTGAATGCAGTGGTTGCTAACGGTTTGGAGAAGGGAGATTGGGGATGAGAGCCTAGTTCATTCTGAGATTCCTTTCAGAGTGATACAGATGTTAGGAAGGTGATGTGAATAGAACCATTAACTCCTGACTTTTTTTTTTTTGTGTGTGTGTGTGTGTGTGTGTGTGTGTGTGTGTGTGTGTGTGTGAACATATATGCCACTCACATGTGGAGGTCAGAAAACAACTTCTCTCCTATTGTGTGTATCCTAAAGATCAAGCTCAGGTCATCAAGCTTGGCAATGAGCTCCTTTATCTACCGAGACATCTTTCCAACCCTTGACTTATCACTTGATGTTGGATAATATTTTGTAGCAAAAACGAAGCCATAGGCCAAGAAGTAAACTTTTATGGAGTTTCTTTTCTTCTTTCTAAAAAATATTTTAACTTATTTTTAAAATATCCATACATTTATACCCATGTGTTTTGATCATATCTAGCCACAGTTTTCTTCCTTCAGCCTCCTCTCGTTGCCACCATCCCCTTGCCCTCCCGATGGCCCGTCCTGCTTTTTTTTTTTTTTAATTAGCAATCCCCTGGGCCCAATTAGTGCTGCCCATATGTTCATGAGTGTGAGGTTATCACCTGGCATGGCGACCTATCAGAGGCTGTGTGCCTAAAGGAGACTGACTCTCCATCCATCAGCAGACTTCAGCTGCTATCTGTTCTGGTTTTGGTTTCTGAATCCCTAATTAATCATGATGGAAATATGTCATAAGAAGCAGAATACACTTGCAGATCTGGTAAGATCTGTAGTTGACCCTGCTTGGGCCTAAAATGCTTTGTAGTCTGCAGCTCACTGAGATGCTCTGGCCTTGAGTAGAATAGAATCTGGGTCCTGGGCCACCTTGCTGGCTACTCTCATGTCAACTTGTCACACAACCTAGAGTTATCTGAAAGGGTGGAAGTTCAGTGGAGAAAATGCCTCCATAAAAATCTGGCATAGAGCATTTTAAAAAGATAGTGGTCGATGGGGAAGGGCCCAGCCCATTGTGGGTAGCTACATCCCTTGGATTGTGGTCATGGGTTCTATAAGAAAGCAGGCTGTACAAGCCACGGGGAGCAGGCCAGTAAGCAGCACCCATCCATGGCCTCTGCATCGGCCCTTGCCTCCAGGTTTCTGCCCTGCTTGAGTTCCTGTCCTGACTTTGTATGATGATGCCCTGTGATGTGGAAGCATAAGCCAAATAAACTCTTTTTTCCCAAGTTGCTTTGATCATGGTGTTTCATCACAGCAGTAGTCACCCTGACTAAGACATCACCCCGGGGCAAAATCTGAGCCTGCTTCTTCCAATTATCAGATATTGCTGTTGGTATAACTGGCAGGACCTATACCATTGTTTTTTGAATTAGTATGGATTAGTCTAGAACGTCTGCCCTGGCTTGATTAGAACCTTTACCAAAATGAGCAAGAAATACTAAATGCCTCATTATCCTCTCAGAGTGCCTAATGATACATTATTTTCTGTTATAAAACTTCAAGGTTTCCAAATACATTGTTGTAAATCTAAACTGTCAACATTTCCCCGGTAAGAAAAAGCATTGTGTCCTATAGAAATAAGATGTGAGATTTACAATTCAGGGTCATGTATTTTCATCTCTCCCTGAATTCTACGGCACATGGCAGGAAAGCACAATCCATATTTTCTTGAATAGAAAATATGCTATGAGGACCCATAAAACATTTAAGGGCATTTAGAAAACCCAGAATGGGACTCTCAGAACTGTAGCCTGGGACAGAAAAGCTGAAAAGACAGTGTGACAGCCATGATTAATAAGATAGACATTTAAAAAAAAAAACAATGTTTAGAGATGAAAAGGGGTTGTATAGATTATTGCCAAAGCCTCAATATCAATGTCTCGATATATCTGATTATTCTTTCTACAGCAGAGGACACAATAGAAGGAGATGTTTCATAGCTCGGCGACTGGATGCAGTTTTCTCACTTTGCCATCCCAACTCCAGAATTCATCAGCCCCCACAGCTCCTTAAATACCTCTTTAGCTTTTTTTAAGACTGAAATTATTTTTTTGGTGAAATGAGAACTGAGATTGTGTGTGTGTGTGTGTGTGTGTGTGTGTGTGTGTGTGTGTGACAATTATAATCAAAGAAGAGGCTAAAAAGGAGTGAGGAGGGTCATGGGTGGATGCATTGGAAGTTATACACTTAGATTTTAATTTAAAAAATTAAAGTGAATGTAAAAAGTGTTTTGAAGTGATACTTTCCTCCTAGAGATGTTGTGAAGGTTGAATGAGGGAAGTTGTGAGATTCCAGGGCAATTCTAAGCATGTAGGTGAGGATGGCATCACCTGGTGAAAAAAAAAGCGACATAAAATAGAGCATAGCTAACACTGCCCAAGGCCGCAGAGAACTGGCTTTGACTGTAACCATGCTGAAAATGTCTCAGTGTACGTCACAGGGATCCAGTGTTCCCCTCTGCAGATGTTTAGTTTGTACACATTGTTTAAACAGTATGATCCCAGAAGAGACACGCTTATTATGTCATGCAAATAGGGTGGACTTCTGAGATAATGTGCATAATTTGCTAAGATATGATGAGGTATGGAAGGAGTGCCTGGTGATGTAAATTGTAGTGAGATGACACAGTGGGTAAAGCACATGACACACAGACCTAAACACATGAGTTCAATCCCAGGGACCCATTTAAAGGCAAAGGAAAGAACCAGCTTCATAAGTTGTCTTCTGTCCTCATAATATGCTGTAGTGCACACACTCACACATCACAGCCACGGGTCCAATAATGATGAAAAGTTTTCTAAATGCTCTTATTTGAAAGCAGAGGTTCTTCGGTTTAAAAAAAAAAAAACCCAACCTACATATTTCTCAGTATGAATAAGTTTTAAAGGTATACTACAGAATGATTAAAGGATAACAATTTAAAGAAATTTATGTGTGAAAAGTTAATCAAAGTTGGTGTGGCCATGCTATTCTGAAAGGAAATGGACTTGCTGGGAGAAATGTTTCACCTGGTGGGGGTGTGAGGTGGAGTCCACTGTAACAGAGCCAGGCAGCAGACAGATAGGATGGTCCTGAGCCGAGTTGCATCCAACAACACATAGAAAAGCCACCATCAGAAATAGAACTAATGGCCGAAACAGAAGAACCCAGAGTCACATCTGGAAACCGGTTGTTTTGTTTGTTGCTTTTCTTGAGACAAGGTCTTGTCTTGTTTCCCAGGCTGAAAACAGAGCTCACTGTGTCACTTGGGGCAGCCTCAGACTCATGGATAATTCTCCTGCCTCAGCCTCCCTAGTACTGAGACTACAAGCATGAGACCGCCCAACTTAAATCTGTGGTTTTAGCACACCAGTCCGTGGCTGATAGAAAAAGCCATATGAGCAGAGATCAGGGCACGTCGGTGGTACATCACAGTGCATTGGTGCTCTGGGGCACTGCATATATACATTTTCTGAGAAATCCTGGGATAGATGCAAGAGAATAATGTGCTGTTCACAAAACCTATCTAAACAGCTGAATAGCAAAAAAATATATATATATATATATATTCTGCAGAATCTATTTTCTGAGTACTGTGCACATAATCCAGGAGCCAGTAACAAAGGGATCCAGAGATGTCCCACATGCATAGAATGCACTTTGAAACATGCCATGGGTGAATATAAAAATAAGAAATAATACAAAATATTTTGAGCAGAGTGTAATGAAAATGTGATGCAACCATGTTTGGTGGGTGAAGCCAAAGCAGAGGAAAAAGTAATAGTACAGTGAGCTACAAAAGCAGATGGGAGGAGATAGTAAAAAGAAAGTCAATCACAGAGAAAGGAGATACCAGAAAGAAAAACCCAGCAAAACCACAGCTCAGTTCTCTGAAAGATGCCTAATTAGAAAAGCCCCTGGTATGGAGGATGGAGAACAGGTAATTAGAAATGAATGGGGTGTAAAAGGAAACTTGACGAGGTATAAAAAGGGCAAGAGGGCCCTGCAAGTATATTCCTGAAAATCAATTTGAAAGTTGAAACTGACAAATCCTCTGAGCAGTGTAAAAACTCAGCGCACTGGGAACAAAGAGTGGTGCCTATCTCCTGACCTTGCCTCTG
The DNA here is from genome assembly GCF_903995435.1 of Acomys russatus. Lineage (NCBI taxonomy): Eukaryota > Metazoa > Chordata > Mammalia > Rodentia > Muridae > Acomys > Acomys russatus. The sequence continues at coordinate 43,103,990 of NC_067162.1, forward strand.
CAAGCTAAGAGCAACCCAAAGCCAGGTGACTACATGGAGGATTCTACCAAGCTTTCAAAGACACAGCACCAGCTTATGCTTTCATAAAGGAGTCTTTCCGCTCCCTTTTCAAAGCCGGTGTCACCTTGTCACGGTGACCTGAGCACTGGCAGAAACGTTGAAAAACAATCTCGTACATAAATACCTTCAGGAACATGAGAACGTTAGACCAGTGAGCACGGAAGGAAGCCTGCGTTCATCAAACCATACCATCTGAAAAAGAGTTGGAAAACCTAGGTCGTGCATGTATCTGCCCGGGACCTTTGTCCACAGCAACAAACAGTGTCTGTGAAACTGAGAAGGGCAGTCAACCAGTTTAACAACGGGCAAGGGATTTTAACAGCCCCTGTAGAGAAGAGCACCTTGAAATGACCTCTGAATGTTAAGACTTCCAGCATCATTAATCCACAAGAAGATATATAGTAGGGCTACATGAAAATAATACACACACACACACACACACACACACACACACACACACACACCACAATGATACCATGTATTAGCTAGCATATGCAGTATCCAGAAACCCTACACACTACAAATCTGAGTATTCTATGACTTAGAAATGCAATCAGATGTAAACCTAAAATAAATGTATGAACATCTTCCCCAGTGGATCCTAGAGTGCTTATGAGAACACTGCCACAGTAGCTTAAACTTGGCAGTGTACCAAAGCCCATCAAGAGATGCCTGGATGCAGTCTTGATAATGCGATAAGACCTATGATTATGCTCAAGAACAGTGTTGGCTCATACAGACCAGACATAGGGCGAGAGAAGCCAATAGGAAGGAAGAAGTTCACCTGTGGACAGTAGCAAGTCTCTGGAAATCCCTGGAAGTCAGTGTGGTGGGACCTTGGGGAGGATGAAGACTGAGGAGGATTAAAGGATCATTCTGGAATGACGAGGATGCTGTGTGTCTGCGTTGCCATGGTGATGACACAGATCTGATCGCAATAAAGCACCTTAGCAAACTCGGGCTTAGTGTTGTGCAACTTAATAGACGAGCGACTAGAGCATAGATTTCTTAGCAAGTTAAAAGTAAGTAAAAGGAAATGGCAGGGGACTCCCCCTTTTTGGTGAATTAGCAAATGTTTCTTGTCGCCTTGTAGTATAAAGATGTAAGACGGCTTAGCCTGGCACAGGAAGCTTTCAGGGCCAGTCTGGCCTCAGTTCCAGCCTGCTCTGTTTAAGCCATCCTGAGGCAGTGCTAATTAGAGGCTTTGGAAGCATAGGCTACCTCTTGATACAGAGTGGGCAGTCGGGGCAGATCCAAGGGCTGGTCACAGACACCTGTATCTTACACAAAGATAAGAAAGAAGAGCTTTTCTGTGACACTGTAATTACTGGGCAGGTCTTTTTGTAGTATGGGCGCGCTGTGCCCCCTGTAGGCACCCCCGTGTGTGAGCACTTGGTGCCCAGATGGCAGTGCTGTTCAGCAGGTTGTAGAACCTTCAGAAGGCGGAGCCTGGCTGGAGGATGGGAATCACTCAGGATCGGAACGCAGCCCTTGTTCTCACCCAAGGTTCTCTGTTTACTGTTGGCTGAAAGGCTGTTTCCTGTTGGCTGAAAGGGGAGCAAGCCACTCAGGTTCCCAATGCCACGGGGTTCCCACCCGTCATGCCGTCCCTGCCAAGATGGACAATGTCTCCCTCAAACCGTGAGCTAAAATAAACCCTCCCTTCCCCAAGTTGCTTCTTGTCGAGGACTTGGTCACAGTGATGAGAAAAGTAACTAGCATAATACCCCTGGGCCCGGAGACTTTAAACCTGGCAGAGGATGTGCCTTGCGAATGGCCTTTTGTTTTGTTTTAAGCAAAATGTCTTAAATTGTCATGGCTCATGGGCAATTTTATTTTTAAAAACAAGAAAATACTAGATCCATGAATTTATTTTTAATCTTAAATTTTCCAATTCAGCTTGATAATTTTGTCAGTTAAACGCCCTTTTGGGGTTTGAGGTAATGACCATTTATAAAGGAAAATGCTCAAAGTTTTTTAGAACTATTTTTTTTTATCTATGCTATATAATATGGAAAAGCTGGGTTTTTCTTTATGCATCAGGTAAAGAGATTGTGAGTTGGAGAGGTAGCTGTTTGGTGGCAGAGCACTGATCTTACATGCACAGTCCTGGGGTTGATCTGAAGTTTGGCACAAAATAAGCAAACAAGGCCAGTGAAAAATAAAAAACAAAGAGGGTGGGCACCAGAGCTTAGTCATGAGTTTCCTCCATGCCACCTGTTAATTCTAGAATGATATTTATCCTTACCTATGTCTCAATGTGTGACAATCTCCCGGTCCAGGATCGTCCCCAGCACATGTGTGCTCTTGGCCTTCCTGAGAGTTCAGGGTGTGGCTTCTTCTGGCAATGCTCTGATCAAGATTCCAGTCACGTCATCGTACTGAAGGAGACAGGGGCCAGTCACCTGCCCTGAGCTCCCCTGACCGCACAGGGAGAGAACAGTAGCAACTGTGCTTCCATAATCATGCTCTTCTGGCAGACATATCTCCTGCCGAAATGGAACTGGACACGCAGAAAAGAAGAAATAGCCTCGCACAGCGCATCACAGAGTGGAAAGCTTTTGAAGTCAGCATCTGGGATGGTCCGAAAAACAAATGTGCAGTCTGAGGAAAAGAATTGCTGCCGACACCCGACGACCTCCTGGAAACCGCCTGGTGATGAGATTATCTCTCTTCCAGGACTCAGGCCGCCTTTGCAAGGACATTTTCTTGCTTTGCTTTGCTTTATTTTATTCCTACACGATGGGACCTCTGGTGCTGTGGTAATACATTCTCACTCAAAGATAGATGTGCTGGTTGTACTGTGTCTGCCCTGGTTTTGAGTTCCCTGGAAAGCAGAGCCCAGGAGGCGGACCTACGGGCAGGTTTTCTGTCTGGGAGGTGGTCCCATGAAGCAGAAGGTTGGGACAGCTGTCAGTGGTCTAGGAAAAGAGAAAGCACCAGCAGAAAAATGTATGTTGTTGAGGTTGCTCCTGCACACAGTGGGATTCATTTCTGCAGCCCTACCCTGATCTCAGAGAACCCTCTGGAAGCCTCCAAGAATTCTCTAGTCCCCCCACTCCCCATGAGATGAGCTAGATCGGTGCGTTAACTGTCTTATGTCTAGGAAAAGTTTTTCCCTGTGTCAGAGAAGGCTCTGGGTAAAATAAGCCACGCTCACATAGGCCCTCCGTAAAAAACTTGAGCGAGCCAGGGGAACGAGGCCTCACATGGAGCTGCCAGGATCCTAGCTGCTGCTGAGAAGGGTGAGAGATGGGCAGCGAGTCCTGGCCACAGCCTAGGTTTCCCATGGGAAGCCCACCTCCTCCAGTGGCATCACTCAGAGTGTGCTGGGGGTTTGGCCACCAGGGTGGTTTGACCGGGCTATTCCATAGCATGTCCACTGGAGCAAGGGAGGGTGACTGAAGTGGGTCTCTAGCCCATCACTCAGAGGGTTTCTCTACCAAACTAAAGACACAGATGAGCATTGCTTGTGAGGAGGATGAGAATTAAATGACTCACTCCAGCCTTTGGATTCCATCGTCCTTGTGTATCTGAGACTTTTCACCCCTTCACAGTCCAACTGATAACACAGCCCCTCATGCTGTGGGGATCCCCCAACCATAAAGTCATAACTGAAAATTTGCTATCTTGCGAATCATAATTTAAATATCTAGGCTTTCCAATGACCTTAGGTGACCTCCATGAAAGGGTCATTTTACTTTGTGACCAATAGATTGAGAACCGTTGCCTTACAACACCCTAGGTCCTCCATAAGCTGGTTGCCTAGCGCCTTGAAGACCTTCTGAAAAATACTCTTCCTATATAAGAGAAATGGGGAGATATAATGATTTAGGGCTATAATGACACTGGGTTAAGGCAGAGAACACAGTTTGACTTAGACAGTCAATATAACTGCATAAAATTATGACCTGTCACCAAATATAAAGACGTCCAGTTTGGAATTCTTTTCCTTTTTTGAGAAAAGGTCAAGCTATCCTTGAACTCACTATGTTCTGCATCAGACCTAAGGCTGTGTGCAGGTAGACAAGCCCCCGACCACCTGAGCTGCCTTCCCGGCTTTATATAAGACTTGAGTTGAGCTATGAAATGCAGAGTCTCCTGGGAAGACTGAGAAGTGAGAAAAAACATCTCCCCAGCCCTTCCCAGGACACAGGAACTATGCTGAGAACATTTTCTCCATTGGGGGAAAAAAAAGCCATAGTATTATCGCATTCACAAAGAGGCACAGGAAGCAACTGAGATAGACACAGGTGATAAACTTGATAGCCTATGTCTTAGGAGGAAGAAACTGAGCTCAGGGTTGAGCCTGAAGCCTGCACTCAGGGAGCACCTGCCCTGCTGAGATTCCTCATCCCCCCACACTGGATCAAGACATATTGGCTTAAATAAAACAAAATAAGAGCAATAAATACAGTCATGATCTCATGCCTCCTTCTGTCTTCTGAGTCAGCTATGAATCCTTAAGTAGTGCCTGGGACACCACTAAATACTTGACAGGAAGCCACATGGGTGGGAGGCTTTGTTTTAGCTCACATGTCATTGCAAGTAAAGCAGGGTGGCATTCATAGCTCTCATCTCTGGTCTGACCAGGGCTGGAGGCAGAACTGGGTTCTAACCTACAAAACCCACCCTGCAGAGACCCATTTCCTCCAGCCAGACTCCACCTCCTAAAGGTCCCTATAGTCCTCCAAACCAGCACCAAGAGTCTGGAGCAAGTGGCCAAACAGGAGAGCCTGTAGGACCTTCCACATTCATCTGCAACAGTCACTTTGTCCTTCCCTATGCCACATGGAAGGACAGATGCTCTTGCTTAATGCTACCTTCATTCTCCCTAACTGGCCCTTTCCAGCCTGCGCCACTTGCTTGATAGGCAGTGTTTATCACCTGTGAGCCCATAGCCCTGTCACTGAACTGTCTGTGTTCTGCAGGAAATGAGTGTTGCTTCCGTGCAGCCTGGGAGAGGGTCTGGCACACAGCAGCTGCCTAGTACCAGTCCCTTGGCAGGATAACACAGGAATAGATGCATAAACTGACCTGAGGGCCCCTTTCTTCAGAGATCAGAAACTTGACCAGGGTCTTTCTGATGCCAGTCTTTCTGATGCCAGTCTTCCCCCATCACACATCATGGCAGACGAGGGCTGCATCTCAGATTTCCATGTTCCTGCAGCTAATGTATTTTCAAGATTCAGTCAAGCGAACTCACTTCCCACAGAAGTGGGTAATTATACGAGCCTCTCCAATGAGTATCCAAAAGGCGACTCTCACGGGAGACAAGCCAGAGTGGCAGAGGGGCCTCGCTGCACAGCGTATAATGTCTATGTTCTTTCAGTCAAGTCAGGTGAAGTCCCAGAATCACAGTTAATGCAGATCCTCCTTCCAAAACCATTTCTGCTTGACGTTGGACCTGTAGCAATCCTCAAATATAATAGCAAGCAGAACCACCGGGTTCTCTTGTAGACAGTGAGTGGGTAGTTTTCATTCCATGCTCAAAGTTCCTCTTACACGCCCACAGTGGTGTGCTAAGAAGAGCTGTCCTCTGGACTGGGGAAACCATGTCAGAGGATCCAGCGCCCCTGCCACGCAGGCAACACGGGCTGATTTTGCCACCACATAACTCACGCTGTTCTTTGTACCACTGCTAAATGACGTCAGTTATGAAGCCAACTAAAAACTGTATCATATCTAAATACTGTAACTATATAAATCTAATTATTAAAATATAATACATTAATAAATGTCAAAAGTGAGTAAAGAACAAAAGCTTAAGTTGTCCCATCCAGAATCTGGCAACTGTGAATGGCTAGAAGGTCATTACAATATTTGAGCTAAGGGTGCGACTGAGAAGGCACCGTCGTCATGGGGATGGGTATCTGGGGAAATTTTCTTTTACAAAGGCTTCCTGCATTCATTGGGATTGAGGGCTAGAAGCTGAGACAGTGAGTGTGGGAAGACGAAGTGGAATTTTATGGAGGTCGATACCAGAACTCCTTAGAGCTGAGACCCAAATGGAACTGAATAGCTCTCTCGGACGGTGAGTGGCTCTTGGCTTTGACCTTGGAGGATCAAGTCTGGTCTAGGAAGAATGATAACAAGAATTCTCCCTTTGTGAGTGTCTGACTAAATTTCATCTCTTCAGAGAAGTCTGTGGCCATGTTGACTAAACTTGGTAACCCTGTGTCTCACAACACATTTTATGTATAGCTGTGTTTCATCCACTCTCAGAATTTCTCAGTTTTTAGTTAGGAAGACATTATTGCTTTTTTCCCATCTCCCACTTCCATTGGTTTTTCTGAAGAGTCCTTCACGCTTAGCTGAGAGACTGGCACATACTCAGAGTCCTATAAAGTGGTATTGAATTAATAAGTCCAGTTCTAATTGAATAGCTGTTAGACCATTAATGTCCAATGACTTTTGTGATGTCTTATGGCAGAGTTCCAGGGATCGATTGGAAGAGGATCAGATGATAGGGGTTCAATGATTCTGTCTATGCAGTGGGGAGCAGGAAAGTGACCCTCAGAACACCTAAGATGACCATGCTGGCTGCACATGACAAGTAGACTCAAGGCACCATACAAGTGCAAAGAGAGGTTTTGTTCGACTACTACTGTGTATCTCAAACTTGGAGATTTAATGTTCTCTTTCCATATACTATCTTGGGTTGCCATATAGGAATCAGTTGGCTTTCATGGTAGTTGGCTTCCAAAGGGAGCAGCCAGAGCTACTTTTTTTATTCATTCATTCATCTTACGTCTCAATAGTTATCCCATCCCTTGTATCCTCCCATTCCTCCCTCCCTCCTGCTTTCCCCCTACTTCCCTCCCCTATGACTGTGACTGAAGGGGATCTCGTCCCCCTGTATATGCTCATAGGGCATCTGGAACTCTATTTAGACCCACCCCTGGAAGCTTCTACCATCTTGACCAAAACAACACAAGATTGCTCTAAATTTGCCAGGAAGAAAGTCATTTATCTCTTAGTGGGATGCTAAGTTAAGACTTTGCAGCCATGGCTCTTGTAGGCTCATACATATATTTGAATACTTAGTTTTCCCTGTTCCTGGAACTATTTGGGAGGTATTAGGAGGTGTGGCCTTATTGGAAGAGGAATGTCACTGGGGTAGGCTTTGAGGTCAAAAGATGCACGCTATTCCCAGTTGTCTCTTTCTCGTCCTGGGCTTGTGGATTGAATGTAAAGTCTCAGCTACTGATTCATACTGACATATCTGCTTGCCTGCTACCGTGTTCCAAGCCATGATGGTCACGGACTTGCCCTTAGAAACTGTAATCAAGCCCCCCGCCCCCTGCCCCCCCCCCCCCGATTACATGGTATTGTTGTTAAGTTTTCTTGGTCAAGGTATTTCTTCAAAGGAAAAGAAAAGAAAGTAATTGAGACACCATCTGCCACCGGCCCCTCATCAAAAAACAAACAAACAAAAAAAAAAAAACAAAAAACAAAAACCAGTTTGAATACTATTCCTGTACATCCAGCCTATGGCTGCTGCAGAGAAGGTGAAGAGAAAGGAAAGATGATTGGCTGTACAATTAGGGGAAGCTTGACTGTTGATTGTCTTACAGCCATTAGAGAAAGAGAACTCATTTGTCTCTACATGTTCCCTCACTACTTTGTCAGGGAAAGAAATCACAAATTCCATGACTTAGACATTACCAAGCTATCCTCCTACAGTTTTAAAGGTCATACATGCAAAATGAGCCCCATCGATTGAAAACGGAGGTTTTCTGAGGACTTGTTCCTTTCTGGAGGGTATGAGACCACCTATTCCTTGCCTCTTCCAGCTTCTAAAAGCTGTTTAGAACCGCTTCATCTTCAAAGGCAGCTGCGAGGCATCATGGGGTGGGGGTAGGATGGGAATGGGGGAGCCCCAGAGGCAAGCTGAAGAGACAGAAACAAAATCTGGTCAGGTTAAGCATGAAAACGTTTCTGAGAGTTGACAAAAAGTCAGACATATGAGTCATACATGGTCTGGAATCCAGGGCTATAAATAGACAAACCTAGTTCATCAATACGCAGTTACATGATGATTTCTGAGGTCATTTATGGAGAGGGTTTATTCCACCATTGTCTGACTAAAATCAGAGTTGCCATATATGCATATTTAAATTCCCTGGGGTCCAAAGGGTAATGTTAGGAACATCCCGGCTAACTCTGTGTCTCATGTAGTTGCCATTCTGCCATTTAGTCTGTAAACACCTAGATATTTCCAGTTGCTTTTTTCATATGAAATGATAGGTCCCGTTATATTTGTCCACATTACAATCGGAGTTTTTCAGATTTCCATTACTCCATGGCCACAGATGCCTCGTGGTGACAAAGATCCCAATGCTTTATAGAGAGAGACCTGAGCTTCACACAGAGGCAGCCGAGCACGCAGAAGCAGAGGAGACCAGAAGCTTGAAGGGCGAAGGAAGTCTAGGAGGAGTGCACAAACCCTGGGCGAGCGGACAACACAGCCATGCAGATGGGAAAGCTGCAGTGAGGGAACGTCCACATAAGTATCGAAAGGAAATAAACGACGTATGGGTAGTGATTCTTTGAATTTTCAGTGTCTTCTGTCTTCCCTCCCTCTGGGTGGTAAAGGGAAGGTTACAAAAGCTTTACAGCTGGCAACTGCTCACCCACAGTCTGGTGGACAATGCCACACCACCATGAAGTAACTGCCAACTGCCTTTGGGATATAAAAATAAGAATGCACACTGTCGTCCGCTGGGAAGAACTTCAGTTCCGTTACAATCCAAAGGTAAAGCAACCACCTCCCTGCTATGAGTTAGTGTTAAACTCGTCTCCTCTAAAATGTTTCACGCAACAGCACTATAACAAAATACTCACAGATTGTATTGTGATTTCGTATCGAGAATAAGACAGAGACAGCTTAAAGGTCCTTCTAAAACTAGACATGAAGTTTGAATCTGGAACATGTGTTTGGGTCTTTGATTTTTTTTTTCTAAGTTTTATATTGATGCTGAGTTTTCCTAAACAGTGGGTAGGCTGTAGCGTCTTTAACTGTCCCACTGTTCACGGAGCTAAGGGGCTTCCTGGCATAAGAGAGTTTTACGACATTGTTCATGTCCAGGTAGCTGAGAGCAGGCCCAATATTTAGGACTTTGAGTGCCAATATTAGAAAAAGTCCTGAAAAACAGCCAAGCTGGGAAGCCTTCACACCAAAGATTTCCCAAGAATAGTAACCCCAAAGAAAGGCCTCCTGGGGCTGCTAACTCACCAGAGGAATTATAAATCAGCATTACCAATTTATTAATTTGAAAAAAGAGAAATGAGTGTGACCAGGACCAGAAATCTCCAAGACCATATGATCAGCATTTCTCCTCGGCAGAGGAAGCCAACGCAATCATTTTAAGAAGAAAAATGACCGCCCCATGCAGAGATGCATGAGACCCAAATGATCTGCAAGTTCTCTCCCAACATGAAGTTGATCTGTTAATTTACAAAGAGAAATTACAGTCACAGAGACAGGTCACTCAGAGGCCACCTGGTCAGCCTATTTTCTGCTTCGCCTCCATCTTTTACGGAAAGCAACACCCAGTGAGAAGACCTCAGTGGGTAGCCTGGAAGAGGAGGAGGGTCTGAAGGCAGCGGGCTGTAAATGCAAATGCTGCCAGGATCTGCCTCAGTAGCTGCCCCCTGCCTTCGGGATGGCTCTTGCCAACCTGACCTTACCAAATAGCATCCTACTTTTCAGGCTCTGACCTTTGAGACCTGGCCGTTCTTCTACCGGTTATCACCTTCAAATATGGAGGCAAGTTTCACTTCCCTATGTATCATCTTATCTTTATTACACGTGTCTTTCTTCTGTTCTTTTGAGCAAACTCCACCTACTTCCTACCAGATCTTACGGGGACAGATGGGGAATGTCCCATCGTCAGGAATCTCTGTCAGTTCCCTTGAGACAGTAGACAGAGCAGTGGTTAGGGGCACAGGCTCAGAACTGAGGAAAAGCATCCGCTATATCCTGCTACTGAAAACTTAGCAAGGGTGTTATGTCCCTTTGAGCCTCAGTTTCCCCGTCTGTAAAATGGGAATCTTTCAAATCCAGTTGCCGCAAGTATGGAATGTAGGTTATACATAGAGAGAGTAACCTGATCTGAGATGAAGCTTGATACTGAATGGATGGGCACAGATAACCATAGCCGTGAAAATGATTTTCTGTTACAATTTGAAAAGGTTACCATTTTACAAGCTAAACAAACAAAGATTAATGGCACGAGAACCTGGACTTAAATTGAACGTTCGAGATAATATAAATATAACCCATGCCCTGTATTATATTTAGTGCCATTGATGTATTATAGTCTAGAAAAAGATGGCTGAGTGGAAAAAGTGTGTCAGTAAGATCTTAAAACAGGCCATGATAAAGAACAAACTTTCAATGGGAAAAATGGGGCTGCGGTCTATGTTAGCTGTTTCCCTTCCTGGCCAGTTGTCCTCTGTCTGCGCTGTTCATCACTATCCTCCCTCAGTCTTTGGATACTGTCCCAAATTTCATATGTCTGCCTTCCTCTATCCCATCACTTGGGGGTTTTTTGTTTTGTTTTGTTTTGTTTTGTTTTGTTTGTTTGTTTGTTTGTTTTCTTGTCTTACTGGACTCTAAGACTTTATGCCTGTAGCCTGGGCTCTGGAAGCTTGGCTCCACAGATCATGGTTGTTACCATGGTTACCATGGTTGTCAGAGCATCCATTGCCACCCTGACTCTTCCCAGCTACCCTATGAGGGGTATCATATGCACTTTATGGAAGACACAGCCAGGATATAGCAAAATGAAGGCCTTCGCCAAAATGAATAGCTGCAGGCACTGAGGAAAAGGTACCCATGGTTGGAGTCTTGGGTTGAATTATAATTGCTGCCACCTTCCCAAGGTACAATAATATTTTCTAACTGTCAGGGTTTTACTCAGTGTAAATACTGTCTAACTGAGGGCCTAACTCCTGGCATAGGAAGGCTTATTCACTGCTGGTGGGGATGCAAACATGGACACCAGTACGGAGCTTCTTCTAGAAAGCTGAAAATATAACAACCGTATGACCAGCCATCCCACTCATGTTTGTATGCCTGCAGTATTCCGAGTCAACATGTACACCCATATCACAGCTGCTACGCTATTCACAATAGCCAGGAAGTGAGAGCAGCCTAGGTGTCTGTCCATCAACACATAAATAGATGGAGAGAGATGGTACCCACACACGTTGGGATTTTATGTGTCCGTGAAGAAGAACGAGACTGTGATATTTTCAGAAAGATGCATGAAACCTCAGTCAGTGGGATGAGTGAAATAAGCCAGATACAAGAAAGACAAAGTGTGTGTGTGTGTGTGTGTGTGTGTGTGTGTGTGTGTGTGTGTGTGTGCAAAATAAACTGTAAAACATGCCATGATGACCTTCACCCACACTTTATGGGTGAAACTGAACAACTCAAGCATATAATGCTTCACGGAGGGATATCTCAAGATGTCTGTGTCTAAGAGGTACACCCCCCAGTGATGCTGTGACGTTCTGGCAAATGTTAACCGAGCAATCAACACTGTGAGGGCATTCTACAGGAGAACGCTCAGTACTAGCTCCCCAAAGACTCATTCAGTCTTCAGAGCCTGGGGCCCTGCAATTGTCATGAGTCACCAGTGAGCCTTTGCCACCACCCACAGAGACTGGCGCTGTGGTGTTCTTAGATATTATTCCTAAAACATTGATCCCTCTGTAGGGAAGAGCCAGGCAGGCAGTCTCAGGAAGGTTTGGACTGTGTTAGATTCCTGCAGACTCGGCTCACAAAGTACATGGTCCGTGTCCTCTCTGATTACCACCTTCCCAGCCTCAGCCCTCCACACTACTTGCTTCTACTGTCTCTGCCCAGCTTCTAAACTTCCCAAAGGAATCATGGTCCTTTGCACCACAGCGCATGGTCTCCACCCACTGGTTCATGGCAGACTCTAAGACTTGGATTGGCCCACAGCAGCCTCCCCTCCTCTCCGCCCTCCCTCATGCCCTACCCCCCTCCCCCGATTCCTCAAGTCTGGCAGCTTAGTGTCTGGGTACCCAAGTCTAAAGAACATTCACTGCCTTAAGGAGGGTCGTTAAGTAGTCTCAATTCATCCAGATAAGGCCACATGCGTATATCAAGCTTCTGGCATGGGGCCTAATTCGCATACAAGGCCCTCTACTACAACAGCTGTGATGCTGAAGGGCAGTTTTGGACTTCCAAAGAATAAAATAGATTCGGTTCAGTTTACACTTATGATGATGCCATGTAGTCAGCCCTGGGGCTGAGTTCGATCTTCAGAACCCATGCAAGAAGGCTGGCATCCTAGCACATGACTGTAATCGCAGCACTGGGAAGGCAAACATACAAAGACCCCTAGGGTTTATAGACCACCCAGCTCAGGTCATCAGGCAAGCTCTAGGTTCAGTGAGAGACCCTGTCTCAACTATAAAGTGGATGGGCCCTGAGGAAGAACAAAACCTAAGGTGCTCGCTTGCGCTCTCTCTCTCTCTCTCTCTCTCTCTCTCTCTCTCTCTCTCTCTCTCTCTCTCTCTCTCTCTCTCCTCTCTCTCTCTCACCCACACCCACACCCACACCCACACACACACACACACACACACACACACACACACACCTCAACACACTCTTATTGTTGCATGCTTTGCAAATATAGCCCCATCCTCTAGAAACCATTTTTCAGCCTGGGAAATCCGCCACCAGAATCTTATCCTCTTGGCTGTGCCATCTCTCAAAAAGACTACTCTGGTTCTTTCCAGCCCTTCTGCCCAGTTTCTACCTTATCAGCTCTCTCCAAATGCTTGCTATAGTCCCTGGATCCAGTGATAACCCCAGTCAGCTTACAGTGGCTGGTTCACACAGCTCCTGGACTATGGGCCTGACATGTTGAGTCTGTCTCTCATGTAGGCAATCAACAAGCAATTATTTCTAGGAGGAAAACAAAGCTTTTGCACTAACTGTTGATCCAGGATGTCTCTCTTGAGTTCCAGGCACCAGTGTGAAATCACTGTGCTTGTTCAGACCAAGTAAGAAAATGAAAGAAAAGAAAAAAAAAAAAAAGAAACTGTGACCCATCCCACTTGGAAAATTCTCCAAAAATGTTAGGGCAATTTCAATTTTTTTCCAAGAATCTTGAAAAAAAAAATCAACTTGTTTTTACCTAAAATATCACACTGCTTGTTCTGGAAGTCTCTTGCTTCTTACAGAGTATTTATTCAGAAATACTGTTCTTGCTATAACAAATTTCAGCTGTAAAATCATTAATTACCTTTTAAAAACGTATTATTAGAAATACATGAACTTCCTGTCTCTGTGTCTCAATATCTTTGCATGAGGTGGCTATTATGGACATAATATGGATAATCATGTGATAGCGATGATGACCTTTGAGGTCCCTTCCTGCCACCAACAACAATGAGCTCATGAACATGAACTAAAGATTACCAACAGATACACTGAACTCTCCCTTTGTCTCCCTCTGTTCTTGAAGAGTAGGTTAACAGATATTGATTTTTATTTTTCAACCTGCAGAGAAATGAGTGTTTCACTGTTGACATCTTTATGATCTGTAGTTTCCGGTCTTTTTAATAGCCTCAGTGCAGTATTATAAAAAGGCTCTTGATCATAAAAACCTGTTATAGAAGAGAGCATAGCTGAAAGATTCCACTTCCTCAGAGAGGAACGTCTTGGCGGTCACACCAGGAAGAAAAACATTACTTAGGTTGGACAGAGACGAAATTCTCCTTGAACACCAGATGATTGACTTATGATTGCTCTTGAAAACATGCCAGATTGTTTATTTTTATCTGTGAAAGTTGACCCGTGCCTCATTGGAAGCGCAAACCTTAAAACCTGGCTCAGCAATGGTGTTGTCTTGGGCAACGGTATTTTGAGCCAGACTGGGTTATGTTATGCTGCTGTGACAAACAGTTTGCCGAGCATATTTATTGTTCATGATATATTATCAATACAGGCTGACTTATGTTCTATACAGTCTGCCACACTGGTCCATGGCAATAATATCTGGTATTTGTTTGTTTTGAGACAGTCTCACTGTGGAGCTCAGGCTGGCCTTGAACTTGTAGCCATCTCCTTGCTGCAGGCTCCGGAGTGCTGACTTTTCAACGCATCAGCCACCACACCTGTCTAATATGTTAAGGTGATGTGCCAGCATTGTCTGTGACATAAAAGAGAACATACTATATTTTTGCCTTCCCAGTAAATGTTTTCCAAGGAGTGAAACAGTCCTAACAGTGCCATAACCCTATCTGATTGCGAAGAAGACAGGAAAGTGTAATGGGCATGCTCAGAAGAGATGGCCCAAGCAATAGAGACCTTAACCACAGCAACCAGGGTGGATTGAGAGCGTGGTGTATTCCAGGCGATACGATCCTACCAACTTCCTTTCCTTTTGTCCAAATCAAGGGCTGTAAGGAATGTGCTTCCATGGGGTCCTTTTCTCAGGAAAAGGAGACTAGAGATGAAGGGAAGAAGCTAAACAATTGGCTGAGGCCACATCTGCCTGTGCACAGTGTCCCTGAACTAGTAAGCTACTGTCCTCTGTGGGTCCTACCCAGCTGGGTTCAGAGCACTGGCCACTTGTAGCTGGGGGCTGAGAAGAGCAGCTGCTGCCTTCACTGTGACAATAATGCTCCTGCATCACAGAGAAAGAGAGCTGTCCCTGAAGGGAGCCACAGGTCCTTTTCCCACACCACTCGGGAAACTATTAGCTCAGGAAAAACATTCTGGGCTTGTTAGCCTTCGTTTCAGGTCATCAACATGGAAAAGTACTAGCACATGAGACGAGCATGCTGGAAGTTTGAACAAACATTTGAAAGATGCAGCACAGGAGCTGCAGAGATGCCTGAGAGGATAAAAGCACTTACTGCTCTTTCAGAGGACCCAAGTTCCTTTCCCAGCACCCATGTCAGGCAGCTCACAACTGCCTATAACCTCAGCTCCTCTGACCTCTGGCCTCTGACAGCACTTGGAGTCACACACTCACACACCCTCATCCCCAACACTCACACATACACATAAGTAAAAATAAAAATAAATCTTTAAAGTATGCAGCACGTATAGGAGTATATCTAATTAATTTGAGGAGATGTGTGTGCATGAGATAACTCTGAAGTGGTATATACATGTAAGGCTTATACATATTCATCCTATGAACTCACACTCTCCATCTATCTGTCCATCTACCCGAACCAGTGGCCAGTAGAAATATAATTTAGGCCCCATGTTCAATTTTTAAAAAATGTATTGGCATTTAAAACAGAAACAAGTGAAACCAATTAAATAATATATTTCATTCAACCCAATATTAACCCAATGCAGGCAAATATGATTACTCCACTATACAGTCAGCTCAAGGAGTTAGAAATGCATGTCTTTTTTGTGCCCCGTTTTTAGAATTCTGCATGTACTTTATAATGTGCAATTTGAGCATTCCACTGTCTTTGCAATTTCTTGATGCGTATTCTTCGCTCATAAAATACACCGATGATAAAAGTCTTCAGGTCCAGTGTACATCAAAGCTACTTGAAATAATTGAGTGAGTCCAATGATAGTGGCCAAACTGATGGTGTGTTTCTGTATTGTTCTGGAAATAATGTATAGGCCTGAAATGTGCACTTTCTGATTAAAAAAAAAAAAAACTGTTTGAGTGTTTGCCTGCACATCTGCATACAGTGTTTGCCTGCACATCTGCATACAGTGCCCACAGAGACCGATGGGAATTGGAGTTACAGATGGTCGTGAGCCACCATGTGGGTGTGGGTTGCAGAACCCAAGAGCAGTAAGCAACTCCTGACTGCTGAGCCATCACTCCAGCCCCTAGCATGGCCACTTTAATATGAGCCTATGCTTGCAAACTATGAACACAATTCCATTTCCTTGGAGGAATGCTTTCTATAAGAAACCACAGGAGCAGCTGTCTTTCCTGTAGCCTGCTGAAAGAACTTCCTGCAGGGAGTTGCGATATCCGTGTGTCTGTGTAATGGGACTGCAAACACCTGGATCTCAGATTTGCATTATCTGTGGCCAGCTGTGTGACAGGCCAGCTCTACTCTTGCAATCTGAGCCCCGTCTTCATCTACTAATGCAGAACGTTTGTCTCACCTGACCTCCTGAGAGTCCACATTCCAATAAGATACCCTAAGTTGGAGCCAAGTCCTTAAAATGCCAACTGCCCTAGATGTTTCAACATTTCCTGAGCTCAAAGTTCTGTTCTGTCCATTATACTGGAATCAGGAGGTTTCAAGAGAGCATGACCTTTCAGAGAGGGGTCTCCATGCCTAAGATCTGAAGGATACACTCATTGGTCACAGTTCTCAATCTGAGTGCTGGGTTTGGGTCTGGTGAGCAAGCAGCTCATCAGTTCATTACAAACAGCCCACAAAGCACTCTTGGTATGCACCCACAAAGCTTGACTGACAGGCTGAGTGAGCCCTGAAGCCTGGAGTTCAAGTCCAACTTGTCTGTCTCATTGTACAAGTCAGAAACAACTTGTGGCTGGCCCAAGGACGTAGTGTCAGAGCCTGGGTTCTCTTTAGGGTGTGTGTAGGCAGTGTATCTTAATTACTGCATCTCTTCCATTTGGCATTGGGCAGTGTTAGAACCTTGACCTTGTTTATGTATTTAATTAGGCACTATTTAATTGCTCATCATGAAGGTTGGCTAGGCAATCACCCAGATGGTGAGGAACACTTCCCATGTCTTCCTCCTTGTTGTCCCTCCCTAAAATGACCTGGTGACATCCCAAGTCCATTGAAGAAAGTTGTTTTCAGAGTCTTCTGATACAGATTATACTCGTGTAAAGAGATTATACTGATTTTGTAACAATAAACAGAAAATGATTCTGTATCCGGTTACGAATGAATCCTATGAGCATTATTTCATCATCATAGCTCCCCCACAATAATTTAAATATGATACTATGGTTTATATTATGTGCTTAATACAACAAAATAATACAGCACAATGCAAAACACAGAGAGAGAGACAGAGACAGAGAGACACAGAGAGACAGAGAGACAGACAGAGAGACAGGGAGAGGCAGGCAGGCAGATAGGCAGAGAATGAGAGTCATCACATGTATGCTACTGTGTACCTTTTCTTGGGGAAACAGAAACACCGATTCATGCTAGGTAGGACATGAGTTAGTCTGAAAATGTAAGACATGTTTCAGAAGCCAGACCAGTAACATCCTTGATATCGAGTCTTCCCGTGGACAGAATTGTTGCAGACACCAAGCTCTGACCTGCAGAAGAAAACTAGATTGGACCTGTTGGTGGCAGGGTCAAAAAACCATGGGAGATGGTGAAAGATGGTAGGAGTGAAGAGATGTCTGCCAGGTGGCAGGAAGCTGACAAGTGGCAGAGCCACGGTTCTGCTTTTGGCCTGTTCTTTCCAGGCATTCTTCCTGGTGAACATAAAACGGGAAGAAGAAAATAGCACGGAGGAGCTATGACAAGACCAAGTGGTCCATATGGACATCAAACTCAGCAGGATGGCATTGCCAGACTTTTCTCCTCTGGCACAAAGAGCCTTTGAGCGCTGTTTGATAATATTCCAAAAAGAAAATGAGAAGCCGCGTCTCCCAAATGTTCTGCCTGAGTCCTGGAAATGACTAAAGCATTTACCCTGACTCCAGTGTAACTGTTACAGATGGGCGCCTGGTGCCGTGCCTTGTTCACTTGGAGTTGTGAGGATGGAGCTGTCACAGCAGGCCTGGGGTGTCCGTAGACAGATACAGACCTTTCGCAGCATCAGAGAAGATACCTGGCCATTCCAAAAAGTCATTTCTGGCAGGATGTGGTGGTGCCTGCGTATATTCCCAGCACTCAGGGTTCTGAGGCAGGAGAATCATGATGTAGAGGTCAACTCGAGCTCCCTAGTGAGATGCTGTCTCAGAAAATAAAAAGCAGAATAGTTTTGCAGCTACCTACTTTCTATATTTTATTATGAATGTTGCCAGACATAAGTTAGGTTTGTGCTGAATAACTATGTGTCTAGCTCCTAGATCCCATGACTAACATTTTAATATTCTTGCTTTCTTATTAATTTTAAGATAACTGCTTGCCTTTTGTTATTGACTTACAAGAGCTCTTTACATATCATGGAGAAAGTCCAGTGGGCAAGCTTTGCAGATACTTCATCCCAGGCTGTGACCTTTCTTAGTGGTGGTTCTGTAGTGGACAGAACTTTTAAATATTAATTCATTTTAATTTTATTATTTTGTATTTATACTTTTGTTTTCTTTGAGTCTACTTTAAGAAATACCTACTTCGACATGCAGAGTAGAAAAGTCTTTTCATGTTTTTATCAAAAATCGTAACTTTAATGTGCCTTTGAGCTGACTCATCAAGTAAAGGTGCTTGTTACCAAGCCTGATGACCAAAGTTACATCTCTGGAACCCACATAGTAGGAAGAACTAACTCCTAAAGATGTCATCTGATACCCACACATGATCTCTACACCATGGCATGTGTGTACATGCACACACACATACACACACACACAAAATCAATTAATCATTCAATCAATGTAAGAGTAACTGCATGATTTAATCATGATTTAATATTTACATTTAGAATTAATTTTCTATCTATTTAGAAATATTTTCCTTGAGCTTTCTGAAATTATACACCAGGTTTCATTTTATTTCTCATATTTGTATATCCAGGTGTTCCAGAATTGTTTAAAAAAGACAAGACCATTTGTGTCTGTGTGTATGTGGGGGTATGTACACATGAAAAAACAGGATCCCCTGAAGCTACAGTTAATAACAGTTGTAAGCTGCTGGCTATGGGTGCTAGGAACAGACCTCAGGTCCTCTGCAAGAGTAGAATATGAGCCAAAACATCTTTCCATTCCTGAAGTGCTGCTCCCCCTTGCTGACTCTGCTCATGGGATCAGAAGCCCTAATGGAGATCACTGAGGACTTCCAATGTCTGTACCAACCTAGGATTGTGACAGTTCTACTTCTTGTTTGTAATTCAGGCAGGGTGACATTTGCTGCCACCAATGCAAAACTGAATGGATTTGAGGGGTGAACTCCCTACCTGAGATTTTTTTTCTGAGATTAGAGGAACAATTTGCAATATCTCACTAATAGTGTCTGCTAGCCATGAATATCTCAGAGATATTCCTCACAGTGGTAGAATCCCATCTCTTCTCTGTTGCCATAGTGTTTGGTTTAATCATAAGTCAGAGCTAAATTTTGCCAATTTCCTCAGACTTTATTGAAATGATTGTAGATTTAAATTTTTTGACTGGTTGTGTCTCTGTCTCTGAGTGTGTGTCTGTGTATGTGAGTACAGTACCTAAGGAGGCCAGGAGAGGGCGTCAGATCCCTAGTGGCTGGTACTCCTTTGAGTTTAGACTGTTTGACATGGGCACTAAGAAGTGCTCTTTACCACTGAACCATCTCTCCAGCTCCCATACATTTTTTAATGCTTTATTGTAAGTGGCAGAGTCTGTTGATGACGTCTTAAGTGGTAACTCAGACCTACATCCCTGGAACAAGACCTGTTATTCTGCATTTAACGTACTGATGGCGTTGCTTGCTAATATGTTATCATGAGTTTTGTGTGTTGAATAAGACATCGTTCCATAACTTCTCTGTCACAGTGTTTTGTCAGGTTTTGGTGTCAGAGTTACCACCTCCCTCCTTAAACAAACTGGGTGCCAATCCTTCCTCTCCTGCTTAATGAGAGTGGGGAGCTTGCTTTCATTGTCCCTCACATGACTGAAGTGTTTGATGTATGAAACGCCACTTGACCTGTAAACCCATAGGTTTAGTTTTAACAAACATAGCCTCATTAGATGCTGGGTTATCACACATTTCATGCACTAGCTGTTTGTTAAATTTTAATTTTAAGGAAAACTTTTTACTTTACACTATTATGTTTTTGGCATATATCATTTGCAATTTGACCTCACTATTTTGATGCAGAACCCTGGAAAACAGACCCTGCTTTGTTTCTGATGCTACTCATCTCCATTGGCTTAGCTAGGGACTCACCAATCTTGATTGCTTTTATTGGTATTTTCCATATTAAAAAAAAAAACTTTTACTTTTGTTTTCTCTACTGTTTTCCAGTCCACTGATTTCTCCTAATTATTGTTATTTGCCTCATTCACCTTGTCACAGTTGGTACCTCTCTTCTGTTTCTAGCTCCTTCAGTTAGCATCCAACGCCATTGGTGTTCCTCCTTTGCAGTAGAATCCATTTAAGGACATAATTTCAGCTGGGCTTGCTGGCTAACGCCTTCAATCTCAGCATCTGGAGGCAGAGGCAGGATGTCTCTGTGACTTCAAGGCCAGTCTGCTTTACATAGGGAGTTCCAGGCTAGCCAGGGCTATATTGTGAGACCTAGGCTCAAGTAAATAAATTTAAAAAAAAAAAAAGGATATGAATTTCTTTTTAAACCTTGAATTATACCTGGACATTGTAAATGAAATGCTATAGAAAAGCTAGATTTCCATTTTGTTCCTCAAAGAACAAAGAACATTTGCTTGTTTTTATATGTGTATTTGCTTGTTTATTTTATTTTGGTTAAACTCAAACTTGTATGCCCCATCCTTGATATAAGTTTACCTCAAATGTAAATTCTGGCCAATGAGACACCTCAGCAGGTAAAAGCCTTTTCTACATAAGCCTGGAAACCAGAGGCCAATCCCCAGAACCCATCCAAGGGCAAAAAGATAGAATAAAGGTGCATTCTGACCTTCAGTGTGCACTCACACATGAACATAAGCACATAAAAATGAATGAATGAATGAATGAACAAATGAGTGAATAAACAAATGAATGAATGGACAAAGGAAAGCCTGTAGAGACTGCTCATGCTTAATGGTCCACAGCAGCAGAGCTAAGAGTATGATTGATACACAGAAGTCAAGGCTCCCTCTGCCCGTGTCTCTCCTATTTGAATGCGTCATTCTCCTGATGGCTAGTACTGTTCTCAGATGCATCTTCTGGGATTTTGTTGAGTTTTAGTCACCTGCCAGGCACTGGCTGCTCTTGTTTTCAGGCCAACAGGCCTAAGGATGGAAACACACTCATTCCATCATCATATCATTTTCTCCTCCCAGGAGTTTCTGCTCCTCACTCTTGGCCAGTTTCTTCATAGCCCTGTGACCAGGAATTTACATCTTATGTGTAACAGTGGAATTGTCAAATGCTATAACAGAGTAATAGTGGTAGTAGCAAAAAGCACCTTTGTGTGATTAAGTAGAATATGCAAAATATGATGTGAATAATCAATGTCTTTAAAGTACCTACCACAAATCTGGCATACAGCTCAACTGAAGAATGGGCTAGTTTTTAGCCAGGCATGGTGGAGAGCAACTCTAATCCCAGCACTTAGGAGGCAGAGTCAGGGGAAATCTCTGTGAGCTTGAAGCCATTCTGATCTACATAATGAGTTCCAGGCCAGCCAGGGCTGCATAGTGAGACCCTGTCTAAAAACAAAACAGACAAATCAAAAGAAAAAGGAAAGACAAATTTACTAGGTTTCCATTTGAGATGTGTTTGCTTTTGCTGTTTTCTTTGTGCACTCGCTCCCAAGCAGGCAACACAAATATGAGATTGGCTAGCGATTGGCATGTATGCAAACTTATACAAATAAATTATATCAATAATGTATCATGAGGCTTTCCTCGTATTCATTAGATTGCTTTGGGGAATATGAATTTAATGGATATATCCTATTCCACAAAACACATCACCATCTATTTAGGTGATTCATGGCTTACAAAAACAAAGGAAACTTCCATAGCTTTGGCAAATACCTTTCTACATGAGAAAAACTCTACCCAGTAGCCTTATTTTCAATGAAGCTTAGCGCTCACTGGTTAATGCCAAACAGAAAAAGTTAAGTAGCACATTTTGGAGTCTGAGATGCTCATTAAAAGCACTTTCAGATTTGGACTAATAAAAATGACATATCTGCCTCGTGCCTGCTTAAGGAAATTGAGGTACTTCATCATCTTTTTCTCATTAAGATCCAACAGCAGTGCTGCGCCATGGGCGAAGGTCAAGGAGGCGCTGCTTTTTTGCAGAACAGAGGATCAAGTGTCAGGGTGATAAAAACTCTCTCAGTAGGATTGCCCGCAGTGGGGAAGAGCCCTCCATTTTGTGACCTGATTTCTTCACTCTGGGGATGGTTGACAGCAGCCACAGCTCTGAGATTAAGGGACTCCTGACTGCATGCTCCTAACATTCAAAGGCTATGAACTAAAAAGATAATCAAACCCCCTCCCAAATTCACATACGGATGTATGACAAGAATGGACAGAAATGCTCATTTTTCTACCCTTCCCCCATTCTTATATGAAATATTTGCCTAATGACTAAATGAATGAAGGCGGTGAGTTTAGCTCTGTCTTCTCCTCTTGGGTCTCTTGTGCCTTCTTGTGAACCCGAGGTTTTTCTGCAAACTTCATATACACATAATCCTGTGACAGAAGTGTGAAATGTACCCTGTCATTGGCCCTATTTTTCAATGAGAAAAGTAAGATTCAAGTAGATTAGACAGCTGACCCAGGGTCCACATATTCCAGCTTTGAGTTCTGTGTTAAAATGGAAGTCTATTCCTGTCTTACATGAAGCTGGCCAGTGACATGTGTCCCTCAGAACGTAGGAGCATCACTAGCAGGAAGTTTGTTCTAACCCATGAAGAAACATACCATGTGAGTGGTAAAGCCATCTTTGCAGATTAGGCACTTGTATTGCTGTCCTCATAAGCAAAGTGTGGTGTTTGGAGACAGAGTCTCCTTACAGTATTTAAGCAGTTGAGAGGATTTGCTGCACTTGCAGAAGAACAAGAGTTTGGTGCCAGCGCCAACACCCACACCAGGCAGCTCATAACTACCTGTAACTCTAACTCCAACACCCTCTCTGGCCTCATATTTAAGCACACAAACATACACATATAAATAAGAAAGTAAATCTTAAAAGAAGATAGACAGTTTCAAGCTGGTCGTTTTAATTGGTATTCTGAGCACCTATCCTGTATCAACTGCAGTAAAGACCTTGGAGAGAGACCAGTGGTGAGGTGAGACAAACATGGCCTATGTCATATGAACTAAAGTGGAGACCCAACCTAAGTTCGTGGCTGTGCCAAGCAGGTGCATGCAGGTACTTGAGATATAGCACCGGGCCACTTAGCCTAGACCAGGGACCATATTTCTAGAAGTAGAAGGAACGGGTACAAGGAAGCTTTAAAGTAGAATACTCTTGCAGAAGGTGCCAAGCTTAGTCTTGGTTGGTTGGGCTGTGCTGACAGAAAGACATGGACCTGAAGGCTTAACACCTTACTTTCTCATAGTCCTAAGGCTGGGAGTTCCAGGTCAAGGTAGCCCTGTCATCATCTTCTTGGTGATAGGCCTCTGTTTGACTTAGACCAAACCTCACACAGCATAGAGAATTCTGGACCCATAATCTCCCTAAAAGAGCATCATGAGGGCTGTATTTCATGACTCCATCTAATGCCACCCCCCCAAAAAATAGAACTTAGTTTATGAATTCCAATGCAAACTACATCCATTCTTCCGTATACCCCAAAGTCCTTTTTTCTTACATTTTATTTGTATTTTGTTAACTTCTTTACTTATAAATGTTCTTATTCTTGAGATTTTCATAGATGTGTATGATAAAACATAATTATATATCCTCTCATTTCCCACCTCTGAATCCTAGCATATCACCCTCAGCATGTCTCTTTCCCTTCTTCTTCTTCTTCTTCTTCTTCTTCTTCTTCTTCTTCTTCTTCTTCTTCTTCTTCTTCTTCTTCTGATTCTTCTTCTTCTTCTTCTTCTTCTTCTTCTTCTTCTTCTTCTTCTTCTTCTGATTCTTCTTCTTCTTCTTCTTCTTCTTCTGATTCTGATTCTTCTTCTGATTCTGATTCTTCTCCTGATTCTTTTGATAACTTAGCAATTTCATCCAGTACTGTCTATATGTATATTGGGGAGCTGCCCACTGGAATGCAGAGTACCTACCATTTGAACAGCCTTCAAAAAGAATGACTCTCCTTCCCAGCTGTCAACTCTAAGTGTCTCATCATTAAAGGACAGGTCCTAGAAACCGCCTCCCTCACCTATACAAGAATCTGAGCTGACTTAATCTTGTGTGGATCTTAAAATGCTGTCTCCTGGGTATGACATGGCCTTCATACTCATGAACTCATGGGAGCTGTGGCCACAGGCTCAAGACCTGCACAAGATCAAGCCAACCCAAAATCCTAGCACAGCCTCGTGTGAACTTGAAGACAGCTAGTCCAGAGGAGGAAAGGTTTAGGGATCCAAAAAGACATGAGAGCTAGATCAGTGAATTTAAGCCATGGAGCTGACATTTCATCTTAACATCACTATACACACGCAAGGACAGAATTAAGAGCTGTGTGCAAAAGACTAGAAAGCATCCCTAAACTGTGAGGTCAATATTCATTAGAAAAGCTTTCAGTATTGTAACAGCAACAATGTGCGGGAAAGGCAAGCAAAAGGGAAAAATGTTTTCTGTCTAGTGCCAGATGGGATGCTTTGAATGGTGTCTTCCCTTTCGACAATTTTGTGTTAAGACTTTTTTTTTTTAATGGGGAAATGACTAATAAGTTTGAGAGCAATTAACTTGATTCTTAATAAGGATGATTCAGAATCGTAGCAGGAGCTGATATTCTTTCAGCTCTCTAAATATCACCACTAAATATATAGTAATTGGATATTTATATGAGTTCAGACTCTCTCATGACAAAAGCGTTAATCATAGCACATTGGGATGCAATACAGTTTTGAACACAGTATCTTACTTGGGCCTCAAAATATCCTGAGAGAAAAGCCCAGTGGAGTTTTGATATATAGCGTTTGTATGTCTACCTCCAACAAGGAACTGGGACAGTGTACATAGTGATGTGCCACACAGGATATAGAAGGATGTAATGGAGTTAGAATTAGGGGTGGTAGGAAGGGAAGAAGGCTAGATGGCCCACTGGCTGTCACCTGCACACGGGGGAAGCGTATTCCTCCATATTGTCGGTATGGACACTGTGATCTGGAGTAATTACCAACACGCCCAGCAGAAGCAGTGGGTAGCCAAGCCTGGGCCACGTCGGTCCTGCCAACATTCTGTCACCTCTATTATTCTGTGCTATTTTCCTGTAATATGAAAAACAAAACGTGTTGGAAAAGATGCCAGCTCAAAGGGACACACCATAGAACGAAGGCTGGAGATTTGTATGTGCTAGGAGCTGTGATCAGATGTGACCCGCACTCCCCAGTACTTACAGATTTCTTCATCATAGGGTTTGCTATTTGTTTAACATGCCTGAGATTAGTCACATGATCCAGGGGTCTAAGAATAATGAAAGGCATTAAAGCTATTACACATTCCTCTGCCTCTCCCAGGCTATGTTTATGAAGCTGAGTTGTCAATATTCAGTCATCAAGAAAGATGATGCCAAGTAAATCTCAAGGTCTCATCAATAACACTTTGCTACTGCGACACTTTAGTGACCAGAATTTACAGTGAGCCTAGTGTGCTTCAAGGGGACCCTCTGTAACCTTTTCTATACTTCTCTGACTTTCAGAAAAAGATTCCTAAAGTTGTAATGTGGTTTTTTAAAAAATCAATTTTCAGATGTAAATCCGATTATCAGGGGTGGCATTTCTTCCCACCTGATAGTTTATCTCCAGGTTTGAACTAATGATAATATTAACAAACAAACAAAAAATCTGAGCCATCTGATTGGCCAAAGAGAATTATATGGCTGGGAAACATCTTTAGCAAGGACGAATCATGGATGTACGGGTTTGAACCTGTTTGTTTGGGTGTTACTGTCAGGAGATTTCCCTCGCATCTTCTTGCCTTTGTTAGTTCTGTGTGTGTGTGCAGAAGTCCTCTCTGGGACTCCTCCCCTATATGAGGAATGCTTTATAAACTCTCCCTTCTGAGCATCTTTGTGAATAATCCATTATCTGCCTTCACAAGGCACTGGCTTCTTTAATTCTAACAACATGAGAAGAAAATGCACTCATGTATTCAACAAGCACCAGCCATGCACCAGGCATGGTACATCTGGGTGCAATTAACCAGCACACCTGGATGTGAATAGCTTCTTTGGGCAGAGGTTTGTTTCATTGCTCACCAGGAAGTCCTAGGGTAGGTGACTGGTGGGGCTGGAGTGTCAACTCAGTGGTGCCATATGAAAGTTGAATTATTGCTATCTTTCACTCTACTTCTTTAACTTTGTAGTTAGTCCTCACACTTGCCTTCATGTTTGTAACATAGCTAAATGATAGGCATCTATCATGTCAGTGAGCCTTGGAGGAGGGGAAGACAAGTCAGCCATGGTTGTTCTCTTTTCAGTGAAGGAAAGTCTTACCAGAAAAGCTCTGCTACTTACTGCGTAGGTCAAAGACTTGTCTCATAGCTTAACCTAGCTGCAAGGGAAGCAAAAAGGAGACAAAAAGTTATTTTACCAGTCTGCCAGTGCCTCAAACAAAGTTGAATTTATAGAACAAGAAAATGGAGACAATAATTTAAGAAGACAACTATTTTTGTGTTGAATCAATACAGTTTCCATACCTAAAGGCAGGCTGCCTGGCTGCTCTAATGGAGAAGTCAGACACTGAGATTTTTGCATGTGCCTCAGGGTTGGTAGGTGGTA